>NC_135761.1:7807138-8407138 GCF_052425735.1 Oculina patagonica | reverse complement strand
AATGCTTAACACAAGGCCACGTTCTTGGATAAGATTTGCAAATGGACCTCACAAGTCTTTTAGCTTGGCTCTGCATGCATGGTCTTCCACAGAAATCACCTCTCGGTTGTATACTCTTCACCATTTATACACAAGACATCTTCAGATCTAATTAAATGTAAATGTACTGACCCATTCTCAATACGTAGGTAAAACATACAAAAAATAATCTGTGAAGGGAATCTCCTGTATTTGCAGCTGAGAACTTGCAGGTTAATAGTAAACGACCGAAGCAATTGACAGTTTTTAATTGCATACTTAAAATCTGGCAGCCTGTCCGACAACTGAAGTCTGCTGTGCCTGGTCCTCTGAGCCATCTAAACAGGAAACTGTTTCAGTGACCTGTGGGGGTAAAAAAATTTAACGGACTGATTATTTATCGTAGACTAACAATGGGACGAGAGGGAGAGAGAGAGAGCAAAATCTGGGAAGAGGAAAGACTACCTCTACTACACTAACAGGGCCTAGCCATAGACAAAACAAGGTGAAGCGGTGATCCAACAGATAAGGAATAAAAATAGGACTGATAAATGTCATAAATTGGCCTGATACATGTTGTCGTTTAATTAAAGTGAAAGATAATTGCCGATATAGTTTCATTCTTGGTGGTAAAAATTGTCCATCTTTTTTTGTCGCTGATGAAGAGCGCCGAATCAGTAATCAATTATTGCTCATTCACATCTAAGGTGTTTGTCGCCGCAATCACCTTTCTGTTTAGTTATAACCTAGTTTAAGTAGATTTAATATATTGACTGGTCGTGGTTTCACATCTCAAATGATTCTTCTTAGTGTGGAAATTCTAAAATCATTAATGTGGTATATCCCGTATAAAGCAATCAGAAAAGAACTAACAGGGCCTAGCTATGAACAGAATGAGATAAATCAACGATCTTTCAGAAAATAGATTTAATCAGAACTATTGCACTGGCCTGATTATGCTGTCGTGTAATTAAAGTGGAAGATAATTGTTCATTGAGTTCACTTCTTGGTCGGTGAAAAATGTATATATAGTTTTTTTTTCGTCACTGATGAAGAGCACGAAATCAATTATCGATTATCGCTCATTTACATCTAAGGTGCTTGCCGCCGCGATCTAAACAAAATCTTTTCTATTTAGTTATAATCTCGTCTAAGTAGATTTGATCTATTGACGTGTTATGGTTTGCGGGTTTCTCCACGGGTAGCCAAAGCTTAAGATACGACTGAAAATAAATATATTTAAACGTTTTATCAATCTTATATTACATATTCATGTAAGATTTGAATTGTTCTTCGAGTGAAAATTAACATAATATGCTAATTCTAAAATTGCTCTCAACTATCAAAGCGAAGCGAAAGGTCGCACACTCAAGCCGTCAGAATGCCGACCCGTGTTCATGAAATCAGTGAGCAGGCCCAAAAAGTACCCAATGTTCCTTCTTTTCTCTGGTGAAACGACAATATTCCAGTGTTAAACATCTCGAACCATCCGTGGCCCAAGCTCTTCTGCATTAATCAAATGCAATTTAGAACCACAAAAGCCACTTTCTAGGGGAGGTGTATGGAATTATTTTTGTTTACACCTCATTTCTAAGCCCATGAATATGAGGCTCCTGTATGAGGTCATCAATTCATGTGTTGCACGCAACTTTCCATGATATTTATAGAGTGACTATCGAAGCCTTTGAATTTGAGGCATTTTGGGTGAAAAATGGTAAACTTTAAGAATTACAGCTCATTTCATGAACACGGGTCGGCATTCTGATGGCTCGAGTGTGCGACCTTTCGCTTCGCTTTGATAGTTGAGAGCAATTTAAGAATTACCATATTATCTGTAGTTTGCACGGTCACGGAGACTGGGACTCGATCACGTGCTGTGTCAGGTGAGCTCTTGCGTCAGTTCTTGTTCGGTGTAGTTGTTGTTTAGCCTCCCTGTCTTTTATGTTTCCTGTAGTCTTTCTGCCGGGTTCACCTCACCGTCCAGGGATTAAGCAATTGTTAGTTTTTTACTTTAGTAAACTTGTGACCGTGCGTTACGTAAGTTTTGAATTAAGCTAATTTTCACTCGTAGAACAAAGCTTACTTGAATATGTAATACAAGATTGAAAAAACAATAAACAGTTGATAATTTAAGATCGTTTTATTTATTCTCAGTCGTATCTTAAGCTTTGGCTACCTATGGTTTCTCATTACAAATGATTCTTCTTAGTGTCAAAATTCAAAGGTTGCCGATTAATTAATGCGGTATATCCCGTCTTCATTTTGCCATACCGTATTCATAATGAGTTTGGTTAAATCTTTTAAGTCTCACTGGTACTTGCTATCGGAAAGTAACTCTGGAAAACCAACGTTTACGATTACCAATTGTTAGTAAAACCTGGAGTATTGGATAACATATTTCCTGAGTTTTGATTGGCCAATGGATATCAGCCCTAATACCATTCCCGACTAACATTGTCGACAGAAACCGTTTTCCGGCCTTTCTTCACATACAAAAACAGCGGGATAAAGCAATATTTCGTTGAGTTTTTACTAAAACAATTATTTAACTCGCGCTTGTTGGATATGAGATTGCATTTGACTGAAGCCAATTCGGCGCCTCATTGGCCGTCTATCATTTCATATTGAACGCGTGTGCTGACTTGGAATAATCGTCAAATTTGCGTTAGAAGAAGTATCCAACGGAGAGAGAATATCGTCACATTTTATCCTCCTCATTAAATGCCGAAAGTTATATATGTTATTTTTTTAATTGTGTAAAGTATTCAACAGACACAGAATGAATTGACAACATCACCTCAGGCGTTTTTCCGGTAAAAGCAATCAGAAAATGAGTAACTCTGTTATTAAGATCTCAGACGGTTAGCCTTTCGTACTGTATTTAGTTATACAGTCCTTAACACGTTAACCCAAAAGCCCTTGACTTACATCGCGGTTCGTGTAGTTAAAAAAAGAGAACATGCCTGAAAACTTCTGATTTTCAGGAAAATAAACCGCAACGTCTTTGGTAAATGGAAAAAAACTCGATACAAAACACCTGCTTGCATTATAAATTAAGAAATAGCTTATACTGAATCTGATATATTGATCTTCCATTTAGTAGAGCATTAAGAATTTGTTTAAGAAACCTAAACAATGGCCTAATGAGGAAGCATACAAATAAGATTCCCTTTCTTTTTTGGCGCATTTTAATTTGAGCATTGAAAGAAGAGGCATAAAGTAGGACAAGGTGTTCACCAAACAGCGATGAGGACCAATCTCTTTCACAACGCAGGGATATGGAAGTTGCAAGTTACACTTTGACATATGTTAGGATGTACTCGTGACATTGTTTTCGACTCTTCTGGCAGACAGGCAGCTGATCAATTCACAATGAACAAAACCCATCTAACTTGTTCCTTTTTAGACATCAACTTAGACCAAACGGGAGCGACGCAAACGGCTAACGTTGTAACATGTGTTGTCAATTCAATATTTTCTATCGTCACATGTATGGGGAATTTTCTCATTCTACACGTCATTCAGAAAACGCGAGAACTTCATTCGCCGGCTTTCATCCTTTTGTTTTGCCTCGCAGCTTCAGATCTCCTCGTTGGACTGATTTGTCAGCCATTTTTCGTGGCGTACAAGATTGCTGAACTTGGGAACGACTTTAGCGTGTACTGTGCCTTGAGGATGATTCAGACCATATCAGGCTGGATAACGTCTGGCGTGTCTATGTTAACTTTAAGCGTAGTCTTCATCGATCGACTTCTCGCTTTAACCCTGCATTTACGATACACCACGATTGTCACCGTTCCTCGCGTGTTTCAAATCACTGTTTGCCTCTGGATCTTTGCTATAACAGCCGTTATGCTGAGGTTTTGTTTGAGAAACTGGATAATCATTCCAGTTGTAATTTTGCTTCTAACATTTCTTATTACAGCTCTGAGCAACCTGAAAATATTTCAGATCGTTCGCAGACATCGGCGCCAGATAAGTCAACAACAGCAGAGCGTTCAAATCAACACGGTAAACGTGCTCAAGTGTAGAAAATCTGCTGTGACGGTACTTTATGTTTTCGGTCTGTTTTTGATTTTCTATCTACCTTTTTGTGTGACAATGCTTGTGAACTCATTCATCGGGTACACATTAGAAGTAAAAATCGCCTATGACTACGTGGGAACTGTTGCTTTTATTAACTCCTTTCTAAATCCACTTGTGTATTGCTGGAGAATTGGAGAAATACGACGAGCGGTTAAGAATACACTAAGGCTAACCTGAGCTCGGGCGAAGACTACTTAAAAAAGTCGAGCTTTTGCAGTAAAGATCTGATTCCGGGAGTATCAGTAATAAGTGTAGCGTGATCGTCCGGTTGAGCTCCTGAAAAGAACTGTTGAACTTAGCAACTTTAGCAAAAGTTATCATCAGAGTCAACTGTAAAGTCGTTTGTCAGTGGATGATGTCGATCTCTGATTGGTCAATTAATTTCGCCTTGACGTGTTGGATATTAGACTTGCCTAAAGTTCGGAAACAGTGATTGGTCAGCTGTCGTCGATCAGTTGTGACCAGGACTATCTATTTTTTTTCACCTCAAAAAAACAACATTCCTATTTTGGCATCTGTTATCCAAAGGTGTGGCCGTTTATTTTCATGACAATCCTTGAAAACATTGCACATTAGAAAAGCATACAAAGAGTTAGGATTCAAGGTACGAGATTGGCTGAACAATATACTAGGTTATTCAACTGTCATTGATATCGAAGGATGTACATCCCTTTTTATTAGAATAACAGCAGCGAAAATTGGCAGAATGTGAGTTGATTTTATCATTTATGCGTGTAGTGACCTTGCTCAAAAGTCAAATTAACTTTCTAATTATATTGCCTCGAACAATCTAGTGAAACTGAATGTGTGGGTTTGGTAACAGGGCGAGTTATCAGTGGTGAGTTAAGTCAGTGAGTTAAACAGTGGTGAGTTGCCAAATATTGAATTTTCAAGATTCGTCCAGCCAAATCTTGAATTTTCAAGATTTGTCCTGCCAAATCTTGAAAATTCAATATTTGTCCAGCCAAATCTTGAAAATTCAATATTTGTCCAGCCAAATCTTGAATTTTCAAGATTTGTCCTGCCAAATCTTGAAAATTCAAGATTTGTCCAGCCAAATCTTGAAAATTCAATATTTGTCCAGCCAAATCTTGAATTTTCAAGATTTGTCCAGCCAAATCTTGAATTTTCAAGATTTGTCCTGCCAAATCTTGAATTTTCAAGATTTGGCGATCGCGTGACATTGCGTCACTCGGCAGTCGTACGTCTCAAAAATTCTTAATTTCGCAACATAGCATTAGTCGCGACTGTCTCAATCGTTGTCGGTGCTTTGCGAGGCTTTTACTGCGTTTATTTTTGAATTGGCGAAATTGTCAAGATCAAGGTTAATCAAGCAATATGGAACAGAGGTCTGAGGTATGTAATAATTATCTTACTGTGCTGTTTTCGGCACAGGCGGACCATGCATCGTATGCGATTTTGGCGATTGCGTTACGTTTTCTACCGATAAGATAATGTACATGTATGAGAATGCTTTGAAAATTGCTCATGTAGTACCTTGTATTGTCTTGCGTTATGTTGACATTTCTGTGCTTCTGGAGTGGGTTTAAAACCATTTAGACGAGTTTTTCTTTCTGAGGTAGCACTATTTAGAGCAGCTTTCAAAGCCCCGGGTTCAAAGCATTCTCATTCATTGTCTTAAAATGGGCTTAAAATGTAACGTTATCGCCAAAATCGATTACAAAGACTGGGCCACCTGTGATTTCGGTGTGTTTTCCCTTGCATCTTTGTTTCTTTGTAGCTCCATGACACATACATTTTGTATTCCTGGCCGAGTCTTTTCATAGTCCATTTTTCTTAAAAATTGCTTTATTAGAGCACTGAATCTGTTAACTAGCATCCTTGACTGTGAATGGCTCGGATGAAAACGAATTGCAATTTGAAAACGTAAGGCTAACATTTTCAAATTGTTTCCGCGTGTCTTCAAAAAATCGATATTTCTAGCCGTAGCTTGATTTCTATCCGCAAATTAAGGTTATGTCTCTCTTTGGATGTTCAATGATACTGTTTTTTTATGGGCTAAGTTGCCTTCCCCTAATTTCAGAACAGTTTAGACCAAAAATCTGCGAAATATCCGTGACATAGTCCCTTTAAGTCTGGTTTTCATTTGCCACCGACCTACCTGCGACATAGTTACCGGTACATGCCTGGGATACTATTCTCATACAATATCTTTATCGCCGGTGCTCTGGTAAAACTGCTCGATTTTCCGTCACGAGCTAGAATGGGGAGATAAACATTTGCTTCCTTCAAATACTATCGAGCCAATACAAATATTAATACAGAAACAGTGTTACTTACCTGCAAAGCCACCAAGGTTACATTTAAGTGCCTGAGCATAAGAAAAGTTTTCTTTAGCCATGTCGAAAAATCCAAAATAACACAGTGTATTCTCGGACAAGGATTACCACGTGCAGAACAACGTGTCAGAAGGAAACTTCACCAGCCAAATCTTGAATTTTCAATATTTGGCAGGCCAAATGTTGAATTTTCAAGATTTGGCAGGTCGAATGTTGAATTTTCAAGATTTGGCCTGCCAAATCTTGAATTTTCAATATTTGGCAGGCCAAATGTTGAATTTTCAATATTTGGCAGGCCAAATGTTGAATTTTCAAGATTTGGCAGGACAAATATTGAAAATTCAAGATTTGGCAACTCACACCATCGTTAACTCACATGATAACTCACTCAGTGTAACTCACCGTGTTGGCGGACCCGAATGTGTATAGTAGATCTGTAATATACGGTAAGATATTATTGAAACATACTCTCCATTTTGAATTTGTTAAATAGAGAGATTGAGCCAGTGAACACACTTGTCTAATCCTTGATCTGTTGGTAGTTACTGCTGGCCCATGAAACATAAATGAGATTTTAAAATGTAAATGCTACTTAGTTTTTTTATTCTTTTTATATAGATTTTATCATCAATGTTATGTACATTTTTGTTCGTGTTCTTAATAAGTTGTAAAGCTAAATATAATGACTCTAAAATAAAGGTTACTTATTATTATCAATTATTATAATCAAATCACAGAGCTTTTAAACAGTAACTTCTGCGTAAGCTCCCCGAAAGAAAGGTTCAGACGCGAAAAAAAGAGAAATAAAGTTATTCTTTTCCGTGTTGCAGTTGGGTCTTTATTTTGCAGTAGTCTGTTCACAGTTCCCTATTTTTCCGTAAAGACAAAGAGATCGATCGTTGAGTTCGAAGGGCTGCCATCTTGGTTCATGAATGCGAGCGAAAACTGGGGAACCTGCATCCTTCCCACGGGCCTTTTGCACTCACCCCAGTTTTCGCTCGCGTTCAGGAACATAGATGGCGACCCGTCGAACGCAACGATCGATCTCTCTGACTTCACGGAAAATAGTGGACTATGAGCAGTCTTATTTTGCAGTTTCTAGACATACTGTTGCTGTCACACCTAAATTGGGTTTTAGTCTGAACGCATGGTGGACTTAGTCGAGCCGACTATTAAATTATAACCGACATTGCTTTCGACTCAAAATGATAGCAAAATCTACGTAGCGTAAACTGCATGTAGCGCGTTAAACCAGTATCAGCATTTTACTTGGGGACTATGTCATTAAACGGGATATGTGTAAAGGAGGGGTGTGAAAACGTTAGCCGTTAGCCGTTAGCCGCCCCTTTTCAAAAGTGCTAGTATTCATCCAATTCCTCATCTCTTAGAATCGAACGGAGCGGACTGATACGAAGTAGTGTGCGGAAAACTGTTCATCGTCACGGTTGGTAACTAAAACTTATATTTGAGGGCAAACATTTCTATCTTTTGGGAACGTCGATATGGCGTCGGCCTAGGCGACGGAAGACCCTCTGTAGCTTTGTATGAAAATTGCCCATTTCAGGTCATGTGATGCTCTCTAGAGAATTTTTCCTTTGTCTGTTTAAAAAGTATTTTCATGCAATTTCACTTAGATATGTTTGAATTTGAAAAAAAAGAATTCTCAAGGATAACATCACATGGTCTGACATGGGACAAGAAACAAACGAAGTCAAAGAGGTCTGTTCGAGGAGTAAAAATCACTACAGTTTAAACGTGCAAATTCGCACGAAGTAAGACGAATTTCAGTTACACCCGCTACATGAGCAAGCGATCTGATTAACCCGCGGTCATCTCTAACAATATAGCCACATGCTTTACAAGACTTAGACAAAACGCTTTTTGCTTGTCCTAAATCGAGAAAATAAATTATTAAACCCTTTAAGCCAAAGCCATGTAGCTGTAACTGAATTAAAACTATAGTAAATGAACCTTTCAGAAAGGAAAGTATGAAGGTTCGAGGTTTTCTCGTAGTTCTGTTTTGCTTCCTTGCTTGTGGTAGTTCGGAAGATTCTGAAGAGACACCCATTAAATTTACAAAGCCATGCTTTAATGAAGACGAGCTGCTAAACTTATGTACGGATCCTATAGAAACTTGTCACGAACCAAGAGGAGATGAAATAAATCTAGTGCGTCTGGATGGAGTCAAGGTTAGTGTTTTGACTATGAGTTTTAATTTATAACTATATATGTTAGATAGGCCCTCTACTTGTTATCAAAACTACAGCGGCGTTCAACCAATGAAAGGCCAACACAGCACATTTCGGTGGTATAGCCGATGTTTATCACCAAGTTTAAAAACATTTGGGAAAATATAATTGCAGGTCGCGTTCTTTAAATGCATATGGTTCTTTATTTTGTATTAGCGGGAAAACAGATTCATGTTTTTCTTGCAGGAGGGCCTAATCGATTTTTTGGATGAGTAAATCAGTGATTTTATTTGAATAACAACCTACTAAGCGCGTTGAAAATCGACGTACATATTCACCGCGCATGTTTATGACTACCAGCTTGATTAAAATTGTTTATAAAAGCAGGACCAAACTAAAGAAAGGGAAGGCATGTTGTATCAGTTTAAGGTCAGCATTTATTTTAGTAACTGAAAGTTTACCTTGTTTCCCTTTCCTTCCCAAAAAATTTTAATACAAACTGCCGCTTTCAGATGTCAGCCAGATACATATTGTGACTTTTAATTTTGAATGTGCCACGCCGTACTATTTCCGAATGTGGGAGAATAGTATACGTAGAGGAATATAAACGCGAACCTGACCTAAATTTGGAGTAGCTGTGAATACCTGCTAAAAAAACTCCGGTATTATAACCTCGGTGGAAGTATTTCATTTAAATCAGTGAGTGAAAATTTTGATTGGTAACTTTATTCTTTGTCTTGTAGGCCAGGTACCAGTACAAATTCAATTAATTCCGCTTTCAGCCTGAAATTGAAATACAAATTCTCCTTACCTGTTTTCATACATTGGTTTTCACTTATTTGTGAGAATTTAGTATAACATCAGCTCGGTATCGTTTAGTTGATGTTTTCGTTTGTTCTCTTTGTTCTCCATCACCTGTCTGCTTGATAATGTATTGATGTTACAAGAAGAATTTAGACGTTGATCAATGTTGGGAATTTAGGTTTGCAGTTGGTTTAAGAATAAATTTTTTAGCACGAACCAAAGACCGATCTCTTCAACAAAACGTTCAGTGGAAGAGGTTTATTTACAGTTTTCGTTGTTTTTGGCAATTTTACCTGCGCACGTTCTCAGGGCAGTATATTTAACAATTAGACGGCGAGCTCGAGGTTTCTATCGGCTGATAGTTGGCGAGGGGCGAAGCCCCGAGTCAACTATCAAAAGCCGGTAGAAACCGAGAGCGAGCCGTCTTATTGTGTTAGCATAACCCACTGACCGATCTATTAAACACAAATATAGCTAGAGTCGATTTATTGAAGGTTTGATTGATAAAATTCAGCGAAGACTAAGCGTGCGCTCCGAGAGCCTTCTACGGATCAATAGCCAATCAGATTGCGCGATTACCAATAGTAGGTCAGTGTGGTTATGCTAACGAAAATTAGACAACCCTTGCGTAGCCACATAGATTGCAAGTTTGTCTAATAGTCTGTCATTGGGTTATGCTTTCGGATTCTATCGACTTTTGATAGCAGGTTACATTTAACTTGGGGCTTTGCCCCTCGCCCTCTGCCTCCCACGGTTTTCTACCTTGGCAGAAGAAGAAATTTTAGCAGTAAATAAAGCAGCTGCCCCTGCTAACACAAAGAAAGTAACAAACTTTGGCAGTCTGTACATGTACGGTTTTATTATTTTTAACCGTAAAGTTATCAACAGTTATTAACTTACTAGACGTACTTCTCTGCAAACAATTTTGTTTTGTTTGGTTTCCTCATACTCCTACACCAATACCACTCCGGTGCACAGTTTTTGAGGAAATAAGTGTTCTTAAGAATTAACACCTTGGTTGTCGTTGTTGCGGGTGTGATTTGCATCACGTCGTTTGGCTTCCTATGTTTGGAAACAAGGTCATCATATAGCTGCATCAGCCGCGATCTTCAGGGTAGATTTTGTTCAGCTATTGATAGATAGCATCCCAGTAATCACAATGACTGCTTACTTGTTTCTTTCACTTTTCTGAGCGTCTTTGAACTTTGTCACCAAGTGGTGGCTAAGAACATCAATATTATTCACTTCGATGAAGCATTTTCTGGGTCTGACGAACAAGGTGACCTAAATGAGGTGGTTGGACAGGCAGTGTAGAACACGTTCATGTCCTTTTCGGAATTTAGTGTTTTTGGTGCTGGCAGACCATTCGGCTTATTTCTGTTATGCCGATAAGGGGAGCCTTCGGAACTCATTTGCGTTTAATAATTCAGCTTTTATACGATACCATAACATATGATAAGATCTGTGATAAATCGTACCATAACCGGTTCGTTTCAAATGGACACACCCGGGGTTTCATCCACAGAATAAGTTATAACACTTAAAAATAAGCGATGTATAGTAAATGGTTTGAACCCAGGAGTATCAGTGGGTCGTATAGTGTGATCGTCCTAGTGAGAGTAGTTCTGAGAAGAACTATTGTTGGTGACTGACGTTTCGACAACCTAAGCGAAAGTCATCTTCAGAGTCAAGTGAAGTCATCGTCAGAGTCAAGGAAAGTCATCTAAGGGAAGTCATCTTCAGAGCCAAGGAAAGTCATCTTCAGAATCAAGGGAAGTCATCTTCAGAGCCGGGTGAAGTCTTCTTGAGAGTCAAGGGAAGTCATCTTCAGAGTCAACTGAAGTCATCGTCAGAGTCAAGGAAAGTCATCTAAGGGAAGTCATCTTCAGAGCCAAGGAAAGTCATCTAAGGGAAGTCATCTTCAGAGCCAAGGAAAGTCATCTTCAGAATCAAGGGAAGTCATCTTCAGAGCCAAGGAAAGTCATCTTCAGAATCAAGGGAAGTCATCTTCAGAGCCAAGGAAAGTCATCTTCAGAATCAAGGGAAGTCATCTTTAGAGCCAAGGGAAGTCATCTTCAGAATCAAGGGAAGTCATCTTCAGAGCCAGGGGAAGTCTTCTTGAGAGTCAAGACTTGACTCTGAAGATGACTTCCGCTCAGGTTGTCGAAACGTCAGTCACCAACAACAGTTCTTTTCAGAACTACTCTCACCCGGACGATCACACTATACGACCTAATAAGCGATGTGTTAAAGAATACTAAGACATTTCGAGATTTTTTGTTCTAAGTTCCAGGTTTCTGCTTTGCTGCCCTGGTTTTCTTTGACTCTCACTGCCAGAAACATCTTCCGGAGTTCCCGGCGTACAACGACTAGATCTTAAACAGAACATGCCACTAAAGATAGCCTTGTATTCTCGCCTGAACTGCCTATTCGTTACCCCATAAATGAAGGGGTTAATAGTGCTACTCAGGTAAACCAGGAACCCGTATGTAAGGTACGCCTGTCGCGGCAACAAGGGTTCCCCGCGCGCGGCGTCAATGTAATCGACGACACAAACCGGAAGCCAACAGCATGCAAAGCCAACCATCACTGCTGCTAAAGTCTTGGTCACTTTTGCTTCTTCCACGTTAGCTCTGAGAAGCTGTGGGTTATTTTCGTATGAGAAAACTCTATTTGATCGCGACACTGTGTAGAAAACCTTGGCGTAGCAGATTGTGATAACTGTTAAGGGTGTAGCGATGTAAACGCACTCAATAAATACGGTGTAAGCGATATTGGTATCGAACGTGTACAAACACATTGCCTTACCTGGCTGGAATTCAAATCCACCGTGTTCGAAGGAAAATGGAGGTAAAGATCCGATTAAAGCTACACACCACACCACAGCAATATACATCAAAGTTCGCTGCTTTTTAAAGAACACGATGTACTTTTCTGGTTTGACGACGCAGAAGTATCGGTTGACTGCAATTATACCCATGGTGTGAAGAGAAGCCAGTCCAAACGTTAACACTCCAAATCCGTGAAATCGACAAAAACTTTCACCAAAAATCCACTGTCCGTGATTTAGAGTAGCGACTGAAAAAGGCATACAGCAGGTGGACATGAGAATATCGCTGACAGCCAGCGCTACAACAAACATGTTGGAAAGCGTACGAAGCCTCTGGTTTCTGTACATGGCGTAACAAACGGAGAGATTTCCAACGAATGCGGCGACATTGATGATAGCAAACAGAACTGTTTCAATCCAAACAAGTCCATTGCTCCTCGTAGCAAGCTCAAGAGAGAGCGATCTCACCGAAGCCATTGACTCTGGTTGATAATATTAACAAGTGTTTTACTTAACATGCGGAGCAAAATGCATTTAATAACCATTCAAACTCTATTAAGCCATTCAAGTTATTGTTAGAAATATGATTATTTACGCTGTTACAACATTGGACTCTGATTGGTCGTGTTTTCTACTTCATTTCGGTTTCGATGCAACGTGATGTAACACACGTTTAGCTAGTTCTTGTTAAAATAAAGTCCTGGATAATATCCTTTTAACAGTTTTGTCGTACAAGAAAAGTGCAGCATGTACTCTAAAATAACAGCCATTTCCCAGAGGTTTCCTAAAGCAATCATAGGTTATATCGTTGGTCTGAAGTCCGGCACCCAATAGGCGACTGTATTCCTTGGTAAATTGTGTATTGCACCTGTGCCTTCTCTTGGAATAATATAAACACTGCTTCAAGATATAAACAAAAAAGAACAAAGTGATTTTAAAGTGCATTTTTTCAGGTTAGCAGAAAGCAGAGCTCCTTTTTGTTTGGGCACTTATGGTACACCATTATTAACACTTTTTTTGACGTGGCTAGCACAATTATGCTAAGTTAATATATTAGTACTTTGGCAATTGAAAAGGAAAACCCCTTGTTTGCATAATTTAACACCTTTTCATGTAAAGATAAAAATGTACTTAATACTACTGTTCGAAAGCCTCTTTTCTCTATTTCATTTCGTAAATTGTTCTAAGCTTAATTATTAAAATCGAAATGCATTTTAGACCATTAAGAAGTTTTCGTGATTGAATGTTGTAATCTTTGTACCAACACACTTTTAATTTCATTCGCAATCAATTTTGGTTACCGATATGTTGACACTAACCTAGCCACTATGAGGCTTTGATAACTATCTTTTTAATCACGTTTTTCGGTGCGTGCATGATTTGATTCATATACAGCTAATTCAAAAAACGTTGCCGGAAAAAAAGCACAAAAGTTCACGCGACGAGACCGAAAGGTAGTATGGGAAGAAGAAGAGAGAAGATGGCGACATGGCATCACTAGCTGCCTCCACTGCGGGGAATAATTGTAACTAACTAGATGACTAAGTCTTTGGGATAAAAAATCTAATTAATTTTTTGCTAACAAGTACGCAATGATCGCACATAAGACACACACGCACGTCTGAGCAACAACCAGAAGAACGCTATTTCAACTTGTGATCTCGTGGTATTATTTATTTATAGACTGGTCACGTGAGATGGGTGGAATTGGAGGAAGGGAGAAAATATCAGATGATCACTAGAGCCATGAAGCCTCTGCTATTTGGTGAGATGCATTGATAAAAAGCATCAATTATTTGTTTAAACGCATACCCTTTACCTGGAATTTTTTTATATCTTTTTTTTTAAAAAGAAACGTATCCTTAGGCAAAAAACCCAGTTCAACAATTGTCTCTGTTTCTTTGCTTAATTGTTTTGCTTGTTTATTATGAGTGTTAGTGTTCTGAATACTCAAATATTTGTACTTTAAAAAGCCTTCTTCATGTTTTGATAACATGAGTTAAAATCTGAAAGGACAAGAAATGTCCTATATTGTGACAAAACAAATTCGTCCTTTTTTAATTTTTTTTAATTTTGACTCAAAATTGATATTTCTTTAAAACAGAAATTCCCCGATTCTTGTCTGATGAGGAGTGTGAGCATGTCATTTCACTGGCAAAGGAAAGCGGTCTCGCCATGAGTATAGCGGGCTTTGATGTAGCCGCGTATGAAGGGGACTTGGACGAGGACATGAGAGAAGCCGGTAAAAACGTTTTTGAGCTAATTAACGTGCTTTTTCATAAATAATAATGACAACAGCGACTCGAGTCTTGTCTGACAGTTGTCATTTATACCTCCGTCATCTTGACGTCTAGGGTTTTTACGTTGTGTCCTTGGCCGGCCAGACCGGGACGCTTTAGTCTCACAGTGCTTCTATCCACTCCGGCAGGACTGGATATTAATGAGCACGCGCGAATTATCAGGGTAGCCCCGACAAAATTCGGGAACGGGGGTGGGGAAAGGTGCAGCTACAATAAGGAAAAATATAGAGTGAGGAGCCGGAGTGCGATTAAAATTAGGCTACAATTAGACTACGAGCAGTCGCTCGCTCGTTCGCTCACTTGACTGACTCTGCATGAGAAAAACCCTAAGGGACTTTTAGTGGTCTAGGCTTCAAAGGACAACCATATTGTGGATAACCAGGGTTGCTTCATCTCAAGCAAATTAAGGCATGGGCCTCTCGATATTCGCCCAGAAAGTGAGGGGGTAGTCTTTCTCTTGAAGCTTTAGTTGTAGCAGCATGAAACTTTCCCAGAACCATGGATTATCAATTGTTTTCATTTTAGCATGTCTAAAATATGCAAATTAGGTCACGTGACCTCTTAAGGCGCAAAAAAAACCTTACGTAAAACGGGAACACTTTTTCCTGCTTCCTTAAAATTGCTGTCAGTTTTTTAACTTTAAGGCGATTAGGTACATTGTTTCTGTGCTTGGAAATGTTAAAATATTTCAAAGGAAACGTTACAAAAGACAGAACACTTTTACTGGGAGACTGGGTACTAGTATAAAAAGCTGTTTATTTCCAAAATCAATCAAATATTCAATAATTGCCAAGCACAGTTTCCTTGCTGTTACTATTAGGACTTGTCTTGTACCATTCAAATTGAATTTCTCTTGCTATAAACTGTTCCCAATTTCGCTTAAAGATTTTCTACGATTATTTAGCGTATTAAGTCACGTGACCTAATTTGCATAACTTCGACATGTCAAAAAATCATCACTGTTGGAGACTCATCTGTCAACTACAATTTTATGTTGTAATGAACAACGCCTTAGAAGTTAGACCACCCCCTCACTTTTTTTGAGGGAAGTAACTGTTGACCCATGCCTTAATTTGCCCGAGATGCAACGAAAATGGGAGATAATTATGTTGAGCAAGTAGGCTCAACAAAACGCTTTACTCTTTCTGGTACAGAGTTCCGAATTGAGTAAGTAGCTTAATGTTTACTATTTAAACTTGATTATAGATGGAAACTGGACGCTGGATCACGATGAGCGATTCGCTAAAGGATTTTTCGTTTGGGATGTCAATAATGATGGATTTATCGACGCAAATGAGGTACGTATATAAAACACAAAATACATTCATGTGCTTGGCATGCGAAAAATAAGGCTTTTAGCTATTTTCATATCTTCCAGATTTCTTTGTGTTTACTCCTGTGTGATTGCTTTATTTTCAGGTGAGACACTTCGCCCAAAAACGCAAACTTCTATTCATGAGGGAGGATGAAGTTCCCGGAATGTGAGTACTACTTAGCTAAGAAAAACATCGTCCAATATCAAAGTATGTTAAATCCCCTCAGACCGTAGGAAAAATTGGATCATAAAAATACGGGGACTAAAAAAAAGTTGCATGGGAAAAATGCAAAGTGAGTAAGATACAACTTGCCTCCTTCTCCGCCAATCTACCGTTTGGCGGCGGTGTGGATGGGCGGGGATTGCTCATTCTCGCAATTTTATTTCTTTATAATCCTCCTCCTTTTCCTCCTCCTTATCATCATCATCATCATCATCATCATCATCATCATCATCATCATCATGATCACTAACAACACCAAATGAATATTTTTGGGGGAGGGCGGAGTTGAGATCATAATATTGTTAACGGAATGTTTTGTTCTTTCTTTTTAACACCCATAGCGTAAATTGACCATAATGTATGTTTTGCTTTTGATTAAGGTTTCAGCGTCTGGAATTATCTGAAAATCTCCAAGATGGTAAGCAAAAAAAAACATTTTTTTAAACAAGTTACTGAGTATATAATAAATAAACAAAACAGATTCCAAAAATGTAGACTTTTTTGAAATGCACCATAAAAACTGTAGCCCCTTAGCGATAAAGGTCTGTAACTGATTTCTCAAACTATTATTCACCTTTCTTCCTATGATCCATCGTACAGGTAAACTAAGTCGTGAAGCATTTGCTAAAATCAACATAAAAAAGATCCTGTGGTACATGGATTTCTTGAAAGAAAAAAGTCCTCGCCACAGGCCCCGGTACAGCCAGCAGGCCTGGTTACGACAGGACAAGAACGCTGACCCAATTTTAAGACGCCTACTCGAAAGGTAAGACCCACACAGCGGTCAAACGCAGCGCGCGTGCGCAGTTCATGTGTAATTGCCGCCAAAAATTTTCCATACAAAGTCTTAAATTTTCCGAAAACTTTCGCTTTAAAGCCAAAAGTTAACGCCGTCCCTGGAAAGTTAAGGTTTATACGCCGCTTATGGATTGGAAATTTGATAATTCATCTCCACTGAGTGTCCCAGCTTGAACTGTTCTTTCACCGTACCATTTCTTTAACAATTTCATACAAAAGTTTGCACACTTTCGAGACAAATTCTCAGAAAAGTTCGAGGCGCCGAAAACCGGAGGTGACGTCATTTTTGCGTTTGACCGCTGTGTGGGTAAGACCACACACAGCGGTCAAACGCAAAAATTGACGTCACATCCGGTCTTCGCCGCCTCGAACTTTCGACTTGAAAGTGGGCAAACTTTTGTAAGAAATTGTTAAAGAAATAGTACGGTGAAAGAACAGTTCAAGCTGGGACACTCAGTGAAGATGAATTATCAAATTTCCAATCCATAAGCGGCGTATAAACCTTAACTTTCCAGGGACGGCGTTAACTTTTGGCTTTAAAGCGAAAGTTATCGGAAAATTTAAGACTTTGTATGGAAAATTTTGGCGGGAATTACACAGAAACTGCGCACGCGCGCTGCGTTTGACCGCTGTATGGTAAGACCAACACCGGTATGTATTGATTTTGATTGGCTCATTTTAAACAGCACGTCGAAAGACAATGTCGAAGATGATGTTGAACGATGGATGTAGAAAGAAAGTTACGCACGTTTACACTGAAAGTGGGTGTAAATCTTGAAAACGGCAGCCTGGAATATTTAAATTTGCCTACGTAAATCCAAAATGGCGTTGACTA
This sequence comes from Oculina patagonica, assembly GCF_052425735.1. NCBI lineage: Eukaryota > Metazoa > Cnidaria > Anthozoa > Scleractinia > Oculinidae > Oculina > Oculina patagonica. The sequence continues at coordinate 8,389,440 of NC_135761.1, read as the reverse complement.
ACGGAACTAAGTAGCCATGGCGCGAGAACTTGAACTGTTGGTTTTTTTTTAAAAGACTGCAACTAGTAACGTGAGGTGAAAACTTAGTCTGCAAACGGTATTTGAATCCAAATCCCTAGGCGATGCCTTTGTCTCGCAGACAAACGCGAAATGCAAGTTAGGGCCTGGGGAGGTTATTCAGTGACATCATCATATTTGCGCCAAAATGAAAGTGACCAAAAAGGAAACGCTCGCATAAACGGTACTATGCTGATTCCAATCTAATCTCTATCGCTTTTGCTGCAGAATCACCAGGTTGACTCAGTTGCCGAGAAAACTGATTCAAGGAAGCGAGTGGATGCAGGTAGGACAAAAAACTTTCTAAAGACTCTCGTCGATAACGCTAACCTGCTAATTTTTAAATCATCGCAATACAAGCTTTAGTAGTGAATGAGCTATTCTGCAACTAAGATCAAAATAGTATTTCTCCTAACTGGTAACCACCCTTAAGTGTATTCTCGCTGCATGCCGGACCGTTTGACAATGCAAAACGGAAGTTTTTATCATGTATAAAATTATTTTATGGTATCAACCGTTACAAGACCTAGGATGCGATATGATGAGAATTATGATGAAATGTGATGTGTTTTGCAGGTTGTTCAATATGACCAGTTTGGGCATTACCACGGCCATCTGGACTCCAACCCTTTTGAAAAACCCACAATTCCTTGCTGTCACCAGAATCACTTTCAGAAGCCCGAATGTCGGGTGTGCAGGTACTGATTTAACTCATCCACGTATGCGCATGCAAAACGTAGCGGCACCAGCAATCGCGTCCCCAGAGTCCGCGATCCTTTTGGTCAGCACTAAGAATCGAGAACTCTGGACTAGACTGAAAAGCCCACCAAAATACGGCCAAATCAAACCGGAGCAAGAATTCCTGGTTTGAATCGCCCAGACCCGTTGCCCGTTGGGCGTTTGGTCACCGCTGACCGGAAAACGCACAGACTCTGGAAACGAGATTACGGCACAAGCAGGACGTGAGCAAATGCCAGGGATAAGAATTCCATCTGCTATCTGAAGCACAGGCGGCCCAAGCTCACAATTAGAGGAGTTAAAATATTTAACATAATTCTCTTTTGTAACCGTATGCGAAACGTGACTCTCGACCGGCAGCATATGGAGGTGTTGTGTTACAACGGTTCTCATTTATAAGGGTTTGTATGGGAGAATACGCTTTCGAATTTATAGCTAAATATAATGAGATTTTGACAATAAAATCAACTTACCTCAATGTCCTGTCTACTGCTACTTCTTCTTAGCAGTGGAAACCAAAAATTGCATAACTCGCTTAAAACGCCTCGGATCGGCCTGAGAACCGAGATAACAACAGACATAACGACAGGACATTGAGGTAAGTTGATTTTATTGTCAAAATCTCATTATATTTAGCTATAAATTCGAAAGCGTATTCTCCCATACAAACCTTTATAAATGAGAACCGTTGTAACACAACACCTCCATATGCTGCCGGTCGAGAGTCACGTTTCGCATACGGTTACAAAAGAGATTATGTTAAATATTTTAACTCCTCTAATTGTGAGCTTGGGCCGCCTGTGTCTGAAGATGGCATTCACATTTTCCACTGAAGAAGGGGCAGTAGCCCCGAAACGTATGGAAACATTATACTTCCATCAAGCGCATTTTTCATTTTAATTATCGTTTTCAATTCACTAGTTATATGCGCTACACAGTCACACGAAATTTCTTTAGAGATTTCTATGTTACTATAAGAATTCCATGCAGACTATATATGAACGCGCGCTTAACCTTATATATATTAGCTTTCAATTTTTGCAATATTCCATCAGTAATAATTCCAAATTCATTTTTCATGAACGAAGTAAAATTGATGGAGGTAAATACGATCCACACGGAGCTTAAACCCTACAGGAGGGACAAAGTGAATGTGCGCTTTTTCTTGACGCGACCGTTGTATTCAATCAGGGACAGACTGTCAACAACTCCTTTAGTTTCCAAGAAAAAATAAAGCTAGCTAGCTATTGCGAAGTCAAACCAGAAACAGCACAAACAAACAAAAACTGGTCAATACAAACAAACGTTTACTATATTCTATATTGGTGGTGAATCGCCAAAATTGGAGGGGGTTTTTTCAACCATATTCACAAGTACTTCAATTTGAACTGGCAAAATATTTTATTTACAGATTTGTAACGATACTGTATTACCTTAACGACGTTGAAGAAGGAGGAGAGACAGCCTTCCTGATAGCAGACAACACCACAATCACACCAGAGGTGAGTAAGTTTATTGATTTAACGCACAAGTTCGAGTGCGCCATTTGTAAACCGGCGAACAAATATCACCTTGACAAAACACTTCACACTAAAGACGTTGCAATACAGAGATCTGTAAGGCGACTTAAGTGTCTAACTGCATGACTGTTGCTGGATTATAACTAACACCAATTTCAGTGCTCAAAGGCATCAGGAATTTTTCGCCTCAATTCAATCTTACTCAACTCTCACGGTTGATGGAAATGAAAGCGCGACAAGAAACCTCTGTTTTCTAGAGCTATCATATGACATATTTTAAACAAAACCTACTCAGTTTAGTGTTTTAGCCACAGTTAGTTCACAGACTCATTCAGGCCAAAAATAGCATAATCAGTCTGGCCAATCCCAAAGGACACAGACAATCCAGTGAGCCAATCAAACTCAAAGCAAAAACTGTACATGTAACCGGCGCGAAGCGCAGGAAAACGTGTGAAAGCGATTTTTTTGAGTGAGTAAAGGTCTCCATGCTCTCTGCACACGTGGGGACAAGACGCAAGGACATACCGCAGCGACATGTAGCAGCGACAAAATCATGTGTTGGTCACACTGAAGGGACATAAAGCAGGGAGTGTATCGGGAACATGTAGCAGCAACAAAATCACAATATGTACACACTCAAGGAAATGTAGCGGGAACATGACCTATGGACATGTCACAGCGACACGTCCCCCTTGTGTGTACTGATTGTGTTTGGCTCATGCCTGAAAACACGAATTCCTGCCACATTTTGTTCCTAGGAATGAGGTTCTACACAAGAGGGAGACGTGTCGCTGCGACATATTTCCCCGCTACATTTTCTTGCATGTGTACATATTGTGTTCTTGTTGCTGCTACATGTCCCCGATACAAGTCCCTGTTACATGTCCCCTCAGTGTGAACAACACAATGTTTTGTCGCTGCTTAATGTCGCTGCGGCATGACCCCTTCTTGTCCCCACGTGTGCGGAGACCTTAATGGTTTTGCTTGTGACTGGTTGAGAAAGTTTAGGGCGAGTTTTTTAAACTGATCGCACTGAGAGGTTGGTAATGCAAAACGTGAATTACTTTCGACACCCAAGTGAAACCACTCTAGCTAGGAGAACTTGAATTCCTAAATCAGGTTTAACAAAATTCTTGTTCACACAGGAGCTGGAAAGCCCCAACGCTACAACAGACGAATTCAACTTGAGCGTAAACTGTCAACTGGCAAATCTTGTTGTCCCTCCCAAGAAAGGCACCGCCATCATGTGGTACAACAACTTTATCGACCCGGACAGCGGTCTTTTAGGATCCGTGGACCGCTACTCGCTTCACGGCGGATGTGACGTCATTAATGGAGAGAAATGGATCGCTAACAACTGGCTGACGGCGCCTACAAAATACTCAAGACACATCAAGAGTATTTATGATTCGGGATTTTAGTTTAAAAACGTGATCTAATCTTTCCGTCTTCTTACATGAACACTATCCGCAGTTTAGGCCACTTTTGTAATTTGTTTGCAATGTAAGAACTGAATTCAGTCTAGTATGGCGAAAATAGCAGGAAACATTCAGTAAAGTGGAACTTTCAGTTTAGGGTTTAAAGAGCGCATTTTGATGTCCTTCAGTTCAGCATGCCTTGTAATGGAACGGATACCTCTTAGGCGTAAAAACGAATTTCAGCCAACCCTGCATGTACGCTGTAAATCAGAATTCTGGAAGTCTGCGAAGTTGGTCGTTTCGTTGGCGCAAATTAAACGAGTAGAGACAGAAACGGGCGGTGGAGGGAAATGCCTTGAAGGAGAGAAAAGCCGCGAGCAGGCAAGGGGAATAGGATGGCGGGAGTGTTCCTCTCGCGGCTTCACCCCTCGTGGCCTCGTGCTTGCCTCGTTTTGCGTAGACTGAAAAACACTCGTACTTTTTGTGAATGCGCTCGGTCTTAGTACGAGAGCGAGAGGTCTGGATCCAATGTCAAAACTGTGAGTGAGACTGGGGAGAGGCTCGCGAGACGATCGGTGCTTCGCGCCTCAATGTTCCAATGTTCGGCGCTTCGCGCCTTTGATAAGCGCTTTTTTCAACGACTTTAGAATTATTTTTCAACGACTTCAAAGAAAAAACGACTGTTTTGCAGTCTACGTTTTGCGCTAACGAAATCACCAGCTCAATACGCAGGCTGGGTTTCTGGTACCTCTTACACTTTATACGCTTATGGAAGTCGCCACCCTAGCTATTAAGGGGGGGGGGGGGGCGCAGGGGGGGGGGGCAAAAAAAAAAAAAACCCCCCGGGGGGCTATTAAATAGGCATAGATACAAAGATAGCTGATCATAAGGTGGATTCCACTCAAGCAGTGACACATGCCTGTTTGCAGTTTCATAAAACGCCCTAAATTGGCATCACCCACCTTACCCAAATAAAGCCATATCGCTATACGCCTCTCGATAATTCAAGATCTTCTTATAATTCCTAAATCGATTTTTCGACTCTGATTTGTGGAAAAGGCGTTCGTTTGAAATCGGTGTTTATGCGCGACCAGACATTTCTGCCGGACTAACCATCACAAGACAGAGTCGAGTCGAGTCGAGTCGAGTCGAGTCGAGTCGAGTCGCAAGAGTCGAGGGGCAATGCATGAAAAATGAAATATGTTAAAATTGGGAAGTTCTTATAGTACAATTTCCAGAAAGAAAATTTCAAATGCAGCGTAAGCTAATCTCAATGCTTTCCTCATTTCTTCGCGTGACTCAGAAAGCCGATTAAAGCTAATTCAGTATCAGCAATACACCTTAAGAGCTCCGAAGCGCCTCATAGTCTACCACGTGATGTTTTCTCTGGGCTGCCGCTTAGATTTTGTGAAAAAAGGCGCTGAATGAAGCTGCATTTTTTAAGTATAAGTACATTGAATAACAACGCAGACTTAATTCTTCTTAACAAGTCAGTTGCACAATTCAATATTTGAAATTCCTTGAAAAATGATTCCACTTCAAGGTACCTCTCTTCACACGCACTCAAACAAGTATTTACCTCCGTTTAGTGATGTACTGTTATGGAAACGTTTTTTAATGTATCAGTAATTGCGGGAACTTTTAATAGCTGCCGTAGAACAGCCTTTCCCTGTCCGAAACAGTATTTTAACTAACCAGCTTAACGCACGTTGGAGTAAAAGGAGCCGGAATAAATTACATTGTTCAGTAAAGTTTAGGGCGGTTTACCGCCCTTCTTAAAAGCCTTGAAAAATATTTTTATCCGTTTTGATTTAAATGTCACGGAAATAAATTTAGTAACCCCGGAAATTCCCTGTTAAAGGAATTAATATGAGAGGTGAAAGTCTGATTGCAAGCTAGAATTGCACAGGAAATTTCTCATTAGGTGTTTTTATCCGAGGATCTTTATCTTATTCCTCATTCAGTTTCAACTCTTTTAAAGGAACAACGCTCAATTACAGCTGAACTCGAAAGACCTCGCGTCCTTATAAGATTCTGTCTTACATATAAAAACGGCAAATTAAATTTATGTCTGCATGGAAAGGGTCTCCTTTCATTACACCACGTCTGTTCTTGTCATTCTTTGCTATGTAGATGCCTATCTGTATCAAAACTCCAAAGTAAGCATCTTTTTTGACCTCGGTTTTTGTGTTGAAATTCCGTCGCAATGGTTTTTATGCACATTCTTTGCAATTGATTTGATAGAATATCAAACGTTTCATTTGTTTTTTTATCACTGAACAGCGAACAGTTGAGCAATCCCAAAAAAAAAAGAAGGCATTTACTTCTCATATAAAATAGCATGCACGCCCAGAATTATCTCGCCCGCCCACCGCGAATTTACAGACGTCCGGGCACTTCTATAGATCTACCCGGTAATCCGGGGGCTTATTGCGACCTTGCGTTTATAAAAATATTTTCAGGTTATTTTCTTTAAAGCCCAAAGTGGCTTTTCTGACTAGCCGTCTAAAATCCCATTAACAGATTCTGATCAGAAATGGCACCGCAAATTTATTTCACCAGTCTTGTCCGAGCTTGACCCATCAGTCTGCATGGGGGTGCTGGAACCTCGCTTATCAGTTAAATTTTCAGCGATTTCTCAGCTATCTGATAAAATTTCAACCCATTTCTCGGCTATCAGTAAATTTTGCAGATCTGATAACTCAGCTATCAGTTAAAAACGCGTCAGTTTTCAGCTGATATTCTAAATTTTGACCATCCAGACCCGTACTTGAATTTGAGAAGTGGGTAGTCGATAGTCGATGATGTACAGCTCGCTGCAAACAGTTTAAACTAGCTCCCTAGATTGCTGGCTACCTTGGCTATACTGCCTCCTTAGAAGTCCCTTGATTGCAAAGACTACGACAATAACAACAACAAATAAATACATTGCATTACCTTAAATTCAATAATTTAATACACGTAAATTAAAATAAACTGAATTACAAGAATCTAATACTCAATGACGCATTTCTGTACATAATCCATAAAATATGGATACTGGCAGTTGTTTATCTGCAGACAAAACGTAAATGAATTTTGGACTTGAAGGTGACATAAAACTGAGTACAAAGTGCAACACGTGTTCAGTTTCATTCAAATGGCACAAAGGACAAATTCAGAGATGTTCTGTGGTTTCGTATCTCTGCCAGGTTTCCTATTTTAAATTGTGGTTCCGAGCAGAAATTTAGAAATTTTATAAGCCTAGAAAGCCTTACAAACGTAGAAAGAAAGATGTAATATAAAAATAAGTTGCCACGTATCCAGCGTGGTGACCCGTGGTGTAGTGGATATCACGCCTGACTAGTAACAGGGAGACGCGGGTTCGAATCCTGCTCGGGCATGCAATTTTTCTTTCATTTCAGAGACGTGTGTCGAAAGCCATCTGTAATTTATTTACATCTTTCTTTCTACGAGCAGAAATTTACTTTGCAGAAAGACCACTAGTAAAAGTTCTTCAGTCCCTTACAATTGTTTGTCCTTCCGGCTATTAGGCACTCGCCCAGGCCTTACGTTCAAGCTAAATGTTTCGACTAGTGGCAAGTTCATCGCTGGCCATCTCTCAAATCCGGCTTAGCTATTCGCGTTTGTTTTTTGTTGATTTTCTACCTTGGAAAACTGTTATTTTGATGATTTCCTTCGTTCTAAGGGTATTTTGTAACATATCGTGACGTGAAGCTCTTTGAGGTCCCAGTCCCAATATAAAGCAATCTTTATATGAGTACTTGTAAGATTTAAATTTTTAATGGCTCTTCCTTTTCGTAATGGTTCTTAAAATCTTAGTAGCATATATTATGCACTTATCAATGTTAAGGTGCTGGGGGGGGGGGGGGAAAGAGGCCGGGCATAGGCCAGGCATTTGAACTTAGCTTAGACTTTCTGATTAAATGCCCAACCCCAGGGCTTGTGTGGATGTTCAAAAGAGTCACTTTAAAACTTCAATAAAATGTTGTAAGAAAGTCCAGTAAAACGGTCAAAAGTCCCCACTACGGGCAAATACTTGCTGTCAAACCCCCCGCCTATGCCCGGCCTCCCCCCCCCCCCCCAGCGGCTTAACATTGATAGGTGCATAAGTTTACAAAAGCGCCCGGGAATTTGGCAAAAGTGACCCGAACGGAAAAGACCAGATGGATACTTTTAACCACTTATTTCCTTCATCTACTCGGCGAATTATCGATGACGGATACAAGTCTATTAGAATTTTAGCATTGCTTACACATCATGAATAAAGTACCGTAAAAAAAAATAAAGGACATTGCGTGGCATTTAATATGAATTGGGCAGTTTAAGCCTTTATGACAAACATGTGCACAATATTTGAATATCTGCTGATCACGGCACACATCGAATACACATGGTTTTCTCGTGATCAGCTCGATAAGAGGATCATTTTGTGACCTACTCTAGAAGCTTCGACACTATGAAATTTCTGTTCTCCTTCTCTGTTAGTCCTAATACGCCTGAAACAGCTTATAATAGGATTAAAGCCAGACATTTACCCCACTTATCATCGGGATTCGATTCTGGGACGTCGTGTTTTTAACCAGATTAGCATCCCTATTTCACAAGATAAACAGACCCCCATAAATATTGTTAATCAGCACATTTTGTCGGATATACGAACGGCTTGCGTTGGCGAAGTTTATATTGTCGTGTTATATTAGCAGTTTTTTTTTTCTTTAATCTGACGAGTAATTCTAAAGTCAGGTACGGGTCAGTAACACCACTTTGTTTTTTTTTTTAAACATTTCAACCTATTAAAGAAGTGCGTTTTAGTTCAAGACAAGAACATTCTACGAAAGCTGCTATCCTGCTATCGGTCGCTATCTTCCTTCCTATCTTAAACCCCGTTATCTCCTCAAATAAAGAACGAACTAGAAACTTGTAACTTCATCTTAGTCTCAAGTACCCCTACATACTTTCAAGTCGCTCGTCTGCAAAATCAGACATCGACAGACAGTTCAAAACAATCATCATAATTTTCTTGAATGGAATGCAATGTCGTGAGTGCATGCATAATGACTTTGAGACAATTTTAAATCTTCCACTCATGACATTTCCTGCGTGTTGTTAATACATTTCCGGGGAGTTAAAGGGTTTTTCCACAGCTGTTTTTATGCATTGACCCATGAACACACGCTTTGTTTACATTCGCACGATATGAAGCCTGCGAGATGTTTATATCTGTTTAAGAAAACATGTGAACATGATATGTTACTAACTTTTTCCGGGTCAGCGCGCCCATAGAAATAGCTATCCGTATGGCGCGCCGGAGTAATAAACTAACCACTCCATTCGTGGTAAACAGAGCAAAACATAGACACGTCGGTTTTCTAAAGCGCTTTCTTTCGTTCAGCAGGGTGCGCTCTGAGCTCCCGGCTTTACTTGAAATGTTGCTTTTTTTTTATCGGTTTGTAATTTCCCCCAACAACCTGACAAAAAACCAGGAGAACATAAATATATAAGAATATAGCTATCAATCGCCAAGGAAAGAAACGGTCACAACATATACCGAAATATGGTAGTTTGGTATGCGTGGGGACAAACAAGATTTATTTCTCTGCATTAGCGTTGAGTCAGGGCCAAAAAAAGATTTTTAAAAAGAACGTTTATTCTTCGATGACTCACTGATAACCACAATGTTGTGGTTAAACCACAAAACACCCAGTGTTCTACAAAAATAATTGCTTGATATTGCAAATACTTCTGTTGAAATTTTCGTCACGTACTATACATTGTATCAATCGCCTCGTACCGTGTCTTGGAGTTTTTATTCGGCGTAGGTCGGTATGGCGTGCAAAATCACTGAAACGACGTCATGTCGTTGAGTCATCCCTAAAAAAAATGCTGCGAAATTCTGATATAATCCTACATAAATACCAAGATCACTTAAAAAAGCAACCAACTGGAAAATCAGCATTGAAATTTCTATCAAGTCCTTGGTTATTTACTAATTTTGGCAGCCCCACCGACGCAAACTGCCAACTTTGGGATTTTTTCTTTTCTTTTTTAACGAAAACCTGCCACGTAGATTTAAAAGCTTTCTATTTAGCGTTTACTCAGACGCGCTAGATGTCATAATCGGTTTTTGAAGATTAGAAGCATTAATTAAAAAGCCTGATGAGTGTCTTAACAAGAACAAAGAGAAAGTGCGAGAGCTTGGCAAACAATGTGAAACAAATGAAATCGCGCAAAGTTTGTTTTCAACGATGACGTGAAAGCCACAAAGCCGAGACACTCTTAAAGTTATTTCAAAACGTAATGACAAACAAATTGTTACACTCGTAAAACAATTCAACAGGCATGACCTCCTCACCACGGCTACCGCAAAGGAAGATTTAATTATCTCAACAGGAGACAGGGCAATAAGGGCAGATAATACCTATGTCAATTGACTGTCATTGCGAGCAATCAATTGGAACAATACAAGTAGACATGTTGATATAACAGTTTCTTTGGCAATCTTGTGTTCTCGTTTCCCGGTGCATTGTTGGTGCGCAAAAGGCGCTAATTTCCATTGTTTCTTGGCCTGGCCCGTTTTCATAACCAACAAGTCTTGACGCGACACAGACGTGTGTTTATTACACCTCGCGAAGAATAGCTTCGGCACCATAACACTGTGTTTTTCTTCGGAGGTCTTTGTCGCGATGTTGAAATTTGCAGTCAAGCGGAAGCCGGTCGAATTATTTCACGAAGCCGTGAGCGGCAAGGACATTTTACGAGTGCAATTTCTGCTTGAACAGAACGAAAAACAGTTCCACGTCGACGAGATCGATGGAGATGGCATTACAGCCCTCCAAAGGTGCTGTTTCACAGGGCCTCTCAAGCTTGTGCAACTGTTGGTAACGTATGGCGCCGATCTTAATATTCAGGATAAAGAAGGATGGAGCGTCATGCACGCTGCTACGATAGCTCGTAATCACTCGATTATGCGCTATCTCATTACCATGGGTGCTGAGGTGGGCTTGCAGAACGATCAAGGCGAGCTTGCTTTAGATTTGGCGCGAGATCTACAATCTGTTGTAATACTCGCTGAAGCCATGCGGCGGAGAGGGAGGGCAAAAGAAGTGGAGGAGTATTTTAACCGAAAGCCTGAAGTGAGGGACCTTATTGAGGAAAAGTTACAAGAGAGTGATGTGAGCGGGTTGGTACAGGAGCGACAGAGAGCGACTAGCGAAATTTTAACTTCAAATATTTCGTGGTCTGAAAACCAGAAAAGGCGCAGTTCCTTAGACGTTATTAACGACCCAAGAGCTCCGACCGCAACTGTCAAAACGAGAGATAAAGATCTGGAAAGGTTAATGGATATTCCACGACTCACTGGTGTAGCGTTACCCACTGGTTGCAGAGAAACAGTTTGTGCAAAATGCGGAAAACGCCGACGAGAGGTTTTTAAAAGGCAATCGACATCATCTTTGTGTTCAAACTCGTCTGATTCGTCTAGCTCATCTGATTCGGCGTATAGTTCAGCATCGACGAATTCCGGTGCTAATATGCTTAATTTCGAGAGAGGGGGAACAATACCGACAGCCAAGCAAAACAACAATTCAAGAGCGGAGAACTTATTTCAAGATCGATTACGTGCGTCGTCTGTGAACATTTACTCGGATCCCGGAAACCAGCCAAACCGCAACTTAGAATCGGATGAACAATTTCAACCGCGCCGATATTCATCCCCTGCTGTGTACGCGAATGATCGAGCCTGCATGCTAAGATCACCGAAAACTTCCATCGCTAGCGTAATCAAAGAAGTTACAAACGTAAACGGGTTGAATAGTTTTGGCGTTTCGCTTCTTCACGAAGCTGCGGCGAAGGGCGATACCGAAGGTGTGAAGCTATTGCTCGAACATGGGGCAGAAGTCAACAGGCAGTCTTTAAACGGAAGCAGTCCACTACACGAGGCTGTACGCGAGGGAAATGCAGTGACCGCTTCGATATTGATCGAATATGGCGCAGATTTATTTACCGAGACGGACAGTGGCATGTTGCCGATAGATTTGGCCAGAGACGTTGATATGAAGCGGTTCATTGAAAATGCAATGGCTTTGAAATAATTGGATACATGTACAGTAAAATAGTTACGTTTTGTTGGAATTCTTTATATCAGTTATTTATCGAAAAAAGTAGCAATCTCTCTACGAAGCACATTTGTAATTTAGTATTTTTATCCGACTTGTTGAACTCGGTAATTTAATACGAGAGAAATAAAATTTTACACGAAAACCATTAAATGTGTTTAATCTAATTTTTTTTTTTGACATTATCAACTGAAAGAAAATACTGTATGGCTAAACAAGTGCGTTCGCATTTAAATTGCAATTATAATTTTATTTTCAGGAAGCTGCCGCATAACGCCTCCACAAACGCTCGTTCCCAAAATGTTTATTTTTGTCGGCGGAAAAGGTGAAGAACGACAATTAAGAATCGAAACCAAAAGTTTTTAATTTCGCGAACAAAATTTGCTTTTTGTCAAGTTGGCGGCAAAAGTTGCCGCGTGTTTTTTCGCGGCATTCAAAAGGAAACTCGATTTTACATACACGGAAAGAACTGGACGCTCACAAAACATACATTCGCGTCATTTGTCGAGATCAATTTTGACAGTTAGCAAGTGATGTCGAAATTTCAGATCTATTCATCTCTTCGCAAACTCGGTTTTCGGATGTTTTGTTCGCGGACTTAGCAGGCCGCAAATGGCTTTATTGCATGATTAATCTACCGGAGGACAAATATTCAGATCGGAAAGATTATTTTTTTGTAAAAGAGAGCCTAAATAAACACACAGAAGGAGTTATATGTCGGTACATTCACGGCTTCTTTTCAGGTCTTTGTTGGGAGCTGTTGTCGACTCTTTTGTTCTTGTACGTAAGCCAACTTGCGGTAAACTGATAGAAAATGCAAACAGCCACCGCACCGATACATTTTCTTTGATAATACACGTGAAATAAATGATTGAAAATTCTGACAATTGAACTTGAAGTTGGTACAATAACTGCCCCGAAGTTACGGCTGCCCGCTTTCTAAGCACACGGGAAAACGAAATTAAACTTCGCTCGCACCTTTGAGGGCAATCCCTTTATTGCACCCCGATTTAATTTTCATAATTGTAACAAGATTTTAACGAGCGACGCCATTATTTTCGAAAGTAAAGCTCTGACATGTTTGCATAGAGCCGAAGCTATTTGAGACGATGTCATCACAAAGATTTATTTTGTTTACTCAGATGTTCAAATTCTGTTTTACCGTCGCAAAGTGGCGTTTGCTTTCTCATTCAAGTTTTTAATTATGAATTGAGTTTAATTCTTGGCGGCATAACAAATTGTTTCTCGCTAAAATGCTGTTCTTGCGAAATGAAATATTTTAATAGCCGCGTCGTTAACCATTTTTAGCCACGACATTTACTTCGATAAGACACGAAAATTCCTATTTAAAATTGATTGATGTTCAAATGCGAGAAAAAAATTTAATACAGAGCATAAAAAAATACAGGGCATAAAATGTACAGAGCATTAAAATCACTTCTGTTCCTGTGCACGTTACGAAAAACGAAAAGGACTGTTTTTTTAACGTCAAACTTAACTCTATTTCCTTGTTGAAGTGTCCTTCAGTAGTTTGTGTACCAACGAAAGTAATTTGCCAAAATTATACTTAAGCGTTGTAAAGCATCTTGTAGGAACAAGAGAATTAGATAAATACAAAATAAATGAAACCGATTTTTAATGCGATATTCACATTTTTTCCGAAGTTACGCCAATTCAGCGTTTCTAAGTTACAACAAATTCATCGTTCGTTCGTTCGTTCGTTCGTACAATCGTTTGTTCGTTCGTGCAATCGTTTGTTCGTTCGTTCAATCGTTTGTTCGTTCGTGCAATCGTTCGTTCGTTCAATCGTTCGTTCGTTTGTTCGTTCGTGCAATCGTTCGTTCGTTCGTTCGTTCAATCTTTCGTTCGTTCAATCGTTCGTTCGTTCAATCTTTCGTTCGTTTGTTCGCTCGCTCGCTTTCCAAAAGTTCTTTTCCCAGAACACAAGACGGATAAGATTTGGGAAAAATGTCTTCCTACTCACTGAACCATCGCTAGATTTTCTGATACTGTCCACGCAAATGCTACTTAATACAAGGGTTTGTGATAAGTTTTCACAACCCACAGCGCTGAACCCAGAGGGCACGTCAAAAGGTACACCATTTCGAGAGAGCCTGAGAGCAAGCTCGTAAACTGGTAAATCTGACATCCGTGACAAGGCTCCGTCACGCAACTTGTTAGGTAAACACGACCTGTCACGCAATCACTTCTTCAATGCAACGAAGTATCAGAACAGCAATCACAATTGTACCCAGACCACACGCGATCCATACTGCTGTCCACCAGTATCCAGGTCTGCTGTCCAATGAGAAGCCGAGATAGCTGAAGAAAAAGTTATTTTTTGAGTAGAAAATTTTTACTCACTTTTTTTCGGTATTAATACACAGAAAACTGTATGAAGTAAATCGTCGAGCAGAGAAATATTGAAGCGCGCAAAATCTGGGGAGAGGACAAAACTACGCCCGTAACACATACGCTAAGTAGAGGTGTCCGCTCCGTAGATTTCATACTCCGTAATATTCAAGAAGGCAGCTACATTCATGAACGAACGAGACAACACGATAAACGTAAAATAGAAGATGTACAAAAACTTGCCAAGCGCAGGAAAATATGCAACAGATAACTGGTTAGAGCAAACGCGGCGGAAATACGAAACCATTAGCCAGGAGCAAGCAAGTGACCAATAGGAAAATAGGAAAATCTTTGGATTGCGCGGGAAAAGTGGCATTCTTCAAATGGCAAAATGCGTTTGGTTTTGCACGCAAAAACAATTGCACCTTCGTGATAATTGGTTAGAACACAAAATTTATAAGAAAACGCGAATACTTGCGGCAGCCATTGCGAAAGATGTCTGAAAAAGTAAGCTCACCTTGTTTGACACTGAACAACAAAGTCCATTAAACCGTCATTTGTAAAGTCTCCGTGTACGACAGGAGAGAGCGGCTCACACGGCATCGAATGCGAAGACAACAACGAACCATCCTTTAGAGAAACCAACTTCATGTCCTTCCAGCCTGTCACCAATACAGCGTCCTAGGGTCATGATAGACAAAAAAAGAAAATAAGTCCTTTATCGAAAATCATTGGAAGAAATGAAGGGAATGAACTTCACCGTCCGCATCGTGCATGCACCCATCTTCGGGCAAAAAAAGGGGGAAGAGGAACATGACAAGAAAAAGCAGCTAGACTAAAAGCAGTCCCTCTTCTTTCTTAGTTCGTCGAACGTGAAGCGAGAAAGAGCGAGAACAGAAAAATGATCGCGCACAATCTGGGAGGAAGACGCGCGTCATCCCCTACAGATTTCCCACGGCCATTTTTCCATTCGCACTTTTTTTTCGCTTCAGGCTTGACGGACTAAGAAAAAAAGGAGGGACTTCTCTTAGTTTATTCTAGAGCGAGTAGGTCAGTTTTAGATTAAATTGAAAACTATGAGTTATATGCTTCTCTTCGTCAGAGGTTTCGAACAGGCGCATGAAAATAAGTTCCTTTAATTCTATAGCTACGGATTTTATTAGGATTCGTTTAATTAATCCACTTTTTGACTCACACTATTGGTATAAATGAACCTGAGGAAAAAGGAGGTAACTTTCACAACTTGCGCGAGATGACTTATACCACATTTCCTTAAAACTTCCGGTATAGAGAAAACTTACTTTTACTCCTCCTACTGATGTGGACACAGCTTGAATGTTTGGAACGAAAACCGCTCCTGCTTTTCTTTCAGATGGATTATAATTCGCCCACGAAGCACCTGTATCTACCTAAAAAGGAGAAGTAGACAATAAATAAATATGAGAAAATAAACAGCAATTATTAAAGACATTGATGCAATGAAGTAAACTGCAGTGGGATTTTTAGGCAGTTACAGTAACTGAACCGATGTTTGGTAAGATAGGCTTATGGCGATATCTGCAATACATATGTGGGAATCTAGTTCACTGTAAGGTCAAAAACGACCATACACTTATACAGGCAGATTGGAAAATGTTGAGATGGAGTAGGAGCCGCGGGAAAAAAATAGGCTAAAGTTTTCAGGTTAGTATCGGCTCTCGCAAGGTTTCACATAACAGGGTTGGAAACTAAAATTTTGGAGCACTCGCCATCCGGGCGGTGACCTTCAATTGCACTCGCCCACAATTTCCTCGCCCGTCTTCTTCCATTAAAAGAATTAGGCCGCCCTCCCCCTACGAATAATGAAAAAAACTTCATTTTCAATCACGTTTTGATACTCACTTGCCACTTTCGTGGTCGATCGTAAAACACTCAATCTTTTCATTCATTCAAAAATTGTTGTTGTTGTTAATGAAATCAAAATATACTTATCAATCAGCACATAGTTTTACTATTTCAATTCTTGTTTTTGCGCGAATTGTAAGGAAAAGAGGCGAGAAATGGCCATCTTGCTGCGTTTCGCGGCTCGATGGATGAGCCAGTGAATTTTTGACCAGAGGTATTACTTTGTAGAAGTATGTCCGCATGTAACATGCCCCAAACGAAGCCATTACGAACGCGAACACAGCTTTGTTTGAGATTTCAAAATGTTGGTAAGCTATCGGCTTGTGGACAGTGTAGATTATTTTAAAGTGGGAAGTAAAAGTTTCGCTTATTCTGAATAATATATTCTGGATATGAAATCATACTCGCCAAACCGGGCGAGTGATCCGTGATTTGTACTCGCCCGACAGTTTTCACACTCGCCTGGGCGAGCAGGCGAGCGCTAATTTCCAACCCTGCATAAATGGTTCGCTCCCCTTTGAGAGAACAATAGAACAAACATTAGGAACAGTGCCCCTAGACCAAACAACTTCAGGACCAGTAGAAATACACGCTTACTAGAGCTGCTACACAACTGACGTTTTCAAGATTTCTTGCTAAAACGCGCATGTTTGAGATACTGGGGTAAAGATTCCTTACTCTGCAGAGATTCAGATCCATACGTTAAATAATTCACCCCAATATTGAGATTCGGAATTTTAGAGGCCACATTCACAACCATACCTGCCAGTTGAACTCTCCGTACGGTCCAAAGCTCGTCAGTCGTCCTGACGCCACAACAAACACACTGTCAAAACTTCGGATGCTTTGTCGCTTAAACGTCTGTCCAGACAGATGGCTGAAAATCCCTGTTCTGTCCGGCGGACTCGGCACAAGCAATGGAGAAATAGGCATGGGTTCATCTCTGAAATCTTCCTCATCGATCGAATAAAAAAAACTACCTAACGTTGAAGTAGCGCGGCAAATCGACCCACTGAACAACGTCTTAGCTCCAGACGTCACAACAGCAGAGCACGGATTGATTCCTGATTGGACAACACGCTCCGACGTAAAATAGGTAGTCACGTGATCTATGACGTTGTCACCGTTTACGTCACCGACACTCGTGACGTCCTTGGAGACTGGGTAGGAACACAGAGGCTGACCAGAGTCAAGGCTTAACACTTCAATGGATTTTTGACGCTTTATGACCACAGCGTTTGGTTTTTCTCGGTTAAGTTCATCGCTTGTTTTAAACTCTTTTCTTGGTGTTTTAGATGGAGGCGCAGGTTGTTTTTTCACAAAGTGAACTGTTTTTAGCTCAGTGTCACCGGGGTGTTGCCATCTGTAGGGTAATGATGCGATGAGTGAGTCTGTGTACTGACTCCAATGGACTTCACCCACGTGGTACTGACTGGAATGAAGAGCTAGCTTGAAATGGTAAGCTGACAGAAGATCCTGCAAAAAAATAGGTTGGAATGTGAGTGGAACGCACTGTGGTCCAGGTTACAGTCTCGCCGGGATCTTTGCGCTGTGTTTTTGGGACACAATTAATACCCTCACAGTACCTCCGTTCTTTGTGAAAATGCTGGTAGGGGGAGGCGGGAAGGGGTTATCTGCGATGGACTAGCATCAAATTCAGGGGAGTGGCAATCACGCAGGAAAAACCGCGTATACAGTCAACTCTCGCCTTGCGGACACAAACCCCACACCCCCTATTCACACTCTCTATTACGGACAAAATCCAGATCCCCGGCGAAAAAGGTTTGACTGGAAATGACTCCCGCTCTTACGGACTCTCGCTTTAACGGACACTAAACGACGCCCGAAGCGTGTCCGCTATAACGAGAGTTGACTGTACTAAGAATGCTGATAACTTACGGTATCGATAGCCCAGAGTACGAAACGACCTAGACAATTGCTCTGGACCGTGCAGTGAACAATCGGGAAGTGCGAAATCACTTTGTCGTGATAACTTTTCTTAACCATCATTTAGAAACATTCAAATGATTTCACACGTCTTTAGTTTACAGTTACACTCATGACAAGTCAAGCTAATTGAGTTATTATATACCTCTCTTGATGTTTTCTTTGTTTCGTAGTCCCCTGGTTCGTGTTTCCAGTAAGCTGCTCCTGTTCTGCTGTTAAATGCATACGTCGAAAAATGTTCCTTTTCTTCTGGCGCCTGCCGCTGAGAAAAAATAAACCTACAATTGAATTACACAAGGTTGACCACTAGCTATAGGGCATGGGGATTCTGGTAAAGTTATGCTGGTGCTTTGCTCAACACCCTTACCTCAGTTGAGATGATTGCGTCATTGGGTATCACGAAACGTTTACCGTCAGGTGATTTAAGGTGCAAAGAGTCATGGGATAGGCGGAATTTCCTCCTTTGTTTTTACTATACCATAAGTGCTCTAGAAAGCCTCCGGGAGGGGCTTAATTCTTGAGACCTTTTTTTGTGGGGGGCGGGGGGATAGAGAGGGAACGTTTGAGAGATAAGGGATTAAAAAAAGAGGGAGGCTTTATTATTTTAGAGCTTTTACCAAATATACCATAAAATTCCGGTTATAGGCCCTGGGCTTATACAACTTCGTAAGAGGTTTTGGGTGGGCTTATATGCAGAGGCTGACTCGTCCCCAGTCGTCTCTTATGCGAAAATTGTAAGACGCGAAGGATGATGAAAAGACGACTGGGGACGAGTCAGATGCAGAGGGGCTTATTTCCGGGAGGGCTTATAAGCCGAATACAATAACGTTTTGAAACGAGCCAAGGCAGTGTGGAACAAATTACATTTTAAAGTTAAAAACGCATAATAAAGCAACATTTAGCCCTGTTCAGTACTGTCATCCGGCAGACGGTGCCTTATATTCGGGGGGGGGGGGGGGAGCTTATAATCGGATGTATTTTTTTTTGTTTCCAGGTGGATGTGCTTATAACAGGGGGGCTTATAACCGAAATTTTACGGTAATCGCATAAACGTGTTTCTTGGTTTAGTTCAAAATTCAGGAAGTAAAACAGGGATTGCTGCGCTAAAATGCTGTAATAAAAATTCTCCTGTGATAATACGAACTGTACTAAGAGGTCTTTAGTCAAAAATGTAAATTTACATTGATTTGATTCTGCTGACGGAATATTACCATTTTAGCAGAACGATGACGTCGTGGTAGTTTAGCTATCTCTTCTGCAGTAAGACCAGTGGACAAGTTGTGCTGATGATTATGCCTGCAGAGACAACAAAACCAAGTGGCTTAATAAAAAAAGTCTAGACTGAGGTACATAGTGATCAGTATTTTACGGGTACTAATTGTTCTGTACCCGGCTTCACGGTACGCCTCTTTGGACACCTTTTTTTCCTTAAAATGTCAACTGGAGTCCTAACTGAAGAAAAAAATACTTTCACTAGAATAACGTTAAATTCAGGTAACAAGCCCTCTCGCTTAAAGGCACCCCCTTGTTATTTGCCTATCTACCTAGAAACAAAAAAATACATCCAGTTATAAGCCCCCCCCCCCCCCCAGATATAGGTCCTCCTTCTGTTGGATGACAGTACTGAACAGGGCTAAACGTTGCTTTATTATGACTTTTTAACTTCAAATCATATTTCGATCAACACTGCCGTGGTTTGTTTCGAAACGTGTTATTTTATTCTGCTTATAAGCCCCCCTCAGAAATAAGCCCCTCTGTTTATAAGCCCACCCAAAATCCCTCGAAGTTGTATAAGCCCAGGGCTTATTACTTGAATTTACAAACTTTTACTTGTAGGCTTTTTAATTTAAGTCAGAACAGTTCAACTTTATAGTGACTACCAATGAAATAACATCTGGCTAAGCAAAATGATTAAAATATAATTGGAACAAGTAAAAGAAAAGAACTGAAAACATGCAACCAAGAGCCAAATACCAAGCGCTGGAAAATGCTCATAAGCTAATTCATAGTAATTGTGAGAAACCATGATTACCGGTATTGGTTTTAAATTTTAACCTGATTGCCCGGGGGGTATGGTTTTTGAGGTTCTCGGTCCTTAAATAGGGTATAATTTTGGTCCTTTTGGCATGTGTTCCCGGTGTGATCCTTGTAGGGTACCTAATTCTATTGCTTAAATGCTCAGCTAAACGAAAAAGGTTTCTAAAACTGAATTTTTTGTTCAGGTATTAGTAAGCGATTTTGTAAAGATTTGTGTCTTGCCGTGCGCGGTTGCCGTTATTTGGGTCGATCGTCACGGAACGCTTCTCCTCCCCTTGAATAGGGTGTCATTTTCGGTTTTTGCCTTAAAAAGGTATCAATTTTCGCTTTCTTTTCCTTAAATAGGGTCAGGGTTTAAGAACCTGGCGGCACAACCCTATCCGAATTTATGGGGTACCCCCAGGGCCTGATTGATTAATTTTTTCAAACATGTGATTTTGAAAAGGTTTTTTTTTTCTTCTTTAGAAACAAATAAAATTAGATGCGAAACATCAAATGAATGCAAATACAAAGATATTTCAGTTGTAAACTACTGTACCTTCAAAAAATTGAATGCCAAGGCCCTTGTTTCCTTTGCAATTCATTCAGAGATCATGCCTCTAGGCAAAAATGAGTATTAGCAAGAACAGAAAATCATTACTCTAAATGGTCTTGCAGTTGTTCTTCTTTAGCAGTTTTGCCTCCAATCAAAACAAGACCAGATTCTGGAACAACAAGAACAGCAATTTCCCTGCAAATCAAGAACAATAAATGAATTAACACAAAAGCTTTTAATGGAAAAAGAACTCAGCAAGACAGAGTAACACAACAGTCATGGGAATGTCCTAAGAGTGTACCATCTCTGGCCATAAAGAACCATTCCTGGTCCCAAAAAGTTTTTGTGCCCGGAAAGCCATAGCAAAATCCCAAACGAGTTGTTTTATTTACATTATGTTGAGGGGAACAGAAGTTCCCCTTATGCAAAGTTTGAGGCCTATACACTTCTCTGTTTTTAAGTCTTTAATATACAGTTATTTAAAAATGGCTGCAGGCCTGAAAAGTTATTGGGCTTTCAAGAAACGGGACCCTGGGAGGGGTGATGGGTGGCTACAAAGAAGGGGGACTATTCTGTGCATGTGTCGACTCAGGTGACTCTGGTACGTGAACAAGAGTAAGAGAAAAAATATTATGCTTTCAAACATCAAGAGTAGAGTCAAAACAGCAAAAACTTACTACCAATTGTAACTTACTTGAAATATAGTGAATCTGATGGTTTATCATTTGTAAATACTTCAGCCTTCCACTTTGGCTTCAGCTGATCCGTGAAACAATGCACTATCCCATCATCTGTCACAACTACTATTATCTTCAGACAGAAAGATAAACAAGCAAATTGTCTTGATTGTTTTAATTATCTTTTGTAATCATCTTGATCATCTTGGTTATCTTAGTTATCTTTGGAGGCCTGTAATATCAGTGGTTCGGACAGAATTAGCCAAACAAAATTCAAGTACTTATCAAGGACTTGGCCTGATTCAAAGATTTCATGATCATTCTGATGACTTCCGAAATTTAAGTGAGCTTTTCAAGTTTGAAGGAACCCAGCTGAGTTTTTTTTCTTTCAAATTTTAAGTACCAGTGTCAGTGGCGGATCCACTTTGAAGTGCCGCGGGGCCCGGGTCCCCCTTTATTTTTTCGGAAATAGCACATTTTCTTTGAAGTGCCAGAATTTTCTTCGCAGAATTCAATATTAATAGTCAAACGCCCCCCCCCCCCCCCCCTTAGCTGAAGGTCTGAATCCACCACTTGGTATAATTCATTGATCTTTAAATCTCAGTATAACAACACTAGACGGCAAGTATTCTACTTTATATTATATATCACCTGATGACAAACATCGAGGGGAGAAACACTTTTTTCTGTACACATCCTGCTCCTAGTGCCACAGGAAATGCAGGTTTGGATGAACTACCCTCAAGCACCACTTCTGCCTAAAGAATATGAGTGGGACAATGATTTTACAGGTTAGCGTAATTCATAAATGAGGCCTTATGCATCCCATGACACGACAAGGACTGATGTTGATGATGATGATAATTTAAAAATTACATACTACTTATTAACCGAGAGTGAGGTCATGGGGTCTCGCCGGCCTTGTGTATTGACCGAGCGATGCGATGTCTACTCGGCCGGTCTGGTTCCCCTTGCCGCGGCGGGTTTGTTATTTATTATATGGCCTTTTAGCGCTTCTAAACTGAAATATCTAAAAACCCGGGTGCTCGCTCTCGCTCTCTGTGGCTCTCTTCGTCGCTCCTTAGAGTATCGGTATGCTAATATTTTTCTTTCAGTTGTTGAAAAGATCCGTAGTTACATTTTGTCGGTATTTATTGTCGTTCTCGCATTGCGCTAGTGCTTTCTCACAACTCAAAACATGTAAAACCGCCGAGCCGAGAAAATTTTTCATATGCCCGGTCATTACAGAAAATAATGCCCGCTCAGCGCCAATCAGAGCGCGCATACTATTGTAGCCATATAATAAATTGTGATATTTTCCCTAATTACATATTATAACCTTCAAGTGAAGATGAGGTAGAGTGGATGATAGATCATGTTCTTCCTGTGGAGGTAGCATCAGCACTTTTAGTCTAGAATCCTCTGTTGCAATGATCAGTTCTGTTACAATGACAATAAAAAAAAATTAACCAGTACTGCAGATTGCTAAAAAAAACACATTAATTTGCTGATCAAAGAACATAAACTTTTACCAACTGGTATAAACTTACCATTAATTCCATCACTATCAAGATCTGTGATGATGGGAAGAGGCCTAAAAAGAATTTCAGTTAGTATCCAATTCCCAGGTATTGCAAGCACCCAAGCTAGTTAGTCAGTTAGTTATTTTGGCTAAACAGGTCTGAAATTAAAAAAAAATGTCATGACTTGAAAAAAAAAAATGTCAGACAATTTTGTTATTCTGAATCTTCATTTTTTTCTAGAGAGTTGAAAATGAGTTTTAAAGTATTTTGTGTTTGGGGACTTGATACAGAGAGGAGAACTGAAGGAAAATAATTATATTATTTTGAAATGCTGATGATATCTAGACTGTTTTTCCCCTACTCTCATTGGAATTGTTTGTGAAGTTCCATCTGGATTTTGAATGAAAAACTGTACGGTAATTTTTCTAATGATATCATTACCTTATTGTTACTTATTTTCGCGGGACTTAATTTTCGCGTTTTTTGAAAATCGCAAATAAGACCCACGAAAAGGTTTTGCGAACGCCGATTTTAATACCCTTCGATATAATTCGTTGTGATTAATCTAATAATCTCGTTTCCGTCAGTTTAAATATTACATAATTATCTTGGTACAGTCGTCAAAATAGCTCAGCTCTACTTTGTAACAAAGGAACATGCCAAACTGTTTTAAGTTTTGTTTTGTTATATGGTTTTGTTCAGTGTCACTGGAAACTATTGCTGTGGAAAATAAAAATCAGTTGTGCCATTTTTGAGACCTACTGTTGTTAGTGCAGACCAGCATTTTGAAATTTTCCCGAATTTAGTTCCTTTAAAATTATTTTATTGGCCATCGCGTTTAGTCCCGCGAAATTGCCTTCCATTTTTGCGAATTAAGTTCCCGCGAAAATAAGTAACAATAAGGTATTTAAGCACTGCCTTATTTCCAACTGAGCATATATCATATGAAAGCTTGTATTTCAGTTACTTACAATCTGTTTCTCCCTGCTTCGTGCTTGATTTCAGAAATAGTATCTAACTGCCATGAAGGCTTCAACTCCCAAACATTAGGAGCTCTGAACAGAAACACAGCAACAAAAACTGCTGCCACCACTACAATATCTTGTGCTCGCACTTTAGTGATGTCAACTGGCAGGAGCTTTAAAGGATCATTCATAACTGTCACCTGAAAAGAATTAACGTTTGATATTTCATTGGAAATAATTTATTAAAACAAAAACTTAAAGGAATGACACACACCTTGACCTTGAATTGTCTGAAATAATGACTAAATTCTAAATTTTACAGGACAAGAGAAAAATAACATTGAATTGTAACAAAAAATGGAAAAGAATATAGTGGCTTTCAAATTTCTGTGTGCAGTCATTTTGGAGTTTATGACATGTAATGTTTGCCCAATTGTTTCATACAAAAGATCCCTTTGCTTCCTCGTTACCCATCATAAAATCCAGAATGGTGGGGAGGGAAATTTAAAAGTAATAATCTTTTCCACATTTTGCTGCTATTCAATGTTATTTTTCCCTAATCCTGTAAAATTTATAATTAAGCTAATCTCGCACCCAGATCTTCTCAACCCTCGGAGGACATCTGGTAGTCGGTGCTCGTCGTGTCAGAATGTGACACACGCGCGACTCGCATGCCGGTATTTAGTAGATGAAAAGCTCACTTGGCCGCTGTAAATGGCTAATGAACTTCTTTCCCAAACGAGACAAGTGACACAATCTTGAAATAGAGTTGAGGAAGAAAAAAAGCCGCCAGTCATGTTTTTGCTGATAAATTAAAACACTCAAACCAGCCTTCAACTGTGGGGAAAAGCGTGCACTGTGTTTGACGCGTACAAGCTAGCTGTGCGCGTCAAGTACGCGTCAGATTGCAAAGTTTTTTGCCCATCTTTTTACCCACGTTTCGTGATTTTAAAATTTTTCTAACAGTTAACAACTTATCTATAGCTATTCGCATAATAACATTCGAAAACGACGCGTTTGTAGAAAAGCCTTTAAAAAAAATTTTCCTACTCGCACGGTGGCGCGGGAAAAAAGTTGCATCTCCGCGCGCTGCTGGCTGCTCATCCATAGTGGCGGATTGAAGCACTTGACCAGTGTGTACTACCGTGGTAGTGTTGGGTACGAATAAAATAGAGGAAATCCGCCAGACTTCGAGTAGTTATTGGAAAAATTATGTAAAAATATTTACACCTATTGCACTTTGTGTACTGCTTCCTTTCGAAAATCTTTTCTAAAACACACATGAAAAATTTTGAAGTTCCGCTGAATTCCACTGAATCTCTAAAAGGATGTAGCTTTTGCCCATGCTTGTGAATTTAAAATCATTTTCTCAACTCTGTGAATGTTGTACAGAATTATTTCCACTTATTGCAAACTTTTTTGTAATTTCATCTTATCAAAAAATTTTCTAACAACACACATCAAAACACATTTGGAAGTTCCGCTGTTCATCGTAACGATTAAAAATGGCTAACGTGAGATTGCCCATACCTTGTGAATTTGAAATTCATTTTCTCAACTCTGTGAAATTGTTGTTGGTGTTATCACGGATGTTACTTACATCTTTACCTTTTATTAAGGGAAGGAAATAACGAATAGGATTGAAATTATTCTGGAAATTGATTTTTGTCCAATTTAATAAAATTATCGACTTCCTAGTGGTTCCGTCTTAAGCATTATTCCAAACAATTCAACAACAACTTGTTGTAAGAGTGAAGGTTGCCTTTAATAGAAAGTTCCCTGGAAATAGCGTTTTTAGTACAAAATCCTAGAGGACAATACTCAAATAAACATAAAGATACCACACCAAAAATGATTCTCAGATAATTTTTTGCAACAACATAACTTTGTGATTTTGGAAGAGCGATATAATTTGTTTGGAGAGTATGTTCAATTTCACAATGTTAGAAAAACAATGTGAAAAATGAAAAAAAAAAAATTGATGCTGGGAAAATGTCGTGTAATAAAGCATCCCACAGGGGATTCCAAATGAAAGAGATGTGGATGCTCATCATCTTACTTTAATAGGAAATGCAATGCAAATGATGGTGTTCGGTCTCACAAACCCCAGGGGGGGAGAGAAGAAAAAAAAAAAAAAAACCCGCGCATAAAAAAAAAAAAAAAGGAACAAAAAAAAAAAAAAAAAAGGAACAAACTACACAACTATCAGACCTTTATTGAGGCTTTACAATATTTTTAGCCCCTCAATGTCTCGGTTAGGGTTGTCCATGTACATAAAGAAATAAAAAAAACCCTCATTCTCTGTTGGGAGTCTGGACTGATCAGGCTGAAAAATGATACCCTCCCCCCCCCTCCCCCCCCCCCCAACCAAAGCGGGTAAAATACATGGAAGAAGTATATGGCCGTCCCCATTTTTTTTTTTCTCTGTTTACCGTCGTCCGCCTGACACAAATCTTGGAGTTTAGTATAAACCGTAAGTTTGCAACAAACAGAATTAATTTATTCAGAACGCATTGCACACAACAAATAATACAGTGAATACTTTGTCAGCACTATAAATCTTCGAGGTTCAAAAATAATCTGCACAGCATGATATTCTGTTAACAGCGACTTATCAATAAATATTCTAAGGGTTAGCGAGGTGTCCCCAAAAAAAAAAAATAAAATGCTCAAGATCCAAAGCAAAATTGAATTGAAGAAAATGGCGATTGCATTGCCTATTTATCATTTTGCTTTCATTTGCAACTTGTTTCTCTGAGTCTCACTGGCTGGAACTTACCTTTTCTTCTTTGCCATTTTAATACTTTCTTAGGTAAAAGTATATTCACTTAGAATTCCATGTTTTCTTCATAGAAATTTCGAATGTCTTTTTCCATCCAAAATCCGCGCCATATTGAATGTTTATGAGATCCCTAATATGGCCGTGATTACCTTTTATGGTGGACCAACCGAAACTGACCAATAGGAGGCCGCGGTAGGTGCGCGTCACTTTTGTGCGGTCAGTTTCAAATCTTTACAACGATCATACAAGCGATCCTTCGAGTCCGAAGCTGTGTTTTTTCTAGACTTTTCACGTTTATTTTATGTTTCATAACTAAGTTTTGTAACCTAGAGTATTTAAGATCTTTTAAAAGCTTGAGTTTGCGAGAATGGATGCATTTCTTGACCCAAATTATGAGTACGATGCGCCAATGTTTGTGGACTTCTTACAAGGCGCCGAGCAACTTGATCCAGAAGCCGACAGATG
The DNA here is from genome assembly GCF_052425735.1 of Oculina patagonica. NCBI lineage: Eukaryota > Metazoa > Cnidaria > Anthozoa > Scleractinia > Oculinidae > Oculina > Oculina patagonica. The sequence continues at coordinate 8,362,423 of NC_135761.1, read as the reverse complement.
GTTTGGTAAGTTTTTGCCTTCGATCGATGTGCTCTTCTCGAGTAAAATTTGTGGCATTTGACTTATTACATCTCTCTGTATTTTAAGATGAAAAAGAAGCCGACGAAGGTGGCGTGCTAATCGAAGAAGAGCCAGACGATCAAGAATCAAATGAACCCACCGACACAAACAAAAGAATGGCGTCCGAAATTCCAGAAGTGAACGTCAAAGAAAACATTCAAAGTTCACCTCTCCAGAATCAAGAAGAACCCGAAAAGCCGCAAGAAAATGTAGAATCAACGCAGGAGCCTCGCTTAGCTCTGCAGAATAAGGAAGAACCCGAAATTCCACAAGCGAATGAAGAATCAGCGAAGGAGTCTCCTAAAAAGCAAGTGCCCAAAAACGTGGTAACTTCGTGGTCAGATTGGGTGGCGAAGACCACGACAACTGTTAACAGAGAAGCCAAGGAAAATACATCCACCTCACAACCCAGAGTGAAAAGGTAAGCTGAAGTTTTTGTTTCGCTAAATCGCAGGTTAAAAAACTAATTCACTAAGGAAGTGCTTCCTTTTGCTAGGAAACTAGAGAAGAAGGAACCCGAAAGAAGATCTGCTCGGCTGAGAACATTGTCGACTTGTTCTACTGCATCTACCGTGTCCAATATGTCTGATGGTTGCCCAGCAAGGAAGGTCCCTAAAATGAAAGCTCCACTGACACTCACTGTCCCTACCACGCCGTCATTTATGAGGTAAGTTAATAAAGCAAGCTAACTCCTTGTTGCAGTGCTACCATTGCTCACTCTTGCTGATATCAGTTATCTCTTTCCATGTGTATCTTGGATTACTGAGTCCGGTGGTTGTTCAAACGGTGAATAAGTCATTATCCAGTGGATAATGTAGTTGGTTTCAACTTCTCCACTACTAAATTGGCCCAGATTCCTATAAGACAAAATAGTCTGTTTTAAACATTGTTGTATAATTTGTAAAAAAAAGTCTGTGAATTGCTGGCAAAGAATTTACCTACCCTACTGTTAACGTTGTAGTCAAGATTATCCAGGGGATGTGAGGCCAGTTGTTCAAAGGTTCAATAATGCTATGCACTGGATAAACCACTATCCAATGCAGAAATGTTAACAAATTAAACTTTGCTCTACTGCATAAACAAATTGACAACAATTTCCCATAGGCCGTTTTACAGATATCGACTTTGCCCCCAGAGCATCCTATAATTAATATATATTTTTTCTTTTATTATGGAAATTGCAAAATTATCACAATAAAAGAATAAATCATTTCAATGAGCATTATAGGATGCAAAGGGGGCAAAATTATCATGGCTGCCGTATCCGTAAAACGGCCTATGGTTTTACTATTAAAGAAAATAAAAATGCACCGAGTGCATTGTTGAGTTTGTAAGCACACAGGAATTTTAAGAACATGAGAGAAGTGCACAGAGAAACACAAGGCACAGCCTTGCACTTATCGAGTGTTCTTGAAAAATTTCCAAGTGCTTATATAACTCAACAATGCGTGAGGAAAAAGTTTTTTCTTTTCTTTAAAAATGTAAGAAATTTCGTGGCTCAAACTCATGGCGTAAGCTGTGTGCATTATTAAAGAAATAAAAAACGCACCCGAGTGCATTGTTGAGTTATATAAGCACGCGGGAATTTTTAAGAACACGAGAGAAGTGCACTTCTCGAGTGTTCTTAAAAATTCCCAAGTGCTTATATAACTCAACAATGCACGAGGAGAAAGTTTTTTAACCCTTTCTTTTATGAAATGTTAAAGAAATTGCGCGCGCTAAAACTCCTTGTGACGTAAGCAGCGTGCATTATAACTCAATAAAGCACGCGCGTGACGTATGCAGCGTGCTTTATGGAGCTATAATGAATTCAAACTGACCAATCAGAGCGCGCGCAATTACTCGGACATTTTATAAAACTTGATAAAGCATGCACGTGATGTAAGCCATGTGCTTTATGGAGCTGTAATGAAGTCGAACTGACCAATTATAGTGCATGCAATTCCTTGGACATTTTATAAACTCTTAAAAACCACAGAAATGATGTTATAAAATGTTCAAAACTCAAGTGGAATCACGACATTGGACATTTTATAGTGTCATTTCTATGTTGTGGTGACATTCATGTCAGTCATGCTGACATTACATTTCTTAACATTAATTTCCAGGAGAGTTCCTCAGGCAAAGGTTGTTGCAAACCAGGCACAGAAAAACCGAGAACAGAGTGAACTGGAGATCATTGCCCAGAAGCAAAAGGAAACGATGGAGAAGCTTCGACAAAACAAAGTTTCCATGAAAAAGGCCCTGGCTGGACAATCGTACATGCCATATAGATCAGCCGTTGATAATTTGACCCATCCTCAAGAATTCCATTTTGCAACAGATGACCGACTTGGTCCTAGTTCACATGCTCATGCAAATGCTGAAGAGAAAGGGAAGAACTTTGTTGGATCACTTAGGCAGCACCCACCTTCACCGGTAAGCAATCAAATAGAAGTAGGGTTTCTCTTTTTTTTAAGTCCATACAACAAGCAATTTTAGATTGGCCTGTGAACTACATGACCAAAGAAAACATTCCCTTTTTTAAAAAAAAAAATCCTTTATAAGTATGTTCTCAGTTCTTTTACACAAACTCTGTTTGAAAAGGGAAACTGTTAAAAGTGTCAGATATTGCAGGGTACGTACTGGTCATAGAGAACCTGGAAAGTCGTAGAATTTATTTTAGTGTGGTCCATGGAAAATTTTGCAAAGAAAAAAGTTAAAACATGCCAGAAATCAAGATACATGTACAATACCATTTATAGTAAGTTGACTGTCTCGACTCATCATCAAAACTCGAACCTTGCGTCTCAAAGTTCCATTGGTCATCTTTTTTGACTTGAATTTCAAGGATCAAGTTTCACAAATCCAGTCTCAAGAATCAAGAAACAAGGCAATCTTGAATATGTAGTCTTGAAAAGGCTTTCGAGGACATGACTTATTTCTTGAAGAGAGAATAACAGCTGCTTGCAAATCATGTCTTGAGACTTATAACTCAAAATTTCCGTGGCAAGGGACTGTCAACTTACTTTTAAGTGGTACATGTACCGGTAATTGTCATTTCCAAAAACAATTTCCAAGAAAATGGTCAAATTTAGATCATGGAAAACTTTGAAAAATCATAGAAAAGGTCATGGGAAATCATGACGTTTCAAATGCTTAAAGGAGTATTAATCCTGACTTTGGAAAAGCTCAAAATTTTTTGAATGGCCAGGTTTGGTTTAATCATTACATTTCTGCACTAATATTTTTTAAAAAGAGAGTTTCAACGGCTGCATGTCTAAAGGGCAAGCAGGAATTCAAGGTTTTTCAAGCCCTGCAACATACCAGTGATATCTTGAATCTCTTTCTCAAAACAACCATCTTCTAACTACCATCTTTTACCTCATCAGACTTTCAAAAACAGAAAACCCACTGTACCAGTTCCTTTCAAGATGACAGAGTCGCGTAAGAGAAAAGAACCTGACAACGAGGACAATCCATGTGGCCAATACCAATCCATGGCACAGAAAGTTTACCAGTGGCAGAAGAAGACACCTGAGCGTTTCCGTGTCAAACCTGTACAAGAACAGAATCTGGGCCCTCAGGCTAGCTCGGAGAAGAATGCACAAAAACTGACACCTCCCAAAACACCTAATTTAAAGTCAAAAGACAGGAAAAGGCCTCTTCCCACAGACTGTTTGAGTAAAGAAGAGCAGGAGAAACAACAAGAAGCAGAGATGAAAAGGTAGCTACACCTGTATATGCTCAAACAGTAAATTTATAATCAACATTAAAAGCCTGGTTGCTACAGTTAAAGAAAAGGCTTTGAATTGCTAGAAAGTTCTCAAATCTGGCAAAGTCCTTAAAATTTCGAAATTTTTTGTCCTGAAAAGACCTTGAAAATTGTTCGAAAGGGCAAGTACAGTGTATTATTTTTTTTTTTTCAAAAGAAAGGGGAACACTATTGGTTGTTGCTAAGTCTAATTTGCTTTGATAAAGCAGGGATGTCACAAAGGCTAATTTTACTGGATGAAAGAGGACTTAAATCTGGCTAATTTCCACATGTAAACAAAGACTTACTAAAATAGGTAAACTTTAAGTAACAATTTATTATAAAACAATGTACAGCAGGTACATCACTGTAACTGCAACTGATATTCTCTCTTTCAACAGCTACAAGTTCAAGGCAACTGAGCTGAATCGGAAAATATTTGACTGCAATGGAACCCTTGGTGTGTACATGGAACCAAAGAAGCCTCTTACAGAAGTTGAGCCCTTTAATTTCAATACTGATCAACGAGCTGAAGTACATAAAACCAAAGAGCCGCCAGTCAATGAGGTTTGTAATGTCTGTTAGTCCATGCAACCCTCCAAGTTTATTTTTTTCCTCAGTGGCCATTTGGCCACCAACTGCTCAAGTTTGGTTGCCAGTGAAAATTTTTAGTCGCTTAATTAAGCTCACACTTTCAATCCTTCTTCTCAATTTTAGTCGCCAGGCTGGCAACTTCAGTTCTAAATTAGTCACCAGCTCTAAACTTTGAGTCGCCATGGCGACTAAAATGGTCTTAACTTGAAGGGTTGCCATGGTCCCCCATATGCAACTGTGTTTTTACATGCACCCTTGAGTATAGACTTTCTCAAAATCCTTTTAATTTTTTTTCCCTGGTTGACCTCGCTCGTGACTGCGTTACTCACTCGGTTGCTTCGCGACATGAATCGCTTCTGGCTCTCATCAATTTACATGTGTTCGACTTGGAGCAAGTCTACCTTGAGTAAACCGTTGACACCCAGGTAAAAGATGCAAGTGGCAGAGCTACATACTGAGTTTAAGTGAAGGAAGGATTGGTGCAACCAAAACCTTGATTTGTTTGTACTCTGCGACACTCTCATTTGTGTTTTTTTTTTAAAACATCCTCATGTCACAAGATGAGATAACCTTTCATCTAGATTTCTTTCAGTAGGTAAATGTATTACAGTTTAAATTGAGTAATTGTCTCCTGGAGACAAGGTGCCTATAAAAATAGGGACTGTCTTCTTGTGATCTTTATTTCTTGTATCTTTGATCATTTTTGATATTTAGGAGGATGCTCATTGCATGCAGATCAAGGCACAACCTCTTCCTGACTTTAGTAACGTGTTTAAACCTGAACTGCCACACAACAGCACCCATTCACAGCCATTCTCATTTGAGCAACGTGACAAGGAAATAAAACACAAGAAGGAGGAGAAAATTAAGACTGTCTTAGAGGAAGAAAAAAAGGTAAGCTAACTACACCAAATATTATAAGTTTGGACAAGGCTTTAATGTACATGTATACAATGTCACATTCTGAATGATTAGTGAGCACTTCATTTTTACATAAACACATGTGTGGTATGCAAATAATAGGCAATTATCACTTAAAGTTTTACAATATTAGCATCAATCTAAATTTTCCTCAGAAAATACACGTAAGAACCTATTAAGGTATCAGTATACCCCAAAATTGACCTTTTTGAAGGAAAAAAAATGGTTTTTTCAGGTAGATCTGTTCAAGACCTTTCATTCCCAAAAAATAACATGGAAAAAGATTGACTCTACACAAAGTTATGAAGGAAAAACCTAATAGGCTAAATTTGTGTTAACTACCATTTATGTAGAACAGTGTTTAGGCTAACCTGGAAAAACAAGGTTCTTACTTGTGGGTTTTTACTATATTTATCTGATTTGTGATTGGATTTCTTTTTTCCTGTAACAGGCGCATGAGTTCCATGCCCAGCCACTGCCAAGTTTCACTCCGCCTGCCTTGCCTTCATCGTCCAAAATGCTCACAGAGCCTGCGCCTTTCAATCTGTCAACAGAAAACCGTGGAGCTGTGAAGGCTGAAAAATGGGGACAGCAGGTATAGTAAAAAAAACTAATGATAAGAATTTATGATTGTTACACTGTAAACAGGGCTCAGTTAGCTAACAATTTATTGTGAATAATATACAGTGGAATAGTAATTTCTCGAATGTTCAGATGACTTGAACCAAAAGTCATTATCCTTCCCTAAGTCAAACACTGCAATTTAAGCTCAGATTTCTCGAAATCCAAATTTTTTCGGAACCAACTTTCTATTTTTCGTTTCCCTGGGAGGTTCGACGATTCAGGATTCCACTGTTATTAAAGAGTACCAGAAATAACTTGCTGGCCCTTCCATTCTATGTTAGCAAAATTCAAAAAGTATGCATTGCAGACCTACAAGGACCGAATTTTCGCGCCAAAATGACCGACACGCAGGGTTCTAAATTCGCTAGTTTTCAGACTATTTTCTGATTGGACAGTATTGATCGGAAAGTTCAACGAAGTTATTTTGAATCTGGCAATGGTTTCTGGGAAGGAAACCAGGAAGGAGAAAACAATATTGTGCGTTAAAAAAACTAACTTATTATAGGAATATAACGAAGCATTTTAACAACGCGAACAAAATGTACTAAAAAGGTAGGTTGGATCATCAGACAAGAACAAGTTAGTGTGCGTTTCAAACGTTTAGAGAACAGCGCCACGGAATCTTTTTTAAAGAAAGTTCCTATTTGTAGGTTAAAAAACTTTGAAATTTTTAACTAAAAGTGTTTTTTTTTTTTTCAATTTTTAGCTTCAGCAGGAAATTCAAGACGAGAGAAGGAAAAGAGTATTCAAAGCTCGCTCCACCAATGTATTGTACAACGCCCCATTCGTCCCAGACAAGTCAACGTCAAAGCCAAGCACAAAAATCGAAGAATTTACAATGAATAGCGACAAACGGGCTAAAGAAAGGGAAGTTTACGAAATGCACAAGACGGAGAGAGAACTTGAAGAGGAGGAAGCGAGGAGGCAGTTGGAAAAAGAGAGGCAGGAAGAGGAGAAGGTTTACATCAGGAATCTAAGGAAACAACTTGTGCACAAACCTAACCCAATACGTAAATATCGCACTGTGGAGATTAAACAGAGCGAGAAAGAACTTACTGATCCACGTTCACCTGAATGGCAGACAAAGAAAAGAAGAAAAATGCGAGTGTAAATACAATGTTTTTACAATTTTTGTAAATCTAGGATATAAGCCAAGTTTTTTTTTCATTGTACATGCGATCATACTTTTGAGGAGGAAGCATAAGTGGAACTGTAAAAAAAAATGGATTGCTATTTGAAAAGCGACGACCGTTATGGTATATTGCTCCTCCGTCGAAACTTTTTTGTGTAAAAAATATTGTTTCTGTTGTAGAAACAGGGTTGCAATGTAGTTTTCACTACTAATGCATATTGCTCGTCCTTCGAAACGTTTTGTTTAAATTTTGTGTAATAATATCATTTCTGTTGTAGAAACAGGGTTACAATGTAGTTTTCACTTCTAATGCATTATATTAGGGCGGTAGAAAATTCCACTTGTTCTGCAAATTCTTGATAATTGACAGGCGGAGATTTTAATTCTTAATGTTTGATACATAAGTCGTTATTCAATTTTACTTGTACATTCACGCTTTCAAAAGTAAATTGTGCAATTTTGCTCAACCCGCTGTGGGGCCTTATTTGTCTTATTTGTTGTGAAGACAATTAGAACTGTTACCAATGCTTACTGTCAATGAGAAACTACTGTCGGGAAGATGAAACTTACATAGCCTGCGAAGCAGTTGCCTGTAGTTTTTGGAAATTTAAAAGGCGCGAGACTGCGAATCGGCCATGCGAAGAGGGATTTTCGATTTTTCCCTCGCGTGGTCGTCTTGCGTCTTTCGCATTTCCCAAATACGCGCCCAAAAATAAACAGGCGCCCAAAACTTATAATACATGATTCGTACAATACGGATTGCTTGAAAAAGTATTTTGGAAATCTGCAAAAAAGTTTAACAGACCTGAAAAAAGTATGGAAAATATTAAAAGAGGAAGTTCATAAAAATGTTATGAAAAAAGTATGTTTTCTCAAGATGCAATAAGTGAGCTTGGTGAGCTAGTTAAAGTTCATATAAATTTTATCTTAGCCAAATTGCTCAATCGCAAAATCTTGTGTTCTTCCCACCCTATCCTAAAGGCCGGTTTACACTCTACGATTTGTCGGCCCAATTTGGCCCACATCATAAGTGGACACTTTAAAAAAATCGCCCCCATTTCTTAAAAATATGTTGCAGTGCCACCGATTTTAGAAATCTGGCTGATTTTCATCTTTTCCATTTGAATAGGCAAAGAAAAGCCGGCCGAAAAAACGCAGCGTGTAAATGTGCTTGGATCAAATCGGGCCGACAAATCGTAACGTAAACCGGCCTTAAGGCTGCCCCAACGATGCTCGAAATTTCCCAAAAGGTTTCCTGAAATTTCTTAACAAGTTACCCCCAAAAAATCCAAAACGTTGCTTTATGTTAAGAAAATGTTTCCAAATATATGCGGTTTAATACTGCGCGTTCGCTGTTACATTTCGGCTCTTCATGATCAGGTTCTTGGGATGTAATTTGAAAATTTTGGGTCTGGAAAAAGAAAGTAATGGTTTGGAAAAACTATGGATAAGGTCTTTTATTATTCCTCTATTGCGCCATTTTACCACATGAGGGCAAAAGAACAAACTATGCCACGTTTTTAAATTTAAAAGGCGCGAGATTGCGAATCGGCCATGCGAAGAGGGATTTTCGATTTTTCCCTCGCGTGGTCGTCTTGCGTCTTTCGCATTTCCCAAATACGCGCCCAAAAATAAACAGGCGCCCAGAACTTATAAAACATGATTCGTACAATACGGATTGCTTGAAAAAGTATTTTGGAAATCTGCTAAAAAGTTTAACAGACCTGAAAAAAGTATGGAAAATATTAAAAGAGGAAGTTCATAAAAATGTTATGAAAAAAGTATGTTTTCTCAAGATGCAATAAGTGAGCTTGGTGAGCTAGTTAAAGTTCATATAAATTTTATCTTAGCCAAATTGCTCAATGGCAAAAATACGAAGACTGACTGACGTTTATGGAGGCTTTGTAATGTTGTGAAGATCAGAACCATTCACAAAAGTATATCCCATTAGTTTCATCACATGCTTCTTCAAACAGTGAAACTATTTTCAGGGAGTTAAGTCAGTAGGCTAGATTAAACAGCCGTTGTTCGGGGAAGACCGGAATGGAGAGTGCGGCGGAAATCGAGCCTACTAACTTAGCCGAAAATCAGAAACAAAGGAGCAAGACAGCTAGGCAAAGTCGACAGCGCATACTTCAGTTCATTTGTGTCTAATTTTGGATTTACTCTTCTCACTGGCAAAGAAAACACTGACAAGAAAAAATAAACTTTGCATTTTTATTTATACATTTACATATTCATTTCTCGAACTTGACAATTTTGTAGCGTGGGAAATTTCCACACTTCATTTCCTTATCCTCTCTTGTTCACCCTTAATGGACATCACTTTCATTACTGAGCTAAGAGCTGGCTTTTGCTGAGCGATTCAAACTGCTTTTTACTGGTCTTTCCCTGTGCTCTGGATCTGGCAGTAAATCACCCCACTTCGTCAAGTGCCGAGCACACTTGTAAATGTCACTGCAATGAACAGAAGAATTAAGAATGGCAAGGTTAAGAAACGAGCCGTACATTTCCGTGGAAGCAAGCGATACGTAAGGAAATAAATCAAACTACAAAATCTGTTTACTAGAGTATACTCATGCGCTTGGATATTTTTTGACAACAGGGAACGAACTGCGCAAAGTTTTTGCGTAACTAACTTGCGACCACTTGCGTCTCCATTTGGCCGGGACTTGCGTGTGCGTGCACTTGTGTTGACTTGCGTGCACTTGCGTTCACTTTGGTCGAGATCAAATTTGCACTCAAGTTAACGCATTTTTTTTACCGTTTGGCCACCCATCGCCGGTCAACGCATTTTCTGCAGTTTACTTCAAATACTGAATTGCACCTCGTAGCATATTAAATGAATTTTTGCAAACTTGCGTGTCCGTTTGGCCACCCAACGCAAGTCTGTACGCAAGTTGAACTTGCGACTACTATTGCGTCTCCATTTGGCCAGGGCTTTAACCAGGATTTTCACAAACCCTAATTACAATGTCAAGTTGCACTACTGTATAAGGAAGATTGCCTCTACCTGTCTTTCTTTCTGGTAAAAATCTTCTGTTGCAGGTCACCTGAAAACAAAAAAACTAAGGTAATATCTTATGTCCCCCAAATTAAAGGTACACTTATGACATGTATCCAAAACAGTTTTTTCTTTCTTTAATAAAATAACTGGAGTGAAGTGTCACCACTCATCATGTAGGCGATGTACATTGCAAAGGGGACTATGTCACGGATTTTGACAGATTTTTGAAGAGCCCAAATTTATATTTGTGCCATAGGAAACCTAAAAATAATAATCCAATTTTTATCAACAATTGCTCTTTTAGAGCACTAAAACTGTTTAAAAGCGCGTTTGGATACGGATGGCTCGAATGAAAATAGATTGCAATTTGAAAACGTTAGCCAACGTTTTCATGTCGTTTCAGCGTGCCTTAAAAAAGGATATTTAAAGAAACCGACAATTTTTTGATTCTTTTTACCGTCCAATCAAAAAATAACATTGGCACTTAGAGGAATACCGATGCTTGTCACGTCAGCTTGTTGCTATGACAACTTGTCTTGTTGCTTAGCAACGTTTAGTATGAATACTGGGGACTGCATCAACAGTCGGGAGTGGATGGTTGTTCCTTACTCACCTGAACTACAGCAAAGTTTACAAATAACGTGTCGCCTTCTTTTCTTCGTTGGTTCCAGAACCCGAGGCCATGGCTTCTCTGAGGAATGGAAATAAGAAAAAAAAAGAGATGAATATTCTTTCGATAACATTACACAAAGATGGCTCGTTATACACTGCAACTAAAAGGTCTTTCCATTTTGCGTAATGTGAACTGTTTAACCAAAACTATTTCCTTTTTGTTTCATACAGTGGAACCTCGATTTAACGAATGGCCAAGAGACTGACATTATATGTTCGCTATAACGAGGTTTCGTTATATCGGGGTTCTTTTTCATATATTTTACTATTACTGGGGGCGAAGAATATCGTTCCTTATACCAAGGACTTCGTTATATAGAGGTTCGTTAAATCAAGGTGCCCATGTAATAGTAAAATATATGAAAAAGAAACCCAATATAACGAAACCTCGTTATAGCGAACATATTTTGCCAGTCCCATGACCTTTCGTTATAACGTGGTTACACCGTATTTTCATCATAAAAGTTATTTTTTGTTAATCATTGATGTACCTAAAGTTCCAAAGTTTTTCAGCCTTCATTCAGGCATGGTCTGCTCTCTTGTGCCTCCGTATTTCCCTCCCCAATTGTCACATCTCTTCCCCTCCGCACTTCCTTGCCCCACTACACTCCCCCACCCCCTTAACACCTCCCTCCTCTCCTACACTGTCACTTTCAATCCCCATCCACTCTTCACTTTCCCCTCAAACTTCCTCCCCTCCCTACACACTTCCAAAAACACACACATTTGCAACTCCCCCACCCCGCCCCCTTTTGTTTCCGGATCAAACTCACCGTCTGCATCTCTCGCACCCTTCCTGAGCACAATATAAGAAAATCTCTCGGTATGAAATCCCCTCTTCTTTAATCTGGTGTTTTTCTGAATAAATAAATAAATAAATAAATAAATAAATAAATAAATAAATAAATAAAATAACATCAAATACAGTGCAGGGTAAACAAAGAGCGGTTTTCACCCAACCTCGTTCTCAGGGTCGCTCTCTCTCCGCCCCCAAGGAGAGGGGCGAGAGACCCTGGGAACGAGGTTGGTTTCACTGAGCCTGCCTTACAATCAAATGATAAGAAAAACAAGCTCGTTGTGGTATTTCATTTCTTCTCACACTATGGAGTTCTTTACTTATATTTCAAGATACGTCTTATTAAAATTCAAAACAGCCTCGACTTTATGTGCATGATAATTCCATCCAAAACAAATGTTGAATTAATTAATCAGCGTATTAAATTAGCACCGCTGTTTCCCTGCCCAGGCGGGTTAAAAGTACAGTGGAACCCCGCTTTACGGACACGCGCTTAATACGGACACCCCGGTATTACGGACAGTTTCGTCGGTCCCGACAAAAACCTCATACATTTTCTCTAAAATTAACCCGCTTAATACGGACACCCGTTAATACGGACAACGGACACTTTTCTGTGTCCCAAGTGACAAACTGTCATACATTGTCAACCCCGCTTTACGGACACTGTTTATCTGTGCACTGTCAATTTTCATTGTCGCGATTATTTCCTTACTTCTCCCTGGTTAAATAATGACAGAACTCGACGAATTGAAACGATTTTATTATAAAGAGTAGCTTAATAACGTGATTTGCAAAGGCTTTTTCAAATCTTCAGTCCGCCTCGTTGTGTCACAAGCTAAAAGCTTCCGTGCAAAGTAAAGTTACCGACTTTTTTACATGTAAATAAGATTGTAGAGTTTAAGAAAGGTTACGGTCAGAATTTCAGATAGAAAATAAACTTTATAGAAAACGTTCTGTTACTGTTGAAATGCGTTTAGTTTCTTGTTTTTAGTAAAGTTGCAATTTTTTAAATAATTCCACTGTTGAGTTTATTAAAGTTTAGTTCGAGTATCTGACTAAATCGTTAGGTTTTCGTAAAAGCTATTAATTTTAGTCAGAGAGTTCACAGTTTGCATTTGTTACAGTAATAGCACAATTAAACAACGTTTTGTTGCCGTATAAACGTTTGCCTGCGTCTTTATGTCGATAAAACATGTATCCGTGACTTTTTCTGAGACCCCGCTTAATACGGACACCCCGTTAATACGGACAATTTGGCTTGTCCCCTTGGTGTCCGTATTAACGGGGTTCCACTGTATCAAGTTTTGTTGGCAATTTTCCACTGTCTTTCGTTTCCTGCCTCTCTGAAATACAGCGAAGCCTAAGAAATGGAGTCAGCATTGAAGGCCCCCAAATCTCATCGAGTTCAGGAGTTTTTACCCTCTGTTAAACCTTCATATCTGTCGCTAATTTTGGTATTTGTATGTGGAATGAACTTGCTGAGGAACGAGTCCGCAAATAATCGTCTGTTAGCGTTGGAAAAGCAGATGAAGACTTTGTCATCAAGTAAGAGTTTTGTCGAGACTGGTTCAACAGCAGTTGATGAAGAAATGTCCGATAAGCCGATCTCGGAATCTGCGATACTTTTAAAGGAGAAGTTCACTCCAGAAATCGTATTTTTTTTGTTATCACCAATAAAAAGTTCACATAAAGGTTAGCTACTCACCGAAGTTTCAGCTTCTGAAGTGCATGTTTTCCTAACGAAATTCGTCTTCAAAGAAGCCCAAAATTCGGCTTCGCGAGCCGCCATTTTGAAGCTGAAACTTAGCAGCCTGGCCTCATTCGTGACGTCATTCCGTCCAAGCGATTTTGCGCGGCTGCCAAGCTTGTTTAGAATTTATAAGCACGAGGTGATGGCTGCTCTAGAACCGTATCGTTTCGAGCCAGAACGTGCTCATAATCCCCATCAATAGCCACAGTGACAATGATGAAGCAAACGATCAGTTAGGAGGTACATTCTGGCGTACTTGTGAGCGATGTGAAGTCATGCCGACCCAGAGAGAATGTGTTTGTTGCCGAGATGAGCCAAAGTCAGAAACCAAGATGGAAGGTAGAATTTGTATATCAGTGGACGTCGTGTTTGTTGCAAAAGGAAATTAATTTTTAATTGTCAACTGCTTTAAGTGGTTAAAAATAAAGCCGCATACTTGCGTTTTTGGATCTGATTGTGTCTGTTTTTTATTATTTTAATTACTGCTTGGCGGCGTGACACAAAGGAATATCTTGTATCACTGAAAATGAGGACGCTTCGATAGTGTGTTTTAAAAATCGAGCGGTGCTAGGAACTGCGATCGTAGGTTTCCAATAGATATTGTAAGAGATCTTCTTTACCTTAACCGATGCAGAATCGGTGAGAATGTTTTAATATTAACAAACTGACTAGTGCAGGCTTGTCAAATAGCATTATTTATTCGAATTCTATTCCAAATTTTTTTGTGCTTTTAAATATCCCACATCATATTTTTTGAAAACACTTGTATTAAATTATTAGTAGACATAAACGAGTGGCCTAAATTTCAGAAAAAGTTGGTTGCAAAACCAATCTATGGAAAGTCTTACCAATTTGTTGAAGATCAGTTCTTCGCAAGCAAGGGTGCCATTAATGTACGCTCCCCTTCAAACACCAGTACTGCCTGCAAATATTGCCCTGACTTGCAGCTCATGTCCAGGTTTCATTTAGAGTTTTACACAGTTTTTTTTTTAGAGTTTTAATGAAGAAATTTTAAAACTAAACCACCCTTTAACTAAGTGATTTCAGTGAAGCTGAAAGAATAATAATAATAATAAATAATTCACTTATATTGCGCAATTATCAATTTAAAAATTTTCAATTGCGCATTACAATATAGTTAAAAAAAAAGTATTTATCCAGTATTTATTGAATTAGTATTTATCCAGTATTTATTGAATTAAATGATTAGAAGGATTGTCTCCATTAGGAGAAATAATGCATTGTGTAACCTGGCCCTTGGTGGTAAAAAGTTTGTGGAATTGTCACTCTGTGATACAGTCTGTATGTTCTCTGTTCTCTAGCTTGATCCACAGAAAAATCATTGCTGCCTGGCTTAAAATTGAAGATTTAACATAACATTAATTAAAGTGATTTACCCTTGAATTAATTTGTTTAAATCTGTGAGTGTGATGCATTCATTTCCTTGAACAGTAGCTACCTTTATCAAATTGTTACAGAAACACAACAGCACTTCAAGGTGCCGTACATGGACTACTAAACATCATTCTTGCATTCGTGGAAAGAATGGTGAGCTCAGCCGACTCGGGTTGCTCAGAACAGAAATTAAAATCTTCTCAAAGCAAAATTAGTTAATTTTTTGCCCTGGAAAAGAGACAGAAAAGTGATAGTAATGTGGGGGAACAATGAAGTTCTGCAAATCAGGTTTTGAAATTTGAAAACCACAGTCCAAATTCTGCCCAATTCCTAGGGAGAAAACTACTTTTTAAAAGGGATTTAGTAAAAAAAAGTGATGCATCCTTTTATGACATTAATTTTGAAAGCATTTCCAGATTTGTGGACATCTTGATGTCTTGTTTCTGAATTACATATGGCAATGGCCGACCCAACTTTGCATTGGTTATATTAAGAAGATAACAATGTGGTTTTTCCTTGATATGTGTCTAATATTCTGTTGAAAAAGTCTCTCAATTTTAACCCACTGAGTTCAAAGCAGCTTTGAATAATTTCACAAAAAAGAGTTTTAATACTATCTCTATTGCTCTTAGCCATAAGGTCAGCCAGTAGTTTGAAATTATTCTTATGTAATGCACTAGAAGTGACAAGTATTATAACAGGTTCTGCAAATTTATTAGTTTTAATTAAGGGGAAAAGATCATGAAAATAACTAACTTGCAATGAGAATGTAGCTTCACATTTATCTTGGAGCAGAGAATATTACAATTAAATAATATTGATAATGATTGTATATATAAGACAGATAATCAGTAGTACATCTTAGTTTAAGCTTGGATACCATGCACTACAGAAACACGTTATTCTAAGACTGGCTTATGTTATCCACAGATAAATCTAGGGACTATTTAATAAATTAAAACAATGTACAGGGATGTAGAGCTCTAAGAAAACACTTAGCCAGCTCATCAACAAAACCAGCTGGCTTTTCTGGCCTTGGCAGCTCTAAAAGTTTACCTAAGTCTTTGTTTTCATGTGAAATTTCAGCCGGTTAAATTAGCTGGGAGCCGGCCCTTAGTGACATGCCTGACTGTAGGGTACATGACCACTGGAGAGTCTTATCCATCTCAAATGAAAGTTGGACCTAATAAAAATGATCCTAATTAACCAGCCTTGTTAAAATTATTCGCATGGACCCCATTCAGTAAAATTAAGTGTTTATTTGTAGATTTACTTTTTACAACACTTATACACTTGTGACAGAAGAGGAACCACTTCAGACCCACACTGTAAACTGCAACCCCAACAGCAGCTTCAGTATTGTGAAATTACACACCATCAAAACATATTCACAAGGTATGGTTTTAACGCTGAGTCTACATACATGTTCAACACTTGAGCTGGAGCCACATTTGAAGCTCATCCAAAAAAAATATATATTAAAAAAATCTAATTCTGTGACTGGTTTTCTAATGACCAGGAAATCACAGGCTGGAATCTCCTTCCTTCTCTTCCTACCCAGCTTTCCATACACCCACCACATTTACTGACGGTAAGCAGCATAGCGATATATAGTTGCTGGAGATAACAATGGGCAATTTAGATGTGTAAAATTGTAATGACAATAAGTGTAATATCAATATTTTGCATTTGGATTATATACAAAACAGTTATAATATTGGTAAACTAATAAATTTCATACAAATGTTTTCAAAACATATGATGTGGTATATTTAAAAGCACAAAGAAATTTGGGGAAAGATTTCCGCACAGCCCCCTACATTAATTATGTATGAAACTATTTCATACCATCACTATACATAAACAGCAATCATGAAAAGAACGAATCAGTCAGAATATTGTATGCATAATTAATGTAGGGGGCTGTGCGGAAATCTTGCCGCAAAATTTTAGATTCAGTATAATACAGGCATTTAGTAAATCTAATTTCAATATGCTCAGAACATGTGAAATCCATATATTAAGCTTTTTATACTGAATAGAATTCGAATAAATAATGCCAATTGACAAGCCTGCACTCAGGTCAGTTTGCAAACTCCTACACTAGTCATTACTTTAATTTTTAAACATTCTCACCGATTCTGCATCGGTTAAGGTAAAGACGATCTCTTACAATATCTATTGGAAACCTACGATCGCAGTTCCTAGCACCGCTCGATTTTTAAAACACACTATCGAAGCGTCCTCATTTTCAGTGATACAAGATATTCCTTCGTGTCACGCCGCCAAGCAGTATTAAAAATAATAAAAAACAGACACAATCAGATCCAAAAACGCAAGTATGCGGCTTTATTTTTAACCACTCAAAGCAGTTGACAATTAAAAATTAATTTCCTTTTGCAACAAACACGACGTCCACTGATATACAAATTCTACCTTCCATCTTGGTTTCTGACTTTGGCTCATCTCGGCAACAAACACATTCTCTCTGGGTCGGCATGACTTCACATCGCTCACAAGTACGCCAGAATGTACCTCCTAACTGATCGTTTGCTTTATCATTGTCACTGTGGCTATTGACGGGGATTATGAGCACGTTCTGGCTCGAAACGATACGGTTCTAGAGCAGCCATCACCTCGTGCTTATAAATTCTAAACAAGCTTGGCAGCCGCGCAAAATCGCTTGGACGGAATGACGTCACGAATGAGGCCAGGCTGCTAAGTTTCAGCTTCAAAATGGCGGCTCGCGAAGCCGAATTTTGGGCTTCTTTGAAGACGAATTTCGTTAGGAAAACATGCACTTCAGAAGCTGAAACTTCGGTGAGTAGCTAACCTTTATGTGAACTTTTTATTGGTGATAACAAAAAAAATACGATTTCTGGAGTGAACTTCTCCTTTAAAAAAGACCGCGAAACCTGAAAAGAAGCTTTATTATCACAAAGGTAAGAATTTTTTTGCAGTGAACTGTAAGTTGTTTGTTTTATTGATCGTATGAATTTGTGCTAGATTGAGTTCCTTCAAATGCAAGATTCCGACTCCTCGCCTGTAATGTCGAAGTCTCTTCAGTGAGAGACAAAAGCAGTATTATATTTTTGTGATTTATCTGCAAATGGAAGTGAGTACCTTTTCCCGATTTTAGGACTTTTGTAGCTAAATACAAATGTAGGTTGTAACCCAAGTAGTGTCTGATTCAGCTGGAGCACTCAACTTATGAATCTAATTTTAAGGTCCCATACACGTTTTACTCTTTATAAAATCTTAAAGAAAACAACAAGGTTTAACTGAACAGCCAGTCTTCTTAGTAAAAGGTTATTTTGTGTTTTATATGCCAGACGTATCACCATAGGTGAAATTGTAACGTGATATGTTGTCCTGCACAAAATATAGCGTTTGAGGCCGTAACCTCTGAATAGGAATAAAGGAATACAAACCCGAATGTGACCCAAAACGTTAACAACGTGTCACGCAACTCTTAAAAGACTGGAGATAAGACTCGTACTTCCAAAAATATCATTAAAACCGAAAAATCTTGAACTCTGGGTACAGAAGCTTATCAAGCCAAGGTTGCTATGGCCACGGAACCGTCACAACTTGGCGAAGAAGCGTGTGTAACGAAAACAAGTTGCAAGCAGGGAAAGAACAGTTGCTTTCAGTGTTCTGCCCAATCACGCAAAACGCTGGCAGATCCACAATGGACGATTCTTGCAATTTGTATCGGATGCTTTACCACCAAACAATTTCATTGCCATACTTCTGCTGTTAACGATATAGGGGAGACACCACTTCTAGATCTTCCAGCCACACAAACTTTAAAAAGTGTTATTTAATAGGATCATTATGTAAGACATGTTTACGCGTTTGTTATTACAACTTCCCCTAAAATTATTTTGCAGTTAAAAATACGTCGAAATGGCCATCAACAACTCCCAGAACAAGAAATCGTAGACAAGCTTCCAACACTCCTTCCATAACAATTGATGAAGTACGCAACGAGATCACCAAGCAATTGCAACAACTTATGCCCGTCAAGTACTGCAAGTCGAGTGAAAAGGTGTGCCCTGCAGGTCCCCCCGGAATCCCTGGTGCAAGAGGTGCAAAAGGGTCTCGTGGCAGGAGGGGACCAAAAGGGACGAGAGGAAGGACTGGCCTTCAAGGTGTCATGGGGCCACCTGGTAAACAAGGCAAAACAGGACTTACAGGTTCTACTGGACCGAGAGGAGAAAAGGGAGATGTTGGTGTCCCGGGACCGAAAGGTATGCCAGGACCACCGGGAAGGCCTGGAGAATCAATATCTGCCCCACAAGTGATGATGTCACCAACTGAACAGACTCGAGATGAAGGAGGAAATTCGAAGTTTTATTGCACGGCTGGTGGAAATCCGCCTCCTAGAATCGAATGGAGATTCAAGGGCAGCAAGCTTGCGCCAGGATCTAAATACTGGATCCAAGATAATGGAGAGTTGAACATTAAACATTTGAACTACAGTGAAGCTGGAACGTACACCTGTGTTGCCACAAATATTCTTGGATCACATGAAGCTTCTGGAAATTTGATTGTTCAAGGTGAGAATATTAACTTACAAAATTTTTCTTACGCCCGGCCCTGCAATTATGACCTTTAGAGGCCTTTTTCATGGCTTTTAACAACCAAGGAGGCTATCGAATGTGGTTACACGTTTCTTTTTGTTTACGACTTTGTTAATGTACTGAAAAGTAACCCCAGAACAAGTAATAGGACTTGACCACTGTTCAGACACTGCCAAAGCGCACAAACTTCACTCGTCTTCACGGCCGTTGCTATGACCATTGTACGTGTGACGATCCAAAAACCATACCAATGGAAGGAGGCTACAGCTGGCGCAATAACTTTTTCTGTAACAATGTTGTTACAGGAATTTTTTGTTTTGTTTTTATTTCACTGTCTTTAAACTATTCGTTTCTTGCATTTTGCTTGCACAGACAGACAGACAGACAGACAGAGACAGACAGACAGACAGACAGACAGTCAAACAGACAGACAGACATACGCCTGGAGATTCACAAATAAATAAGGAATAAGGGCCTGAATAAGGGCCTGTTTACATGGAGGTGGGGGACCCCGGGTAGGTGAGGTAACCCGCCTGTCCATACAAACTCTCATTTTTACTCGATCGCGTTTACATGATAGGTGGGGTAACCCGCCTAGGCGGGTTGCCCGGTCTGCTGGGTAGGGTAACCCTCCCAGCCGGGGTCGTGTTTTGCCATGTAAACGTTTCAAGGTGGGGTAACCCGCCTACCCGGGGTCGACTCATGGTTAATCGAAGAAAGTGCGGTATATGAAAACTACACAAGATATGGCTGTCTACGGCTTCTGCTACGGCTACAAACCCGGCGAGCTTTTCCTATAGCTTCATCTTCTCGATGTGGAACGTCAGTGCGAAAGATGCTTGAAGAATTAAAAGTGAAAATGAAGCATCAAGCGTAGGCCCGAGCGAGTCTCACGCTTCGACTATAAACAACAATGAATTCGACAACTGCTTCGACTTCTGATACTTTGCCTAATCAACTAATCGGTCGAATAAGCACAAGATGGGAGAAATCAACCGTAAATATAAAAGATTACAAAACGAAATGCGATATGCGACTTCAATGGAATTTATTTCAAGGCCGACCTGGCTTGCTCTATACGAAAATATGTCATTGTATTGCCTTCGAAGTTCAGTCATTGAGTCTATGAAACCACTGAAAGGAACAAGAGAAAAAAAATATACGAAGCAATTTTGTCTGTTTACTACCCTGGGTGCCAGAGGCTTTTCTTGCGCGGTTTCCGGTGTCAGTCATGTCTTCATACCCAGGGTATCTGTTTACGTGCTAACCTCGTGAAAAGGTCACTCCGGGATCCCGGGGTGATAAAATTGCATGTAAACGCGAGCTAATTTTCGACTACGGCTGGGCGGGTTACCTCACCTACCCGGGGTCCCCCACCTCCATGTAAACAGGCCCTTAATTTTGTATGTTTGGTTTTCAATTTCTTTACGTAGGTCTTCCAATCTTCACCTCCTTGCCTCCATCACTCATCACACCAAAGGAGCACTCGACGTTACGAGAAACTTGTCATGCTGAAGGGTTTCCCCCTCCTGTGTTAAACTGGACTAGATTGGTAATACCGTTGCCTTCAGGGAAGACTGTAATTAACGGAGGTAATCTTACCATAAAGAACTTGAGTCCTGGCGACAGTGGATTTTACGAATGCGTAGCAACAAACAGCATGGGTACAAAGAAAGCCAAGATGAACGTGGTTGTACAACAACAGCAACAGCAGCAACAACAACAACAACCTAAAGGTTTGTACTTTCTTAAATTTTCGACGCCATTCGCCGCGCCCCAGGACTTAACAATCTAATGCAAATATTTAAGTTTGAACAAGAAAGGTAATGACTGGATTCGTCAGAGACGTTGCAGGCCACATAACGTTTTCCTCCCTCTTAGACCCTTCTATAGCTATGGTCGGCCTGTTTTTGTTAACGATCGAAGAATGCGAAGCAGATACTATTCGGGTACAACTGCGAATGCAATGTAGCGCTGTACAGCACTTATAATAGAAGCTGGAAAGTAGAGAATTAAC
Organism: Oculina patagonica; assembly: GCF_052425735.1. Taxonomy (NCBI): domain Eukaryota; kingdom Metazoa; phylum Cnidaria; class Anthozoa; order Scleractinia; family Oculinidae; genus Oculina; species Oculina patagonica. The sequence goes on along the minus strand of NC_135761.1, from coordinate 8,341,133 downwards.
AACTGTCTGCAACTGTAAGGTAATTTGAAGTGCAGTAAAAAAAAAAACAAATAAACGAACAAACAAAAAACAGGAATTTCCTTCTGAGCGTTAGCCCTAGGGAGAAAATCGGAGACCACGTGAGGCAAAGAAAAAATTTTTTTGACCTCGGTGTCTTTGCCTCGTGTGGTCCCCGGTTTCCTTTCTTGGGCGAACGTTAAGAAGGAAATTGTGGGTTACTTTACAGCTCTTTACTTTAAATTAAGTTAGAGTGAATTCACTACTTTCCAGCTACTATTCGGGTACTACTGGCATAAGCGAACGCAGTGTAAAGAGCTTAAGTAACGTTTAAGTGGAAACAAGTCTGACAAGTGAGGTGATGTAAGTCAAAAGGTGATAAGCAACTTGTCCTTCTGTAACAAGAAAGGTGCCCAAGAAGAAAAAATTAATTATGATAATTTAATATGAACTAGAAGGTGACAACTGTTTCTATGTCAATTTGGAAATATAACGAACTAGGTTCTCGTGCATGTTGGATTAAAAATGCTTATTATTTGCTGTTGTTGTTGCTGTTGTTTTTCATGTCAGCTTTTCTTTCCAGTAAACTGTGATTGCTGGCGCAGCCGACGACCCGACAGTCCAGGTTCAGGCTGGGGATACAGTCCTGGACGTGTTGACGCAATTGATTTCCAAACTAATGGTGACGTCACTCTACAAGGATACCGTCTGTGGGGCATTAAAAGCGTTTATCAGGTTACCATTGGTTTGTATCACGGGAGTTCTTTGATCGCGCAAAGGACTGGGTCCTACAACACCAGATCTACTGTCAAGACATTTGAGGTGCACTTTTCACAAGAGATTTCTATCCGTGCAGGTATCCTATACACTGCAACTGCGGAAATAACGGCAGGTGCAGGGTCGTTTGCTCACAATGATGGTATGACAAGTGCTTCATGTTCTGGCGTCACAGTTACCTTTAAAAAGTCATCAAAAGATACTAACGGTTCCAGCGTGTCCGAGGGACAAATACCAGCCTTGATCTTCCGTTTGTCAAAATGTCAAAAGTGAAGACAGTATTATTGGAGTAGTCATATCGAGAAATTAACAAAGAAAATTGCTTCTGGGATTGGGGCCTTAAAACGAGAAAGGCACCTGATCCCTCAAGCAACTTTACACCTAATATACAGATCTTTAATACAACCGCATTTCGACTACTGCAGTACTGTTTGGGGAAACTGTGGGATTACTTTGCAAAACAAGCTACAAAAGCTACAGAATAGAGCAGACCGTGTTTTGACCTTCTCAAACTATGACGCGCACGCTGGTGATTTATTTGAAATTCTAGGATGGAAAAATCTAGCTCGCCAGCAGCAAATTCAAAGAGCCACGATGGTTTACAGGTCTCTGCACGAGTTGGCTCCAGACTACCTATCGTCTAAATTTGAAAAATGAGAAACCGCGTACAACCTAAGGGACTCTGAAAACAAACTCAATGTTCCATTACCGCGCACTAACTATTACAAAAACAGCTTTACGTACAGTGGCGCCATCTTGCGGAACAGTCTTCCTATTAATGTAAGACAAGCAGAGTCCCTTGGGCAATTTAAAAAACTAATTGAACAAATACTCTAGGGCACGGCATTCGTGGAAAGTAGCTTTTTATATTTGTACATATATTTTTATATTTCCCCTCTTTCTTGTATATATATTATAATTAGATTGTTGTAAGCTGATGAATTTGACCGTGTTTAAATAAAGATTATCCATCCATCCACAGAGTTACGCCGTTAAGAGACTGGGTTATAAGTACAGGAGGAGGGTGGTGTTTGCAGGAAGAGGGTGGGACATTAGTTTTCGAGCCCTTGCAGCACTTATCTATACATAGACGGTAGGTAATTATGTTTGTAATTTTGAATATAAAGCTACATGTAAAATGAAACTAATCGTCCTGTGGATAGAGAGTAACTCTGTACGCTTTTAAGACGTTAAAATGCTCATTTTCTAAAATAAGTAAATTCATTTCATTTTTTGCAATTTTTATTATTGCAATGGGTTTAAACTGTTGCATTCAGCATTGCATGTGATAATCTAAATAATTACGCCTTTTTAAAGTGTTTCGTATAAACATAACTTGAAAAGAAGCCTTAATAAACTTTGAGAGTAGACTCAATTATTACTTTTGCCACTGTTAAATGCTATTCAAAATAGCCAGGGTTTATAGTTTCCGCCGTGATGTCAATAGCTTGAACCATATCACACAAAACTGTGTACACTGTTGATTTCTCTGGACAAGTTGTTCCATTTCTTTGGCCGATCCCCATTTAAGTTCCAAAGGTATTACCTTTGCAGGGCGGAGAGGGGGGAGGGGGGTTGATTTTGATTTGGGGACGAGTGAAGAGGGGGGGATAACTCAGTTGAGCTAAACCAGAACTGACAACAACGTCGTTCTCAATATCGGATTTCTCGAGATTTTACTCGACAAAAGAGACATTTATACTTTTTGCAGCAAGCAATCGGCCGCTATGTTTATCTTGACAAGTGAAGAGGGGGGGGGGGGGGGGGAATAACTCAGTTGAGCTAAACCAGAACTAACAACAACATCGTTCTCAATATCGGATTTTTCGAGATTTAACTCGAGAAAAGAGAGACATTTATACTTTTTGCAGCAAGCAATCGACCGCTACGTTTATCTAGAGAGACTGGACTATAAGCGTTAAATGTCTCCACGAATTACCCGTTCTGTTAAAAATAGACAACAATAGACTAGAGTGGGAAATTAGATATTAAATATACAAGATGTGTTTCCTTGTTATAACTACGCACATACCTGACAAAATGCCAGCTGAACTCTCTGCTCAAAGTTACAAGGATGATCTCTTGTCTTAGCATCTGATCGTGCACACTTGACGTCATGCGGACACTAAAAACAGGAGACGAAGAAATTTTCATGGTAAATTAATGTTGCTACAGCTCTTAAAACCTGTTTATACCAGCGACAAAACATTGCGGATTCAACAGTGTTTGGATACAAAGTACAATGTATTCATTTTGGATTTTGCATTCAAAATCTCCGGATACGTTTTTATTTCGGATTCACCTACAAAAACGGCAAAAAGAATCCGGTACCACAACATTCCGCTGGATTTGTCAAAATCAAAAATATCCCCTAGTCGGTCAACACACACCCAGTGCTGATAATGTTCTGAATGATTTGCACTCCAGACTCAATCTTCATGCCATACAAACTGGTTTTAACGTTCAAGTCTGCGTATGAAATTCTAGTGTGTGACCATTTTAATGAAGGCTATTTGAGCAGTTCTTTCATGAAGTACAAGAAGTTTTGAAATATCAAAAGTAGTTGAAAAAAACTTACTGGAGAAAACACAAAGCCGTCGTCCATTTCCTCTGCAGTTGGATCAATGTATTGAAATTCCTTGCCTAAAAATAACACATTCCATAGCGTTAACAGTATTATAGCATTGGTATATTACCGGATTTTAGTTATAGGCATTATAGCTTTAACTTCTCTGCACTTCTCTTAGACTGTTCACAACCTCTCTATTTTTTCACCGCAAAAGAACGTGTCCGCGAAAGCATCAGCATTTTGCGCTGGCGCCCAGTTCTCCGTGCTAGTCCCACGTTCAAAGATCGAAGAAAAATAATTTGAGATAATAGAGAGCTGTAAATAGTCTACACTTTTCAAAACAGTCAACTGAGCTCACCTGCTGGAGCCTCTGTTTCTACTGGTTCACTGTCTTCTCTCTGTATTATGAAAATATTCAAAATATATAAAAAAAATACTTAATCAATACTCTCAAATTGTAATTTATTTTTAGACCAAATCTGGCACAAGAAGACAATTTTACGAGGATGGTCAAATAATTCAGTTGCTTATAAAAATAAATAAAAAAATTACCTTTATTTAGACAGTGTAATACTATTTTGAAAGAAGCTAAAAGCTTGTGGGGCTGTGTATTCTGAATCGAATTGGAATTTAGAAGTGTTGGTTTTTGTGGATGAAGGAAAACCAGAGAAACCGGAGAAAAAGTGTCGGAGCAAGGATGAGAACAAACAAGAAACGCGACCCACATATGATGCCAGGGCTGGAGGATTTGAACCCAGGCCACATTAGTGTGAGGTGAGGGCTCTCACCACTGCCCTACTCCTGCTACCACAGCATGACCTGGAATGATGCATCAGTGATCCCTAGAGTAACAGGCGTGGGGCTGATTTTCATCCCTAAAGCTGTCCTTCCTTTTAACTGAAGGAAATCTACAGTATGTCAGAGTGCTGCAGGAGGGGGGTTGGGAGGTAAGGTAAGCAATCTTGTTTTTCACCTTCAGTACTAAGTTTCTAGCTTCAGAAGTAATTTCAAAGCCTTCTGAATTCCCATGCTCAATAATAACCTGCAATCAACAAAAAAAGAGAACAGTTTGTAACGTGAAAAATTTAAAAAATAAAATAAAATTAACTGACAGAAAGATGTCACAAAGATATCAACAATTTCTAAGCATTGCAAATTTCTTTGTAAAATATTATTCTTAAGCATTTATAAGTAGAAAAGTTTATTTCATAAAAAATACAGAGACAGCTCACCAAGAAGTCGCTTGTTTTTCCCCATAAACTTCTAACTGCCATTTGTCTGAGGGATGTCTTTGGTATTTCACTGAGAGCATAGGAGGCCACTACAACATTGTAAGTGATCTGTTCATAAAACAGCAATAAAGAAAGAACTTGTGATCATTAAATACAACATATCTTGTTGAATATATGTTACATGAGTCATATTGGTGAAATGAGGGTGAAAGAGTTTAAGAGAAAATTAAGATGTTGAAGACAGCTGAGTAAAGTTCATGGGTGATCATTTTGTTTTAATGAAGTCCCTATTGTAATGCAACCGCCTGCATGACATCAAAAGGAGAAAATTAGTTGGAAATTATTAGTAGTATGCAGAAGTGTACTTACCAAATTGGAAACAGGTAAAAACCTTTTGAAATAAACTCTTGGAATATAGAGAGAATGCTTCAATCCCTCACCACCTGAATAATAATAAAATATTGAACAAGAGTCAAATCTACTTTGCCCTGATGATATTAGTGTGCTAACTTAGAGAGGTCTGATAAAAGTTGATTGTTACTGAAAAAATAAGAATTAATAATAATATTAATATTAAAATAATTACAGTGGAACCTTGGTTTAACGAAGTGCCAAGGGACTGGGGAAATTTGTTCGTCATATCGAGGGTTCGTTATATCGAAAACCTCGATATAACGAATTCGCAGAAAAACAACCAAAATGTTTGTTATATCAAGGTATAGTTAATCAATTTTTAACAGTTTTACGCTGCACTACGAACCCAGCATTTTCGGATATTGACGATTTCTGAAAATAACATTTATAATGTCTAATATATGCACATAGATATGAGCATATGTACTTGAACTTGTTCTCTTGTTACAGGATTAAAGGATTTTCATCTTTGTTGGTCTGTTCCACATTCATCTTTTGTCGTGTGTTGACATTTTTTCATTATATCGAGGTACATTTTACGCTTGGGTCTCTGGATTGTGTTCGTTATAACGAGGATTTCGTTATATCGAGGTTCGTTATTTTGAGGTCCTGCTCCATACATTTTACTATAACTTTGGACGGGCTGAAGAAAATCGTTCATTAAACCGAGGACTTTGTTATATAGAGGTTCGTTAAATCGAGGTTCCACTGTACACACGGTTGTGTCTAAGACTCTGCCAGTTGGATTAATGTTGAAGGAGACTGAGTACAGCAAGAGTATTTAATAAAGCACAACAAATGTTACTACAATAAAATTAATGGCCTCAAACATAAATGTACATCATATTACTAAAAGTTATTCCTAGAACATACAGTCACCAATGAAATTAAATCTTACGTTTAACACCTTTAAGTACCTCTAAGGAGATATTCAGCAAGATTGTTCATGTCCTGAGACACATCCACACACTGGTATTCTCTGATTGAGTCTCCCCATTTCTCATGGGCTGCCCTGCAGTTTGATCAATGAGGACACACATGAAGTGATACACACACCCAAAAATAACTTATACACTTTGATAGTGATAGTGTGACAGTATATATTATGTCAGCTTCGAGCCAAAGTGGCGCATACTGCCGGAGCTTCTCCCGGTTTCCTTAGCATTAAGCAGCTAGGAGTATTTCTACTCCCCCCTGGATGGGATGCTAGTCCATAGCAGGGAACCCCCCAGCATTATTTCGCCGGTACCCATTTATACACCTGGGTGGAGAGTGGCACTATGGGAGTAAAGTGTCTTGCCCAAGAACAAAACACAGTGACCCCAGCCAGGGCTCGAACCCGGAACGCTCACTCCGGAGTCCGGCGCGCTAACCATTAGGCCACCGCGCCTCCCACAGATATTATGTATGTAACTGAAACTAAATGGGTTGGCATGCGATAAGGTGGTGTGACAAAGGGTAAGGTGACTTGTAAAAATGTGTATGAAAGTGCAACATAGAATTTATTATTGCCACATACAGCTGTAAAGTGTCAGGTTCCATCCTTACTATATTCCTTTATTCAGTCAACCAGTCCAAACCCAAGCTGTTCAAGAACTTAGGTAAAGAGGACTTAACAACAATTTAAAAACAAACAGAAAGTTCTCAACAAGTGATCAGAAGTATTGGGGTTCATGCCCAGGTTACACATTTTACCACATTACCATGTTGCTGATCCAGAGCCGGAACCAAAATCTAACAGAGTCTCTGGTTTGAAGTCTGGCTCACGGCGACTTATCTATAGATAGTAAACAAAGAAACATATGAGTAAACCTTGAGAAATAATTCAAATTAACCTTACAATAACACTTCCACGTAATCAAGCCAACATTTTATTAGTTAGTTATTGATAGACTTTGTAGAAATGGAAGGGAGATCTCCTTAGAAAAGCGATAGCAAGCTTGCAGAGGTCTTCCTGCTACTTAATATTTTGCTGTAAGGTATGTATATCTTGCTGTAAGGTGGAGATCTGATTACTTGTAAGTGCATGGAGTTCATATTACAGCTCAACGACTGACACTGCACTTGATGTAAGTCAACATACAAACTCTCCTTACTGGTCTCCATTTTTTCAAAAGGTACATGGCAAATCAGAGCCTAGCTTGTAAATTGCATTCAGTATACCTGTCACATTAACTTACTTCATGAAACACTCTTAGTGTTGCACCATAACCAGCTGGTATGCGACTCCCTGCATAAGCAGCAGATTCTCTTTCGCCATACCTGTTACAGAAATAAAGCAGCCTTTCATTAACCCAAAATTTAAAAAAAAAACACAGTCAGAAGTCAAATGGAAACGTCTCTTCCAGTTCAGCCCAACAAGAATATTTGCAACCACCTCTGGAGGTGGTCCACTTTCTTGATCGGTCAGACTGGTTGGACCCAACAAACTGGTACGTTGCCATACTCAATTCAGTGGATTCTTACAGATGCAGGGCAAAGAGGAAAGGAATACAAGATAAAGATCTTACCTTATTAGTTTGTATTCAGTTCCCTTTGGCTTTTTTGTAGCCTTGACTTTTTTATCATTGGAGGCAGCACTATTTTTATCAGTCTCTTTTGTTTCCATGTCTGTATCATTATCTTTCTCATCAACATCTTCACTGTCACTCGCTACTTGCTCATCATCTGTCTCCGTCACTCCATGCTCGTCCCTTTCATCTTCCTCGTCCTCACTAATGTCACCACTATCATCAAATACTGTGTCTGCTTGTTGGTTTTCCAACTTCAAAATGTCATCTGGATTAACTTGGCTTGCTGTGCATAATCAAACAATAACAAATTGCATTAAGCACTCTTTGAGATTTGGTTCAATTTGGTATTTTCCCTTGCTCTGGTTAATGGTAACATATGATAATAAATATAAAACAAAGGAAAATACCACATTGTACCAAGGGTAAGATTGATCCACAACTTACAGTATTTTTACATTTTTTGCACATTAATTTCCATTTCCCAACAGTTAACACACCTGCCAAAATATCTCTTTGCCTTTTAGATTCCCTGTATCTTTGCCAGGTTTGCTCTGTTGGACGGCCTCGATTTTTAATGTGTCTTGCAAGTTTTCTTCCATCATTTTCAACCACTTTCTTTGGGAATTCTAGAAAAGAAAAGAAAGGATTAAAAAATCATACAATCTAAAAGACAGAAAGCTAAGAATCAAATTGGTTCAAAAAAAATTCAAACCACATATTAAACGTTTTCAGAAATATATATATAGCTGGACATTAGTAGAAGTAGGCATTTACTCACATTGGTGAATAAAGTCAAAATATAGTCCTTTGAAATTTAAAGTGCATATGAAGCGAAATTTTTTTTGCACAATTTTATCCTTCAATATGTTATTAAAAACAACTGCAAAGTTTTAACTCTTACAGTGCTGCGCGTCGAACCGTGAACACCTAACAAAGTTTCGTACAAGTTTTTGACAGGTTTTTGACAAGTTTGATGAGTTGTCCGGTCGCCGAGCCAATCAGAAGGCGGGATACGTAGGAAGGCGAAGTCGCTGACTCATGCGGTTTTGAAAGTGTTTTGCACCTTTCCCGCGAGTTCTATTCCGAGATGGCGACTTATCAGATCAAAGTAGAATACGGAGACGACAAGCGGTTTAGCACTTTTCTCCTGTACGATATCACCTTGGAAAAACTCTTATCTGAAGTCAAGCGGCACTGCTCGCCTTTAGCTCACCTGCCAACCTCAAATATTAGAATACGGTTCCGAGACGAAGATGGAGACTTTATCAATCTTTGCGGCTCTGATGGCTTCGCATTTCAGGAGATGCTGAGAAGCCCAAAAACCGTAAAGGATCAAGACTACAGGAAAATTTATCTCGTAGCAAATGAGGTTGATTCGCCAATGCCTAAAAAGTGTAGACGTACGGAGCGAGCCGAATCGGAACCCGATATGGATCAAAATAGCGGTGCGTCCTTGGAGCCTAAACAGTTGTTGTTTACCCCAGAGAGTGCGGCATCAAAATCTCTCAAGCAAAGCCCTTTGGACACCCAACAACAAGAAATCGAGGATAATCTTCAAATGCTTAGAGTGCAAATAACAAGTGCAAAGGATGAACTAGCGAAACTGAATGAGAGACAAAAAGAATTCCGCTCTCTTGGAGAGATAAGAGGTTGAGTTTGCAACAATTGTCACCAAGGCGGGCACACTAAAACAACATGCTCTGGACTTCCATGCAACGATATCAATCGGTGCAAAATAAAGGACAAGCACCCAGAAGAAAAGCAAAAGGTCACCGGTCTTCAACGTGAAATCAAAACTCTTGAAACTAAGTTTATCGAGGAGGAATCCAATTTCAAGAAATTCACAGCCGCGCGTGAAAGACGTAAATTCTCATTCTTCGCGGTAATGAGACCGCGCTTGAAAGCCCAGAACATGTTCAAATACAGCACTGGTAACAGAAATATTGTGGATCGTGATCTTCTTATTCTACAGAGAGCACTCAAAAAGGTCCCTGACTGGGATGAAAGTGAGGATTGGCGTTTACCGAAAATAATCGAACAGTATGAGAAATCTAACGTGGACATTTATAAGCCAAACCTAGTGTAAACAAGGCGCGCGGCAATGAACTGAAGTTGAATTGAATGAACTTGTGTTTTATTTATTTTCGCACGCCCGAACGCTTTCGGATATAGTTTGAGCTGTTTGTAGTTCCTTTTAGAAAACGTTTATTGACATTATCCTCAGTATGTTGGAAAATATTTGGAAGAATTCAATACTCTGTCTTTTAATATGTAAACAAATCGAACAGTATAAATATTCTTGAGTTCTTATGTAATTTCATTGACAAGATCGAGATAGTATCCGGTTCATATTTATTAAACATGTTCACTTGTTATTATACAAGTATATTAGTAATGAAAAGGCTAGAAATAGCCGCAGTGTTTGAAGTGAGCGAATGAGTTTGCTGGGGAAATGTTTAGAACCGCATCAGCTATCGCCACTTTAGTCTCGTTCATTGCCAACATCTGGTGCCTTCGCAGAAATGCCTTTATCTGATGAAAGCACAGCTCACACGTATTGAATTGTGGAGAATAGGGAGGTTGGTAAATGAGTCGCACTCCACAATCAGTTAGCATATTATTTTCTCAGGACAGGCTCGATGTGGTGTCCATGGTGGAAACCGCAGTTATCCATAACTACGCAGTCACCGCGCTCCAAAACAGCGCTTCCATCTCTGCGTTCGAGTTGTAGTGCTTCATCAAAAAACTGCAGAAGCTCCATTCCGTTTGAGGGACCATCTACGATGTTGTAATAGTCAACACCAAGGAAAGAATGGAGAAGATTAAGCGTGTAATTGGCATTTGATGCGTAGCGCTGCATTTCGAACGCAGCTTGGCCTAATGTAGCACTTCCATATATCCTGTTCCCAGTCGTTTTGATCACACTTGATTCATCAAAAAAGTGCAGGTTTGTTGCGTTTATGTTTGATATTTCGGTCAGATATTCATCAATGCGTTGTAAATTATGTGGCGTCGCAGATTCAACAGGAATAACACTGATCTTTTTCCTTGTCATAATCAATTTTTCGCGAACAACTTTGTTTATCTGCGAAACGCTTGGGATGTCCGCGGGATTGACAACGCCATCTAGCAAAAGCCGTTCTTGAAGTTCTCGGCCATAAATGCTTGGCTTTATCAGTTTCTGGACTTCTATATAATCTAAAGCATCTTGATCGATCTTTCGGCTTTCATTGTGACTTTTAGCTGGACGAAGGGATGTGTTTGCTTCATTGTAACGGCTCACTACTTTATTGACGTAACTCACACTCTTGCGAAGTTCTCGCGAGATTTGTCGCTGGCCCCATCCTTCGTCATAGAGATCTAATATTCTTTCCCTGTACATGTTTGGTAAAACTCTACCATTATCGAATATTCCACCATACGCGTTCACTCGTAGCTGCACATCAGCTGTATAAGAAGCGCAAAATTAAAAAGAAGCAATAAACTCGCACGCGGCAGAACACGATACGAAATACAGAAAAATAAATTCCACGAACTGTGAAATACTTACAAACATTGTTTTGATAAGCATTCATATCTTCAAGTTCAATATAAATGCTCCTTCTTTTTCCGTCCGCGCCTGTCGAAACTTTACACTTCGATAGACTCAATGAAATCCCGCGCTTTTTCAAACCCGTTCGCTGATTGGTCGACAGAGACAACTCATCAAACTTGTCAAAAACTTGTACGAAACTTTGTTAGGTGTTCACGGTTCGGCGCGCAGCACTGTAAAAAATAAAATTTGGTCCTGATTTCGGCGCTGCAAAAAGCCTTATTTTCTGTTTAAAAATGTCCAGAAGACTGGGGCGAGTTTATGCGCTTGTGACGTATTGTTGTGGACAGCTTGATCACGCTTTAGTCGCTAATAACAAGGTAACTAAGGAAATTTGTACAACTTAGACTATTTGGGGCACCAGCCACGCAATATCTTTCTCCTCTTCGCAGTTTACCTTAGTTTCCCTCTTTCCGCCATGTTGATTCCAAGAATCTTGTCCACAACAATACGTCATCAGCCCATTTTGATTCCAAGAATCTTGTCCACAACAATACGTCATCAGCCCATTTTGACCGCGCGATTTGAAGGACAATTTTGAGGGCAAAATAGCGCAACTTTCAGGCCTTATAAAATTGCGAGTTTTTTCTTGATAAGGTTCAAACTTTGGGATAGTGTCTTAAACATACAGAACGTTCGAAATAAACAAAAGTTGATTTCGCTTCATATGCACTTTAAAAGGTAAGTATTTATTTACTTGTCCTGGGAGTACCAAATAGTTAGTGTGCCAGCCTCTTGATTGAGCAGTCTGGGTTTGAGCCCTGACCAGGGCAATGTGTTGTGTTCTTGGGCAAAACAATTTACTCCCATAGTGCCTCTTCCCCCACTGGGGTAACCCTACAATGGACTAGCATCCCATGTAGGAAGGGTGTAGAAATACTCCTAGCTTCTAATGCTATAGAAACCGGGATAAGCTCCAGCCTGATGAGCCACTTGGCTCAACAGCTGGAGGCTTTACCTTTTTCACCTTTACCTATTTACTTCTCCTGCAGTAGCAACCGCTATGTAAGATGCTATGCCTTTCACTTTGCCTTTTTTCAAGTTTATCTCCTATTTAAAATTATTCAAAACTAAAGAGTGCATTTGGATCTTTGTTTTTGGCTCCAGTTCAGCAACAGTAATCTTAGTTAATATACTTGTCTAGACATAACTGAATTTACAATAATTTATAATAATTATAATAATTTAATAATAATAATAAACTTTTGAGGATTAAAATCACCTTACTTTTTAGATATTTTTGAAGGTTCTTCTCCAGCTGTTCAGGTAAACAGACTGTGTTAAGATAAAATAAACCAGCAGCTTCCTTGTCACGTTTATTAAAACTACTTTGTCCATAACCATGTTTCTCTGCTGTGGGACTGTTGTCATTTTCAACTTCAGATGGTTCCTTGTGACTTGTGCTTAAATTGGAGCACAGTACCTACAAAAGATGGGTAAATCTTTATGTTTAAGAAAACCAGTATGACATGAACCAATGATTGTCAGAAAATAACTGTTCTGTTTAAAGCAACTCTCATAATAGTGCCTCTCTACACCCAGCTAGCAGGTGTAGGAATGGGTGCCAGTGAATTGAATGCTGGGGAGGGGGGGGACCCTGCAATGGACCACTATCCCATCCAGGGAGCAGTAGACGAATGTCAGACAACTCGCCCCCCAGACAACTAGCCCCAGACAACTCGCCTCAATTTTGCCTACAAGTCGTTTTGCTAACGAACAGTTTGCTAAAGCTATCTCTCTTTGCACACGCTTTAAGAACGAGAAATATTCAGGTTTTCACTCTCTTTTACCAAAACACAAGTCGGGGACAAATAATATTGTCTTACGATTGGGGGCGAGTTGCCTGGGGCGAATTTTCTGGGGGGCGAGTCGTCCAGATACCCAGTAGACATATATACGGTACATGTACTCTTGGTCACTTCATGCTTTAACAACCGGGATAAGCCCCGGGGGGGGGGGGGGGGGGGTACTCCCATATATCGGCTATATAGGTATGTGCCACCCGATAGGGTATGGTTTTTGAGGTTCTCGGTCCTTAAATAGGGTATCATTTTTGGTCCTTTTGGCATTTTGTTCCTGGTGTGATCCTTAGATAGGGTACCTATATTCTATCAGCTTTAATAAACGCCCAGATAAACGAAAAAAAGGTATCTTAAAACTGAAATACCTGTTCAAGTATTAGTAAAGCGATTTTATAAAGATTTGTGTTTGGCCGTGCGCGGTTAGCCGCTATTTGGGTCAACACGGAACGCTTCTCCTTCCCTTGAATAGGGTGTCATTTTTCGGTTTGGGGCCTTAAAAAGGGTATCAATTTTCGCTTTCTTTATCCTTAAATAGGGTAAGGGTTTAAGAACCTTGGCGGCACACCCCTATCCAAAATTTATGGGAGTACCCCCCCCCCACCCCGGGGGATAAGCTCTGGCCCCAATGGGGGTCACTCGGCCTGAATGCAGACTTTTACCCTAACACTTTATACTGGTAATATTATTTTATTTCTGTTCAGATCTATAAAACTTGCTTTCTGAATAAAAAGTCTATACACACAAGATACCTAGCAAACATTTCACTGAGTAAATAGGAGGAGATGGGTGAGTCAGGCAGGAAAGAGGTGAGTCAGGCAGGAAAGAATGCAGTGCAGGGAATTTTTCATGTTTAATTTGAAAGTAGGCAGGTACTGACTTTTGTGTACCCTGCCACGCAGGCTAGGATCACTGCTTCTCGTGAGAACCTGCTCCTGGGAGGGGGGTTGGTAAAATAAGTGATGAAATTCTAAAGACTTACATAAGATTTAATTTCGTTCAAGACTTATACTTTTACTCAATTCCAAGCTTAACCCGTCCAGTCTCAATATTATTTTACTAGATTAAAATGTGTTCAAAATGTGTTGCTAGAAATTGTACACTTTGATACATCATACCTTTCCTGGTGTGATGAGGCGCTGATTATAAAGAAACCAGCAAGATTTGCACCGTTCCACAGCGCGAAAACAAAGATTTCTTCCGCTCATGTTTTGCAAGTCGTTCCTCGTGTGGCGCGCGGCGGAGAGAAAACTGGGACGAAATGCCACCTACTTCATATAAGTTGACTTGAAATGTAGTCTAATTTGGCCGCGAAACCACAACACATAATTTCGACAATTTTCTTCCAATTTTCAAACAACAGACATAAAGGATTGATATATGAGTGACGCGGGACATAACACACTACAGACCCCAACTGCTCCCACCCCTGGCAGAGCCTCTAGGAGGCCAACCAGGCTGCTATATTAAGGGGGAGCAGGGAATAGGCGCAAGGTATATAGGTAGTGGGGAACAGGGTGGCCTGTCACGCTTTCCGTGCCTTTATTAACTCCCGGCCGGTTCCTGCCCTTTCCTTAGTTTCCCAACTCTTTGTGCTATTTCTATTGCAAAATAGGTACGAAATACTTGCAAATTTTTTCTTTGTTTGCCCTAGTCCGCCTGCCACCTTGGAAATCTTGCTTCCTGTCCGATCTCTTCTCGGTCCCACCTCCCATACCTCCCCAACACCTTTTCTCCTGGGCTCTCACCCCCTGCCCCAGTCCACTATATATTTTTTCAATAGTTTATTTTTAATATAGGCCCTATTCTCCCAGAGGAGAATTAAGGAAGCAGATGAAATCTTATTTAAAATATCAAAATGCAAATTCTCTTTGCTTGTGCCATCATTACAGCATCAGCTAGCTTCACCATTGAGTTAAAGCAACTCATTCTGGTTATAGACTTAAAGTACTGATTTTAGTTTTAGCGAGCACTTTCTTATAGGGCGTTTTCTAAACCATTCTAGTACTTAAGTTTCCAGCAACTGTATTGTCCTGAGACTATGAGCAGTCCCATTTTTGCATTAGTTCATTAAGCAAAAAGGGAACAAAGGGGAGAAAAAAACCCGGGGGGGATACTCCCTATAATGGCCTATACGGGGAGGCTCCGCCCCGAAAGGGGTACCTTTTTCAGGCTTCAGGTATATAAAAGGATAGGGATTTCACAAGTTTAAGTATATGAAAGGGTATGGAAATCTGTCATTTGGCTATTCAAAAGGACCTTTAATAAAAATATTTTGAACAGACGCAATTATGACTGTATTATTTTAATTTATTAAGCGCTACATAATAATGACAAGAAAACGTCCTATTTTAAGTCCATGCCATGTCTCTTAGGTATATGAAAGGGGTACCTTTTTTTTCAGTTACAGGTTACTATACAAAAGGGGTACAATTTCTGTCAAAAATGGTATATAAAAGGGTAAGGGGTTAGAACTTGGGGCGGAGCCTCCCCGTATAAATTTTTTTTGAGTACCCCTCCCCCTCCCCCCCGGGGAAAAAAATAGCTAGCAATTCCTTTTTTTCTTGTGTAACAAATTAACGGAAAGAGGGACTGCTCGTACCTCATTTAGTCCATTGTTGTAACTTGCAGCATGAAGTGTAACCTTGTACCAATAAACCTCAAAGGTCTTGCACAATTATTTTGAAGAATTTTTTATTGCAGTTTAAATACTTGTAACTGATGACAGAAAAAGACTAAAGAAACTAAAACTAAATAACATTCACTCTTCTTCTGCCTCCAGATTAATATTGTTGCCAAATTTGGCATAAAGTTTGACTTTCAGATCTCCCAGAAGTTCTTTTACTTCTCCTGACTTAGATTCTAACGACTTGATTTCTTCCTGCAATTTGGATTTGGCATTCTCCAGGTATTCTTGAGTTTCCTCAGAGGATAAATGGATAAAGATTTCCCCTATTCTGTAAGTAACAAGTGTTAAGAAATCTAAGCCTCAATTTTTATATATTTAAAATTATATGCAAGCCCCTTGGTTCCCAGACAGCCAATATCACCCATCAATACAGGAACTTAAAGAAGTACCTCTTATGGATAAAAATTAACTTGAGCCATGGGGAAGCCTCGAGCCATGCGGCCCATACTGCCGGAGTTTATCCCAGTTTGGGTAGCATTAAGCAGCTAGGAATATTTCTACTCCTCCCTGAATGGGATGCAGGGGATGCTAGTCCATCACAGCTGGGTACCCCCCCCCCCCAGCATTATGTCAACGGTACCCATTTATACACCTGGGTGGAGAGAGGCACTATGAGAGTTAAGTGTCTTCCCAATAACACAACACAGTGACCCAAGCCATGGCTCCAACTCGGACCACTCAAACGGGAGTCCAGTGCACTAACCATTAGGCCACCACGCCTCCCTTGAGCCATACCCCCCAGAAATGATAAGGAATTTTTTTTAAACTTTCTGATGATCATCCTCGTCACTTTTATGACTCTTCCCTCAGGCTAACTAAATCAAGAATATAATTAAGGAAAGAGCTCAGGGTTCCTATGTCCCCCCTTTTACCTGAAAAAAATACAAGTCAATCATGTAATTTTGACTTGCATGCTGGTGATGCAGGGAGGCGCAGTAGCCAAACAGTTAGCAAACTGGACTCCAGCTGGGATCACTGCATTGTGTTATTGGGCAAGACACTTAACTCTCATAGTGCCTCTCTCCGCCTAGGTGTATAAATGGGTACTGGCCAACTTATACTGGGGTTAACCCTGTGATGGACTAGCATCCCATACTCCTAGTCCCTTTATGCTACAGAAACTGGGATAAGCTTCAGCCTGTATGGGCCACTAGGCTTGACACAGATTTTACCTATGCTGGTAATGCAATAGGCTCAAATTCTGTCGCCTTCTAAGTGATGCAACAGAGCAAAATTAAACTCAATCATTTTTCAGTTGTCAAATGGCCTGACCATAAGCTGTTGTGTTCTTCCAAGAATTATCCATACCCATACCGAGGAAAGTCATCCATGTATCTGAAATTCTGAGGGGAGAGGGGTTGCAAACGTTTTAAAAGAAAAGTATGATGCAAAACTGGAATTTTCAGAGGGGTGGGAGGGGTTCAAAGAGGACCGCCCAGTGGTTTTAGGGAACAAGGGAAAATGGCAATTTACCTTTTAGGAACATGGGAAGAAAAGGAATACATGGCGGGGAACACACAACAAAGCATATTTTAGGAAACAGGGAACACGGGAACACAGGGAAAATTTTGTTGGAAACAAGGAAACATGAACCACCCCCCCCCCCCCGGGGGGAGGCCCTCTTCAAACCACAGGCAGACCACCCTATGTGTTCGTAGTTAATTATTGTTGTTGACATGCGACGAACAAAAGAAATTTTGAAATCTATAAGGGCTACTGAAATAAAGCTCTGGAAATTAAATATCTAAACTACATTTCGCTCTAAATATCTCGATGAAGTTGAATGAAACGTTTATCGACTCAATTGTTGCATTTCTTCGCCTGCGCGGGCCGTTTTAAGCGCCTTTTTAACTGATTTAGCCGGCCGAAGGTCGGTAATAGAGAAAGAGGAGACAAGGCTTGCAAGTCGGCGGCCGACAGCAGCGACCTCCTCCACTTCAAACCAGAATTAACGCCAAACTTCTGAAAATATCACCTATCTGACGACGGCTATCGATCGGTGAGTTGTTGCTCTATCTCTTTGCCGAATTTGAACTTCATCCCTCCAACAATTTCCGAGAAAATCCACGCTGATATCATGCATATGGCTTGCTGACTATGATCGGTGCTCGACTCAAATTCACCAATCAGGTTTTGAGCCGCGGCGGGCTGCCGCGAAATGCCAAGCGCTAATTGGTGAATTTGAAACGGCCGGCCGATGATGTTATTTCTCTGGTCGCTGAGTCGAGCACCGATCATAGTCAGCAAGCCGTATGCATGATATCAGCGTGGATTTTCTCGGAAATTGTTGGAGGGATGAAGCTCAAATTCGGCGAAGAGATAGAGCAACAACTCACCGATCGATAGCCGTCGTCAGATAGGTGATATTTTCAGAAGTTTGGCGTTAATTCTGGTTTGAAGTGGAGGAGGTCGCTGCTGTCGGCCGCCGACTTGCAAGCCTTGTCTCCACTTTCTCTATTATCGACCTTCGGCCGGCTAAATCAGTTAAAAAGGCGCTTAAAACGGCCCGCGCAGGCGAAGAAATGCAACAATTGAGTCGATAAACGTTTCATTCAACTTCATTGAGATATTTAGAGCGAAATGTAGTTTAGATATTTAATTTCCAGAGATTTAATTCAGTAGCCCTTATAGATTTCAAAATTTCTTTTGTTCGTCTCATGTCAACAACAATAATTAACTACGAACACATAGGGTGGTCTGCCTGTGTTCAAACCAAAAACCCCGGCTCCATGGAAGGGGGAAGGGTAATTTCTGGAACCAACGATTTGCGATAATAAATCAGACACTCATAAAAATAAAATAAGGATATGGAATTGGTGCTGTGTCGTCATCTAATAACATTATTTCATCACCAGCGTCTCCAAGATTCTGTAGCTCTTTCTGCAAAAACAGAAAACACGTTCAAGTATAAACTTAATTAAATTTGACAGTGGAGTGCTGTGTTTTGGAAGATAATCTTCCAAAACGCAGCACTCCACCCTTTTCTGATGTACATTATTCACCCAAACAGCATTGAAAAAGTATGTTAGGAAGTCACTATCAGGATACATGCACTCGTATTAAAATTGACTTCTATGCAAACCTTTTTCTCCTCAATTTCATCTTTCAGTTCTTGAATTCTGGCACTTTTTCGTGCAAACGTGTTGATCTGTTGTTGATCTTCAAACGTAATGTTCGTGTCCTCTCCTCCAATCTACAAAGATACAGAAAATAAAAATTAACTCAGTCTTCAAACCAAGGCAGCAGGGCCTGTATAATCAAAGAATAGCAAATCTTTTTCCTACTCCACCTTTCGTTTAGCGTTCGCCATCTTGGTTTTGCACGCTGAGTAACCACGCTTTTGAAAGCCAAGAACTTTGCGTTGCTTGGACGCGCGCGTTGTAGAAATATTTTATCATGCAAATGAACTGTGATTTGTTATCGCCAAGACAATCAGTCATTAGTTGTGTTGAACATAATTTATTGATATCGAGTTTAAGGACTTAATCTTTCAATCGTTTCCACCTGCTTCAAGAAATCGAAGCTTAATTATTCCATCCCGACTGTGTTCATGTGTTGTTGAGGCCTTCGATTTCAACGTTTAGCATGAAGTGGACACTTGTTGCTATTCGCGGAAAGGAATCCTGCTGGGTTATTCTTCGTTGATTTGTTTCGGAATGTTCGACAAATGAAGCTGAAGTTGTCTTTGTTGTAATGGAATGAAGCCAAACAAGTTATGGGTAAGTTTATCATGTTTTGATTCGATTCGTACAGGGCCACGGGGAACGCTTTCAGACTGCATTTTGTTTAGTTAATCTTTACCAAATTAAAATTTGTTGTTTTGATACAAAAGATTAATTGTTATCTTTATGAAATTCCTTTATAGTCAAAACTTTCTACCGTATGATTTACTCTTTATCAAAACATTATGCATCATTAATGTTCAGCAGTTTAAAATCAAGACATCAAATGGTAAATAACTTGTTCTCGTTCGAGAAATAGCATGCAAATAAAACATGACAATTACAAATCATTAAGCTTAGTTTATTGACTGAAGCAATTTATTGTCTATTTCAAACTTGATAAAATTACTCATGTGTCAATTACTCAGGTCCTACACAACTAAGCAACATCTGTACACCAGTAGTTAATGGAAAAATTACAGTTGCTATGGAGACTTGGTATCAGTCTTTTCATCATTTTGTGGGGTCTTGTGGCAATGATTTTCTTTGGACTCCACAATTATATTGACTAAGGAGGGGGGTGAATAGGGGTACACAAATCCGCTAATCCGTGCTATTTTTTTGGCCATCAATTTCACTATTTTCGTTCAAATCCGCATCTGCATTACTTGAAAACTTTCCGAGGTGATTCTGTGGTATAGTTTCACCGCAACGGACAGTAGATGTTTTTTTTTTTTTTATGGCAATTGTTTAAGAAGTTTTGTTTCATTGATTGTTTCTGCGACAATTCCAGCTAATTCCGCCAGCATACCAACAAAGACCGACCAAAGTGATCCAAACTTTGTTTACTATCCACGATCCCAACTTCCTGACATTAAGAGTCCAGAATCCAAGCCAAAATTTGCAGCTAATCCGCCATCTGTTGTATTTTCGAAACCTGTGAAACCGCTCGATAAGTCGCAAAAATCCACTGTCTGTGCTCCAAATCCGTTGATCTGCAAACCTAGTCACCCCCCTCACTAAGGATTCAGTTTTACCCAAACAATCTCAATAACTCCCTAGTCTTATAAACACAGAGGAACACACCACATAGCTGCCCTTTCGGAATACTTAATAACCCGGTTGAGCTTTCAGTGGAACTCGTTTCAAACGACTTCAAGACTCGTTTATAACCCGTTCGATGGTCGTTTATTTCACCCGTTTACTAGAAAGCCGCTAGTGTACGTTTTTGCATCAAAGGTCACATTTTTCTCCATCTTCTCTAACCTGTTGTTGGTTCTCAGAATGTGGGGAGAGGGGGTGTTAAGGTTTGTAGTATTGCCGTTTTGCTGATTTTTTTTTTATTTTAACCTGCAGTGTTAATTGGTTTTCGAGACTAAGCAGTTTGGGGTTTGTGGAAATTTTTGATTTAATTTGATGCGGTATTGCAGTTTTTGTAACCCCTTTTATTGCCCCCACTGGGGAAAATGTAAAAATTTGAGAAGCAAGGGAGAAAAGAGCTTTTCCTTTACTCACAATAGGTAGGTTTAAAGGGAAGGCTAAAGCTTGTAATCCCTTCCTCCTCATCCCCAACCCCATCTCTCATCTGGGAAATTAAAAATTAGTCATAAGAAGCCTTATTTTTTACATTCACAGAATGCAGGAAATGGTATCTCAAAGAGCCTTTAGATTTTCTGGGGAAGGGAAGCATATCCCTGTGGCTGGCACTTTGTTTCTGAATTTCCTGGGGCCTCTCTGCTCAAAAGCATTTTAGCACTTAATTTTTCCCCCTAATGAGAAAGCAGACTGGTAAAATTAACAGCTGACACCTGTAGACCCTTGTGCATATTATGGTTACCCATAAGGCTTGCAGTAACCAATTATCTACTAACTGGCCACTGTTCTTCCCTGCACAGATAATTATGGTGTAGCGCAGCTTTACAGAAGAATAATCTCACCCTCAGTTAAAGTGCAAAACGAAGAATGGCAGAAGCAGACCCACTACCGACACACAAACTTCAAGAGCCAATCACCAGTTAGCAGGCTCAAGATGGCAAGCCCTGTACACAGTGTGGCGTCTGCTCCTGGACACTTAGAAGCTAATGACCTGTCCCTCCAGGTACAAAATCAAAGTAAAATACCAACTTTACTAGAGTGACGAGCTTCTAGAAGGACACAGACCTGTGCTCAACTAATCAGGGTTACTGTTCAAGATCAAATTGGAATTTGGAGTGTTTGGTGTTTGTGGAATGCAGAGAACCTGGAAAAAACTCTCCAAGCAACAGTGAGAGCACTTAAAATCCTGGATATGGCCCATATCCAGGATTTTAAGTGCTCTCATTGGCGTCATATATGGGTCGAGTTTGTTGTTGGTTCTCATCCTTGCTCAGAGAGTTTTTCTCCGGCCGTTTCCAGTTTTCCGCCTTCCACAAAAACCAACGCTTCCAAATTTCAACTCAACAGGGAATATATGACGTGAAAAACCCCACAAGCTTCTACATTGTAGCTTTAAATAAAACCATGTTTAAACAAATTAAGGTTATGTAATGTATTTAATATTTAATATTTGCTATTTGATAATAGATTCTAATGAAAAGGTTATTACTCTAACTGACTTAATTTTTTTGTAGCCTGTGAATGATAACAATTCTGTTGCAACTGAGAAATCTTCAACAAGGAGTGAATATGCAGGATACAGTTTTCAGTAAGTTAATAGTAAAAAAAATCAGACACTGAAAATTTACATGTTACATTAAAGAATGTCTGAGATACTTTGCATGGTGTATGTGTCAGGTTTGTCAGTAGTGGTTTGCAGTACAACTGATATAGATTGAAAAGTATAGATGGCACAGTAGTGAGAGTGCTCTCCCTTCACCAATGTGGCCCAGGTTTGATTCCAGTTAGGTGCCATGTGTTCCAGGTTGACTCTTGTTACTGTGGTTCTCGCCTTGCTTTGATGGTTTTTCGCTGGGTTTTCTGGTTTTCCCTAACCAACATTTCCAAATTTCAATTTGACCTTTTTACCCTTTAAATATTTACAGCAATTTATTTGTTTTGCCATATATTGGAAATTAAGGGTCCAATTAAACAATTTCCTAATAAGCATTTAAAATTAATGGTAGGATTTTATTTTTACAGGCCCACTGTACGGTTCAAGACATCCTCTCTTCCTGCCATGCCACTGAGCAGAAAATACTCACCCTCCCCCACTGGAACTACAAGAACAGTTCCCATCTCCTACAGCAATCATGTGGTAATAAGAGTACAAATACTTTAATATAGAAATACTGTGCAGTGACAGATCTTGGGATGGGCGAGTACCCCCTTACCCTTAGTGCTGAAAAACAAATTAAGACCCAAATGAGGGTAGCAAAGGGTTTATGTGTGACACGTGAAAAGGGCAAAAATTAGTCCGTGACAGTCGAAAATAGGGCAAAAATTAGACCTTGACGCGTGAAAATAGCTAGAAAAGACATGTGATTCGTGAATGCTGCTGTCTCAAGTATACGTGACGCGTGAATTTGGTTAAAATTTGTGCGTGAAATGGGATCATAACACCACCTTCGCTACCCTCCCAAATATGGCAGAAAATCTCCCTCCACCCCTCTCACTTTTAAGGAACAAAGGATCTATCCTCACTTTGCTCTTCCCTCCCCTTCCCCCACCCCTTTCAGCCCAGTCAAAATGTGCTGGCAGTTGGCAATTTTGCTGCCTTCAACAAAATATCTGCTGCCCTTTGTATGCTACACTTCCTTAGTAACAAGTATGAGGTCCAAAAATGTAACCAAAAAATACTGTTTCTTGTGAATCAAGCCACACACAATCGTGCATGCATGCTTAATTAGTGGCAAGGTTACTGGGGCGTAGGAACACCTTG
Organism: Oculina patagonica; assembly: GCF_052425735.1. NCBI lineage: Eukaryota > Metazoa > Cnidaria > Anthozoa > Scleractinia > Oculinidae > Oculina > Oculina patagonica. The sequence goes on along the minus strand of NC_135761.1, from coordinate 8,318,033 downwards.
AACATCATGTGCAAAAATGAAATTTTCCATGTGATTGATCAGCGGTCAATGCTCTTGCAGTTACATAATTATACAAACAACATGGCATTCAAATGAGCTGGTGGCTTCTGCTGCCTACTACTCTTGCAATCTTGCCTACTACTTAAAAACATTTTGACTGGGCTGTCCTTTTGAGCAACTGTGGGTCTGCCATAGTGTAATTTGAAGAACCAAAGTTGCTGTATCTGTATTAATTGAACCTGCAAGAGAGTCATTATGCTACAGGGCATGTGGATTGTTTTAAATTCAGACTTCACTGTAGTGATGCATGAGTGCTGTGGCAGTTAAGGCTGCCTTTTTGAATTTGTAATTATAATCATTCTGTTTTTCTTGTTTTGTTTGATTTGCACACAGGGTGTACCATCAAGATTTTGGACAAATGAGAAGTATGTTCCTTTGTTGCACAGCTTGTTCCGAGTTTGAGTGAATGGTTTTTCCATAGAATCTTTGAATCACCAATTTAATGCCTAGACAACAGGCTAGTTTAAGAATTTGAAAAATGGGTGTCCAAAATTTTATAATAATGGAGCCTAAGGCTAACACTTTCTAGGGGGTCCTGGGGCATGCCACCTTAGAAAATTTGCAAAACTTAAGCATCTATGGTCCATTGTCAGCTGTTTTGATTGCTAATTTATTAAAAGCAACTTGATTTCTGCCAGAAATTAAACAGTGCAGAACTGATTTGAAAAAAAAGTGGCAGCCCATCTTTTTAAACCTGGTCTACAAAAATATTGACTATAACAGCACACAGTAGGCACACAATGCCTGTAGAGGTCTGACTAAGTGCTGTAGCTGTATATTCTTTGCATGATTGCATGCCTTGAATGCTAGTCAATAAAATATATTAACTAATTTTTACTTATATTTATTTATTGACAGCCCTAGAATATTATACAGCAGACAGAGAGACAGATTGAAGGCAGAGGAACAAGCAAGGGAGCAGTGCCGAAGATTAAAAAGAACATCCGAGGTGGGCTTCATTAGTGTTATGCAAAACAGTACTCCACTCCCACTATAACGTACATGTACACCTTTTAGGGCCACAATTTTGTGTGGGGGGTCTGAACCTCCCGCCTCCCGTACCTTTTACTCCCGCCTCCCGCCCCTTTCCGTAGCTGTTCTCTCCTGTTTGTTCCATTTCCATTGCGAAATGTAACGAAATGTTGCGAAATTTTACTCGTTTTCTCCCGGTTCCCGCCACCTTAAGAATCCCGCTTCCTGCCCTCTCTCCTCCTGCTTCCCGCCCCTTTTCTCCCGGGCTCCCGCCCCCTGTCCCCCTCCACTTTTGTGTCCATAACAGAGAAAGTCTCTAGTAGCAGGAGTTATTTTCAGTAGTTCTTATTCTCCAGGGCTTCAACTCCTCTCCATAATAACAGGGTGCCCATAAGGCAGGAGTTGACTGTAGACTGAAGTACTTAGCAAAAGAAAATGACCATATTCTCTTTGGATAATTTTGATGGCTTATATTACTGATACATATTTTCTATTCATGTTCATTTGCAGATTCGTCATCATAGGGTTGACAAGCAGTACTATATGGCTGGAACCAAAGTCCCATTACAAGGAAGGTGAGCTGATCTTGAAGTTCTGGCTTTCTATGTATACAGTAGTCTACTGTAGTCTATTTTGTAGCTGAGGTTTTATTCTAACTGAAAGGGTTACAACTTCCAACTTCCATGAAACTCTGTATAGCCCTCACTTTGGCCTACCAAAATATTACTCTCCAATTGGTGATGTGTATTATAGTAACTGAAAAATCCACCCACCAGTGCTCTCTTTATGTTTTTAAGCAGCTGTTACATCGAAATTATCACCTGTAACAATTTCCCTATACCTCTCTACGGAATGGAATCACATGAAAATATTTGGCTTTTAACGCATCACAAATAATTCTAAATTAAAGTGTTTTCACATTCATGCAAAAATCATGGCGATCACTGTTTAGACTGTTACGCTTGGAAGGTGTAAGACCCGATATTGTGCCTGTCAAGATCACACAAGCGACAAAATAGCCGACAAAAGTCCAAGTCCCAACCACAGAGCTAAAACAAAGATTAACGTTTACTAGAACTACCTAAAAAATCAGAAATAAAGTCACGAAAAAGAAGATGATTCACGTCTAATTCAACTCTTCGTTCACGGGTCACGTTTAAGCTAAAAATTGCGTTCACGCGCACGTAAAAAGATCTTAAAATTGGGGATCACGAAACATGAAAAAATAAAAGCCCAAATCATGTTTCTCGGCAAATAAATAGCCTCAATCACACTTCACGTAAAAAGTATAGGGGACAATGTATGCAAGTGTAACACAACACCAATCAACATCTTCACCAAAAGTAACAGGTGTTACAGGTTATGGCCTGACCCACTTAACATTGCTTCTCTAAATTTCCGTTTTTCGCTTGTTCCCTCCCTATGATTTTTTGTATTGCGTTTACAAGTCAAAGCTACAAATGTATATGCTGACTGCTCTATATCTTCTTATGTTCAGTTATTAGTGAACTAATTTTAATCTTCTGTAGGTATGATGTGGACAACACAGATCTGTTGAGGTTGAAACTTCTATCACAACAGAAGCAGTTAGTGGACTACAATGCTGCCAAAAGTGCAAAGTTAGTGATCGATTCAAAAATATATAGAGAGGCTAATGCCATTTCCTCTAATATAAGGTCGACTGTAGGTTTTCTACAGTTAGGCTCATGAAGATTCAGTTACTTTTATCCTGGATAGTGATTTATCCAGTGGATAGCATTATCTATCCTGTGTACAACTGAGTCTGGAGTATGATGAAAAATTTGGCGTCGCTTCGTCACATCCAAATGCCCTCATCGTTCCAGAGTTTTCCTTTCTTTCCCTTTCTTAATCCATCTCACTTTGGACTTTCTGCTTTGGCCTTCTTCACTGCTGTTGAAGAAAGAAGACCTCTAGTACCAGAGCAAGCTTGTCACAACAGAATTTTGAAAATTTCAAAGACAATTCTGAGCCAAATCCACCCAGCCACTATAATTACTGTAAGTTGGTTAATGTTGTAAGCCATTTGCCATTATAAATTCCGGTAACTTGCATTTTGGCTTCTTTAGTGTTAAGTTAATGTTTATGTTCTTTTCTATGGCAGTTTTCCAAATGTCAGTAATCCTCGAGACAGTCCGGGTGGTCAGCTGAGTACCCCTGTGCCAGGCAGTGGAACCAGGGACACCAGCTCTGCAGTGAGTTTACAATAATCATGGTTTGACTATTTAAACGAACGCTTTCGAGTATTTTTCCATGGCCTATACTATTCTTACACTATACGTGGCCCTAACTTTTTATTCTGTGGATGAAACTGTAGTGTTTGTCTCTTTGGCCATTCAACTAATTAAGCTACTGAGCAGTGTACTTTTATGTAGCAATGTGTATATTGCTGTACAGGTCGTAGTCAGACTTAACTTTAAAGTTTGTGAATAAAAATCTAGCGTGTGTGACCATTCAAACAATTAGCCTATTGAGTAGCACTTTCGAGTGATTTAGCTGTTGTTATATGTAGCTTTTAAGTCTGTGGACGGCGTGTTACCATTCAACTGAACGCTATTGAGTAGTACTTTCATGAGGTATTGTTTGTTATTTGGTATATTGCAAAATGAGACTCACGATTTTGTCTCAGTTTTGCGCTTTAGCCATATTAAGAGTGAAACTGTAACAGCTAAAACGTGATTGGTATTGTAACGTTGTTGCTTTTTTTGTCTCAAGGCATTTTCATCTGCTACTGATTTTGAGAGTGCGGATCACGATGGCAAATGGGCTGAAGAAGAATCAGAAGCGAGTTCAGTCGATGAGTTTGACAGCGTGTCAAACAAAGGATCTAGACGAGAAGAATTCGAGGCACGTAAAGCACTTGCTCTCGAGGAGAGGAAATCACAGCAAGAGAGTGATTCCGTTGAAGGAAGATTAACGAAAAGCGCCAACGAAGTAGAAAATAAAAAGGCGCATGCTGCAAAGACTAAGGCAAGCTCTTCTGCGAAGGGAGCCAAGAAGGGTAAAATACGATTTAAGGAGGGAGAGAAGACTCCTGAAGGTCAAAAATCGGGTAAAGATAGAAAGAAAATGGCAAAGAAAGGACAAGAAGCGGAGAAAGAGGAGGAGAAGGAGGAGAAGAAAGAAGATGCGAGTGATGTTAGTGAACCGAAGGAGGAAAAGAGGAATAAATATTTAGATGAATGGCTCGGGATAAAAAGAGAAGAGGAAGACACTCGTTATAAGCCGGGAAAACCTCCGCCAAACAGGTTAGCGAGTGTCAATGCATATTAACAGTGTTTCTATGTCTAAACTTTGTGGGAAACATTTTTTTAAGTGAGTTTTATTTACGAGCGAGAAAACCCGGCCTCAAAATGTGACCGTATGTACTATGCAAGCTGCACTTTAGACATTTTAAGAGCATACTCGGCGTAAGTAACGTATTAAGAACATTTTAAGGTAAACATGTTTTTTATGAGTGCATAAATTGACCCCCTCTATTTACAAACGTTTCTTTTCTCACCAGGATTTTTATGTCTACCAACACCGAAGCTGCCAAAAAGGGTACACGGAAGTTCTCCTCGTAAGTATTCAGTGTTGTTCATTTTGAGAAATTATTTCTTGGTTTAGCCTAAAATTTGGGTCGTCTCTCAAACCATACCGCAAGGATTTTGTTCAGGTAAAACAAAATGCTTGGCAAAACACTCTTTGTACTTTGGAGTTCTTCGTAAGTATTAAGATGCTAAGAGTTAATGGTTATCTTGTTTTATATTATTTTATTTTTAATTCAATATATTGCTGTTGTATTCTGCTTGCAGAACGTTTTTGACAGAGATAACTGAAGCTAAGGCATCGGAAGATGAGGAATTCTTGACACCCGTAAGTGACATTCTTTGTGAAGAGTAGGCTTGGATACACCCTGCGAGCAGAGCCGCTTTCAAATCCCCACGAGTAGAGTTTAGGAAAGGCTCTGCTGGCAGGGTGGCTTGGTTAAATAGCCCTTATACATGTTTACGTCAGACTGGCTAGTTTCACCACCAAGCCTCGCTTCTGAAGTGCAAACTTGTAAATTGTATCATGAACAAATTCTTAAAGCGGAAAAATTTGAAAAAAATAGCCACGTGAAAACTGCATGAAGGTGGCAGAGGGTTGAGGCTTGTTGGTGAATTTTGAGCTTATGACGTTATCATGCATTATAACCCACCATTAACTTTTGCACGCGCTCATTGGACAAAATGCATCACGTGGTACAAAATCGGACGACGGGTATCAGCGAATATACCCCGTCCGATTTGATATCCGTCGCCCGATTTTGTAGGCAGGCACAAAACAAACAAATGAAGTCACCTTATTTAATTCTAACTTTTAATGAAATCAGAAAGTTAAAAATCACGTAAACCAGTCAACTTACATTTGTTTCAACCACAGTTACGCCCGTTTTATTACGTAGGTTTTTTCCTATAAATTTACTGGCGATGAAACGCGTTGTAGAAATAAGTCGGAGGGTTATAAAATAAATAAACCCCTTTCTGGCTTCCCGGTGTATTGGAGGATAATGCCCTTGGCTGAAAGATTGTCCTCAAAATTTCACAGTTGCCCTCGAAGCTTCGCTTCTCAGCCAACTGTTCATTTTTCGACAATCTTTCAGCCTCGGGCATTATCCTCCAATATACCAGCCGCCTGAAGGGGTTTATTTACTAAATAACCCAATTCTGCCGTCAAAAATTCGAGCATAATCCAAACTGCCTGACAGCGGACATTCTGTCGGCAACATTCCAAATTTTCGAGCAGTATTTGAGTACAGTTCGCGAAAAATTTGGAAAAATCAGTAACAAGTTAATCCAAATTAAAAATACCTTAAAGTTCTCGCATAGCATAGCATAGCATTAGCTAAATGTTCTCACGACGGAGCTCACAGAACATAATCTCATCCGCATAGTCATATAACTCACGGCCAGAATTTATCAAAGGCTAATGAGGTTTACATTAATGCAGAAGAAGATTGGTTTCCTTGAGTGATATCTCTTAAGCAGTAACGATTTATCGCTTGTATACTAATCGCTTGTATTTTGCTTTCTTAGGATGCCCTGTACGGAATAATCAGCGATCAACAGAAGCACGTGTTTGGATTGCTGTTTGATGAAGTAGATAAAGACAAAAACGGCAGCGTCACACTACAAGAACTCAAGTTGAGAATGCAACCGGCTGTTTCCAGACATGACATTAAACACTTTGTGCAGGTACGCACTTACTTACTTACTTACTGCCCATCATGCCTGTGTGGCACATAGGGCAGCAACGAAGTTTCTCCAACCCTGCCTATCTCTAGCCAGTTTTTCAATGGTGCTCCAGCTGTAATTGAGCTCCCTTAACTCCGTTTCTACCGTTCTGCGCCATGTTGTTTTTGGGCGCCCTCTTCTGCGTTTGCCTTCAGGTGTCCAGCGCATTGCAGTCTTGGCTATGTTGTTGTTGTCCTTTCGAAGCACATGTCCAGGTACGCACTACTACTAGGGTATGACCCCCCGTGGGGATGGGGCACTTGGAAAAGTATGGGTGGTGTGCTCCGCTGGGGTCTAGAATCCCCTACCCCGTCTCAGACCAAGAAAAGTTCAAACTTGCTGCACCATCTGAGACTTAAGAGTTAAATTGTATACCCCATCTCAGACCGGAAGTGAAGAGGATGTTTTCATTTTTAAAGTTTCTTTACAACACTATAGCTACAGCATTTCAAAACGACCTGATTTAGATAAGCAGAAAGGTATAAATTTGACGTGATTTTTCCCCATTTAGCGAACCCATCTCAGACTAAGAGGCTAAAATTGGAGCCCCATCACAGACATGGAACGTCAGAAATAGGACCCCATCCAGCGGCACATAACCATTTTGCGTATATAAGGTAGTCCCGGGGGGATATGGCACACTTTGGTCTTGCATTTGCCGGCTTGGTTTAAACCACGAAGAAGAAAGTAGCATGTGTTTTTCTCGGCCACTCAGTTCCACTCAGTTTCGTGAATTGGGAAACACGGCTTTTTCCCGCCCTCGGTACCAGTTGCTAGGTTTTACTGCGATTTCTGATTGGTTAAGTGCGCTAGTTGAAAGTGCTGTGATTGGCTAGATGTCATTACTCTCCTTTATGCGCGTTTTGCTTCGACTTCTGATTGGCTCTTTGCATCATTTGAGTTTCTAGCTTGTGATTGGCAAGATTTGACAATAACGTGTTATAGCAATTCCAAACGTCAAGTGATAGTTGATACCAATAATAAATTATTACATTTATTTCACATTTGTACAGGTGTTTGACTTAAACAAAGATGAGACCATAGATAGGAGAGAATTTACGGCTATCTGCGCCCTAAACGATCGGATTGCCGGAATCAAGTAAGACGTTTGTTTTTTTCTAATTTATTACTGATTCGCAAAGTCGTGATCTCATTCAGAGACGAAAAAAACTTAATACATGTATGACTTTTTTTTTCAGAACTGAATCAGAAGACGCATCTCTGGCTTTAGATTTAGAAAATTTGGCTCAGCACATTGTCATATTCAAGGTAAATAGCATGTTGCTATGAAGCGCTTTGTTCGTTTTGGGAGGCGCGGTGGTCTGATGGTAAGTGCACTGGACTCCAGATCGAGCGATCTGGGTTCGAGCCCTGGGGTCACTGGGCGCGTTGTGCTTTTGGAGAAGACACTTTACTCTCACAGTACCTCGATCGACCCAGGTGTATAAATGGGTACCAGTGAATTTAATGCTGGGGTAACCCTTCGTTGGACTACCATCCCTTCCAGGTTGAGTAGAAATACTCCTGGTCACTTAATGCTACGGAAACTGGGATACGATTCGGCCTGATGGGACACTAAGCCCGAACGCAGACTTAACCCATAAAGCGCTTCGTAATTTATAATCCTTAGTTCCTAGTTCCTCAATTTTCTGCTACTTAAGGAGGAAGGGTGGACCATTTTCACAGCGAATGTGGCCACTCAATGCTAAGGCGTAGCAAAGATATGAGTGGCAAGGGTACACGTCGCTGTTGCAGTTAATTTTTGATCTCAGTTAATTTTTTATTTTACTAGTTAGTTTCACTTTTTTTTTTTATTCTAGGTTAATAGTGGTGCACCTCCCTTCCCTTGTTCTCCCCCCCCCCCCCCATCCTCTACCCTCCCCTACTTCTCTATTCCCCCTCCTCTGTCTCATTTTTTTATTTTATTTTATTTTTTACTCCTCACTGTTTGCTCTCGCCTCTGGATTTGCTGTCCCCCCTTCCACTTTCCCGTGGAACGTTGGGTGAACCACTATTTTTTTAAATATTGATCCCTTATCCCTAACCCCATTATTTACTAGTAATCAACTAGTAGAACTACTGGTATAAAACTGAGATCAACCAACATCGCCGACGTAGAGGTGGATCGATAAGAAAAATGATAAAACTCAGAGCTGAGCAGCTAGACAAAAGAGGCAGAACATCTAAAATAATGTACTTAAATAGACGGGAGGGCCTTTAGGGGACTTGCAGCTCATTAGGCTCTTTTCACTGGTGAACTGTAGACATTCACACGAATACTTATCCTTTCGCCTAATAAGTGGTTTATTGTACGTTCTTTGAAGGAAATGTTCAAAACAATCGATGAAGATGACGACAATAGACTGGATGCTGGTGAGCTGCTAGTTATGGTGTCTGCTGCCATGGAAACGGAAATAGGGGCGGACCTTCAGACGGCTAAGGAGGTGCTTGAAGGAGCACGTGATGAGTTTGGTAAGTCCACTAAACGGCGCGTGCTTAACACGTGATAACACATTTGCATTTCTCAATACGTTCAGATTTGTAAACAAACAATGCGCTTCATTTCTTTTTCTTTCTTTCGTTTTGCAGGATTTATCGATTTTATTGGCTTTATGTCCTACATACCGTTCTTTGCCAAGCTCATTCGAACCATTCTGGACCATCCGCTGACCATCGCTGAACTAGAGCGGGCGCGAGAGCGAGTCAGACAACACGACCTGACCTTCAAGCCCAAGAAAGAGGCCAAAAAGCCGAAAAGCTGGGAAGTGTTCTAGATGTCTCAATATTCACATTTTATTAACCGTACTATTTCTTAAAAATAAATTATTTTAAATGTAAAGGGTCGTAATCTGAGTGTGATAATGCAAACCTGAGGAAAGCCGAAAGCGGCCTAGAGCTATGAAAGGACGCTGTACTCGCCCGAGGCTTAATTGTGTTGTTACAACATGAGTGGCCAAAGTTTACAAAGACAACATTTGGATGTGACGTAACAAATGCGACCCCAAGTTCTTCGTCACACTTCCGGCCCCAGTTGTTCCAAGGATGGATAACGTTATCCACCGGATAAATCACTATCCAGTGGATAAGTGTTGACAAAACAAACTACGCTATCCACTGGATAGTGATTTATCCGGTGGATAGCGCTATCCACCCTTGGATCTACCGCTCAAAGATGTATAAAATTTTGTATATTTTATTTAAAGATATTTGTACTGGTGCGTTTTCTACCAGTAAAAATTAATTGAATATGATAACAATGCAAACAGCATAATTTTTTTTAACTATAAAAAACACATTTTTTTCAGTTATATTCTTATACTAAATGCCAATCGCGTGTATTTAATAGTTAGCTAAATTTCAAAGAGACGCTTTATTGAGTGCTTTGTCCATTTGTGAATTTTTCAAAGCCAAGTATATTTTTTGTATGTTATTTTGGTATATATTATTAGTTATTTTTAGTATATATTATTAGTAGTAGTATAGAAATTTTTTAATGTTATTTTTAGTATATATTATTAGTTATTTTAAGTATATATTATTAGTAGTATATATATTTTTGTTTTTGTTATTTTCAGTATATATTTTTGTATGTTTTTATATTTGTCTTTTTTAAATTTGAATTATTTTGTACAACGCAAACTTGATAAAAGAAAAAAACATGAGTTCGAGGAAAATTTCCTTAAAAGAACGTATAAATTTGTACATATTTTCGTAACGATAAAGCAAGCAACCACCAAGTATATTATTGTAGAAACATTAAATTAAGTTGGTGTGTACATTTAACGAAGTGTTCAAAAGGCATTCGCGGTATATTAAGTAGTAAATAAATACACTTTAACATAATGTTTCCTGGCGTGATTCTTTTCCTTCGTTGTTGCAGTCTATAACCTCGTTCTGGGGTCTATTTTCTTTCAAAGGAGAGACATCCATAAAGGCAGCGAAGAAAATTCAGGGTTGGCCAGGGCGGTAAGTGGTTCCGTTCTTGCATGTCCCAGTTCCCATTCCCCTCATTCTCCACATGACCACAGTCTCCATGGCCCATGCGCCCAGTTGCTTCCGTCCCGACTGAAAATTGATATTGCATATCGCAAAACATACATTTCGAATTCTCCCAAACTCCCTCTCGTGTTTGCATTGTGATTATATTTTGGTATAAGTTATTCTACGTTTCTTAAGCACCGTTGACAGCTCGCCTCTTCTAGACCGTTCTTTCTTATCTTTTCCAGATCAAAAAAGAGGAAATCTCTGGGACAAGGGTACAAAAACAGTTCCCTGTAGGAAATCAATCGCAAAAATGTCATCCCATCCAATTGCAAAAATAAACACCTGAAAATTTTCATCTCACGCGGTATATGGCGTTATGAATATCTCCAGGGAATGGATTCATGCCAACTCGGCGCTAAATTGTTGATTGCTACTGTTTATCAGTCACGTTCCATCCACATATTTTAATAAATTTTTTTTAAAATATTTTTTTTTTTTTTTTTAAAAAAGCCCCCCCCCCCCCCCCCCCCCCCCAAAAAAAAAAAAAGACCCCCCCCCCCTGGGGATCCAAAAAGAGCCATGTATACACAATGTTGTACTATCAAACACTCATGATACATGACTCCGCGAGTATAAACAGGCAGTTGTACTATGAATCAACCACGTAAAAATGAAATAACATTGATACGTGCCTCCGCATGGGTTAACGAACTTAACAGTTTTTTCACTATTTAAATGAAGGCAAAAACCCTTTAAGCGATTCACCTCTTTAAGATACTCGACACTTAAAGCAACTCACTCTCCACTCCTCTTAAAGCACCAAATATTTTAATTTACAACCGGTTAAAACCCCGACAAGATTCAATCGAAACTTCAGATTTCTATTCAATTTCAAAGCGTCTAGTCAACATGAATTCCAAGCCTTGGCACCCAGTAAGCAATTTTATTCACGACAGCTGTGCGAACTACAGCAAGCATGATCTTGACGCCACGGTTTTCGCTTCTCAAGTCATCACGGCGTCATTTTCAGCCTTCTTTTACTTAACCGTCCTGTTATTAAGTGCTCTGAGTGTTTGCTTCAAACCTTTGGTCAAAGTCATCTCATCGCAAGCAATTTTCGTTCTCTTCCTTATTGGAGCGATAATGGTCTCTGTGAACGTGCTGAACACGTCCAACAATAAGACAATCATGTTGTATCACCGCATCGTCTCTGCCTTTATGGTTGGAATCGTTTTCGTTCTGTTAGGCGCGGTTCGTTTCTTTACGAAGCCAACCAGTTCACCAACTCTACGCACCCTTGGCGAGCACGAGCCGTCCATGGGTTTGGTCGTCACGATGATTACGATCCCCCTAAATATAACTGAGCTGATGCTCGTGTTGGGAGCTGAAGCGTCCAAGAACGAAACACCGCAAATGCAAGAGGATTTGTGGGTGTTGTTATTGACCGACGACGTGATATTCATCGTTCAAAAGTTCATTCAGGCTGGGGTATACATCTGGCTAAGAAACACAAAGGCGAGCGAATCTTACCGAGAAAACGCGCAGTTTTATTTCAAGATACTGGCGTTTTTCAACTTTATCCAGTGGGTGGACACACAAGTGAACGTTGAAAGTGACTTCTATTTGAACAGGGCGAGAGCAGTGTACGGTGGCTGGTTCGATGTGTTGGAAGCAATGTACAAAGCACTTATGATCGATTTTCGTCTCTTGTGCTCGCTGCTATTTCTTGAGCACTCAATTCAAATTCACCACGAAACAGACGGCGGCGCTGAAGCGGCTGATAATGTTGGAAATGATGAAACAAGCAGGAGAGTAGATCTAACAATGGCTTCTTCAGATCGCCAGCGCAGGAACGTCGGGTTCATGGTTGGTTTTTCATGTTTTCTCGCCCCCTTCTTCTGCGCAGTCCAGTATGTGCCAAAACTGCATTTTCCTGTCTGTATACGCGCTACGGCTACTTTCCTTATCTCGATCTGTATTATTGGGTCGGGGATAGCTCTTCTGCTCAAGAACAGGCTGGACTTTAACAAGAGGGATAAAGAGTCGATGAATGTTAAAATTATGGTAAGTACATTGCGAGAAAAATTGTCCGGCAGGCCCTTAACCTCGTATCCTTAGCTTCTCGGGTGTGGCTCGCGATAAGATTAACGGCGCGAAACTTAAAAAATCAAATTAAATTTCCTTCAGTTCGTGTTTTCTCTCACACGCACCTCACCAACATTAAAGTACATTACATAATAATCAGATCAATATTGCGTTCACCCGACTTTGGTTTGAAAATTATTCCATGCAGACTAAGAAGAAAACAATAGTACGCGTACGGTTAAAACTAAAAAAACCTCATGGAACAGACCGATTTGCAAAAATCGAAACAGCTTTGATTTTTTACGGACAATAGGAGTCAAGTTCTATGAGAACGTGGATATATATTATTTCATTTTCATTTCGAAGATTACGTCTCGACCTGATTTGAGTTCCATTCGTTCGTTTAATTGGTGAGCATGCAGAGCAGCGCGAAAAGGTGTACAGGATTAGCACGAAGAATGGCGAGTGGAAAAAATGGCGAGGGGCTTGGGGCGAAAGAAAAATCGTTGTAGTTTTTTTTTTCACTCGCTGTTCATGCTGTTCTCCGCGCCGCACAAACCAACTAACCGAACGCCTGCAACAGGCTACCCTGCTTTTATACCATTAGTTATTTACTTTTTATTTCAGGTTTGCTGCTTGGGCGCTGTTGGTTTTGCTTGTTTGATGATCGACGCGGCTCTCGCAGAATTCTGGGCATTTACTCAGCACAATCCCGACTGGGTAGGCTCAGGGTGGGCTGGCCCAGAGGTGGCAGCTCGCGGGCTCACAACGGTGTTCTTGATGGTTTTGTTCTTACAAGTGAATGCACGTGCCTTACCTTTTAGAAACCCAGACATCAAGATCAATCACTTTCTTGTGCCAGTTTTGATGCTCGGAATACTGGCTCATTTTTCTGCATGTTTGATTGACCAGTATATCGGTCCACTTGACAGAAAAATCAGGTTGGTAGGTTAAATATTCTTTCTAATGCAGTCAACTCCCGCGAAAACGGACACCTGTACCTTCGGGACAACAATTTGGTGTCCGTATAGATAAAGTATCAGCGAGGGTTATTTTCAGTATTCACCAGGACGTCAACTCCTCTCCTGTCCGTAATACTGTGGTGTTCGTAATAGCGAGGTGTCCGCAAGAAAGGAGTTGACTGCAACTAGCTAACTGCATATATAGTGCCCCGTCACGCACTCAACCGGCCTTGTCACTCACTTAGTCACGCAATCATCAACGAGTTGAAGTAAATAGAAAGCAAACGCCGAGCAAGCGCAGTTAAATTGAAAACTTTGTTGTCTAATTTAAACCGAGGCTGAGATGTTGTTCTGACAGGAAAATAGCAACTTGCTTCCCATTTCAAGCATACAGTTCTTTCCAGCGAGAGATACGTCAGAAATTCAACCAGAAAATTCCTATACTCATGACGTGGCTCTAAAGAGGTCCAAGTAGTATGTCGTGGACTGGTCGTTAAAGGGACACTGTCACGGGGAATTTAAAATAATGCTTTTCGGTAAAAAAAGTACTAAAATTGATTGGCGAATAGGTCTTCTCGTACACGAAATGCACTTAGTACTTCAAGATGGAGATACTAGTAATACGTGACTCGCGGGCCTCGCGGCTCTGGGTTGGGGGGGGGGGGGGTCTAGGGGATACCGGTTTACCGGTGAGTTGCCTGTCGGCATGGCCGCGACCCCTCGTTCCGGGTCTCCCCTTGTGGCGCTCTTTCTGTTCGTGAGGTGCGTTGGGAGCGCGGCTCTCTCCATTGGATTTCGCATTGGCATTTCGGGCGAGAACGAACGGCGGGATCGCCCTCCCCCGCCCCTCGATGGCCGCCTGTGGCGTGGGGGAGTGGAAATCAGTGGTATCCGAGGAAGAGGCTCAGGATTCGACCCACATAAGAAAGACAGCCGGATTCGCCCCTGCCCTCTCCCGAGATCGGTCGGCCCGGCCACCAGCGCGCGGCCGTGTGACGTCATTTCCCCATACACCAAGCTCCCCGTACTCCACAGATTTCTCCCCCTGGCCCTTGAGGGACAAAATTCCCCCGCGCTCGCGCTCGCTCGCGAGGAATAAAGCAAATTATTGTCGAAGGAAGATGGGAGCCATAATAACTTTTTTGGGTGTTTTTTTCCAGTCCACAAGGACAAAACTTGAAAAATTCAGCCCGATTTTTTCAAGTTGAGATCTAAAGTTCCTGATGGCATCACAATAATATCACTTGTTAATCGCTTTAGTTCACTTGCACGGTGATTTTTAACAAAATTGGACTACTACTGATTTGTAGTTTCCATATGTCTTTGGGCTCTTGAGTTTTTTAAGTAAAACTGGTGACAGTGCCCCTTAAAGTACTTCCACAACTAATTCCTGACAACATCACACACTCACCTAAAATTGCCCTTATTTGTTTTTGTAGATGTGAGATCAAAGAACCGAGCTTGAAGCTGCTTCACGAGGCAGGCCCGCCAATGTACCTGGGATTCCTAATCCACGTGTTTCTTCATTTCCTTATTATGCATACAAAAATTGGTCGATCCAGGTCCCACGGGAATGACGAGTTGACCACGCCCTTGTTATCTCCCAAAGAAAATGCTGACATTGGTAGATCTTACGAAAGAAATCGGAAGCAGGAACGCTCACACGTTGGAGTATCATATGATTCCGAAGCTACACGAATTGGATCTGATCATCTTTCTGAATATTGCGAGAATATGCGAATTAACGGCCGACCGGCTGAACGCCACAATGGACTGACTGACTAACTCAAATGACTATCTGACTCAATGATTTACTCGATCAATTGACTATGTGACTGACCAACTGACTGACTGACTGACTGACTGCCCAGACTGAATTGACCGACTGACTGACTGACTGACTAATATAATTGACCGTCTGTTTGACTGGCCGACTTTAATACCGACGTATTGATCTTGTCTGAATGACTGACTCGCTCAATGTGCCGTCTGACTGAACGAACCAACGAACGAACGAATGACCTCTTTTCGCGATGTGGCGCATAAGGCCCAAATGTATGTATGCAATAAGTTAAATAAATGTAGTAAATAACTGTATGTAAGAAACACCTCTGACATTCCGCACCGCACACTGGTCCGATGTTCTAACCACAGAGCTCAGTACAGGAGGCTCGTGGTCATTTACTTGGTTTATATCTGACATATACGTCCTGTATACTGCTAGGACAATTAAAGTCGAAAGTGTCAAGTATTGTGATATACATGTATATACAAAGACGGTAACTGTTATGTCGGCTATACTGTAGTATAAAAACTGTATTCTGCCACGGAAAACGGTAAAGTGTACCAGGCCTAATTAAATAACAAAACCCGAAAGAACTTCTTCAATATTGTACTAGACTTTATTCTTCCTCACAAGGAACTTACAGATGAATACGGACAATGAGATTTGGACTGGCTGGATTTTCTTTTGTAGTTCTGTTCACGGTTTTATTTTCATCATTATGATAATATAAAGCACTGCTTTCCTGATTATATAATGGAAAAAAAAAATTGTACAATAAAGAGAACATCGCAAGCGATCAAGGAAGAAACTTGCGTTTAATTATTTTAGTGCAGGCTACAAGTTATTTTCCGACGCCATAGTTTGCTCCTCCAGCCTTCACGAGAAGCGCCTTTACATGATTAAGTTCGAGTTCATCCTTGTCACTCGTCAAGATTTCCGCTGCAAAATTCTGCAACCAAAGCACGAAATACAGGTTAATTGGAGAGGAATCTGAGAGCCTTAAACAATTATCAGAGGCAGAGGCGGCGGAGCGTTTTGAAACGTGGGGGCCCCCATCGTACTCCAAGCCAAGCGCCTGCGGCCCCCCTCCTCTCCTGGGGGGTGCATCCCCCTACTCAAATTTATCAAAATGACTTTAACAGGGTCCGGTGTGTCCGTAATCGATTTGTGACAATGCATAACTAGGCAGTTTAGACGATCCTATTACCAAAGCTTTACAGAGGGGACAGTAATTCTTAGAGTTGTTTTTATAAAGTTATGGCGTGGAGTTAGAGTTAGCTTCCAAAATCTTGAATTCAAGATTTTGGATTTTGGCCTTCCAAGTCTTGAATTCAGGATTATGGCCTTCCAAAATCTTGAATTCAGGATTTTGGAAGTCGTTTTAACTCTAACTCTATGCGAATATCATATAACTCCATTGCTAGATGAAATCCTTTGCAGAATATCTTAATTGGTTCCTGCTCAGTTTTGAATTCATTTTTCGCGCGCAAGCGATGACCAACAAGAGAAACTCCGCGGATCTCTTCACAGCTAAGTCCTCATTGTGTAATTTTTAGGGTCGATCGGGCGGGGGGAGAGTTGAAGGCGCGCAGAAAAGAGAAGCCTTTTTTTTCAGAATATTGAAAGGCAGGTCTTTGGTAGTTTTGTTCTATTTTTGGGAGTCTAACGCACAACGCGGGGGAGTTCAACATTATATAGGTCTGAGTCAGTTACAGTCATAACTTTATTATTATTTTTTTACTAAAATCTTACCTGGATTACTTGTTTAACAGCAGACTTGTCTGTACTGACTTTTGCCTTGTTCATCGATGAAACACTTTCGCCGATCCACGTTATGAAAGCAAACTTGGCTCGTTTGCTTAGCTCGTCACCAGTTTCAATGCGGACAAATCCATAGGCGCGGTCAGCCTCTGTTGAGACAAAGTTCAATATTTTTCGTGTTTAAAGAAAAGCTTACAATTGTAATGTGGTATATGGTTTATTGACCAGGCGTGAGGTTAAGATGGCGGGATACCGTAAAATTCCGGTTATAAGCCCCCCCCCCCCCCCACCCCCGCTTATAAGCCCCTCCGGTTATAGGCTCATCTACCTGGAAACAAAAATACATTCGATTATAAGCCCTCCCGGATATAAGGCCCCCTCTGCCGGATGACAGTACTGAACAGGGCTAAATGTTGCTTTATTATGCGTTTTTAAAAAACGTATTTTGATCAACACTCCCGTGGGTCGTTTCGAAACGTTTTTTTTTAATTCCCCTTATAAGTCCTCCCGGATATAAGCCCCTCCGCTTATAAGCCCACACAAAACCCCTTACGAATCTGTATAAGCCCAGGGCTTATAATCGGAATTTTACGGTATATGCCAAGTTCTTTTTCTTTTGCGTGTTTATGGACCACGACTTCCTCTCGATAAGGCATAAAATGTGGTATCTTTTAGGGGTCAGAAAGGCTTGAACCACGCCCAAATTGGTCTTCTTCAGGGGTTGAATTCAAATTTTCCGACGGGCATCCCCGTGCCTTTTATAAAGAAGTCCCCCCCCCCCCCCGGGTATCGAAGAACGAAGGAAAAACCAGTAACTTCAGTCAACTCTTTCTAAGACGGGCAGCGTTGGGACCGACTCCAATCCGTCTGTGAGAGGAGTCCGTCTTAAAATGACTGAAAAAGGACAGGGATGAGACCAACATCAGGTGTCCGTCTAATAGAGGTGTACATTAAGAGAGATTGGACTGTAATTTATATCTCGTAGACTTTCTAGTGAGCGTTTTAGAAGCTACAGAATACTGCGTCTAATTGAAATATTGCATGTAAATATACTAACCACCAAAATGAGATAGAAATTCTTGGTAGTCCGTCCCTGACGCGATGTGAACGATGGTCTTGTCGTCGTATTTGAAAACAGCCCTGACATTGAAGAAACAGTAACGTAAATAACCGTAAAAAGCAACATCAATATTTTAATACAATCGAACCCTAGCCTGCGTTGCAGCGGGACTTATGTACAAAATCCTCGATATAAGGTAAGGTAAAGTCTGTGTCCGAGCCAAGAGGCCCATACAGCCAGAGCTTATCCCGGTTTCCGTAGCATAAAGCGACTAGGAGTATTGCTACTCCTCCCTGAATGGGATGGACTAGAATTTGGACGGTATTTATCGAGGACTATATCGATGATTTGTGGGAGGCGCGGTGGCCTAATAGCCTGCGTTGCAGACGAACAAAACCCCGGTATAGTGATTTATTTATTTTTTTGGTATAAGATTTTTTCGTGTTTTTCAAGATTTTATGTAACTTTTCAAGATTTTTTGTAACTTTTCAAGATTTCATGTAACTTTTCAAGATTTTAACGCATGATACTCATCGTACACCGTAGTTGACAACTAAAATAAATTTGGAATCGCCTACGAGAGGTGGGGGAGGTCCTATGTTTTTCTGATTACTCTCAAATTGAGGGAATCCTTAAAATAATAGTTTTCTAATGTAGAAAAACACTGACGAAGATTGAGACAGATTGGGAAGGACAAACTTGAAAAAAATTGCCATTTTTTTTGCAGATGCGTTGTCCGTGACGTAGCACCTTTAAAGATCCCCACCCACGTTCTGCCTTCCTCTCCTCGTCATTTCGTCATCCATTTCTGACTCATTTTTTTTTTCACAAGGGACTACTGGGGACGATTGAAGTCTAGCGTGCTTCTTGTCTTGGGACAAAGACCCGAGGGACTGCTCGGGTATTAGCCATAGATGATATAGATAAGCCTAGCGCCGCAGACTAAGTGAGATCCAATTAATTCCGAAGACAGTCAGCGAGGACAAATAAGGTCAAATAATTTATAGGAAGGAAATGTGGCGATGTTGGAGTAATACGTCCACCCAGGATTTTAATGGGCTCCTGGTCTAACACATTTATTTTATCATTGCTTTTTATGGAGTTATGTTTCAAGTTAAATAAAAATATTTTAAAAACATTTCCTAGCGCCTATTCTCCAACACAATATTGTGCGCGTTTGCGCGTTTAATTTCCTGCCTTAATTTCTCGAACCTGCCACGTACGAATTATATTTCAAATCTGTCTTGATTTTAGCTTATTACACAGCATTTTTGACAAGCCGGGAATTTTGCGGCGGGTTGGAAAAGATACGCCTAAAATAACCTTACCAAGCCCCCTGCTAAGAGGTGCGAAAACAAATATACTACTGCTACTAAATAAATAACTTAGAAGTTGATAATGGACTTTCCAGTTAAATATTTCTACAAACAATTTTTCGGATTTGCTATGCAAAATTATCACAAAAACGGATTCCTAATTTAATACTCGTCAGATATTTAAACAACCCATTCAACGAACAATATAATAAACTGTTTCCGCAATATTCTCTCGCTGAGATTTCAATCTTTTAAGAGAACCTTCGGCGTATTAAAATACATGATCTGCCCGAACAAAGTTCTCAAATAACCCTCTCGAAATTCACTTCTTACATAATCACTTATATTCTTCAAATAATCGTTTCAGAATAACTTAATATATGTAGAAGTTACTTATGTTTTTGAGTGACTTTTTAAAGCGTCTCCACCCCTCGAGACTGCGATATGATGAACGAGTCACCTTATTGCCGCAACCTTGCAATGTGATATTTGTTTTATACCGGCGTCTGTGTGTAAACGGACAAAAAAATTTTTACTTACCAGTTGGTTTCCACTTTATCGTCCCGAACTTCAAGGTAAGCTTTTGCCATAGCGTCTTTATCGATGGCCGCCATGGTATAAATGCCGAGAAGATAAAGAAAAATTAACACGACCCAAGTTTTCACGTGCGCGCGTATGCGATGTGATCGAACAATCGGTAATCCCGTTGGGTAATTATTACAAATTGCGTGACGTCACATAATAACATTTTAATTAAAAGTGCTGAGAGAAATTTATGGAATGGCGTCTGGCATGATTGACAGCTGATTAAGGAATAAAAGAAAGTGAAATTCGGGAAAAGAGTGAATGGAAATAAGAGTAGTGATTATCAATTTCGCGGCGAGTTTTTCTAAAACACAACCTTCGTCTGAACTCGTTATGTTGAGCATGAGTGCGTTAGGCCAAGGAAGAGACTGCTTATCCGAGCGTATAACAAGGGCAAGGAGAAAAAAAAAAGAAAATCGTAGAGCGGACCGAGCCATGCGCGTTCTGGGGAGCGAGATCCTAGTGAAACCGTGCTATGTTCGCTCCGCAAGCCGATTGTTTTTTTTTTTATTATTTTTTTGTATGAACGCCTCTCCGATTTCTCCATCACATTACTTTCGCGGCTTCTCCGCTAAAAATTTTGATCGCATGTTAGTCCAGTCTTGCGTTACTTGTATTTTGAGCCAGCAATTTCATTAGCCAGCAAAACAATCACGAATGGTTCCCGGATGCGGTATTTTGGCGGGAATCATAATCTTGAAAGCGAACAAAGAAGGAAACTTCGCAAAGACGCGTTCTTTGATCAATCATCAACTTTTCGCCACAAGAGCCTCTGAGGTACAGAAATTCAAGGAAAACGAGTTCATGCACAACCCACCAGGTAAAAGCGATATTTCAACCGGAATTTAAGCGAATTAGTTTACGTTCGGGCCTATTCGATTCGCGTCTGAATTTATCTGGTCAATTGCGCGATCAGTTTCTTTCAGCTTGTTTTAGCCTTGCATAATTTTCCGGGCATATTCATGAACAGTGACCGAATATTTGGATCAGGAAGCAGACAAGGTCTAAAGATCAATGAGAATTGAAAGTTTAACGTTTATGCCGATGTACTTTTATCTGTTCTCGAAAGCTAGTAACCCATTGTTTACGAATTCAAAAGAACATCGCGAAGTGAGCTTGTTTTGCAAGAGCATGTTTATGTTTGCCGATGAAAAGGTAACCGCGTTTGTTATAAGCTTAGTATATTAACTTTCGAGTAGTAACAAATTTGCATGTTTTACGCATTATGTTTCATAAACAGCTGGTAAGAAGTTTTATACAACCGATTTTCTTGCAATTGATTTTCCGCAGAATATGGCCGCACAAAGGATGGCAAAAACTCTGTGCGGATCAAACGCATCTCCGAAGACTCCCAGCAACACAACATTGACAGAAACAATCCCTTTACATATCACTCCCATAGACCCAATCGACTCGGATAGAGATCCAGACACGCCGCATAAAGTAAGCTTATGTGACTGTGTTTTATTTTAATATTAACTTCAGTATGTTAAGCTGCTTTTAAATTACTTGAACTCATTTGCGTTCTATAATCAATTTTACAAGATCAATAGGTTAAAATATCGCAAGCGTGAAATTGTTGGTAGAGCGGTTTTATTCTTTTGCGGTACGAAACACCGATGATTTGTAGTTCTGTTTAAAATTTCGCTTTCATTTTGCGAATCTGTGCCGAAGGCAACAGAAAGCGCTTTGTTCGCGTGTTGCTAGGAAGTAAATTGTAATATCTAAAGCTCAAAACACTGAAATTCTAAAAATTTATGCAACAGCTGGTTGCGTGCAAGGCTTTCATTGTTTATTGTGTTTCTGAAATGTTTATAGAACTTTATAGCTTTAATTTTAGCGATTATAGGTACAATATTATTATAATAATGAAAAGATTTTCTAATTAATACATGGACATGTCTCGTAAAAACTGAAATTTTTAGTTTCAATAGCTGATCTGCCTGTCATGTTGTCACAGAAAGCACTTGGCCAACAAGAATAGTAAATGATATGAGAAAGACAACCAAGAGGATCAATATGTTATAGCACAACCCTCCAAGTTTATTTTTGTCCTTACTAGCCATTTGGCCACCAACTGCTCAAGTTTGGTCGCCAGTGAAAAATTTTAGTTGCTAAATTAAGCTCACGCTTTCAATCCTTTTCCTCAGTTTTGGTCACCAGGCGGGCGACTTCGGTTTCAATTTAGTGGCCAGCTCCAAAATTTTAGTTGCTATGGCAACTAAAATGGTCTTGGAGGGTTATATCAAAATATATTATTCATATTCAATCACAAAGTTGTGTGATAAGTGTATTATTATAACAGGCTTGTTCTGGGATAATGTTAGCCCTTTGCACAGCCTACGTAGCAGGCTCTGGTTAACCAAGAGACATGCAAGGAAGGGGGGTCCCTCAGACCTTCCCACCCTAGACTCACAGCTTTACCGCTAGGAATTAACCTCACGTGCCAACAAGACCACTCCCCCATGTATCCTACCTTGCCGAGGTGGGGGGGGGGGGGGGGGGGCTTGCGTGCCTCTGTGACCCGGAGAGTAAAAAGTACTTGTTACGGAAACATTGACAACAACTTCAAGGCAGCAAGACTTGGGAGAGGAGGGACCCTTCAATCAAGGGAGTATGACGCGATGCAGTGAAAACCGTTCGGAAGCTATGTTGCCGACTCCCCTTCTTACTCCCAAGAGAATAACCAAAATAGCCACCTGGAACATACGAACCATGTTTGAAGCAGGGAAAGCAGCACAGGTGGCAAAGGAAATGGAGAGCTACAAGGTATCGCTGCTAGGTCTCTGTGAGACGCGGTGGAATCAATCAGGGCAGTTGCAATTATTATCAGGTCAGACAGTGTTATATTCTGGACATGAGGACGAGGGTGCACCACACGCAGAGGGCGTGGCAATCATGCTAGCCAAGGAAGCACAACGAGCACTCATCAGCTGGGAAGCGGTCAGTCCACGGATTATCACGGCCAGATTTGCCACCAAGAAGAAAGACATCAGTATTAACATCATACAGTGCTATGCACCTACAAATGATGCTGAAGATGAAAAGAAGGAAGAATTCTATGACCAACTGCAGAGTGTAGTTAACAAACAAGGAGATAAGGATGTCACTATACTCATGGGAGATCTGAATGCAAAGGTAGGAGCTGACAACACGGGGTATGAGCGGGTCATGGGCAGGCATGGGCTTGGAAGGATGAACGAAAACGGAGAACAGTTTGCAGAGTTCTGTGCACAAAACAACCTAGTCATTGGAGGCAGTGTTTTCGAACACAGGCGCATCCATAAAGCAACGTGGAGATCACCCGACCACGTGACCGAAAACCAGATCGACCATGTGTGTATATGTCAGAGGTTCAGGCGGTCTTTACAGGATGTGAGAGTCAAAAGAGGAGCAGATGCAGCATCAGACCATCATATGGTTTTGGCAACTCTCAAGCTACGTCTAAAGCGATGTAAACCACCTTCTACCACCACTAGAACAAAGTATAATGTGGACCTGTTGAGAGACAAGGAGACTGCAGATAAGTTCAAGATCAACCTCGCCAACAGGTACCAGGTGCTCCAGCAGCTTTATGATGATGAAAACGCGTTGCTTGAAGAGAAGTGGCAGCAGACAAGGAAGATGTGGACTGAGACATGTGAGGAGACTGTTGGCAGGAAAACAACCCAACATAAGGACTGGATGACAGCTGGAACTCTTCATAAGATCCAAGAGCGCAAGACGAAGAAGGCAATTTTGAACACGTGTAGAACAAGAGCAAGTAAGGCAGCAGCACAGCAACAGTACACAAGGGCCCACAAGGAGGTGAGGAGGAGTATAAAGAGAGATACAGAGAGGAACCACATCGACAACCTAGCCAGGCAGGCGGAGGAAGCAGCAGCACGGGGGAACATGAAGGAGCTCTACAACACAACTAAGAGGCTCGCTGCTAGATACCAAGTAACGGACAAGCCAATTAAAGACAAGCAGGGGAAAACATTGACATCAACAGGCGAACAGCTAAAGAGATGGGTGGAGCATTTCAGCGCGCTCCTAAATAGACCGGGCCCAGAAGACCCCCCGGATATACCACCAGTAGAGTCAGAGCTGTCTATTAATTGTGCTAAACCACGGCTGGAGATAAGAAAGGCAATCCAGGCACTGAAGAATGGTAAGGCAGCTGGGACAGATAGTGTTCCTGCAGAAGCTCTCAAGGTTGACATAGGCACTTCCACTGAAATTCTGTACAGGCTATTCGAAAACATCTGGGAGGAGGAAGAGATTCCAAAGGACTGGAAAGAAGGGCTTCTCATTAAACTACCAAAGAAAGGAGACTTGAGGGTCTGTAGTAACTACAGGGGAATCACGCTTTTATCAGTTCCAGGCAAAGTCCTAAACAGAATTCTTTTAGAACGAATGAAAGCAGCAGTTGATAACCAACTACGAGACCAGCAAGCTGGCTTTAGACAGGACAGGTCATGCACAGACCATATTGCCACTCTTCGCACAATAGTGGAGCAATCCCTGGAGTGGAACTCGGCTCTTTACGTCAACTTTATTGATTATGAGAAGGCCTTTGATAGTGTGGATAGAGAAACACTGTGGAAGTTGCTGAAACACTATGGCATACCAGAAAAGATCATAACACTCATTCAGCGAACTTATGAGGGAATGTCATGCAGAGTGGTGCATAGGGGCCAGCTCTCAGATTGCTTCAACGTCAGGACTGGTGTCCGACAAGGATGCTTACTATCACCTTTCATGTTTCTTCTTGTTATAGACTGGATTATGAGAACCACCACCAAGGGAAAGAAGAATGGGATTCAGTGGACCCCTTGGACACAGCTGGAGGACTTAGACTTCGCTGATGATCTGGCTCTCCTTTCACATAGCCATGACCAGATGCAGGGTAAGACCACCGGATTGGCAGCAACATCAGAAAGAGCTGGTTTAAAGATCAACAGGGATAAATCAAAGGTCATGAGGATCAACACCATCAATGAGAATCCAATCACAGTAGAAGGAGAGCAGCTAGAGGAGGTGGACTCGTTCACATACCTTGGCAGTGTTATTGACAAGGGTGGAGGTACGGATGTAGATGTAGGAGCAAGAATTGGCAAGGCAAGGGCAGCATTTAACATGCTCAAAAACATCTGGAAGTCCAAGGAAATCAGGACTGAAACCAAGCTTCGCATTTTCAATTCTAATGTTAAATCGGTTCTCCTCAATGGTTCAGAGACGTGGAGACGCACAAAAAAGGCACTACAGAAGATCCAAACATTCATAAACAGTTGCCTGAGACGTATCTTTAACATTTAGTGGCCTGAGAAAATTCGCAACGAGGAGCTGTGGCAGCGAGGAGATCAAGAACCAATTGGCAGGCAGATTCTAAAGAGAAAATGGGGCTGGATTGGCCATACCCTGCGGAAAGAACCAAGCAACATCACGCGCCAGTCCTTGACTTGGAACCCCCAGGGAAAAAGAAGGAGAGGTCGCCCCAAAAACAGCTGGCGTCGCGACACGGAAGCAGAGCTAAAGTTTATGGGTTTCGCTTGGCAAGATGTTGTGCGGAAAGCCCAAGTTCGAGCTCGCTGGCGAGCTGTTGTCAATGGCCTATGCTCCACCTGGAGCGATGGGCCTAAGTAAGTAAAAGCCAACAAGACCGTCAGGCTACCCGTTGCATTGGGAAAATATTAGCCATCAATCTCTTCTATGAGGACTGCATGTAATATCAAGACCCAGCTACATGTAGTTCTGCCTGCACACTTTAGATTTTTGTATTGCATCGTTTGTTTTGTGTTGTTAGTTTGAATTCTAATGGGGAACTGTTAGCCTAAGGGAAAGGTGCCCCTGCATTGGACTAGCAATATCCCATCCGAGGGGCAGTAGCTTGTGGCTTCTTTCTATAGAAAAACCCAACAAGGTCAGCTACCTGACCTGCCAAATTAGTAGATACAGTACATGTAATTTCAAATGATTTAGTAGGAGCAGTGGCAATTGACCTGTTGTGAAATTCCTTGATGACACCCTGCCTTAAAAACTTATCTAGAATGCTCTACAAATTTACATGTTTATAACCCACTAATAATTAATTTTTGTGCCCCCTTATTGGACAAAATTGGACGGCGGGTATCAACGAATATATCCCGTCCGAATTGATATCCGTCGCCTGATTTTGTAGGCAAGCACAAAACAAACGAATGAAGTCACCTTATTTAATTCTAACTTTTAATGAAATCACAGAGTTAAAAAATCACGTAAACCAATCAACTTACATTTGTTTCAACCACAGTTGCGCTGGGTTTATTACGTAGGTTTTTTTCCTATAAATTTACTGGCGATAAAGCATGTTGTTGAAATTGATGGGGGGGTTATAAAATAAATAAACCCCTTTCTGGCTTGCTGGTATATTGGAGGATAATACCCTTGGTTGAAAGATTGTCCTCAAAATTTCACAGTTTCCCTCGAAGCTATGCTTCTCGGCCAATTGTTCATTTTTTGACAATCTTTCAGCCTTGGGCATTATCCTCCAATATACTAGCTGCCTAAAGGTGTTTATTTACTAATTAGCTCAGTGTCCAGGATACCACCATCAAGAAGCTGGTCAATATCAAGAAAATTATGGAACACTTCTTTGTTGGCATTTTAACTGACAGTATTAACGAGAGGAGCAGCGTGACAAAAAAAGCTAACAACTGCTCAAAGGTGGCCATGTGCTCAACTCACTTACTTAAATCACTTTATACGCAACTCAACATACCTACATACATCTCACATACATTACAGCATCTAATTTACAAATCAAGCTCTGTAATTTGAATATTTTTTCATTTGTAGCAAAACCAGTTACTGTAACTATTATTTTTTGGATTTTGAAAATCCCTGTCACCATTTTTCTAGCTGGTTCCCAAAATTTCCATATGATTCCAGTGGAAAGAAGACAATTATTTCAGAATCACAGGTCAAAAATTCTGCTTATGTTTGTGATCAATAAATTAAGAGCCCTGTTTTACCACCTTTGATCCTATGGTTACCAGCCTTTACTTTCAATAAAGCATGTTATGGATGGTGCACCTCGAAAACCCTGGCCAATTTTTTTAAGTTAACTTTGTCTTTCAATTCCGACTTAATCTTTTTCAGTAGTAGCAGTGTTTATTTACCATTAAAGTTAAGGTATGCAAAAAAAGACAATGACAACAATACATGGTGAGCAGCTTGGTCAGGGATAATTTGATACATGTACATCAGAAATGTGTCAGAGCCCCTTACTTAAATTAGCTCCTGGGACTTGTAAGAAATTTATCATTACATTTTTCTTTTATCTAGGAATCATCATATAAAAAGAAATCAGGGAAACTTGTATCAAAAAGAAAGCTTTTTCTGCAGAGTGGACAAAATCTTCACATTAATAAAGGTATCTTATAATTTTTGTATTGACTTCATAAACTAATGTATGATCTACATGTACAGGGCTCAAAAATGTGAATTCCAGTTTTCCCATGAGGCAAGCATCTCTCAATTTTGCTTGCCCAAGACAGTTGCATGGTTGACTAAGTGAGTTGCATGAGTGAGCAAGGAAAATCACTTGCCCGACAGGAAAATCTGCTTGTTCTGGATGTATTAGGAAACCAAATTACTTATGCAGGTAGATTACATTGTATGTCTACATGTGTACATGTGATGAAGCCTCATGTACATGTAGGAAACCATATGAGTCCCATAAGATATAGTATGGGACCAACCTGGCTTCATCAAATTATTGATTTGCATAGTTAATTCAATTTTTTTTTTTGAAGCTAAGAGACATGCTGGCCCAAAAATTCCAAATGCTGCCACTCTAACCCCAAGGCCACCAGATGGTTCCAGGCCTCATTTTCCTTTAACAGAGCGTCAGCAGCTGCAATATCTTCTTGAAGTAACAGCGAAGGAGGCGAGACAAGACTCTGAGTCCAGCAGCAACGATGATTTGCCTGTAATTACCAACAGAGCAGCTAAGAAAGACACGAGCAAGGACAATCTCATTGAGGCTCGTATCCGAAAGAGGAATGAACGTGGAGAAACTGCACTACATGTGGCAGCCATAAGAGGGGATTTGGAGGATGTTGTTGCACTGATAAAAGCTGGAGCTTTAGTTAATGCTAAGGATAATGCTGGTGAGTATGCGTATGGGTATGTATGCGTATATAGGCATGTAAGCTGTGTATGTGATGTCCTCTTATTTCTGAGCGTTACTGTACCTACATTGTACCATTGATGTCATCTCTGTGAGAAGCACAGTGGCCTAATGGTTAGTGTATGGGGCTCTTGATTAAGCAGTCCTGGGGTCATTTTGTCGTGTTCTGGGGTGTACCCATGCAGTGGACTAGCATCCCATACAGAATTGGCCTGTGGGCCACTAAGCTCAAATGCAGACTCTACACCCTCTGTTGATGTCATCTGCATGCTAGGAACTTATCTAACCCAAGGGTGCTGAAGATAACAATATAATTATTATTACAGCAAGAAAAGACTTTTGAAAGTGCTGAATAATTTGCATACATGTACAATGTACGTCAATGTATGGAAGAACATCTCAAAACTTTTATTACTGAGGTGTTATATTTAATGGGACCATAGTATGATACATGAAAAAGTAACATACGTTTCATAGTTACATGTAGAGTCAGCATTACTAATTGAGTGAGAATTACATTTTTAAGGTTGGACACCCCTCCATGAAGCCTGTAACTATGGCAACCTCAGCATTGTTCAAGAATTAGTGTGGTCTGGTGCCGATGTTAATAGTCTAGGTTATGAAGATATTACTCCATTGCATGATGCTGTTATTAATGATCATGTCAAGGTTTGTACTATTTTTTTCATGAGTTTAAGTTAGTTAGAGTTTCAAGTTTTATAATATTGTAACTGGCAGAATTCTCGATAGACTTGTATGAAAATTATATAAGCTGTCAACTCAATGCATGCCAACTTTTGGAAAACTTGAGTAATTGTCCTGACTTTTCCAATAAATGGAATCTGGAGAAATTACATTTTGTATCTTCTAGCAGAAAAAGTGATCTTTTGTGCTGTCATGTGAAAGAAATGCCACATTAGAAACATACAAAAAATTGAAAATTGGACATAACTTTTTGTGTGGTTTCAGGAAATATCTGTATACCCACCCCAAGAAGGGCCATTGGAAATTCTGAGGGGAAGGTTTTTTTTTTTTTTTTGGGGGGGGGGGGGAAGGACGTTAAACCCCCAAATCTTTTTTTTAAGGGTGGTATGTTTTATTTGGAGCAACACAAAACCAAAAAAAAATGTTTTCTAGGTCTGTTTGCTAGATAACATGGTATACATAATATTATTGAAAACAGTGCATGGAGTTGTTTTTCTTATCATTTGGTGGAAATATTTCCTTATTTAATTCAGTTTTAAAAGAATATTCTTACATTGTAAATTTTTTTGAATCAGTTCAACAAAAAATCAATTTCAAACAAAGAGCAAATTTCAACTGCGACATACACTAAATACAGTTGTACTCCCACATGCACTGAAGGTTTGAAAACTGCTAGTTCCATTCTTTGTTAATGAAAGCATCCTTTTTCCTTTAACAGGTTGTAAAGTTTCTCTTGGATAATGGAGCAGATTCTAAGCTACAAACATCTCAAAACTACAGTGCATCAGACTTAGCAAGGTCTGAAGCAGTTCTGAGCCTGTTGATTCCAGAAGAAAAATCAAGAGACTACTATTCAATTGAGCCTCAAAACTCACACCCAAACCCTGAGTACAGTCACCCCAACTTCAACTTGCCAGAAGTGAAAATCAATGGTGTAAATAGTTCTTACATTCAGAGAAGCTCATATGATGAAAGATTTGATCAAGTCATAGATGCGAAGACCTCTTTCCCACAAGGGCATTCATTCCAAGGTTCTCAAGAAGTCAAAGTGTATATAAATCCACAGGAAAATTTTGGAGTCAATGGAAACAATCATATTGACAAACAAGATTTGTGTTTACAAAGTTTTCCAGCAGTGTATGGCTTTCCTGGAAATGCTTACCAGTTTACTAATGAAATAGAAGTTAGCAAAGAAAGGGAAGCTATCGGTACAAGATTGTTGTCTAAGGAAGTTGTAGAAAATAATAACAAAGTACAGGCTAAACAAGATTATGAAGCTTGGCATTTTCAGGAACCACCTTGTGATGGTGTAAGTTCTGACGAGTTGCAACTCAATGGAAAAACTGAAGTTGTCAACAAAGCAAATGAAGCTGCTGTCTCTGAGGATCATGTTAAAAACCTTAACATGGAGTTTACTTCAGTGCCAACTTATCCAAACAGCATAGAGGGACCTGTTGCCGAAGATCTCCAGCAAGTACATGCAAAAACCTTGCCAGTCCATAAACCTGGTGTGACTGTGACATCAGAGAGTGAGGAAGACACAGTCAGACCAGAAAAATTAAATGAGTGTCTTGACAAGGCAATGATTCAGATATCTTCATACTTGGAAACTAGCCAAAAGGTTGATGTGCAAGTGTCTTGTAATAAAACAGACCTTAACAAATGCAATAACAGTCAATTAAAAAATGACAAACCGCATAGTGGTAAAACATTGTCAAATGAATTTGTCAATGTGGACGTGCCTCAAAAACCTGACCCAATGGAGACTTCCTCAAGTTTTTACAATTATCAAGAAGGTCACCCATCTGATGGTTCTTCTCTCCTAAAGAGAATGGAGTGTAAAGAAGATCACACCAAAGTTTTTGCAGAAGAAGTAAATACTGATGTAACAAACTGTGCTGAACAACAGCCACAAATAAATTTCACAAAAATCAAGCCAAGAAATGAAAAGAAGAAGGATAGTGGTGTGTCTGAAAGAGGTGGCAAGTCTGGCAGAAGGAAAAGGTCGTCGACAAGATCTTCTGACATTAGTAAAAGTGAGAACAATCAAAGCTTGAGAACAGAAGAATGTACAAGTCACATATCACACCCAACCTGGAGGTCATATCTACCTAAATACAGGTACAGCATGTCATCCATACCAATTAGCATTCCTGGTTATGAAGATTTCCTAATAAACAGCAAAAACAGCGAGAGTAGATCAAATTCTTCAAATGAGGTGAGTCACTGTTGGTAAAAGGGTCTGTTCAAATCATAGGTACTGTAGGTATGTACACCTGTACATGTATGTGTAGGTACCTGTAGGTTCGTAGGTAAGTAGGTCGGTAGGTAGCTAGGTTCTAGCTAGGTAGGTCGGTATAGTTAGGTAGGGGTTGGTAGGCAGGTAAAGTTATCACCTGTAGCATTGCGCTCTGTATTCAAGGGTAACATAACACCAATCAACATCTGATTGTTCACCCATGACATTAAGGCAGGCAGGGAGGCAGGGAGATGCTTGAAGTGAGGAAAACAAAAATGAGACACTAAAAGACTTTTTTGCGTGTCCCAAGCTCTTTTCTTTGACCTTTGCATTGGGCATGTTGCATGGCATTCCTGGTTGCCTTTCTTGTTTTAGCACTGGAATGTCCAAAACAAAAACTTGTTCGAAAGTTGTTGCATCAACAAAGTGCAATAAAGAAGCAATGCATTGGTTAGTCTATTTAGAAACGACTCAGATAAAAAAAGAAAAGATACACAATAATCTACTAAAAACATACACATAGTTGAAGCCGAAGAGAAACTCAACGTGTAACAAATTAACTGGCCAACTTGTATTTTCTTCTTTCACATCCTTCAGAATCCAGCACAAATAAACCAGTTGGAGAAGCTGATCTCTCAACATGACACAGAAAAGGTGACATAGCTTTCTTTATTTTGTGGACTGAGTTGCATTTAATGCCTTGTAATCCCTAAAAGCCATGTTACATGAGGCAATGTTCCTTACAACAGGAAATGCTTATGCGATAAACATTGCATTGCCAGTTGGCGAAAATAATTCACGTCTAACACCCCAATTTTGCAACCTGCAATACGACAAAATGTTACGTTGGCGAGTTGCAAAAAAAGTAGGCTTTTCTCTACCTTTTGCAACATTGAGGGGCAAGTTGCTGCGTTTGGCATGTCAGTTGCAACTTGCAGCACATTTTTTTTTTTTGTTAAAATGAGCCAATCAGAGCTTGTCCTTCGCTTACAGGTATAATCATATCTATAACAAAATTCTCGATTTTGATTGGTTCTGCGCACGCCTATTTGTCACCTAATCGGCGCGCAATCACGTGGGTGTCCAATTACAGGTATCCAATTTGAGCAACTTCAAATTGGATACCTGTAATTGGACACCTACACCATCTGTGCATCAATCACACGCATTTGAATGGGTTTTTTCTTGCTGTTTTTCAACTTTTTTGTTGTCAATTGAATTTACCTTTGACTTTTTCTAACAGAAAAGGTTCCTAAAGATTTCCTAACCTCAAATTTTGTTATTGACACGACTAATTAGTAATTGGACCTCGTGTCGTACAATTCAGAGAGTAAGATTTCAAAATGACTTGCCCAATTACTCCCTGAATTGTACTCCACTCAGTCCAATTACTATTACATATCAAGAGAATTTTTTTCCTGCAGGTGCATTTTAAGTTTGTGCAAGAAAATTCCGAGTGTGACACCCTCCCTGCAACTTGTAATGTTCAGTGTTGCAAGTTGCACTAAGCAAGGAAAATTGCCTCGTGTGACATGGCCTTAAGAAAACTTGACTATTAGGGTTACATGTCAGTAAAAGTCAGGGTTATTGTTTTCTTCTGTAGTATTTATAATTAATTATAATGGGCTACCTCAATGTAGTGGATAATCAGAATTCTCCAGAAAGTTGCTAATTTATGAAAAACAATGTACCTACTTCTATTTCTTGGTTGCAAAATGTAAGTCCTCTGTTTAATTTTTTTTTCTCTATTCATTAGGTTAAACTGCGCATGACCCTAGAACAAGAGCTGGTTCGCCTGTTTGGAAACTGTGCCCGTAAGTCGGCTGGATATCAAGTACCGTACAGTGTATGCACTGTAATTTCTTCACAAATGCGAGCTCCTGGGATGAAGGTACATCTATTTTGCACAAGCCGTCCTTTCTCTCTGTCCCACCCCTCTTCCTCATTCCTTTAATTTAAAAATCTCAAACAAATAAAAGACATTTTACTGAGATTTTTATATTATCATGTGTAAAAAAAAGGTTACAGTGAAATCCTGATTTCTCCACAGGTAGCCCAAGCTCCTAAAGGAGCCGTCAACATAAAGACCACATATGACATTGCGTAATAACATTATTATAAGGGTTTGTATGGGAATTTACCGATCGTAAAAAATAATTCAAAATAGATGAAAAATATTCCATAAAATTGACTTACCTATCCTCTTCTATGCATATCTTGTGTTTCTATGTCGTTTGGGGGCGATTTGAAGCCATTTCAGTGGGATTTAGGTTCGCTGGTTTCCTAAATCCCACTGAAATGGCTTCAAATCGCAAGATATGCAAAGAAGAGGATAGGTAAGTCAATTTTATCAAATATTTTTCCTCTATTTTGAATTATTTTCTACGATCCGTAAATTCCCATACAAACCCTTATAATAATGTTATTAGGCAATGTCATATGTGGTCTATATGTTGACGGCTCCTTTAGGAGCTTGGGCTACCTGTGATTTCTCCAACCCTTATTTGTTCTAACCAAAAGTGATTCCCCCCCCTCCCCCCTCAGTCAAACACTGCAATTGTACTCCCAATTTCTCGAAGCAATTTTCGTTTCCCTTGGAGGTTCGAGAGATCGCAATTCCAGTGTATTTACGTACAAATTTTGTTTTCTAGCAAATGAGAACAGAAAAGGAGCAACCTTTATCCATTAAGCTTGAAGTGGAAAAGATTCTAAACAAGTTCAACAGACTCAAGGTAATTAAAAAAGTATATTTTGCTAGTGTACAATCTGTTATGAAAGTAATCTGTTCTGTATGCTAAGTATCCGTGACCTGGATACTCATTGTTGTTTTCTCTGTATTCTGTATATAGCTTAATTATGATTTATTTATTTACCGTAAATGATCTAATAGACGCCCGGGGCGTCTATATGATTTTAGGAGTCCTGAGGGAGGCGTTAAATAGATATGAGGCATTTATTAGAGAGAGCCGTTTATTACATTTTTACTGTAACAACGTCAGGTAAACAAAAGCTTGCGTAGTTTGCTCACAGAGTAAGAATAGAAAACAGAGTTTGTGAGGGTCAACGATGTTGGCATCGATGTCCAAGTCAATCTAAGTTAATCTATTGAGCGTTTTCTTGGTTTTCAAGGCGATCCTTAGGGGGGCGTCTATTAGGCACGGGGCGTTTATTAGAGGGGGTGTTTATTAGATACGAGGCGTTTTTTTTGAGAGAGGGCGTTTATTAGATCATTTATGGTAACTTGTTTATTTCGCATACTTTTGTTATTCACATTTTACTTCCTTTTTCTATTGTTTCTATTAATTGATGTGTCTTGTCTGTTTTTTTTAACGTGTCAGTAACCAACACGATAGCATATGCTTCTTTGGTCACTGAGCACATTTTATTTTGGCTTTATTCTTGTTTTATTTTCCTTATTTCAATGAATTTTCTGTAAATAGTGTGTGATAGTGAAAAATGTTGGTAAATAGTGTGAAATAATAAAAATCTGAAAAATCTGTTTTTCAGAGATTATTTTTTGTGTTCTATCTTTTGACTCGTGTTTACATTTCATGTTGTTATCTTTTCTCGACAGACTGAGATGTTAAAACGTCAAAACCGAGAGATTGAAGTGATATTCGCTTTAGAAAATTTCTGGTCAGAAAATCAAGGTAGGTAGCAATTTTCATTTTATCCCGCCACAATCAGTCGAGTCTGACAAAGCTTGTTTCCCGCCGAAAACTAGCCATGGTAAAACACTTTTTCAACCCTTCTTGAATATGTCACTTGTGACAGAATTTCAGTTGTAACATTCAAACTCAAGTAGTTTTAGGACTTTTCTTGAAAAAACTGTTCTTTCATTAACAGCTAATTCAGTTAGCTAATCCAATTCGTGTTGTTTTAGGTTTGAATGGGCCATGCAGGTCATCAACAAGAACCTGGAAGGACTTCAGTGAGGACTTCGACCTTTTACCTCCCAAGTTTAACGAATACTATGAAGAAGTACTGTGCGCTACAGACTGAATACGAAACTAAAACGTAGTTTCAACTTACCGGTATATCCCACTCACACCAAAGCTAAAACACGTTTTAAAGCTGTTTTGTTAAACACGGTTTAAAATTGTTTACTTCATAGACGTTTTCCAGCTGTCTGTCGACTTCAAAATTGGCACAATGAAAATACAAGAGCTTACTTGAACTATATATGTGAAATAATAATCTTTTAGTTTTATGTTGCTGACTTTCATTTTGTTAAACCTAGTTAAAGCTGATTTCCAGTCCGTACTGCGCAGACTCGGGGTTTGTTTTCGTTTTTGTTTTGAATTCGTTGAAACGTTACACTTCGGTGACAGCATACATGAAGTTTTTTAGTCCGCCATTACAGTTCGTTTCGTTCAAGGACTTCCGATGAGCTAAAACGTCGGTTTGAAATAGCGTCAAGGTTCTTTTACTCGTTATTATTTGTTCTGCAAGGATATCTGGCGTTGATAATGAAGAAAAACGTAAGTTTGTCGTGGAATTTTTAGTTTTGCTTGTAAACATTCCTTCGTGGTGGGCTCGCATAAACATTGCAGCCGAGATTGCGCAGTATGGACTGGAATTCATCTTTAACTAGACATGTATCTGACATCTACTTTTTCAATAACATTCGTTCGAACGATTCATTCTTCTGGCACACATCCAATGCAGAGACGGGTTTCATTCATACACTTATATGAACTGCTTTGTACATTTTATACTTACAACGCTTTTCATCTGTTACATACACGTTCTGTCCATTCTGATTAGATTGAGAAATATTTTTGTAAGCAATGTTTGAGCTATCGATAAAAAAATCTATACGTAAAAATATCTAGAAACTGACAAAATCATCAGTGACACTCGAAAGGGCCTGTGAACGAACTTTTAATGTGGACTCGCTCCCAAAGGCTTTATGGAAGGATTTGCAGACAATTATCGAATCGAAAGGGAGACGTTACCAGCATTCCCGGACGCCCTTACTATTTTGAATATGTCATTTCTTCCCAGCTTTTCACCGCCTTTTTACAAATATTGAATAGGGTCTGGGGCTAGTCAGGTCCGGGTTGTGTTGCTGTTTGGGATTGGTGAGTGAATAGGTGTTGAAATTGAATGTTTAATTATCTGCGTTTGTGGTTGAGACAATAGTGAAAGAATAAGATGAGTTAAAAAATTAGGAGTATGAGTTATAATCAAGGTGCTGTTAAACGAATTAACGCTTGAATAAAAAAACTTAACGTTGATAAATCTTTGAGAAGAGGCCTCTTGCTTTCTTACAATAAAATGTTAACGTAAATGCCTAAGGCTGCTTTTCACTAGCGACGGTCAGAGTGCCAGTGGTAATCAGAAGCGCAGACCTAATAAAACCATAACAACCACATGTGCATTATAATTTAAAGACACAAACAAACGAGACTAACTTTGAAAAGTGTTCATCCTAACAATATTTCAAAAACCCATATGACATCGGTTTCAATCTTCGTCACTTTTGGCCATCTGTTACCCTCTTTTGCATTTGCTGTGTTTTTGAGAGACCCAAATTCGTAATTAACACCCCGAAGCGACACAACGAACATCACCGTCCTTTTTATATGGGAGTCCCCTCCCCCGAAGGGGTCTGGTACTTTAATACGCGTGTAAGGGCTAGCAGACTGTCACAGCACAGATACAGAAGGATTGGTCTTGTACTAGTCTAGAACCACACACACTAAGTTTATTATGTGCAACTAAAAGCGATCTGAAATGTGCAGGGGCCTAGGGACTGCAAACTCGAAACCGCGCGCAGTCTGGAACCGGAAGTAACTTGGCTAATCACTATCACAACAACAAACACGAGTTTTGTTTAGTATTCCAGCACCATTTTAAAACTTGAACAAACAAAACAAAATCATACTGCTGCATTACAATAGTCTCTTAAGAATGGCATTAATTTATTTTACAGTATCTACTACTTTTGAGACTGTTAAAAGCCAGACAATTTTTCCTTTTGAAACATGTCCCCAGAACACGCAAACAGAACCAAAGAGATTGTACTTCTAAGTTTCCTTGGGTGGTTCTACTTCTTCCACGATGATCCTGCTCACGGAGTTCCAGCCAGTGTGCACGTCCCCTCTCGTGTAACCAGTACAGGAACCCACATTGAGCTCCACTTTAACAGGACCCTTGTTTATTCCTGAGCAGTATCCCTCAAAAATAGTTTTGCCCTGAGAGTAAACCGTCGTGTCAACTGGTGCGGAGCACTCGACGCCGTTGATTGTAAAGAACCATCGGTTACAGGCGGATTCTGTCAATACCTTCATGTTTCCTTTATATTCAACATGGAGATGTGTTTCGCTCCAATCTTTGTCAAATGAACATTCCTAAAGCAGAAATTAAAAATATATAACCAGTTTTTATAGTGAGTTTAAATTTTAAATTCTGATTTGCGTACGCAAGCAACCGATGAAAGAAACAACTTCGCGCAAGAAACGGGAGAGACGGGAATATTTGTCCACGAATTATATTCAAGGGGATCTTGAAACTATTTTCTATTATTAGAAAGCAGAGAATTAACTCTTAATTTTTAGTAACATGAGTTGTTCTGCCTCAAGATTATTATATATTTTAACCATGAGCGATTTAAATTTGTCTTGCACCCGGGCCGCATATTTATCAGAATGGACACATCGTAAACTCCAGGGAAAATCAAATTGGGAGCTCCGCTTTTAGGCTTGCTTAAATCTAAATATTGGTGAGTTTACCTTAAACTTTCCTTATATGTTTTCGAATTTTTTCAGTCTTATGTGTCCTTTGTATAGCAGTGAGAGACAAAAACTAGCTGGGTACCAGAAAAAAAATTTCTCACACGCGTGTTGAAGGATCGACCGAAAGCGTCTACATCCGAGGTAAAAGTATTGCGTTTTTTTTTTCTTATTCTTTTTAAGGGAAGCCACCATACCCAAGAAACGTCTGTAAATGTTAAACTTGAATTTACACGTTTAAGCTAGAGATTTTCTCAAGTTTTTCTGGTGTAAATTATGTAATAGCTAAATTTAAAATGTATCACAAAGACCAAGAAATTCGCCACTAAAGCAGAAGTGGTTTCACTTCTATGTTCTCGTTTCGTGGTCTCGATCAATCTAGCCTGAATTTCGATCATCTTCTTGCTTCGGGAGTTAAAGCGACCAGAGAAGACGGCTTGAATCATGCACGCTTAAATCAATCAAATTTGTCGAAGGAGCAGTTCAATAGGTAGGTTTAGGATTCATCTGACTGAACATTCGTTTCACAAACACATAGTTCTGTAATGAATAGCTCTTACACATATTTTCCCGTCGTTCACTTCACTGTTTAGGTTATTCCAAGAACACTGTTTCCAGTTTAATCCCCTGGCGCGTCTGTGCTTTCCAACCGGTGTTTTGTCGTCCTTGTTGCGGAAAAATATTAAAATTTAGTATAGTTAGAGGTTCAGAGCAGGCAGAAAACTGAATTATTTAATTTAGGTGTCAGTGGAATTAATTCTTTGTACTGATACCTACCGCGCCTTGCAGTCGCTTTCTCAGCTTAGCGCTGTGGACCAACTGTACAATCACCAGGAAACTCAGGAAAAGGACCAAATAAATTGCCCTCGACATGATCTTCCAGCAAAGTTAAACAGTATCACATACAGGTTCATACAGACCTAAATGCAAGATCCTTGTAAGTCTTGTATTTGAAGTGAAGTTAGCTTCATGAAGGGAAAAATACTGAAAGTATAAAATAAGTTTAGTTTAGTTGGTATATATGTTTGTGAAGCAGCAAAACAATACCTTTCGAAGCTAGTTTTGCACTTCGGATAAGTTAATATTAGCGGATGTGCCTTGCCGATCTATTGAGCTCAAGTAATGCGAAAAATCAATTCTCTCACGGTGGTCCAACCTAAAAGATTGAGTGACTCAGTCAATACCAAAAATTCGTAACACTGAATTACTAACCAACTTCCTAAGCTAGCCAGAAAGATGCTAAAATATATAACTTATAAAAATGATAGAATCGACATACTAGGGGAACGTTCAAGCAAGAATCAATCATGTCAATCAAACTCATCTGTCGGTGTTAAGTAAGATGTTGTAAAAGCCACAGTGAAATGTTTTCTATAGATACGCCGGCGTCAGGGAAGAAAAGTCAGTGAACAATTGTAATTATGCTTTCACACTTTAATTCCCCCGATAGCGTCCCCTCCCAATTTTTTGTACTTAAGAAATGTTAAAGTGCAAATGTCACAAGATAGGCCATTTTTATGCTCAGAAGCCGGAGTTATGCTCTGGTGTAAAAACTACAATTTCTTAGATACGAGGCTGCCTCTATTAGGAATCCACCGTCAGATGTTAATCTGTGAAAGCATATTTCCAATGGTTTCAGCAAAGTGGCTCAAGCGAAAATCATTTGACAGTCCCACACTAATTTTCAAACCAAAGAGTTCATGTCAGTTGACAAAGCAAAAATAAAATAAAAAAATAATATAAACTACTCTCTCTTAAAAGAGATTATTTTCTAATCTTTTCTGAGATTATTAGTATTCAAAGCCTTCCATTCCTTTTAAGTAAGTAATAAGCTAGCGTACAGATCACCTATTTCACCTATTTAAGGCGCAATCGATTTGTTCCGTATAAAACGGCAAAAGAGTATGTTGATTGAAAACTGTCGATTTAAAATATTGGCTTGATTAACGAAGATAAGTTAACATTTGGATGCATTTGTAAGAATTGTAAGACATTTGTGGAAGACAAATATATGCCAAATAGTTTTCTTTAACTTGATATATCCACCGAGACAATCCACGAAAATTTTTTACTAAGAGATCACGAGCAGCTTAAAACGGCTTCTTGCGAGTAGCTTCCGAATAGCCCCCAGACTGCCATTTCACGCTAATGAAAGGTGACGACTTCGGAGTGGGACTGGAGATAGGGAACAATAGATGGAAAAACCTTTCCCAGGCCACCGCTCTGACAACCTCCCCCACCCTTCTCTCTCTTTTACAATGTATTGTTTTTGTTTTTTGTTTTGCTTTTTCTGCTATAGGAGCCTCTGCGAGGATAAGAAGTCCAAATGACAATTTTGTACCTCAAAAGGGAAGGAAATGGTCCTCTAAATACAGACAGGAGTCTCATTAGATGCAAGTTTACTGCTTCTCTTGCTTGCATACCGGCCAATACATCTTCTAAACCTTGAAAAACTGAGCAGACAAAGATCACACTAATGCGTTATATCAGTCTTTTATTTATTGCATTTATTTCGCCTTTACACCATTCCAGCACCATTTTCACAAATCTACAATTGAGAATTTTTAAAGGCAGACACTTTTCCGTTTGCCTTTTGCCGCTCTATAACACCCAAACAGATTGTGATTTTAACTCTCCTGGGGAGGCTCCACTTCTTCTATGATGATCCTGCTCACGGACTTAAAGCCGGTATATGCGTCCCCTCGCGTGTAACCCTCACAGGAACCCACATTGAGCCCCACCTTTACAGGGCCCTTGTTGATTCCTGGGCAGTAACCCTCAATGGTTGCTGTACGGATGATGTTCCATTTGCCTTCAGAGTAAACCGCCGTGTCGATTGGTACGGAGCACTCGGCGCCGTTCAATGTGAAGAACCATCGGTTACAGCTAGCTTCTGAATCATGTTTCCCTGGTAAACAACTCGGAGGTAGGTCTTGTTTCTCTGCTTTTCAAAGGCGCATTCCTAATCGGAAAATAAAACACACTTATTAACAACAACAACAACAAGCTTTATTTGTACGACTATAAATACATACAGTATTGCAAAAGCATAAAACTTTACTAAAGCGAAACTTATGACAATCATAATTATCATGTAATAGAAAAAAAGTAATAACGTATGTGTTACATCACTTTCATTCGATAGATTCGATTCATTCGATCATTTCGTAAAGATAAGCATGATGGAAGGTTGGTATTTTGCAGTACGGACCATTACAGTAGAGCAAGTTTTGCCGAATTATGTTTATTAATTTTGGAAACATTGGACGGGAGTTTTTTTTTTTGGTGACTAAAAGAACGGTCAACGAGAAAAACGAGACGCGAGGGGCGACCTCTTTCTCCTTCCTTTCATAATAACAAGCTATGTACAATGTAAAGCTGGAAGAACGCTTACGCATATTTTGCCTTCGTCGACGTCGCTGCTCAGACTTTTCCAAAAACACTGTTTCCATTTTGATATCTTCCGGGCTTTAGCGCTGTGGATAAACTGCAGCTGAAGAATCACCAGGAAAGTCAGGCAAAGAACAGAAAAAATCGCCCTCGACATGACGCTTTAACACTGTCTTTCAACGGAGTATAGTCTAAAAGAGAAACATAATGGCCACACTTAGGAAACTTGC
Source organism: Oculina patagonica (assembly GCF_052425735.1). NCBI lineage: Eukaryota > Metazoa > Cnidaria > Anthozoa > Scleractinia > Oculinidae > Oculina > Oculina patagonica. The sequence goes on along the minus strand of NC_135761.1, from coordinate 8,276,730 downwards.
GTTTGAAAATGCGGTTTAAAGCATTTAGGATTAGTTTTTTCCTACTTTTTGATGCGTTTGCTAATAAAACATGGTATAGTTATGTCCAAAATGTCCGGTTTTTAGTTGTATTTAAGCTTTGTACAAAGTTCTTCAAAATGTCAACAAATATTTTGCACGGAATGAGAAGAAAAGCAATGCAAATCAAATTAAAGGATTTAGGGCGTTCCTTCCGGCGAGGGCAAGGAAGGATGGTTGTTGGAAATTGAAGGTTCGTGAATACTGAGAAAGCAAAAGTTCTATGTTAAATTCTCGTTGGCAAAAAAGCCGGCAAAAGAAAAAACCTCCAGAAAAAATAACTACGTACGTAGTAAATCCAGAAACGATCAAAAACTACATTACCTTGTTCACGGGCCGCTTTCGAGTGTGAAGTTATTGTATCTTGCTGTAGTGCTAAATAATGAAAAAACAAAATGCTCAGGGGTATTTGAAGTTGAGTTTTGCTCAACACGCCAAGAATCACCAAACCGTCAATCAAACTTATTATATATTAGCTTGCCTAAAAGGTCCATTAAAAGCTTAAATGAGGTGTTTCTAAGAAGCGACACAGGTCTTATGTAAGAATGTAAACGACCATTAAGCTGAAAGCTTCTTCGAATTGCACGAAAGGAAAATGGTTTTTATACTGACACAGATATAAAAACCACGTTTGCTATTTTCACATCGTCCTATGACATGTTCAATCTTATACTTTCAGCTGTACTATTCTCTGAACAGACCGACATTAGCCACATTATCGGTTTACTATATCAGTAACGGTGTCAATACCCCGTAACATAATTTGTTCGGAAAAACGGCCGATTATTCCGGAATTCAAATAGAACCCCTGTGAAAGGTATCCCGGTGGATTTTTTTTCGGAAAATAAGGTTACACCTTTTTCCCGTTTTTCCCGGAGTGACCGGAAATTTTTTGTACCATTTGCTAAAAACATGCAGACTGTTAGTAAACAGAGCAAGGTCGAAAATTGAACCAAAAAAACACTAAAATTTACCCGATGAATCGATTCAAATTAATTCAAGATTCTAGTGGAGCGTAGATAAAGAACGTTTCTTCTCAAGCGGCAAGAATGTTTTCCTTAAACTTTCTCCAAGTCTTCATGAAGACGGAAGGTAAAATAGAAGAGTTTTACCCTCGATCGCCGTTTTTTTGTAAGCCAAGCTCTCGCGGTGCTATCAGAATGGAATTTTTGAAAGGAACAGCTTCTTTTTGTTCCGTTCACGTGATGGACTGTTCCATTTGTCGAAAAATTCTCACCGATAGTTCCATGTAAATGATAAGCTCTCCGCATCCCCTGGTGTAAAACTGTATATTCTCCTAGCGGCGAGCTTGCTCTCAATCCATGAGCGTTTCAATGGGCGCAAACGAGACACCATCGTATCAAGAAAAGTGGCTCAACTTTGATAACAATAGGCTTTGTTTTACGACCTTAAAATGACCCTATATGGCCATTTTTGAACAATGGCGGTAACAGCTTCTAAATACACGCGGGAGTTTTAAAAAGTTTTAATTACCATACGAGCGGGAGATTTGAACGATCGGGAAGACCGAAGATTTAATAAATTTAACCCAGGGGAGGTGGTACTGGTATATTTTGCTCGGTGCAAATAGTTAATCTCGGGTGACTGGAGGGCAAATGTTGTAATCAAAAGTAAAAGCTACCATGTGGTTCGCATTCCAAGTATTTTAATATATAGTTAGTGCGATTTCATTTTCATAGCTTTAGTTCGCGTCTTCGTAACAAACAAAAAGTTAAGCAGTATTTCATGTTCAAGAGTTATGCGGTATTTTATGTTCAATGCTTTAGTTCGCGTCTTCCCAACAAATAAAAAGTTAAGCGGGATTTCATTTTCAAAGCGCCGTTTCGTGTCTTCACAACGAATAAAAAGTTAAGCGGTACTTCATGTTCAATACTTTTAATAGCTCGCATCTTCGCAACGAATAAAGAGTTAAGCGGTATGTCATGTTCAAAGCTTTAGTTTGCGTCTTCGCAACAAATAAAGAGTTAAGCGGTATTTCATGCTTAATGCTTTAGTTACGTTCGCGTCTTAACAACGAATAAAAAGTTTAGCGGTTTTTCATGGATTTCATGCTCAATGCTTTAGTTCGCGTCTTCACAACGAAGAACAAGTTAAACGGTATTTCATGTTCATAGCTTTAGTTCGCGTCTTCGCAACAAATAGTTACCTGCGGTATTTCATGTTCAAAGCTTTAGTTCGCGTCTTCGCAACAAATAAAGAGTTGAGCGGGATTCTTGTTCAAAGCGTTCTTGTTTCACTGTATACTGTCCTCACAATAAGAGACACGAGATTTAGCAGCCATGTGAATCTTCAACCTGATCATCCCTCGATATTTTTGTATAAGAGCTCGAATGGTTTTGGTAAATATCTTTTTGTTTAAGAAGTGTGACTAAAGGTAACGTTGAACTTTCTGATTCAAGAATCTGTCATCCAAATTTAGTGTGGCCAAAAGTTCGCAAAAGTGATCGACCGCTTAAAATATATTGGTGAATTCTGGGCAATATTTACCTTGTCTTTGAAAACTTTTTGAACTCGCCTGTTTAATTTTTACGAATCTTTAACGAAACTGTGACGTTGACAAATAAAAGAGCCGCGACAATAAAAAGTATTAAAACAGGTCCTCTTGCGAGATGATGTGAAAACACAAAAGATCTGTTACCTATGCCTAGATGCACAACTGGGTACATAACTTATAGAGAGCGCAAGTTGAGAAGAAAGAGGGTGGGGGAGGGGGGATGCGTCTGTTAAGCTTCCAGATATTTCCCACTAAATATGGGACATGGGTTTAAAAAAGACTTTGTACTGATATAAGCCCAAACTACGAAAATAACGACAACGTCGCTAAACAAAAGGCAGTGAAAATGAACAGAAGGACGAAGCTAGCCTTAAGATCTGACTTACGACTGCTTGTATCATGTTAGAATAATAAAATTTTTCACAATACCAGTTGTGGTGAGGTCTAACGTCACGGAAATAAACCGAAACAGTAATAATTTCTATAATTTCTCCCTATTCGTTGTCGTTAGTCGTCTCAGCCGAGATCGAGGGTACGTTACTTGCAATCCGATTAGCTCCCCGATATATTCTGATTTTGGAGACATCATGAAAAATCAAAGTAAACGTCTTTTTGCGAGTATCATTGTAAGTAAGGTCAGGTTGCAGCGCATCCAGAGGTGCGCAACGGGATGGAAAGGGGACAAAACCGACAAGTGGCTCGATTTTCGGCTCCTCGGCTCGCGATTTCAGCATAAAAAGAGGATTGATTCAGAACTTGAGGGGTCGAAATCAAAGCTTTGCATAGCAACGTGAGAGCTTGACACTAAAATTCACTGTTTTTCTATTATAATCTCTTTTCACAGCTGTGTTTATTTAATCATCTCTAATCTACAGCTACCGTAAGACAAACAAGACGATCTGTTTTCAAAACTTGAACACTAGCTCGAAGAGATTCTGATTTTAACCGGCGTGCTACTACTGGGGTGGATCCACTTCTTCTACAATGATCCTGCTGACGGAGTTCCAGCCAGTGTATGCGTTCCCTCGGGTGTAACCAGCACAGGAACCAACATTCAGCGCCACCTTGACTGTACTCCTGGAGATGCCTGGGCAGTAACCCTCGATGGTAGCCGCGCGAATGATGTTCCACGCGCCACCGGAGTAAACCGCCGTGTCGATTGGCATGGAGCACTCGGCACCGTTAAATGTGAAGAACCATCGGTTGCAGGTATTTGCTGTATAGACCCGCATGTTTCCCTGGTAAACAACTCGGAGGTGGGTATTGCTGTTCTTCTTGACAAATGAGCACTCCTGATAAGAAATTCCAAAATAATATTTAACAGCTATTCACAGTGAAAGTGTCTGAGAAAGTGGCTAGTTGGCTATAACGTTCTCATATCCAACAAGCGCGAGTGAAATAATTGTTTTATTAAAAACGCCCAAATAATTGCAATATTTGAGCTCCTCAGCTATTTTCATTGACGCGTATCGGCTACAAAATTTGTGGTCAATGGTATATGAGCTCATGTACCATTGCCTGTTGACCAATCAAAACGCCGGAATTTCAATACAGTCAACTCTCTCTAAGACGGACACCTTCGGGACCGGCCCGCAGCTGTCCGTCTTAGAGAGGTGTCCGCTCTGTAGAGAGTCGAGGTAACATGACACCAGTAATTTTGAGATAATAAAGCTAAACCTTTGCACAGTGCAACAAACCTTTGCTAACTGCAACAAGACTAAAAAAAATAATAAAAGGACCGTGTTTGCTTTTTAAAGTAAAAATTGAGAGCTTCTACAAACTGTAATACTGTAAGTGGAGAATGACCTCTTTAGTGTCCATATACGTAAGCAAAAAAGTAATCCGTTAAAGCGTCATTGTTTGTGGTTAGTAAGCTTGGTATACACGTATCTTTAGGGCGCGGACTAACTTTGCGAAGTTTGGCAGTATTTTCCGTAATAAAACATTAAAAAAAAAACACTTCTCAAGTGTCCGTTAATGATTTCAAAGTGTCCGTTGTCCGTCTTAGAGAGGTGTCCGTCTTATAGGGAGTTTGGTTACAGTTAAATGACTGAAAAACAGCAGGAACCATCACCAGGTGTCCGTCTTATGGAGGTGTCCGTCTTACAGAGGTGTCCGTTGAGAGAGAGTTGACTGTATTCCATTGCTAGTTTTTAATGACAAAGGATATTCGGAATTTGCGTAGCCAATCAGCGCGCGCCAAAAAACGCTGTCCACTGCCGTTTAGTATATTCTAAATACTGATATATCTTTGTCTTGTAACAAATTGTTCTCAACAATTAAACTTCTCAATGTGAGAAGGGCACTTGATACTAAATCATTTCTCGAGATTTTGAGCATTGTTTTCGCAAAACAAGTCAATTAATCATTCAATGAATATGCAGATCACATATTTTTAAATACGTGATTGAAAACCATTTCAATAGAAAAGGAATCAAGCAACTGGTTTAACTAATGATTTGTTTTGGGGTTCTCTTAAACGCACATTTCAACTTGTGACGGATGTAATGGATGTATCTGGCACTGTAAATCGGATGTAAATTATTATTTTTGGAAAACCATCTGACAGTTGACCTCCACGCAAGAGCATCCTAGGTTGTCAGGGGACCGTTTGGTGTTCATCTACTAATTTTTAACTGCAAATTCCAATTTCAAAACTACATTAAATCTGCATTATTCCCTATTTCTCTCAATTTAACGAATCCTTTTTCTTTTTTGAAAAAAAAAATTCCTTCAGCACCACCAAAAATCACCCAAACATTTACAAAACGTCCAAAAGCTTAATCTAATGAGCGAAAGGTTTCTGCATGGATTGCATGAAACGCGAACGAGATATTTCCGTAAAAATCCATAAGCGGCGGAAAAACGGCCTCTTCAGTGGACTAGCATAGCAATTTGTAATAAAACTAGATCATTATTTTAAGGACCCATTTTTGGCAATTATTTTTAGGGGCCATTTTTTTTATTTGTAAATTTTTAAATGTTTTTTTTATATTTTTATATGTTTTTCCCATGTTGGTTAGGCTTTTTAAATTTTTAAAGTGTTTTTGTAGTTTTAACTTTTTTAATTTTTTTCAAATCTTTTAAATCTCACAGGACCCCTATGATAACAGTCCTTTCAAGTACTGATGGTTTAATCCTGTTTAAAGATTCGTTTAGTATCATCATCATCATCATCATCATCATCATTATTGTTATTATTATTATTATTATTATTATTATTATGGATGTTATTATGTCTCTTGGCGTTTGACTTTTAAAAGTAGTGATTTTTTTTTATAATTCATTTCAGTACACACACACACATACAAAACAAAAACTTTGTTTACAAAAACATGGTTGCTAATATGACAATACGATTACAATACAGTTACATTATTTACTGTTGTATAAATTACATTACTAACGGTATCTGGCGTCGATGTATAATTACATACATACTATACAATTGTTTAAGAAGTAGTGATGCGTAGTGACCCTTTTATTGATTCGCTAGGCTCGCTCTAAAATATATCTAGATAGTTGGCACTTACAGATATTTTTCCGTTGTCCAGGTCACTGTTTACGTTCTTCCAAGCGCATTGTTTCCAGTTTGATGTTCCTGGGCTCCCGGGAGGTCCCATAATTCCCGGGCTTCCTACACTTCCCTTAAAGCCAATCTCGCCCCTGTCTCCCTTCGGTCCTGGCATGCCGTGATTTCCTGGATTTCCAGGGATTCCTGGATTCCCTGGAGTTCCTTGGCTGCCTGGGATCCCTGGAGTTCCCGGAACACATCCACTAGCCACACACTGCGATGGATTCTGAAACAAGCAATTTTAAAACCATACGACATTTGTAATAATAATAATAATAATAATAATAATAATAATAATAATAATAATAATAATTCTCTATTTTCCAATTGCCCATAATGCACTTTGTTTGCCCCCCAAATTTTGCATAAACTATTGTTTTGGAAATATGCAGTCCTCCCAAGAGAATTTGAAAACAATAGTTTATGCAAAATTTGGGGGCAAACAAAGTGTATTATGGGCAATTGGAAAATAGAGAATACACAGTTTCTCTACATAGTAGCTATACATCTGTGAATCTAAAATCTAATCTAATTTAAAAGAAAGAAAAATTATTCCTCACTTGTGAGGAATTTAGAGGCCTTGTTTTTTTATCTCAAAATATCAAGCAACTCTCCAAGCGTACAGTATTTCATCATAATGGTTGGCGGGCGTGTTTATAATAAAAACACGAAATGGCGAAATGATATTAAAGATAAGAGCCAAATTAAGTTAAATGATATTACCGTTCCACTGAAATCCGCATCTGTTGCCTGATGTATTCTGTGTACAACGTAAGGACAAGGAAATAAATCGCGACAAATTAGATAGAAAATAAAAATAAGGGGTATACAAATATGTAGTACTATTCAAAAAGTAAAAATAATTTGCAGTTGTTCAAAAGCGAGACAAGCAAATGCGCCGTTTATATGCGAACAAAAATGATAAATTTCACTGAAGCACGTGAGGCGACGGCACGTAAAGCCCGCTGTCTCTCCTTTTTGACGTCTTCGTTCAGACGGCTGTAAAACAGAAAACGAAGTTATAACTTCGATGTTAAAGAATAAGGACGTAGAACGTTCAATTCGAAAAAAATTCAGATATTGCATGGAAAAGGAAGAACTGTTCAGACGAATCCTTCTGTCATGCTCCTCCTGACGTGAGACAAACAAATAGTTTTCTTTCGATGCCAAAAAGTAATGGTCGCCTTTTTGATTAAAAATATCCTAGGCAAACAGCAACTTGTTAACAAGGAGAGACTGGAGTGGCGGAGAATTTGTGATCGGAACGATATTAAGCAATTATTGGATGAGATTGAGCATGATATCGTGAATTATCAAAACCGAGGTCTGTGTTATCTGCCGAAGCCGAAGGCTGAGGCAGATAACACAGACACGAGGTTTTGATAATTCACGATACCATGCGAAAACCAAATTCAATAATTGTTTTATTATACCTTTCCAAACAATTTGCCATCACTTTTTCTTGCGCCGGCGTAAAACTTCGTCAGAACATTGGCCAAAGCGGTTTTATCTTGTGGTTCCTCCAGGTTCTTCTCTCTCAAATAATCATTCAGAATTTTTACACTTGCTTTTATTGTTCTCTTGGTGTTTTTACAATCTTTATTCTCGATCAAAACTTTCAATTCCTCTTCGGAAACGGAGGCGAATCGCTCAGCCATATTTTCAAAAGTTTGACAGCACTACACGGACGAGGGGCTTGGAAACGAGGCGGACTTTGAACTCGACATGATAACCCAATATCTGCTGCAGATATTGGATTATCATGTCGAGTTCACACGCTACTGAATATTGACTGAATACTCTCGACCAATCACATGTTTCAAAGTAATTCTAATGTATAATAATGGTTGTTGTTCGTCCCAGTATAACAAACGTTAAAATTTGTGAGTTTTACTTATTAAGCTTATGTTTACCCCTTATCAAAACTTTCTTTTATTTGTCGGGATTTATTTCCTTGTCCTTACAGAGTTAAGGTGGATTTCCACTGACGCGTAAATATTTACGTACGTAAAACGTGCGTAATAAAAGATACGTAGGCAAATTTCCACTGTCGCGAAAAAAGTAGTAAAAAGCGTTTTTTTTACGTGCGTTGAACGGACGTAAATGCCCGCCATCCTGAATTATCAAGTTGGCGAATAGAGTGTGTTATTGGCGGCCATATTGGAGGAGTGAAACAATGAATTGTTTTTCCTTTGGGAAAAAAATCATTAACATTTTTATGCAAATATCTTGTTGTTTGACTCTTCCAACATGGCTGCCATGAAAACACTTTGTACCACACGCTAGTAAAAAAAAAATGCGTGAATATGACCAAGAGGCACTTCCGAAAGACACCATCAAGTAAAAAAAGATTTTAGGCGACCTTCCCGGATTGCCGGTTGAAAGCCCGTGACCTGACGCCAGGCGTTTTCTTATACTATTGCGTTCGTGTAATTTGGTTCTGTAGTCAGTTCTATAGATTATTGCTGGAAATGTTTGGACTTTTTCGATGAGAAGTGCTTCTACATCTGAATGTTTTTCTATGTAAATCGACGGCAATTTAAAACATAATGGTTTTCCACATGGTAAGTGGTGTCATGTGACAAAATCCAAAAGTATGATTGGGTAAATCGCTGCGTAACCGCAGACAGCCGCGAAAAAAGTTGAGCTCAGTTCAACTTTTTTGAAAACACTCGCGATCGCTACTTGCGTAAACGTGCGTGTAACGTACGTAAATACCAAGAAAAAAACGTGACATTGGAAATTGGACAACGTAAATTCGACGCACGTAATTACGCGCGTAAAATTTCATTTATACGTACGTTTACAATTTTTACGTACGTTAACGTGCGTCAACAAAAACGCGACAGTGGAAATCCACCTTTACAGTGTACATCAGGTAACAAATACAGATTTCAGTGAAACGGTAATATCATTTAACTTAATTTGGCTCTTATCTTTCGTATCATTTCATTTCATTTATCCCTTTCTTTTGACTTGAATAATTGAAAGGTAGCCAAACTTATTAAAACTGGTAGAAAAATAAGTCCCTTAGTCCTTAACTAGCTATATAAGGTGTACCACGACCTAGATCAGGGCTTTCGTTAACAATTGGTTCATGCTTTAGCGTGCTCCATCGAGTTATGGAGCACGCGGGAAGTTTGGAGAGCACGAAAGAAGCGGAAGAGTTGCCCGAGGCGATAGCCGAGGGCAACTCTAGCTTCTTGAGTGCTCTCCAAACTTCCCAAGTGCTCCATAACTCGATGGAGCACAGCTAAAAGCATGAACCAATTGTTTTATAACATTGCCGGTGGAATTGTGCATCAAAACCGGCCGCGGAAAAAAAACTGTTTATTGTGTGCAGTGTGAGAACGTAAACTTAGCGGTCGAGTAATAAATTACACATGTACAAGTTTACACGATTGGAGCAGTTTGTGTCAAATGGCTGATAAATTGACTAATTTAAGTTTATACGGTGGCAGAGCGAAGAAAAAAAATGACAAAAACAGCAAATACTGCTGTTGATTCTGAAACAAGTTTTCGCTGAATTAAAATTAAAATGTTTACTCCCGCGTGGAAGAAAATTAAAACAAAACAACCTCGAACAGCCGAACAGATTCCAAGGGTTAAAAGAGTCAAAGAATTCGGTTCCATGCTTAGTTTTAAGTATTTTTGTGGACCGATTTTATTTGTAATTGATGTAAATAAACATTTTTGTAAACGGTAGTTGAATGAAGCGCCCGATGAAGTTTTAATTTTTCCCGAGCGGCAAAATCACAACAGAGCCGTAGACGCTTTGGTGTAATGCTTAAAACGCGAAAACTTTCGTCAGGCAGCTAGTTTTTAGTGCCATCGAGCTGTTGTCACTCATGGTTGGCCCATTCTTCCACGTTAGGGCAGTGAAAAAATGATTTTCGTCCTTCGAGACTCGCACGTTAGTTGTTGTTGTTTGAATGAAGGAAAGCACACAAACAACTTTGACGGCAAAATCGAATTTATTTTCTCTTTCGCTCTCCGTCTGGTAATAAGAAACAGCTTACCTTGTAGTTCGTATCCTTGGGAAAATATTGAAAGGATTCACTTTTCATATTCCGAAGATAATATGTCATCGCTTTAGCAAAACACCCGCAGCGTATGAGCTTTACTCAGTGAGATTTTCGCTCGTCGATTACGTCATCAGCGTGCTCCATCGGGATTTTGAGCACGCTTACGTATACTGAATTTGATTGCGCGGCTCTGCTAGCTATGTTATAAAAATGTTTCCCGAGTGCGAAAAAAGCCTGACAATTTGCACGTTCATTTTAAGCTGCAGCGTTCTCGACCACTTGGTATAAAATCTCTTTGATGATCTTTGATCGATAGGGCGATACTGTGATAAGTGATATTAAGCCCGAGAGCAAAAGACACGAAATCATGCAAACCAGTGCCAAATGCCGTCAAGTCCTGAAGCCTGTGTACACCTTGATCACTTAGAGCTGATGTTACACGATTCTTGGAGCAATTCACAGAGCAAAGCAATTTGCACGAGTGTTAACGTATTTAAAAACCATGTTTAATTTGTTGTAAATAATAAAGATGGTAAATTTTAAGCTTGGTGATATATAGTGAAGAAATTGTTCAACATGACACGAGTGTGGGACAAAGAAAAAAAAATCTGAATCCCCGACGGGAATTAAACCCATGGCCTCCCAGATACCGGGAGGTATCATGTTTAATTTGTTGTTCAGCACTGGTATGATACATACCTGACCAGGTGGCCCCTTTGGTGTCACTGCTATAGCGCCGGAAATCAACTGCAGCTGTAGAATCACCAGAAAATTCAGGCAAAGAACCAAATAAATCGCCAAGGACATGACGCTTGAACGTTGTCTTCCAACGGAGTAAAATTTTCACCGATTGACACGAAGGCTGCGACCAGGCTCTCTTTGATTGAAGTGCACTCCCCTTTATATAGGAAAAGTGAGGCAGGCAGACGTGCTTTTTTCCATAAGAACATCTATTTACGTTTTGCTTATCTAAAGTGGACAGCCTTGCGACGCCACGAAGAATAAACTTTTTGACCTTTAAACAAAATTCCGTGTAGACAAGATCATGCCAAGCTGTTGGACCATTCGTGAAACTAGCCTGCATGTTTAAATATAACTGATGTCAGCTACGTAAAATTACGTAGCACCCTTATTCTGAGGTAGTGTGTTGCAAATTGAGTTTTTCCTAGCGCTGAAAATGTTGCAAAGTCCAAAGTCTCGGGACTGCTGTACCTTCTAAAAAAGAAGAAGGGAAATGAATGGTCTTTACAACATTTAATTTAGATGAAAGTACAAATACCGCCTCCCGTAAGTGCATCTCTTCAGTAAACGTACGCAATACAAAGACTCTAATCAAACTATATTGGCCGCTTTCCTCAATGGATTTATCTTAGCTACTTGAGATGTATTTTATCTACGCACTCAAATCTCTTTTCGGCCGGTGATGCAATTTACTCTTGATCACGGATACCTCACAGAATTTCTATTCAAAATCTCACATTACTGGAAAAAATATGTTCGAGAAATAAATTCGAGAATGCAAAAAGTATGGAAGAGGGAAAAAGAAAGACCTGTTAACAAACAGCCAGCCTAATCCCAAGGTGTTTTCTTAAACTTCACGACATCGCTACTTGGCGTCGTCTCAAATTCTGAGGGGAATGAGAAGCGTGGTTACTAGGTTCGTTCATTCTCGTCCCCTGAGCCGCTTGTCCCTCTTAGCCGGCGAGGCCTTTGCACGAAGAACAAGTGGTTCTGGGGACGAATTAATGATTTGACTGGATAGTTTTTAACAAAAGGATTTTGAAATCTAGCCAATAATTAATTAGCTGTTTCAAATTTTCTTATAAAAAAGGGATTTAAATCAGTTTGTTAAAATCTAGCCATTCAAATCATTTGTCCCCAGAGCAAAGAAAGTGGCTCGTTCAAAAGCCCCGCTGGCTAAAAGGGACAAGCTACGCTGGGGACAAGAAGTAGACGCTGGGGCTACGCTGGGGACGAGAGGCTGGTCAAAAGACTCTTTAGCAGAATGTGGTTATGTGGTTACTAGGTTGATGTCAGAACTGTTTATTTCACTTTTGTGTATTTCCTTGTAGCTTGTAGTTAGAAATCCTCAGGGTTATTTGAGGTATTTTTGCTCCACATGCCAAGAATCGCCAAACCGTTTATCAAACGTATCACATATTAGCTTGCCTAAAAGGTCCGCTAAAAGCTTAAATGAGGTGTGTCTAAGAAACGATACAGGTATTTTGTAGGAATGTAAACGATCATTAACCTGAAAGCTTCTTTGCACGAAAGGAAAATAGTTTTTATACTGACATAGAATCCACGTTAGCTATTTTCACATCGTTCTATAACATTGCAATCACCTGGATCATCTTATACATTCCGCTGTATTTTTCCTCTGAACACATCTACACTAGCCACATTCTCGGTTTGTATAAAGGTACCGTAATCCGGTTACATATTTTTTTCGGAAAAACCGATTAATCCGGAATTTAAATGGCACTGTGGAAGCTATCCCAGGAGACACTAACGAGACACTAACGAGACACTATTTCAAAATTAAAAGAAAACGAACAGCCGCGGCCACAAATGCCACGGAATTCGTAAAAAGTACGCGCGTATTATCTGTAAGAAATGGAATTTTCAAAAGTAACAGCACCTTTCAGAACTGTGCCATTTGCCGCGAAAAGAACTCACCGAAAATTCCATGCAAATGATCAGCTCTCCTTATTTTCTGGTATAAAGCTGTATATAGTCCCCTCGCGAAAAGGCTGCTCTAAACCCATAAATGTCGCAATGAGGTACTTTTAAGAATCAAACGAGACTCTCAAAAATTTATTAAAGAAAACAAACGGCCGCGGCCACAAATTAATTAGTTTCACACTTCTATTACATACCGGATCGTGTAATATTCTTCTTTAATATATATCTCGCAGTTAAAAAAATAATCTATAAAACAACCACGACTGCAATATGCGGTTCAATACATAAAAATATTGGACCGGCAATGGAACAATTTCATTGGTTGATTTTAGTTATTGGACCTTTGACTAAAATTAGTCGTGCAATAAGATGGTCGAATATTGACGGGGCTTCACTGTAAACTGTTTCCACGATACAAGACACCCCCTTTAAGCCTTGTTCTCATATAAACACCCCAATCGTGTTTCTATCGCTTCTGTCACTTCAAAACGTTTTCTTGTATTAACCGGGGTGATTATATGAGAACATTACACAGAGGATCACTAACGTCTGCGGCGATTGGGGCGAACAGGATTGCTTGGATCGCTCGTGTTTTATTCCTCTACCTTATTATAGGAATATAACGAAGCATTTTAACAACGTGAACAAAATTTACGCGTATAAAATTAACGCGAATTTAAGAAAAGTTCTGGTTAAATGCTTATAGTAAATGTGTTTACATCAACAAAACTAACGCGAATTTTTGAAATTCGCGTTAATAACATGTGTCGTTAATTTCCTATTATAAGGTAGCTTCTCTTTCCTTTCTTCGCCATAAAACTGCAATAAGTAATTTATAACTGAGAAGATAGGAGGCTACGAGTCTTGCTCTTTCATTGAAGGCTGCAATTGTCTTGGATCTAGGTCTTCGCTCTTATCAGGCGATCGGGACGATCGTATGAAATCTCCCGAACGCTTCCAATCGCTTCGATTGCCTACGATCGTCTCAGTATTAATTTTGCAAACGATCGAAACGATCGGGGCAATCATATGAGAACCAGACTTTGGGTATCCTCGGCAGCCATGCGAATCTTCAACCTGATCAACTCGGATCTCAACATTTTTGTGTAAGAGCCTAAATGGTTTCGGTAAATAACTTTTTGTTCAAGGAGTGTGAGTAAAGGCAACGTTGAACTTTCTGATTCAAGAATCTGTCATCCAAATTTAGTGTGGCCAACAGTTCGTGAACTGTGTTCCTTGCAAAAGTGATCGCTTAAAATATCTGGGGGAATTCTGTGCAATATTTACCTAGTCTTTGAAAACTTTTTGATTTCGCCTGTTTAATGTTTGTGAATCTTGAACGAAACGCAAAAATAAAAGGTATTAGAGCAGGTCCTCTCGCGAAATGATGTAATAAAAACAAACTGTTGCTGTCTGCCTTGTAATAGGGTCCGTTAGTTTTCCAAATATCTAAAGCCGAAGGAATTTCGAACACTTGCAATCCGACTAGCTCCCCGACATAATTTAATTTTGAAGACGTCACGAAAAATCAAAGTGAACATCTTCTCGAGGGTATCATTTTTGTGTGGACTTTAAAGTCTACACATTGTTGTCATGCAGTTTTTTCCGATTGGGGGGTCACTTTCCGTGATAACTCGGGATAGTGCTTTCGGAAGTTTTCGACAGTGATCGGAGAATCCGAAGTTTCGGTGAGATTGGCAGCCAAGGCAGTAAACCCAGAAATTCGATCAGTATCGAGTAAGTCGCACTTTATTCTTGAATCTAGAAGCCTTTTTTGACACATCTTTCGAAGAACGTGTGGTGGCTTGAAAATATACATCAAGGAACAACTTCAAAGGCAGCGGTGGCGTAGATGAAAAGTGAAATAACAATCACGACGGCTGAAATCTTCATATCTAATGAGCTGAACAACTGCGGTCATAGGTCACGTTTCTTGTTTTTCACACTTTTGACTCACTTTCCACAGTTTTTGTTTCTCTGTGCGGCTTGAGCATTTTTGATTCGCATATTAAAGCGAATCAAATGTCTGGTTATTATTTATTTCAGCTTTGCCAAACACAATGAATGCACAACGAGTTGTATCAAAACAAGTTCGCTGATCATGTTGTTTTACTTGTCTTGGACTCCGGGATATAATTCACCAGCTCCATTTCTCTCAAGTAGTATATTTAACAAAAGACCGATGTCGAATTCAGAACTGAACTTAACATTGTCATGAAAAGAATAAAAATAACATCGAACCGTAGAATATGCATATATCCAAACCGTGCGACAAAATAATTTAATTGTCGGTTCAAATAACGTCCTTCGCCGCCTCTCAAAACACCGACTTCAAGTGAATATTTCGTAAACAGAAAAATATATTTCTCCGCCTTTCTACGCAAGCTACTAAGAAATTATTTGTGAAAGCTTATTGAAAAGTTCTTATTCCAAAAAGGTTAAAAAAGAACTCATTGAAAGAAAATAAGTTTTTCGATGAGTTGTTTACACAAGCTTTACACAAAAAGTAAGGGTTGTGTAAACAAGCGATGCGAGACAGTTCACATGCTCCACGCAACATTTCTTTTTTTAATGAAAATAGTATCCTATCTTGCTAGCGGTAAGGAAAGGCTTTTGGTCTAATAACTGCTGTTCTTGTAGGATTCTAGGTTTTTATTTGCATGAAAAAAGGCATTTGTCGTGAACGACGTGACAAAGGGTCACACCACGCTCCTTCACATTGCGTGACATCCCAAGCGGCAATGGCCCAGCCGGGGGCAATGGTAACGTTTGTTTCTTGAAGCGTAGTACACAAGACAAGTAATAGTACACTTTGTTCTTCCAACAGTCTTGTAAATAATAAATTGATTGACAAGTTCTTTGTTTTTTCGCCTTGTATCTCGAATTACTCGATTTGAAACTTGAAGTTGTTGACTGCTACAGTAACTCATTGATTAATTCATAATGTCAACTTTTATTCAAATGAAAGTCCACACATGTTCGCATAGCGGACTCACTTTTACTGTTATTAGTAAGGTCAGATTGCACCGGATCCAGAGGTGTGCAAGGGGACGGAAAGGGGAAAAAGCCTAAAAATGGCTCGAAAGAGAAGGGGGAGGGATTCGAGACCCTCGGCTCGCGTTTTCAGCAAAAAAGAGGATTGGGTCACAGCTTAGATAGTTTAAGATGGCTTGGAAAGGGTTGAAATCAACGCTTTGCATAGCAACGTGAGAGCTTACCACTAAAATTCACTGTTCTTCTTTTATAATCTCTCTTCACAGCTGTGTTTATTTAATCATCTCTAATCTACAACTAATTAAGACAAAAAGCATCATCGCCTTTTAAAAACACTTGAAGAGATTCTGATTCTAATTGTGCTAGGACTGAGGTGGATCCACTTCTTCCACAATGATCCTGCTGACGGAGTTCCAGCTAGTGTATGCGTTCCCTCGCCTGATGCTTGGACAGGAACCTACATTGAGCGCCACCTTTACTCTGCCTCTGGAGATTCCTGGACAGTAGCCCTCGATGGAAGCCGTGCGAATGATGTTCGCAGATTCACCAGAGAAAACCGCCGTGTCGATTGGCATGGAGCACTCGGCACCGTTAAATGTGAAGAACCATCGGTTACAGGTACCTCCGGTAAGGATCCGCATGTTTCCCTGGTAAACAACTCGGAGGTGCGTATTGCTGTTCTTCTTGACAAATGAGCACTCCTGGTAGGAAATTCAAAAATAATATATATTATATAAACTGCAGTGGTATAGCGAGTGGTAGCAAGTCAATAAAAATAGTATCACACGTGTGGATAAAAATGATATCCACACATGTGTGATATCATTTTTGACCGATCAGCTCGCAGAGTTTGCCATGTTTCAATGCTCAATAAAGCAAAGTTTATCGATATTAAGTCGAAACATCTTTGGATCTTCCTCGGCAATCTTCGGCAATCTTCGGAAATTTTCGGAAAAATTCGGAGAATGTTCGGAAACATTCGTAAGATCTTCGAACAACATTTTGAAAATCTTCGGAAACCTTCGGAAAATCGTTGGAAATCTTCGGAAAATCTTTAAAAATCTCGTAATTAGTAGGTTTATATAATAAACAAAATAATACATGGTTGCTTGGAGATATAAAATTTTTCTTCTCGTGTTCAAATCGATATTTCACGAGTGAGCGCGGCGATCGAGTGAGATATCGATTTCAGCACTCCAAGATAAATTTCATATCTCCGCGCAACCATGTATTATCCTCTATTTATATTGATATATCTTTGTCTTGTAACGAACTGTTCTCGACAATTAAATTTCTCGGTTTGGGAAGGGCACTTGAACCTGAATCATCTCTCGCGATTTTGAGCATTGTTTTCGCAAAACAAATCAATTAATCATTCAATGAATTTGCAGGTCACATATTTTTAAAAACGAGAAGAGCCATTTGAATAGAACAGGAATCAAGCAAGTAAGTTTGATTTTTATTGGGTCACTTGTACAAAGAAAGAAAGAATGGACAATTGGAGGGCTGTACTTAAAGGAGCGATAAAGAAAATTACGATGCATATAAGCTAGAACACCAATCTGAAGGTTTTAAGATAAGATAAGATAAGATAACTTTATTTATACACGATTTTTCCATCAGTCAATTAAGTTACTGGACTATCTACCTATCTAACTAACTACAAAAATTTAATAACAACAAATTCAAATAACAAAAGAAAAGTCTGCTTTTCATGGAGGCCGTGTCTAAAATTTACTTAAAATTTAGATATTACTTTAAACTGTGCCGACTTAATTTAGATTTGAAATCGGCAAGTGAAGATGCTTGTCTTAGGTCTATAGGTAAGTTGTTCCACAACTGAGCTCCGCTGTACGAAAAACTTTTCTCGAGATAATCAGTTCGAGGTTGTGGAAGAACTAACTGAGAGAGAATTGTTGACGGAAGTAGAGCAAATTTTTTAGCGATTTTTCCAAGACAAAAGAGCACGATGGGAACAGGTCTGCCCAACTTATTCAATTTTAAGGTCATGGCTTTGCGTGTGCGTGACTTATGATACTATCACCCATTTGAGGGTGGGGGGTTCTCTTAACCCTATTCAGACCGGGGGGGGGGGGTGCTTTTGAGGCCCGCGCTGACTTTGAACGCTTATAACTTTTTCAAGATTCAACCAAACCCTGCCAAACTTTGTGAGTTTATTTAAAATTTATCTGGGAATAATTTGGTAGGATAGGATGTTGTGTCAGGAACTTGACATCACCATGGCAATGGCATTTTGATAGGCATGTTTTCCCATATTTGTAATTTTCGTATTTCTTTTAATGAAAATTAACTTAAATGCAATTAATTTTTACCTTTTTACGGTTTTTAAGCACAGTTTTATTGATTTCGTGTACTTTGCAGTAATTTTGGGTGATTTTCTGGCATTATGGAAGAATTTTGAAATCCAAGGTGGCGGATCCAAGATGGTGGCTGTTTTGACATCATGATGTAATTGTCACGTGATGTGACGTCATAATCCCACTTGACGTATACCAAAAGAAAGATGTTTGGACATACTATACATCCTATAGGTTTATTGTGATTGCTTCAATATTCTGGAAGTTACATAGCCCCCCCCCCCTATGTGCCCTCCCCCCCGGTCAGAGAAGGTCCAATAAAGCCCACATTTTAATAACTTGTGATAGATGTAACGGATGTATCTGGCACGGTAAATCGGATGTAAATGTCAGAAATGGTTTGTACTTAACCCATGCAATGAGCGAAGGGTGTTTAGATTGCTTGACACGCGAACGAGATCAGTATCTCCGTTAAACCCCGGCATGTTAAGCGGCGGAAAAACTGCCTTCAGGTGTATCCCCGCCTTAATAGCTTCAGTGGACTAGTATAGCAGTTTGTAACAAAACTAGATCATTGTTTTTAGGAGTCTGTTAGGTTTCCATGGATGTCATTATGTCTTTTGGAGTTTGACTTTTCCAAGTAGTGATAGTGCCCCTTTAACTGGCTAGGCTCGCTTTGAAATATATCTAGATAATTGGCACTTACAGATATTTTTCCGTTGTCCAGGTCACTGTTTACGTTCTTCCAAGCACACTGTTTCCAGTTTGATGTTCCTGAGTGTCCGGGAACTCCCGTAAATCCCGGTTCTCCTCGAGCAACCTTATAGCCGACCTCGCCCTTGTCTCCCTTCGGTCCTTGCAGACCGTGATTTCCTGGGTTTCCTGGATTCCCTGGAGTTCCGTGGCTTCCTGGGATCCCTGGGTTACCGGGAATACATCCACAGGTCTCACACTGCGATGGATTCTAAAACGTGTAAATGCACCTTGTAAATTTGTGCTAATAATGTCTAAGGAATTCAGATGCCTTATCTAGAAGGTGTTAGGTTTTATTTCAAAATCAAACAACTCTACAATTGCATTTCATCATAATGGTCGCCGTACACTTAAACTTCAGGGGAATTTATTCCTTTCCTTTGTCTTGAAATGCAACGGTTTAAAACGGCTAGATAAAATGATATGAGTCCCCTTGCCCTTAACTAGCTGTAAGATGTACCACGACCTAGATCGTGGCTTTTGTCCGCAATGTTTGCCGAGTACGAAGAAAGGAACATTGAATTTGCGCGTTTATTTGATTAAGCTGACTGTGTAGCGTTTTTGACCACTTGATATTTAGAAAGTCAGTCTAGCATACTAGTACTCGTATAAAATATCGATGATAGAGCGATACTGTGATGAGTAAAACCCTAGAACAAAAGACACGAAATCATGCAAAACAGTGCCAAATGCCGTTAAAGGGACTGTGTCAATGCTAAGTTAAGTTTATTTTATTAATTACGTTTTGCCAAATACTCGCTATGAAACTTAATGTTTGCAAAGAAATTACTTCTCTGGATCTAAATGACAAAACATAGCTTCATTGCAACCAAATGTGTCTCCCGGGCGTTATAACTAATTTTAAAGTTATAAGGAAACGAGATTAACTTTGAAAACTGTTTAGCTGAACAATATTTCAAAAATCCATATCGAAATCCGTTTCAATCTTCGTCGCTTTTGGCCATCCGTACCTTCTTTTGTATTTGGTTTTTTATTGGAATGTTCCTTCACTGTTTTAAGAGGTTATTTTTATATTTCAACGAAATTGATGGTCATTTTCCATGCTTAAATTTAGCTAACATCCGTGACACAGAAGTCACGATGACTGCTTTTGGCTGTACTCCTGACTGGATGAAAACGCAACGTGTTTACGCCTTGATTCTTTAGAGCTAATGTTACACGAGTTTTGGAGCCATTCACAGATTTCTTCGATGTCAATTGAAAGAAAAGCTCTGCAACAATAAGATCGCCAAAAAATCACTGTGTAATGGCACGAAAATTTTTATGAGTATTTCAGCATTGAGGTGAGACATACCTGGCCAGATGGCCCCTTTGGTTTCATTGCTATAGCACTGGAAATGAACTGCAGCTGTAGAATCACCAGAAAATTCAGGCAAAGAACCAAATAAATCGCCAAGGACATGACGCTTGAACGTTGTCTTCCAACGGAGTAAAATTTCTGAAATTTTCACCGACAGACACAAAGGTGCGAAATCTGGTCCAGGTTTACTTTGATTGAAGTGCACTCCCCTTTATATAGGAACATTGAGGCAGGCAGTCGTTCTTCTTTCAAAAAGTTAAGAACATTTAATTAGGTTTTTCTTATCTCAAGTGGACAGCTTTGCGATATGATAAAGAATAATCTCTTTGACCTTAACACAAAATTCCGTTTAGATATAGGTCATGCCAAGATCTTGGGCCATACGTGATACTAGCCGACACGTATAAATTTGAAATGTTTAAAAAACTGTGTAGCATCCTTACCTTGAGTTGCAATTTTTTTTCTAGCGCTGAAAGTGTTGTAAAGTACAAACACCTCGGGACTGCTGTCCCGAAACGGACGGACGTTTCAGAACGTATGGACAACATTTTCAGCGCTAGAAAAAAAAAGGTTCTAATTGTGCCCATTTTAAACTATAACGGTTCTATTACGTTGACAAGTCTTTTTGTCAGCTTTAAAACTAGTTTCCTCAGATTCTTTATATTTATATAGAAGTTGAATGATTTTCCATCAGGCCGGGGCGGGGATTTCTAATAACCTGAATTTTGGGGCTGGCTAGTTCGGCTCGGTTCTAACGGTTCTAACTGAAACACCCCCACTTTATTCTAGCTGGGGGCTGGGGGTACTCAGTATAGTGGACTATACGGGGAAGCTCCGCCCAAAAGGGGCACCTTTTGCAGGCTGTAGGCATATGGAGGGTAGGGATTTTACGAGTTGGAGGATACAACGGAAAGATTAGGGAAAATGTCATTAAGCAAAATAGTAAGGGTTTGGACCTCGAGATGGAGCCTCCCCGTCTACTGATATTTTTCAGTATTTCCCCCCGGGTATTCCAGCCCCAAGTGTAATTAGGGCTTTCCACAAGTTGCTCGAGATTTCCCAAAAAGTTGCCCGTAATTTCTCAAAAAGTTGCTCAAAAGTTGCTCCAAAAATCCCAAAAAGTTGCTTCTGATAACAAAAGTTGCTCGAAAGTTGCTCCAAAAATTCCAAAACGCTGCTTTTAATCAAGATAATTTCTCTAAATATATGCTAATTTCCCTTTGAGGGTAAGATTTCTAAGCAGTTTTATACAATTTTACAGCAATTTAACATATTAAGGGGAAAATTTGTTAAATAACAAGGATTTCTTTGACTGAGAAAAATCGTGAAGATATCGATAACGTCATGTTTGCTGACGAGTTATGTAATGTTTTAATGCAGAAAGAGCAGAAAGTTGAAACGTCTTCAGATGTTCCTCGGAAGTCTTCGGCAAACTTCGTAAATCTTCGGAAACGTTCGTATTGCCTTTGAGCAACACTCGGGTAACCTTCGGAGATCTTCGGTCTGGAAATTGCTCAAAATGCAACAAGTTGCTCGAGAGGAAAAAAGTTGCTCGAAGGGGAAAAAGTTGCTCGAATCCTGAAAAGTTGCCAAAAAGTTGCCGAGCAACTTGTGGAAAGCCCTAAGTGTAATACATCGCTTCACCCCGTTACAGTCTGGCGGTGTTAGAACTTGAAATTGCCACCAAGAAAGGCCGAAAATTGTTTGTTATTCTGGTTTTGACTTTCTAAAACTTAAGAGTTTGTTTTTAATCAGGACAAAGCGGTGATCTAATCACCAGTTTGGCTATAATTTCTGTCATGAAGAGATCAGATAAACTTTTAGTTATGTTTGACGGGGTGCAGAGTGTTTCCGATGCATGCCGGGGTGATGGGATTAGTCTTATTTCAGCATAAAATTTTATAAACTAGAATCTTCTTTTCCAAAAGCAGTCACAGAAATGCTCGCCTATTCACAAGCTACATACATCATACATCATTTTAGGAAGACTAAACAATTTTTGGCCCTTCTTGCTGGCAATTTTAAGTTCTAACTTCATCAGACTGGAACGGGGTGAAGCGATTTTAAAATTATTACTTTTGCTGTGCTTGAATAGATCTGAATAGGGTGGGATTGTTTTTTTTAAAGGGACAGCAGTGAGACTTACAACATTTTCAGCGCTAGAATAAAAACCAATTTACAACTGACTACCTGAAGATAAGGGTGCTATACAGTTTTTAAACATTTCAAATTAAAGCATGTCGGCTAGTATCACGTATGGCTCAACATCTTGGCACGATTTATATCTAAACGGAGTTTTGTTAAAAGGTCAAAGAGATTATTCTTCATGGCCGCAAGGCTGACCACTTTAGATAAGCAAAACCTAATTAAATGTTCTTAACTTATTGAAAGAAGAAAAGAAGAACGTCTGCCTGCCTCAATGTTCCTATATAAAGGGGAGTGCACTTAAATCAAAGTTGATCACATCTCGCACCTTTGTGTCTGTCGGTGAAAATTCTACTCCGTTGAAGACAACGTTCAAGCGTCATGTCCTTGGCGATTTATTTGGTTCTTTGCCTGAATTTTCTGGTGATTCTACAGCTGCAGTTGATTTCCAGCGCTAAAGCAATGAAACCAAAGGGGCCACCTGGTCAGGTATGTATCATCTCAGTGCTGAAATACTCATGCAAATTTTCGTGTCGACACATTGATTTTATGGCGATCTTGTTGTTGCAGAGGGTTTTTTTAATTGATATCGAAGAAATCTGTGAATGGCTCCAAAACTCGTGTAACATTAGCTCAAAAGAATCAAGGCGTAAACACGTTGCGTTTTCATCCAGTCAGGAGTAGAGCCAAAAGCAGTCATCGTGACTTAAAGGGACTGTGTCACGGAGTTTAGCTAAATTTAAGCATGGGAAATGACCATCAATTTCGTTGAATGTAAAAATAGCCTCTTACAACAGTGAACGAACATTCCAATAACACACCAAATACAAAAAAAGGTACGGATTTTCAAAAGCGACGAAGATTGAAATGGATTTCGATATGGGTTTTTGGAATATTGTTGGGCGGAACAGTGTTTTTAACGCCTCGGAGACACATTTAGTTGCAATGAAGCTATGTTTTGTCATTTAGATCCATAGAAGTAATTTCTTTGCAAACATTTTAATGTTTGCAAAGAAATACTCTTTTTTGCCAAATACTCGCTATGAAACTTAAAAGTTTCATAGCGAGTATTTGGCAAAACGTAATAAAATAAACTTAACTTAGCATTGACACAGTCCCTTTAACGGCATTTGGCACTGTTTTGCATGATTTCGTGTCTTTTGTTCTCGGGTTTTACTCATCACAGTATCGCTCTATCATCGATATTTTATACGGGTATGCTAGACTGACTTTCTAAATATCCAGTGGTCAAAAACGCTACACAACTGAATCAAATAAACGCGCAAATTGTTTCTTTCTTCGTACTCGGCAAACATTTACAAAAGCCATGATTGGTCGTGGTACATCTTACAGCTATCATTTTTTTCAAGCCGTTTTAATAGGCTTAGTTTCATTTGAAGACAAAGGAAAGGGATAAATTCCCCTAAAGTTTAGTGTACGGCGACCATTACGATGAAATGCAATTGTAGAGTTGTTTGATTTTGAAATAAAACATAACACCTTCGAGATAAGGCATCTGAATTCCTTAGACATTATTAGCACAAGTTTACAAGGTGCAATTACACGTTTTAGAATCCATCGCAGTGTGAGACCTGTGGATGTATTCCCGGTAACCCAGGGATCCCAGGAAGCCACGGAATTCCAGGGAATCCAGGAAACCCAGGAAATCACGGCCTGCAAGGACCGAAGGGAGACAGGGGCGATGTCGGCTATAAGGGAGCTCAAGGAGACCCGGGAATAACGGGAGTTCCCGGAAGCTCAGGAATATCAAACTGGAAACAGTGTGCTTGGAAGAACGTAAACAGTGACCTGGACAACGGAAAAATATCTGTAAGTGCCAATTATATAGATATATTTCAAAGCGAGCCTAGCCAGTTAAAGGGGCACTATCACACCTTGGAAAAGTCAAATTCCGAAAGACATAATGACATCCATGGAAACTTAACAGGCTCCTAAAATAATGATCTAGTTTTGTTACAAACTGCTTTACTAGCCTACTGAAGCTATTAAGGCGGGGGTACACCCGAAGACCGTTTTTCCGCCGCTTAACATGCCGGGGTTTAACGGAGATATCTCGTTCGCGTGTCAAGCAATCCAAAAACCCATCGCTCATTGCATGAATCTAGCTATGTTTTGGGATGTTTTGTAAATTTTTGGGTGATTTTTGGGGATGTTTGAAAGGAAATAGTTTTTTCACAAAGGATTAGTAAAATTGAGAGAAATAGGAAAAATTGAAGATTTAATGTGGTTTTAAACTGGAATTTAAAGTTAAAAAGTAGTAGATGGACACAAAAACAGTCCCCTGGCAACCTGAAGTGCTCTTGCGTGGAGGTCAACTCTCCGGTGGTGTTCCAAAAAATCTTTTTTCTTCTACCCCTTCTTTAAACCTCTTAAAATTTCATTCAAATTCAAGTAGGACCCCGTCTCCCTTAAAGGGGGTCAACTTCAAACCATTTTTGACATTTACATCCGATTTACAGTGCCACATACATCTGTTACATCCATCACAAGTTAAAATGTGCGTTTAAGAGAACCCCACCCTCAAATCGGTGATAGAATTATAAGTCACGCACACGCGAGGCTATGACCTTAAAATTGAATACGTCGGGCAGACTTTTTCACATTTTGCTCTACTTTCAACAATTCGCTTAAAACCTTCAGATTGCTGTTCTAGCTAATATGCATCGTAGTTTTCTTTATCGCTCCTTTAAGTACAGCGCTCCAATTGTCCATTCACTGACTTTCTTCTATGACAATCTTTTTTTGAACGAGTGACCAAATAAAAATTAAACTACTTGCTTGATTCCTGTTTTATTCAAATGGCTCGTCTCGTTTTTAAAAATATGTGATTTGCAAATTCATTGAATGAATAATTGACTTGTTTTGCGAAAACAATGCGCAAAATCGCAAGAGATGATTTAGGTTCAAGTGCCCTTCCCAAACAGAGAAATTTAATTGTCGAGAACAATTTGTTTCAAGACAAAGAGATATCAATATAGATTTTTTTGAATTTCCTATCAGGAGTGCTCATTTGTCAAGAGGAACAGCAATACTCACCTCCGAGTTGTTTACCAGGGAAACATGCGGGTCTTTACAGCAGCTAGCTGTAATCGATGGTTCTTCACATTTAACGGTGCCGAGTGCTCCATGCCAATCGACACGGTGGTTTACTCCGGTGGCGCGTGGAACATCTTTCGCGCGGCTACCATCGAGGGCTACTGCCCAGGGATCTCTAAGGGAACGGTCAAAGTAGCAATCAATGTGGGTTCCTGCGCTGGTGGTACTAAGCGAGGGAACGCATACACTGGCTGGAACTCCGTCAGCAGGATCATTGTGGAAGAAGTAGATCCACCTCAGTACTAGCACGATTAAAATCAGACTCTCTTGGTCGGAATGTTTTTGTGCTGTTTGTCTTAGTTGTAGATTAACGATGATGAAATAAACACAGCAAAGCAATGAATCTTAGTGTCAAGCACTCACATTGCTATTAATACAAAGCGCTGATTTCAATCCATTTCAATCCATCCTAAACAGTGCCGGGCCCCATCCTCTTTTTATGCTTAAAACGTGATCCGAGGAGCCAAAAATATCCACACACACCCCTCCCCACGGCCAGCCTTCTCTTTAACAACCATTCTTGCATGGGCTTTGTCCCTTTCCTTCCCCCTGCACACCTGTGAATACGCTGCTGCAATCTGACCTTAGTTGAACGGCAGGCAGCAACAGTTTTTTTTTTTCAGATCATTTCGCGAGAGGACCTGCTCTAATACCTTTTATTTTCGCGTTTCATTATTTACCGAAACCATTCGGACTCTTTCAAAAAAATGTTGAGATCCGACTGGATCATGTTAAAGATTCGCATGGCTGCCGAGGATCCCCAAAGCCTGGTTCTCATATGATCGCCCCGATTGTTTTAATCGTATCGATCGTTTGCAAAATTAATACTGGGACGATCGTAGGCGATCGAAGCGATTGGAAGCGTTCGGGAGTTCTCATATGATCGTCTCGATCGCATGATAAGAGCGAAGACCTAGATCCAACACAATTGCAGCCTTCACTGAAAGAGCAAGACTCGTGGTCTCCTATTTTCTCAGTTATTGCAGTTCTACGGCGAAGAAAGGAAAGAGAAGCTAGAAGAATAGAACACGGGCGATCCTAGCGATCGTGATAGCCCCAATCGCCGCAGACGTTAGCAATCGTTTGAGTAATGTTCTCATATAATCGCCCTAATCGCAAGAAAACTTTTTGAAGTGACAGAAGCGATATGAAAGAAACGATCGGGGCGATTATATGAGAAGCAATGAGAAGCAGCCTTAAAGAGGTTTCTTGTATCGTGGAAACAGTTTACAGTGAAACCCCGTCAATATTCGACCATGTTATCTAATTGCACGACTAATTTTAGTCAAGGGTAAATAACTAAAATCAACCAATAAAATTGCCCCATTGCCGGTCCAATATCTTTTCTGTATTGGACCGCATATTGCAGTCGCGGTTGTTTTAAAGATTTTTTTTAACTGCGAGATAGTATATCGATAATATACTAAAGACGAATTGCACGATCCGGCATGTAATAGAAGTGTGAATCTAATTAATTTGTGGCCGCGGCCTTTCGTGTTCTCTTATCTTTCATTAATCTTAAGATAGTGTCTCGTTTGATTCTTAGAAGTACCTCGTTGCGACATTTATGGATTTAGAGCAGGCTTACCGCTAAGGGACTATATACAGCTTTAAACAAGGGAATAAGGAGAGCTTATCATTTACAAGGAATTTTCGGTGATAACTTTTCGACAAATGACACAGTTCTGAAAGAAGCCTTTACTTTTGAAAATTCCATTTCTTACAGATAATACGCGCGTATATTTTACGAATTCCATGGCATTTGTGGCCGCGGCCGTTGTTTTCTTTTAACTTTGAAATAGTGTCTCTTTTGTTCCCCCCCCCCCCTCCCCCCCCCCCCCCACCCCACTGTGACGATCATGGATTGAGAGCAAGCTCTACCCTAGGGGATTATACAGTTTTACACCAGCGAATGCAGAGAGCTTATCATTTACATGGAACTTTCGATGAGAGTTTTTTCGACAAATGGAACAGTACAGTACGGAACCAAAAAACTGTTCCTTTTGAATATTCCATTCTGACAACACCACGACAAGTTTGGGTCACAAAAAAGGCGATCGAGGGTGAAACTTTTCGATTTTATCTTCCGTCTTTTTGGAGACTCCATGGAGAAAGTTCAAGGGAAAAACTCTTGCCGCTTGAGAAGAAACGTTCTTTATCTCCACTTCACAAGAATTTTGGATTAATTTGAAACGACTCATCGGGTAAATTTTAGTGTTCCTTGGTTCAATTTTCGACCTTGTCTGTGAACGAACAGTCTGCATGGTTTTAGCAAAGGGTACAGAAATTTCCGATCATTCCGCGAGAAACGGGAAAAAGGTAATACTTTGGAAGGTGTTACCTTATTTTCCAAAAAAAATTCCACCGGGATACCTTTCACAGTTCCATTTGAATTCCGGATTAACCGGTTTTTCCGGGGTTACGTATCTTTATATCAAAAGAAAATGTAGCTAATGCCGGTCTGTGCAGAGTATAATACAGTTGAACGTGTAAGATGATCTACGTGATTGCAATGTTATAGAACGATGCGAAAATAGCTAACGAGGATTCTGTGTCAGTATAAAAACCATTTCCTTTAGTGCAAAGAATTGAAGCTTTCAGCTTAATGATCGTTTACATTCCTACAAAAGACCTGTATCGCTTCTTAGAAACACCTCATATAAGCTTTTAGCGGACCTTTTAGGCAAGCTAATAAATGATAAGTTTGAATGACGGTTTGCAGGTTATTCTTGACATGTTGAGCAAAAATACACCTCGAATACCCGTATGCATTATTTTTTTTCATTATTTAGCACTACAGTAAGGTACACTAACTTCACACTTGGAAGCGGCCCGTGAACAAGGTAAGTTATATAGCACCCTTTAATGTGGTTTTTGATCGTTTCTGGAATTATTACGTAGTTAGTTTTTGATTTTCTGGAATTATTTTCTTTTGCCGGCTTTTTTGCCTACGAGAATTTAACATAGACTTTTACATTCCCAGTATTCACGAACCTTCAATTTCCAACAACCATCCTTCTTGCCCTCGCCGAGAGGAACGCCCCTTTTCACTTTATTTGATTTGCATTGCTTTTCTTCTCATTCCGTTCAAAAGATTTGCTGACATTTTGAAGCTGAACACAGGGCTTACAGCTCAAAAAAGCCATGTTTTATTAGCAAACGCATCATAAAGTAGGAAAAAATTAAACCGAAATGCTTTAAATCGCATCTTTCACTGTGACGCAAGTTTCTAAAGCGTGGCCATTATGCTTCTCTTTTAGACTATACTCCGTTGAAAGACAGTGTTAAAGCGTCATGCCGAGGGTGATTTATTTGGTTCTTTGCCTGAATTTCCTGGTGATTCTTCAGCTGAAGTTTATCCACAGCGCTAAAGCCCGGAAGATATCAAACTGGAAACAGTGTTTTTGGAAAAGTCTGAGCAGCGACGTCGACGAAGGCAAAATATGTGTAAGCGTTCTTCAAACTTTAAATTGTACATAGCGTGAAAAGGAAAGAGAAAGATGTCTCTTCTCGCGTCTCGTTGCTCCCGTTGACCGTTGTTTTACTCACCAAAAAGCTGGATAAAGCTTTACAAAGTTTTCAATTTTATTGAAAAAAAATTATCTACATTGTGTCCAAAAAACCTTGATTTGATCTTAATCGTCCTTACTGCAAAATACTAACCGCCCAGGGAACAAATATAAATATCACCTTTCATTATGCTTATCTTTACGAAATAATCTTCTATGGAATAAAAGTGATGTTAGTAACACATACGTAATTGCATTTTTTTCCTATTTCATGATTATGATTGTTATAAGTTTCGCTTTACATACATACATCAGTAGACTTTATTTTCTCTCTTTAGTTAAATTTTATGTTTTTGCAATACTGTATGTATTTATAGTCGTGCAAATAAAGCTTGTTGTTGTTGTTGATAAGTGTGTTTTATTTTCTGATTAGGAATGCGCCTTTGAAAAGCAGAGATACAGAACGTATCTCCGAGTTGTTTATCAGGGAAACATGCGCGTCTTTTCAGAAGCTAGCTGTAACCGATGGTTCTTCACATTTAACGGTGCCGAGTGCTCCATACCAATCGACACGGCGGTTTACTCTGAAGGCAAATGGAACATCATCCGTACAGCAACCATTGAGGGTTACTGCCCAGGGATCAACAAGGGTCCTGTAAAGGTGGGGCTCAATGTGGGTTCCTGTGAGGGTTACACGCGAGGGGACGCATATACCGGCTTTAAGTCCGTGAGCAGGATCATCATAGAAGAAGTGGAGCCTCCCCAGGAGAGTTAAAATTACAATCTGTTTGGATGTTATAGAGCGGCAAAAGGCAAACGGAAAAGTGTCTGCCTTTAAAAAGTCTCACTTGTAGATTTGTGTTTATGGTGCTGGAATGGTGTAATGGCAAAATAAATTCCATTAAAAAAGACTGATATAACGCATTTGTTTCGTCTTTGTCTGCTCAGTCGTTCAAGGCTTAGAAGGGGTAATGCAGTAAAGAAAGGGATGCAGTAAACTTGCTTCTAATGGGGCTCATGACTGCATTTGGAGTGACCATTTCCTAGCTCTTTCTTGGGCACAAAAACGTCATTCGGACCTCCCTTCCTCGCAGAGGCTCCCATAGCAAAACGAAAAACAAAAAAAAACGTTGTAAAAGAGAGAAAAGGGAAGGAGAGGTTGTGACAGCGGTGGCCTGGGAAAGGTTTTTCCATTACAGTCAACTCTCGTTATAGCGGACACGCTCGGTGCGTCGTTTAGTGTCCGTTATAGCGAGAGTCCGTATTTGCGGGAGTCATTTCCAGTCAAACCTCTTTCGCCAGGGATGTGGATTTTGTCCGTTATAGCGAGTGTCCGCAATAGCGGGGTGTCCGCAAGGCGAGAGTTGACTGTAATGGTTCCCTATCCACAGTCCCAGTCCGCACTCTTTGCCTTTCAATAGCGCGGAATGGCAGTCTGGGGGGTTATTCGGAAGCTTTCAAGGGACCTTAACCGAAACTACTGGCGTGAGAAGCCGTTTTAAGCTGCTCGTGATATCTTCGTAAATTGTCGGGGATTGTCTCGGTGGATATATCAAGTTAAAGAAAAATCTTCGGAACAGTTAAGAAATATACTTGTCCGGCACAAATGTCTTGCAATTGCATTCAAATGTTTGCTTATCTTCGCTAATCAAGCCAATGTTTTGAATTGACGGTTTTCGATTCCGTTGAATACCGAAAAAAATCGATGGTGCCTTAAAGTTGAAACAGTTGATTATTACTTGCTTATTACTTACTAAAGAGGAATGGAAGGCTTTGAATACCAATAATCTTAGAAAAGGTTAGAACATAACCTCTTAATTTTTTTTTTGGTTGACAACTGACATGAACTCTTTGGTTTCAAAATTAACGTAGGACTGTCAAATGATTCTCCCTTGAGCCACTTTGCTGCAACCATTGGAAATATGCTTTCACAGATTAAAATCTGACGAAGGATTCCTAATGGAGGCAACCTCGTATCTAAGAAATTGTAGTTTTTACACCGGAGCATAACTCCCTCTGAGCATTTAAAAAATGGCCTATCTTGTGACATTTGCACGAAAACATTTCTTAAGTGCAAAAAAAAATGGGAGGGGGCGCTATCGGGGGAAATAAAGTGTGAAAGTATATTTACAATATATTGTTCACTTTTCTTCCCTGACGCCGGCGTATCTATAGAAAACATTTCACTTTTACTTTTACAATATAGATAACTTCACCGCCGTCAAATGCGTTTGATTGACATGTTTGATTCTTGCTTGAACGGTTTCCTTGTACGTTGTTTACAAGGTTAAAATTCCCAATCGGCAAGAGGCAAATCAGTTGGCTATTTACAAGCGTGGCCGAGGAGTTGAACTCGGGTCTACTGTAAAACAACTCCAGGCAGTGGCGGTTGTAACAGGACTTTTACTCGGGAACTCCGAATAAAAAGTCCGGCTGCCTCACCATTCGGCCACGCTGCCTAGCTCCCATAATTGAATTTGTTATCCCAGTGGTATCTTTGTAAAGACAAAAGTAATACAACACACTGTGCTTTCGGCCAACTTCTTTGTTGCTGCTTGCTTTAATGTTCTTAACCGTCATTTTCATTTTCGTTTCTTCTTTCTCAACTTAAAAAA
The DNA here is from genome assembly GCF_052425735.1 of Oculina patagonica. Taxonomy (NCBI): domain Eukaryota; kingdom Metazoa; phylum Cnidaria; class Anthozoa; order Scleractinia; family Oculinidae; genus Oculina; species Oculina patagonica. Next base: position 8,245,102 of record NC_135761.1, on the reverse strand, counting down.
TTTGTTAAATTTGTCAACAGCCCGGTCATATTCCCGGCTGTCAATGTGTGTGATTCATTCGAAGGTAAAGAAATTGTTACTCGCACAATAACAGCTGTTAGTAACACCAGCAGTGCAAATATCAACCACACGAGTCGACGCAAAATCAAGGACCACTTCTCATTTGACGTCATTTTGTTTCCATGGATACCAAGCTGTTGCCTGGAAACGCTTGATCGATCGCGTCCTGGAGGTCCGCCTTCGAGAAGGACCTGTTCGTGGTCCCTGTTCATGGCCCTGAGAGGAGTGGTGTTGAGGCTGAGTAGAGAAGATGAGCGGTAGATCCAGGACATAACAGGATTCGGTGGATTAGTGAATTCTCGTAACGAGTTCGTGTTCACTGAAAATAGCGACGACGTTCTGGACAGCCAGGTGACAACGAGATCTGAAGTAAAATGGAAATGAGGTTGACTCAGTGAGCTGCATCAGGCCAAAGTGTCCCATCTTGCCGGAGTTTATCCAGGTTTTCGCAGCTTTACCCCTTCAAAAGAACGTTCGCGCGAATTTTTTATGCGCATCCTTCTGCGCACGAAATTCATGTCGCAGCGTCACGCCACGTCATGCTACGCTATCATCGCTTGTAGTTTCCTCTCTTAAATGGTCGGTAAACTCACTTTTTTCGGGGAGTGTCACCTTTACGATAAATCTCTGACAAAAAATGGGCCAAATTTGAATGTTGGAAGTTTGTTAATTTTTTATTTTCTCTTCTCGCGCGCGATCAAATCAATCACATTTTGCAGTCTTGAATGTTCGCAAATGCAATTCTTAAAGACAAGATTTACCTTAAGGGACCTCGAAAGCGAAATATATTTGTTCAATAGACCCACTTGAATAAACTCGAACAAAGAAAGTTGGCCTGCATCAATTCATTTAAAATATTTTGTCACCAGAAGCCGCCGAGGTCACATCGAGTGACGAAGTCAAAATTAACCGAATAAGCGCCTTCTTTCAGATATCGTATCTCAAAAAAGAATTCGGTGACCCCCAATTTTTTTTACATTTCTGACCTGACTAACTCGTAAAGTAGCTTTGGTGAAAGTTTGAACAAAATTGCAATGTTAGAAGATTTTCGCGCGAACGTCCTTAAGTTAAAACTTCTTATACGCCTGAGTGGTGAAAGGCAAGAACACAACACAACAATCCTGGCCAGCTGATAAAGCCAATCCAGGATTAGCCTGAATTTTGATTTCATTTTTTCAACGTTTTGGACAGTGAGGTTTTCTGTTTATATTTTCTGTCCACCAGTTTTGAGGTCGACTAATCTGAAACTCCAGAAAACATAAGCAATAAAATACTTTAATACAAGAGAAATCGATTCAGAATTTTTGATCATTTTTTAAATCCTGGGTTTGTGTTATTTGGCTTACGAGCAACCCGACCCATGGCGCTAACCATTAATCCACCGCACGTCTCAGAAAAAATAGAAATTAGGAAAGCATAAATGGTTACAAGAGTGTGGCGGGTTTACTTTTGGTAAAGTTTGTTTCGTTCTAAAAAAAAGTCAGGAAATGGTAACATGGCTTACTTTCTTCATCTCCTCGCTCGTTCCCAGTGCTCCAACTGAGAAGCGATGTTGGCCGCTGGGGGGCTAACCTTTTACGGGCCTGAGAAAGACAATTAACAAAAGACTGTTTGACTTGTGGGATTGTTGTAGCTAGATATAAAGAACTTCTTCCTTTTGTGATGAAGAGTTTTTGGAAAGTCGCTTTAAGTGACATAGAATGGCTTTTGGTCTTACCTTTTTGGTATACTTGTCCCAGTCCATCCACCAGAGGATAATAATGAATGCGAGTGACTGAGGAGATAAATGCACTGTAAGTTTCCCCAGTGACAAAAAAAATCCTCCCCCTCCGCCAATGAGTAAGCTTATTATTAACTTAAAAAAACTGATCAATTATTAGATGAAGCTGAGTACTATTCTCAGTACCGGAAATAAAACAAGAATATTTCCATAACAATAGATATCCCACAATCCTAAGCGTTGTATATATTACCACCTTTCTTTGTATTGTGTACATTTGTCAAACCACCCCAGCCCCCAGCCATGACGCGGTGCACTACCTTTAATGCATGTGAGTATACCGCTGTCCACTCCTGTGGACACGGACCATTTTCACCCTTCCATATCTCATTGTTATATTCATGTGTATTGTAGGTAGTGAGACTATTTTACAATTTCAAGTCGCCAAAGTTAAGTTCGTGTAGCCTGATAACACAAACTTTTGTTTATCGTTATTACCGTATTATCCGTCTCTCTTTCTCCAGCTTGTAGCTAATCAAAACTGGAAATAATATTTACCTGAAGAGCGAGCCCAACGGCAAGACCCCACCAGAAACCTAGAGGATAACCAGTGACGAGCGATTAATAACACTTGACCATACTGATAAAGAAACGAGTTTGTAAAGATCAACCTAAGTACATTAAACAAGTATCATTTTCGCTCAAGATTTGAGCAAAAAATTCCGCACCGATGAATTTAGAGCCACTGTAGCACTAATACACGAAAATAGGTCTGTTTATTCTGTAATTCATTATATTACTCGCACTCTTTTTATTTGAGAACCTCCTTGATTTCAGTTTGTTACCTTACCCTGCCTCGTCCCCAGTCGCTCGCGATCGTTCACACCGCTCGCGCTCTCTATCAGATCAGAATCCGCGCTCAATCGGCCTTGGAAAAGCCTGTGGAGGAGGCAGTACTTTACCTTCGACTCTGGATTTGAAGACGTAAAAGGCGAGACTTGATGCCAGGGGCAGCGCCACACAATAGTGGAAAATGAAATTGATGAAAAACACGAGCTTATGACGACCACAGCCACGAATTATGCCAGAACATATCACCTAGAAACAAAAAACAAAAGTGAATAGCTTCGTTCAGTGGAACATATATTGCCCGCGCGACCAACCAACCAACCACCGACGACTTAAAAAAGATACCAACCGAACTACCGAAATGCACCGACATCCCTATGTTCTAGCTTCAAAATGATGATCTATAGCCACGTAGCGCGGTTTGTTTCACTTACCTGCGTGCTCAGGAAAAATGAGAATCCAGTCATAGCTGGAGTTACTTTACTGACCAAACCCACGATCTCACTGAAAGCAAATAAAGGGCATGAGTTGTGGCTTCTTGACAACGTTTTTTTTTTTTACAAAAGGTATTGTCTCCCGCAACTATGGCTCGTTGTCCCAATTAAAATAAACCAGGATGTGGGGCTGGACTGCTGGACAATAAGGATAAAGATTTACCCTCATCACACCCTGACATTTTTTGATAATAACAAAAGAAACAAAAGAAAGCCGTGGTAAATCTCTATCAGCTTTTTTTCCATCAAAATACACACCTGTTATGTGTAAAAGCTTGTCCAAGATTCTCTCTTAAGACGATAAAGATTGCTGACAATGCAGCTATAAAGCAACCTGAAAAAAGATTACGACAGAAATACAAAAGTTAACTTTGGTAGCCTCGAAAGGTGCGGCTTCATTGCATAGTAAGTGATGGCCATGGGAAGGGGGGGGGGGGGAGTATTCTCATATGAAAAAGGCATGGGAAAATTTGAATTAAACTCCTAAAAAAAAAAACAATCTGGGCGTGGCTGAAGTCCTTTTGACCCCTAAAAGACACCATTTTTACCGGGGGGAACTCGCATATGAAAGGGATGGGGATGCTCGTCGTCTCGCTTAGGGGTGTAAATTTCGGATTTTTGGTCTCGCTTAGGTTGTTCCGGACAAAATGCCAATATTTTTAGCCAAAATGGTCTCGTTTAGGGCTGCGCACAAAGAAATATACAAATATATATTTTATTCTTAGTTTTTTGGTATCTTTTAGGGGTGAACAAAAGCTTGAGCCACACTCAGATTGGTCTCTTTTACTAAGGGGTTCTTTTCAAAATTTCCGACGAGCATTCCCGTCCCTTTCATATGCGAGCCCCCCTTCCCCCCCGGGCATTTTTTATACCTGATCGCCAACACGGTGTGATGGTGATCTTCATGTGCAACCCTTAACGAGACCTTGGCCGCTAAAAATATTGGCGATCTGCTCCTGAGCACCCTAAGTGAGACCAAATTCCGTAATTTACACCCCCTAAGTGAGACGACGGGCATCCCCGCCTCTTTCATATGGGAGTCCCCCCTTCCCCGGGTGAATTTGATATATTTATCAGATGTTCAATACCTTAACCATCCAACTGTATGTAACAGCACAGGAAGATTGTGGATATTGACTGAATCAGTACTGCAATAGGATACTTACACACAGTCACAATGGAGACCTTCATGATGTGTTTAGCTCTGATGTGGTCACCCTTTCCCAAAGCGTTTCTTACTCGAACACTGACAGCAACCGACAAACCTAAAGGAATCTGAAAAATACTGTTTTAAAACATGTGTAAAACTCTGCCGAAGTAAAAATGACACTCGCAGAGCCTCGCGAAACTTAGTTTTGAATACCATTCATGGTCAATATTAAAATTTAGTGACGTAAAACGACTTATCACAGTGTAAATCATAAATACATGCTCGCACTTGCTTAAAAGTTTTTTTGACACATATTCAGCAAATAGGGAGGTGAAGAAGGGCATGCGCCGTTTATAACGTGCGATATTGTTTGTGATTCCACTTGTTGAAAGGTGTGAACCACGCTAAACTAAAAGATCCCCGTTTATGAGTAAGGAGCATCAAAGAAAAGAGCATGCTAACCATATACATAAAGCTTGAATACTGCATCAAAATACCATGGGTTGCCAATTGCATTGTCCCAAAAGATCCTGAAAGAGATAGTGTAATGTAATTTTACTGACGTCAAAAGAGTTGGAGTCTTCTTCGCAGCCGCTATTTGAGATGTCATGCAACGCCCCCAAATAGCGGCTGCGTAGACTCAGAGAGCTGATACTGACTCTTTACAGTAAGCTAATTATAACCTAGTATATCCATTATAACGGTGCATGCACAGAAGCTAATGCAGACAAATACTTAACTCACCCATAAGAAAGGTCCCCACTTCAAAACTCCACCATTCAATACACAGCATTAAAATTCCAGGTACAGCTAACATAATGAACTGCCCCCAGTGTTGTAAACTTTCTGTTGTCCAACCTTGTAATGCAACAGTGGTAAAAATTACACTTGAACACATCAAACTATTCTAAACGATTTTTTAACCAACCTGATACACGTGGTTTGTCTCCTTATTGTAGGACTTTTAAAAATTATTTCATGATTATGATTGGCTGAGAGTGGGCAAAGCTGTTATTAAATTTTTAATCTACACTCTAACGTGCGCGCATTCATTATTTGTTCAGTCGCATAATTAATGCAATAATCATATATAAAAGCTTGAGAAATTAAGGATTTACGCTACTCGCGATATTTAAAATTTCTTTAAAATTGCACTGGACTAAAGGCTTGTGCAATTTTGAGCGAATTTTCAAATTAAAATTGCACTTTCATTCATACGATTACCATAACTAATCTGTCCCGTAAAAGAGAGGTGCATTTGTTCTTCAGGATAAAACTTGCTATCTCCTTAGCCAATCACTGACGTCCTTTATAGTGCACGTGTTACGCAGGTTTTCTGACAGCAATGTCGTTATCGGGCAACGTTTTACATAAACAGAACGCATAACGACGCAACATATATGCAAATGAAAATTAGCGCCCAAAATGATAGAGTCATAACAATTTAGTTTGAATGTTTGAACAATTTCCACTCAAATGTAAAATTTGAAATAAGGGTGGAGAGGGCTGAGGAATTTTGGTATTTTTTTCCACTAAAGGTGTCGGCCTTCCTTTGCGTTTTGATTTTGACAAAAAAAACTCCTGACCCCCCACCTTTAGGTGACTGACAAACGTGCGATCCTCCACTCACTACTGCATGGTATGTTCCATGCCGTAGATTGAAACCTGAGAACATTTCGCTTGTGAACGCAAAATCCGTGAATATGAATACATCTCGATACTAGATGTGTGCTCGCTGAAACAAGAAAATGCGAACAATCATTTTTGAAAACACCTACGAGTGACCACAAACCCGATGATTATCAGCCTCGAGCTCAAATAAACAGATGTTTCAAGAGGGTAAGCACAAAGCAGGGGATAAAAAGGCAATGAAGGCGTTTCCTATAAAAATAAAGGAAAGCTGGTTGCCTATTATCAGAAACTCATAAGGGGTTGAAACGTGTAACGCGCGTTCACAGCGTTTGAACATTCAGAATTGCCAAGTACCATACTTGGAAACACGAAGAGTTTGCACGCGAATGCACTGTACACGCAACAACATTTTCGATTTTCGGATGAATTACTTGAATTCCAATCTAAACGCCGTAAATTGCTTTCAGAAGTTAAAAGAATTGTATCCAAGTGAAGTCGCCTCAACTACTAAATGTTGAAGAAACAAGAGAATTTGACCAAATTTAACTTTATTCAACCAACTTGTTTAAAAACAAAACTTTGCCATCGAGCGCGAGCTAGCGTGCGCTGTGAATTTAATCCAAATATTACAAGTTTGATTGCTATTTTTTCTCTCGTGACTTTTTCAAATATGGTACTTATGCAAACGCTTTGTACAATACGAATCATTGGGAGTTACATGTTTCAACCCTTATGGGTTTCTGCTATTATATTGAGCATCTAACCGGCATTGAAATGGGAAAAGATAAAGCGGCGAACAGATAATGACAGGAAGCGTGCACAAAGAAAGCAACAGGAATACAATGATTGTCTGGGGAGATCTCTATCACAGAAACAAATTGTCTTCCCTTAAAGTAGGTGAACTTGAACTTTACATAAATCACCACAATATTGCATTTAAAGAAAGAACAGATGGGAAAATGAGGGTGGCAAAGTCACACATTGGCAGTAAAATTTTGACTTCTATTGTGCAGGACAGTCAGACCAACATTCAGCCAGAGCGCATTGTTGGATCTACTAGTAAACGACTCAGGAGATCAGGCAGCGGATAGTCAACAGCAAGAAGCTGAAGAAACGATACCTGAGTACGTCTCGATACTGACGGAAAAGGACACGATTCCTCCGAACAAACTATGTGTCATACATGTAGAAATGTAACCTAGTAGCTATAATAAAACACCAAAAAATAAACTTAATCTGTAAGAACATTCAGGAAGTTCTGGAAAAGATGTGTGACCCTCCCCTTGAATAGCTCAAAAAGAGCTATGGCCCTCCTCTTTTGGTGCTCACCTTCATTGATGATCCTCCTTTCTGAGTCCCCAGCCCTCTCACCCCCACGACCCCCCCCCCCCCCCCCGAGATAAAACGTACCTTCCCTACTGGAATTAATGACTATAAGCAACTGCAGTGTTTGTCTGTCTTACCTTCGACAGGCCAGGTCTTCTGGTAAAGTTTAAAACAAAATATGTAAACAAAAGCAGAAACACCAAGGAACAGGCAGTAAGACAGGCAAGATGCTAAAGCCACACCTCTGAAAATTAAAGGAAAATAAGATTTTAGTGACAGGATTGAAGGCCATAAAATTGTCCTTTTAAGTACGCTCTTTGTTACTACAGTCGAAAGGACCTGCTTATAGAGAGCATACGTTTACTTAAAGATCTTTAATTCTGTTCGCATTCTAGGTAAAATAATAACTGCAGATTTTGGGTCTGTTGTGTCTTGCCAGAAAAACGAACTGCTTAATAGATAAAATTTATTTTAGCGGAATCATTTCGCTTTGCTGCTATTTTTGTTTGTCCTTGAATTTGCCTACTGTTTAGGAAAATAACATGCTAGAAAAAGATTATTGTCAATCTTATTTGTTTTAATTAAGACTGTCATCTCTAGAATTCCCATTTGAATTTCGCTTTCTAATACTAACACTTTGTTTAAGTAATGAACGAGGATAAAGAGCTGAGTTTTAGCAAGCCATGTAATGTTGTGTCGCTAACAATTCAGAATAAAGAATACTCTTTCCGAACTTATAAAAAATTTAAACTGAACAATAGCTGTAATTTTATCTGATCAAATATTATTTTTGCACACTCAGATACACGACTATTAGGACATGTCAGGCCACATATACTTCAATATCATGGCGGTTGTCGAGAGTAAGGCATATCGAGTGATCTTTTAAACAAAAGGACTTAATTATGTTTTACGTTTCTTCAGGGTATGTTTGAAACGATTTTTGAGAAAGTTATCCTTATACTTAACAAAAATATTTGCATAGATGATATCCGACTGCCTATAGACGATCGATATTTGCTTGTCTAAAGAATTTCTTACAATTAGTTCAGTATGCCTGTGGCAAGAGCTTCAAAAACACATTAATGGAATATACATTAAAAATTTAAGTCAGTTTAGTTTTATTATGGTAATATATTTTTTTTAATAATTTCCACTAATGTTAACTTATTACTATACACGGAAGCCTAATTTCGTTAGGCCTCTAGGAGAAGAAAAAGAAGAAGCCTCTATTATTCCACTATTGCGCCATTTTACCATATTAGGGCAAAAGAACGCGCAAAATATGCCACGTTATTACACTGTAGAACAGGGCAAAAATACGGAGGGACAAACTTATAGAATATGTACCCAAACTTAAGGTGGATTTCCAGTGACGCGTATATTTTTGTACGTGCGTTTATGTGCGTAAAACAATGACAACGTATGAACGACTTGCGTAAACGTGTACGCAAGTCGTTCATACATTGTCTCTAATTTTTTTTTCACGCACGTAAACACACGTAAAAAATACGCGTCACTGGAAATCCAGTAATAGTGGAATAATAAATCCCTTAATCGATGGTTCACATATAATATGAGCGGACATTTTGCTTTTTGCTTGTATTTTTCCTCGCGCCGACGGAGCTCGAAAAAAATATTACGCAACTCGCAATATATCCGCGCATATTATGTAATTAGGGTGTACACGTAATAGTGGAATGCACTAATAAAGTTTTGGTCTCTTCCAGCTCTAAAAATTTATTTCATTTTTCTTTTCGTTATTTTGTGTTGAAAAATGAATAAATGAATATCTTTTTCATAAGATTAAATTACTCAGTCCATTTTGCCTCCTACAATACAGCTTATGAAGACATCTTCCCAACAGATCTGCTGGTGTTAGTAAGAATACTTCATAATAATTATCTGTCCATGATCTATTTCATTTCTGAAACAAGAAGGTGAAGTCGCTCAAAGAAACGATTTCACCGTCGTACAAATTTGCCATTTTTTAAGATACTTGACAAAAGATGTTATGAATTGTAAGTAAAGAGATTTAGCCAATTCATATTTTTCAGTTCAAGGCACGCAGTTGTATAGTTCCGGTTCTTTGCTAGATTTTACTTCTTACAAGCCAGTAAACTAATTTCAAACAAGTAATCGACTTCCAGTGACAACATAAAAAAAAAAACTTTTGGAAAAACAAACTTCTAATTGATTCCACACGTGTGACATTAAAAGTGTTTCACGAAGGATCATGCCAGATGCAACTATTTGTGATCAAAAGTAAAACAATATCAATCATGAAAAATGCAATTACTAAAATTGACATAGGATTTATATTGTATTATTTTTTACGATTGTGATAGAAGTATTAGCCCCCGCCGTTGAAGTTGCTTTTTTACACATCATTTGCACACTAAAAGCTAATTTTTTAATGTAGATCCCATTAAGATGATTTTAAACTTCCATCAAAATCGTAAAAAAATAATACAATATAAATCCTAAGTCAATTTTAGTAATTACATGTGAAGTGTTCCACTCTCAAGAATTCCAGCTGTTCGCTGACGCAACCACCTTTTGGCGTATTTCAAATAATAATAATGAGAAGACAAACTTATTAAGCCTTGTTGGCTAGCGACGCAAGCACAAACGCAAGCACGCGAACAGGAAAAAAATGACCCTTGTGCTTGTGCTTGACACAAGTTCAAGAATATGCATCAAAATTCAATGTGTTTGTCCTCTTGTGCTTGTGCTTGTACTTGCGTCGCTAGTGAAAAACAGGCTTTAGTGCTGTCGTCACGTACGCCATGTGCATAATAAATGAATGACATTTTAAAAAGCTTATTTTTATTACAATGGTTTTATCGTCCTTGCTGAGTTTGAATTTCGACATCATCCTAATGGAATACAAATTAGAAGTTAGCTATTAGTGGAGATTAAAACAATTAATTAATCCATTATCCCGCCTCCTTCTTTCCGGAAGCCACGCGAAGTCTTATATTTATAATTAAGGCTCTTTCAGCTCACTTCAGCCTAAGGGTGCGGAGATTCACATTCGCTTTGGAAAATGTGGAGTTTAAAGAGATCTGTCTTTTTCGGCCTGGTATTCAAATGTTTTACAGTTCTTATATTCTGTTCTTCTAGTCCAAAGCAAAACGAAGATGTTGAGCAAGCAAGTTATTTCACCGAAGGAAAATCTTGTTTAAAACGGCTCGGGCTAGACATTGAACGTCCAACTTATCTTCCAAACTTGAAAAAAACGGATGAAAACGATATGGCCAAGCTAAACAGGATGAAGAAACCCCAATTCAACGTTTTGCAGAAGGATTTTCACGTTTCAGCAGGTATGCAGACTTGATATACCTTAATCTTCCCTTTTCGCCATTTCATTGTGATAAACGCGAATTCCATTTTTTTATCATTTCACTTAGCCAAAGTTACCTTGATTTCGTGATCTTAGAAGAGGGATAATTGGCGACACTTAATTTTCGTGAATTTGGAAAATTTGTTTAATATTCCTTCATCAAATATACCAATTTCTTGTCTTCGCCACCTCTAATTTCCGCGAGTTGAAAAACGCGAAAATTTTATGTCGGGAAAATTTCGTGTAATAAGATAAGGTTTTTTTATTCCCGGCTACCATTTATATCTTTTGATTAAATGTAGGGCCTCCTAAAATGCGACTTGTTCGTAAACAGCAGTATGTTAATTTATGTCTCTTGCATAATTTCTCCGATCTGCTGCCAGCAATTTTAAAACCCTCTGTGAAAGTTTACTCTAATAATACACGTTCACAGCTCGCAAACCGCGTTTCGGTTAAAGTCACGGACAACACTTCTTGAAAAAAATGCAAAGTTTTTCAAGTCTGTCGTTCAAAATCCGTCTTAACCTTTATCAGTCAAAACCATTCTTGGTTGTTTTCGCGTTTTATTACTTCTTTGTTGTTGTTTTCTTATGTTAGGAAACTATTATTTTGAGGTTTCCTACAATTTGGAAGGAACCAGAGAAATGACTTAAAATACAGCTATAGTTTACAAGCGAAATCTAGTAAACAAACGACGATATACACGGCATGGTATTGACAAGCGGCGCTGCATTATAAACAAATTACAAAAGATATAGGATCTGGCCTCATAGTATCAATCAACACAACCATGGTGAAGATAACGAACACAAAGTACTAATAACATCAGTACTAATAACATCAGAATGTACAACACCCCCTCTCAGTGTTACGTGCATAGCTATCTCTCTTCATCCATCTTTCGACATTGTCTTTCGACGTGCTGTTTGAAATGAGCCAATCAAAACAGATGCATACAGGTGTTGGTTTCTTGCAAATGAGCCCACAAGCTCAGAAGGTCGTGCTAGTGGGCTGTGATTGGCGGATTTCGATCCGTCTTATTTGTTTAGCTCGTCGAAAGATGGAAGTTGATGGAAATCCGCTATGCACGTAACACTGAGAGCTGGTGTAAATGTTTATTTCAGGAAACAACATCAAAAGGATGCGTCGAAATATCAACCCAGCACCACTTAACGATAGTCGAGGTAACAGCAGTTCTATTTTGAAAAACTCATCGGTGGTGAATAGTACTGCAAACTTGCTGTTCATATTCCTTAATGTGACACCAACGCCAACGCAAGTGGTGCCAAATCTGTGGTCTAATGAAGATATCAACATCACAATGCATTGTGAAAGTTACTGGTTTTCCTGCAGGGGACGATGTACGCAAGAAAGAGAACTCGGTGGAACAGAGGAAAGGCTTCAATGCTTCTGTGACAGCAGTTGCGAGTTCTTCAAAGACTGCTGTGCGGACTTTGACCAATTTTGTCCCTCATCCGGGATGTCAGCACATAACGCAAAGAGCCTGGATGACATTGGCCGGTGGAAGTGTGTATCTAGTTATAACTCCTTTAGCACAGTTCATGGCGTGTGGATGATTTCTTCGTGTCCTAAGAATTGGACTCAAGATGATATTAAAGATCTCTGCAATCCAGATCTTTTTCTTTCATACGATAATCTCAAAGACAATGTGCCTGTTATTGACGGAAAAGGAAATACTTACAAAAATCATTACTGTGCACAGTGCCACGGTTTAAATTCAAATGACCTGACATTTTACAATTTTAAATTCAGCTGCGATGTCCCAGTTCCACATCAGTACAAGAAAAAAGAAATCTTTAAATTCTTGTCTACTTTCTGTGACAACCCTTTCTGGCGGCCTCCGATTGGAGCAAGGCGCAGATACTGTCATCTCATCTCACCTAGCTATTGTTTGGACATTTCCTTCCCACAAAAAGTGCAACAAAAATGTTTCAACGGACCATTGAGACTTGTATACGAAAAGAATGGTTTTTACCGGAGAACATTTTCCAATCCATACTGCGCTCTTTGTAGCAAAGTGAAAAACTTCAGCTGTGGCCCAGGTCCTTACCCTTCCAGAACTGACCCTACACCCGTGAAGCCCTTCTCTCTTGTAATGGATCTTGACTTTTCAGATCGGGACCAACTCGGAATGGATCGTGAAGGTCAAAGGTCAAAGGTACGTGGATTTAACGTTTCTTGTCTACAAGGAGACGAAGTTTATGATTTTCATCTTGAAGTTTGTCGACCTGGCATTTCACCATCTGATGTCATCTCTGTCCATGAACAAATCTTCATTATCAGAGCAGGAGGGCATTTTGCGGGCGCATGCGTGCAACCGCTGTACAAAGACCGCGTCATCTTGGGAATAAAAATGGCGCGGAAGATTCAAACTTTGTTTTTTGTACTGTTTATCGTCACATAATTTAATATAGACGTCAATTTCGCTAAGAAAAAGTGTTTTGTGTGTGGCAAGGCTCTTATAAAGCAGATTTTCTGGCCTGCTTCGGGATCGTTGTTGCAAATAATGGGAAAATATGTGGGACAGATAGGAAAGCCTTCACCGACAAAAATCAAACAGGTCGTAAAAAGAGGAAAACATTTATGCGTGTGCTGGAGTGTGATATATTAGGATCAAAACTTCACATCAAATCAATTGCTGTAATACAGGTAGAGTGCGAGCAATATTATAGCTTGTCGGGAGATTTTTTGCCTAAAGGGACGGCCACCAAAGAAAAGGGTTTTCCCTGAGGGGAAAGACATGTTTGGGTGTTCTGCACATGATAATGCAGCTCACTGATGACTCTGAAGCAAAGCCAACTTGCCCTCGACTGGCAAACAGAGTTTCCTGGAACAAGAACTGCAGTTCTTTAAAACACATTTAGGCGACACAGAAGTAGAACAGTCGTTATAACAAAATGAACATCAATCTTAAAGAAATATACGTTGAATGAAAATTTGAAAATAACATTGTTTATAGTTAAAAATTATTTCTTAAGACATTTTATGCAGCAGTTATTAGAACGTTTCTGAAAAATATATATATCGCTTGTTCGTTTCATGCTATTTTTTGACTGGTGATCAAGGCTAGATTTTGATAAAGGAGCCAAAAATGTACTAATTAACATAGTAAAATGTAAACAAATAGTCTACCAGCAAAGAATTACCATAACACTTTAAAATTAAGACCGATCTCAGTAATTCTTTTCTTGTTCAACGGAATAATTGTGGTACATCGAAATGTGAAGTTATTTTGACCAATGCTTAAGTTTAAGGAAATAATCACAAACGATAGTTTCTCTGTTAGAATAAACCAGCGAGAACGTACGTTAAAGAAAGCTAAAAAATACCACAATAGACCATTTTTTAACGCTACCTTCGCAGCATTAGACGATAGTTCAAGTACTTCAGGCTCCATATATCATCGGTAGACGCTGGAGATCAAGGTTAGATTTTGAGATTTTTGCATCGTGAGAACGATGAAATTGCAGTTTTATGAAAAATCTGAACAAAATCATGACCACTCGCTCAAACCCGGGATACTTGATTATAACATCGTATAGTTAAAACTGCTGTTTTATATTTTAGTACTAAGTTGCCATAGCGCTTTGTCCGTTTAGACCTCCCAGCTATTAAAAACATGGGCAAGGTATTTAGGTTCTCGACATTCGGTCGCCATTTTGTCCACGCGCAATGTTTAATACACATAGCCAAAGTCGATCAGATAAACGGCACGCCGACACCAAAGTATGCTTGTTGTTGTCAGAAGATAAAGCAAGGACTCTTAATATCGTATACAGCAAATAAAACTTAAAACACCTTTTATTTTGAGCTGAAAATTAGGCCATAAATTGTGAAAAATATGTAAACAATCGATAGCAGAACTTCTCTGTCGTGCGCACTAGCCCATATCGACGCATGCGCACGCAAAATGCCCTCCTGCTCATTATCAGTGTTTGGATGCGTTCCGAGACTTCCTCTTGGGGCCGGCCTCTGATAACTATAGTCAACTTCCAAGAAGCCATAGCGAATAAGTTAAACTTAAACAAGACATTTATTTCTAACATCTCTATTGGAAATCCTTTCGGTCCAGTCTCGACTGCAGTGTTTAACATCCATATTAACCCAACGATACAGAAGAACATCTCTTCTCAAACTTTCCAAACAGCAATGACATCTCAATTTGTCATTTTGAACAACGCAAATTTTACTGTCTTCAAAGTCGCTGTGAAACCATTTTATTGTGCTGTAGTTGAAACTTTCTACCCAAGTGAATATACGTTTGAAAGAAACGCGGTCAAAATCAAAAATACAGGAGAAATATTTCAAGAGGCGGACTATTACTCAAACGAAACGGAATGGATAAACGGATCGCTAGCGCCTATCGGCATCCTTACAGTCTGTAAACAACCACAGCTAAACTGTTCTGGGATTTTAGTTGGATTAACGGAAGACGAATACGTCATTTTACCAAATGGTTTATTGTATCGTAACATTTCAGAAGAGCTCTTTCAACCAGGAAGTTTTCTGTTACTCAATAACACCATCTGGGTTTGTACACATTTTTCTTCAAATTACGAAGAATCGTTTACAGAAGCTGATCGCAGCAGTACAACAGAGAATGACATTGTCTTAGTCGTATTAACCTATGCTGGACTTTCCCTGTCCATTTTAAGTTTTGTTTTAGTCTTAGTGACCTATTCATTATTTAAGGAACTTCGCACTTTACCTGGAATTTATCTTATGAATCTTTGTTTGGCACACTTACTGGCTGACTTATTCTATCTTGCAACCGGGTACGTTAATGCCAAAATTGCATGTACAATTATCGCTATTCTATTGCAATATTTCTTCTTAGTTTCTTTCATGTGGATGTCATTCATAGCTTTTGAAACATGGAAGGCGTTTTCCAAAATTCGCATCCGTAACAGACAGCCAAACCAGAGGGAAAAGCGTTTTGATTTATTGCGAAGGTTTGCAATAGGCTGGCTTCCTGCTTTTGTTTTCGTTGTCGTGTGTGTTTCTCTTGACCAGACCAACGTGGTTGATTTTCAGTATGGCGGTATCAAGGGATGTTGGATCAACAACTCAACTGCAAATTTGTTTTTCTTTATTGTACCGCTCGCTTTTTCCATCTCTTTCAACGCAGTATTTTTCGCTTTGACTGTGCGAGCTATCAGGAAAACTAACAATCAGACGCGAAGAGCAACACATGAAACGGTGAAACGCAAAACTGCCGGCGTGTTTCTAAAGATCTTCATCTTAATGGGCTTCACTTGGATATTTGGGTTTTTGAAGATTCTTGTGTCCAAGTATTTTGAATACCCATTTATCATATTTACTACTCTTCAGGGGCTGTATATAGCGCTAGCGTTTGTGTTTACATCGAGGGTTAAGCAAATGTACCGTGCTTTGTGCTGCATAATGAAGACCAATTTAGTCAGTGGAAGCGAAGATACACGACTCTAAAAACATTGATCCCTTTGTGTCAGCTTAGCCCTGTATTTAACGACTAGACGTTATTAATTTTAAATAAAAGACGATGATAATTCCAGAGAATATAAATTTATTTCTACTGAAGCACAATGCTTGGTGAGCTAGGACGTTAGTAATTTTTTTTCGAAAACTTGGTTCGGGGAGGACTTATATCCTGGGAGGACTTATATACCCGGAAAATCGTTTTTGTTAGCAGCCGGTAGGGGCTTATAACTTTGATTTTCCGTGTGTGAATTTTATCTTACAATGTTATTAACCATTTAATGGTGATTGTACTGCTTTATATACAACTTGGTATTAAATAATAACAATAAAAATCAATATATATTAACGTCTCATTAATTAGAAGAAAATTGCAGTGAAAGAGACTCTTTAAAGGGAAATCCAAAGGTCATCCCTGTATCTTTTGTATAAAGAGGTAATAACTGCCGAAATATGCGTGACACGAGACAACCCAAAGGCCTTTGATTTGATCTTACGGCATCTTTGACCCTCTTTCAAGGGTATTCCTAGTATTAGAGTTATCTTCATCCCTTGTAAACAGGTCATTACCAGACTCGTTTCCAGTCGTTCCCGAGGCGGTTTTGACTATAACGCATTGCATCAAGGGAATTTTTCCCCAGTCTTTCATCACCTTTGAGAACGAATAAGTAGGGACTGGGAACGAGTCTGGGTCATAACAACGTCAATGGTTGTCCAGCAGCGCCAACTGAAATTGACACAGGTTGAACAGTAGCTGGTGTTCTTTTCGTTTCCTTCAATGAATGGCTGTTTGCCACAAAAATTCTGTTGGCGTTTAGTCGTCTCTTTCTTTTACAACAACGACAATTTAGCAGTTTGAAAAGTTCCTGTCGAAATCTTGGACAGCGAAACGAGTAAATCACAGGGTTGGCTGCTGAACCGACCAGCGCGAAGAACATGGAAAATAATTGGTATTTCCGGGCGTTTTCCTCATTCCCAAATCGTGTTACAACGGGTCTTCCGAATGTAGGAGTCCAAGTAAATAAAAATGTTATCGTAAGGATAATAAATAGTTTTGTCAGTTTGCGTCGTGACTTGAAAAGAGCAAGATTTGTCGCTTTGTTGTTATCTGTGTTGAACCACATGTGATAAATAACTCGCGAATAACAGAAAATCATCACAACACTCGGTATAACAAGACCAAATGTGAATAGCACAAATATGTAAACTGTGCTAACCGTGCTGAGAGTTTTAAACCAAAATAGTGCATCATTTGTTACGTTCTCGTGCGGTGAACTGCTTGTTTCATTCGTCGTAGCGTTTTTCCTTTCCCATGTACTCTGCGAGCTTAGAGACTCAATAACAAATCTCGCCGCGCTGAAAACTCCAGCGAACAACCATACTGCAAAAATGACTTTCCACGTCAGAGATTTTCCCACTCTTTTCATGTGTAGAAAAGGTTTCAAAATACCAAAATACCTTTCTACTGCCAGAGCAACAAGAAAGTAAATTGAGCTCAAAGCGTTCATGACGAACTGAAAAGACGAATACGAAACGTTGTTCGACACAAGAAATATTTCGAAGAAAGTGACGATGGCGAACCCGAAATCCGACCAAGCGAGGCTAAATATTAGGCATGTGTTCACATTTTGCAGTTTCTTGTTTTTGTTGATAACCACAATGACAAGAAAGTTCCCAAAAATAGTGAAAACGAGAAGTTGAATTGAAATCCCAGATATGAGCAACGTTAACACATCCATGCATACACAGCGTACGAGATCCTCCTTCGTTCAAGAAAAGCTAAATCTACTTCCATTTCGTAGCAGCGCATGTTAAATACATTTAACGTTTTATTTATGATTTACACAAGAGTTTATTAAAACACACCGTTGGCCAAACAAAGCTGTGCTTTTGGGTGGAGCAGTCGACTGAAAGAACATTTTTTATTTTTTATTTCATTGGGTCGCTAAAGGCTGATTCTCATATGATCGCCCCGATCGTCCCTGTCGCCTCTGTCGCTTCAAAAAGTTTGCTTGCTCCAATCACCGCAGACTTTGCAAACGACAGAAGCGACAGAGACGATCGGGGCGATCATATGAGAACCAGCCTTAAGACTGAACAACGCTTTTCATGTAAACAGTACAATGAATCATTAGAAAAAACACACAGCTAGGATTATAATATAAATAAGAAAAGAATATTTAACAAACAGAACACAAAAATTACCATGCTTTCGTTCTTATTATTTTTTTCTCTGTTTGCCGGCAGAAACTTGAAGTATATAGCGTAGGTAAAGAAAGCTTGATCTTTAAGCAGTATGTTGGCCGTTGCTTATTCCTTTTTTTAATCTTATCAAAACAAAAATTCCACTATTAATTTTCTTCTCTTTATGATGACCAAAGTAATTAATTATTTTGCTTGCAAATCAACAAGAATAAAGTGGTTTCCCAAGTGCGTGTAATATTTATACAGGCAGCTGAGCCATCATAAAGCTGCGAGAACATCAAATTGCAAGAACACGTATTAATGAAGTTTGCTTTTGTCTAGTCAGCAAACAACTCTGTGTTTTCATAATACATCTTCGTAAAAAAAAACTTGCAAATGTCAATATCGATATTAGCACAAAACATCATTAGAAAATTTGGTGATCAACACAAAATTTTTACAATTAATTTTCTTCTGTTTATGATGACCAAAGTAGTTAGTAATTTTGCTTCCAATCAACAAGAATAATGTGGTTTCTCAAGTAAGTAAAAAAATAATATTCTGACAGCTGAGTCATCTTAAAGCTGCGAGAACATCAAACTGCGCATTTATGAAATTTTCTTTTGTCTAGTCAGCAAACAACTCCAAGTTCATAAATACATCTTCGTTAAAAACTTGCAAAAGTCAATATCGATATCAACACAAAACATCAACAGAAAATTTTGCATAATTATTTTTTTCTGTTTATGATGACCAAAGAAATTAATAATTTTTCTTGCAAATCATTAAGAATAAAGTGGTTTCCCAAGTGCGTGTAATATTTATTCAAGCAGCCGAGTCATCATAAAGGTCTCCGCATACGTGGGGACAATACGCAGGGACATGTCGCAGCAACATGTAGCAGCGACAAAATCATGTGTTGTTCACACTGCGGGGACATGAAGCAGGGACGTGTAGCGGGGACATGTAGCAGCAACAAAATCAAAATGTGTACACACACAAGTAACTGTAGCGGGGACATGCCCCAGGGACATGTCGCAGCGACACGTCCCCTCGTGTGTGCGGATAATTTTTGGCACATGCAACACGAATTCCTGCAACATTTTGTCCCTGCGACATGTTGCACGAAGTTTAACAAGTTGGATTCCGTGCAACATGTCGCAGGGACAAAACAGCTTCAAACTTCGTGTTGCGCGTGCCAAAAATAATTAGCACACACGAGGGGACGTGTCGCTGCGACATGTCCCTGGAACATGTCCCCGCTACATTTTCTTGCGTGTGTACACATTGTGATTTTGTTTCTGCTACATGTCCCCGCTTCACGTCCCCTCAGTGTGAACAACACATGATTTTGTCGCTGCTACATGTCGCTGCGACGTGTCCCTGCGTCTTGTCCCCACGTGTGCGGAGACATTAAAGCTGCGAGAACCTCAAACTGCGTATTAATGAAGTTTTCTTTTTTCCAGTCAGCAAACAACTCTAAGATTTAATAATACCGATCTTCGTAAAAAGAATTTGCAAAAGTCAATATCGATATCAACACAAAACATCAACAGGAAATTTGATGATCAAGACAAATATTTCACTATTAATTTTCTTCTGTTTTTGATCACCAAATTAATTAATAATGTTGCTTGCAAATCAACAAGAATAAAGTGGTTTCTCAAGTGCGTGTAATATTTATTCCAGCACCTTAGTGATCATAAAGCTGCGAGAACATCAAACTGCGTATTAAAGTGCCTATGAAGTGAAAAATGTTTTTGTTTAGTTTAAGAATTTACCTTTAGAAATACATGATTCCAAAGTTTGAAATGTATAGTGGTAAAACTATCGATTTTACAAGCGCTCAAATTTGTGCCATTTTCCCCTAAAAAATGGACAGAGGAATGGGTCGAGTTTATTCCTGAAATACGAGCCCGTGACGTCACTATGGTGCCTCACGTTTGTTTGTGCAGTCAACCACGCAGTCAGTTTACTAAGTTTCTTGTAACCAAGGAGTGTTTCCGGGACGAAAAGAAGTCGAGCGTTTCAGAAATGACCGAAATTTCAGAAATATCTAGCAACCTCGAGCATGAAGAAACCTCAACATTCGACAGTACGATATTTTCGCGCAGATCTTGATTCCGCTTACTTGCCTACAAGTATCGCTCGTACCCGTACAAGTATTGACAAAATCCGTCCTAGAAAGACGGTGAACTTCGAGATTTAAAACGAATGGAACAAATAAGAAGACTCCCCGTCTAACAGTATACTCTGCTGTCCTTCCTAATCAAAGTCTGATCCTGCGGAGCCCAACTGATCCCATTGCAAGTGTATGTTTTCAACCACATAGTTTACGCAATTTATGTTCACTGGCAAGTAAATCTTGAGGTTTTCGCAAATAAATCTGTACATTAAGTTTGTGTAACAAACACACTTTTGTCCACAAACGAAGTGACATTAGTTCGACGTGAAATCATTGTAGCCGTGAAGCCTTCCGTAAACCGAATAAATGGCCACACAACCCAAAATCACGCGGCAATTTTAAATTATAAACATTTGTGCTGCGTCGTCGCGTCGATCTAGTTTGAAATGAACGTGTCTTTTTTGTCTTGTCAATTTGGCATAAAAAGTCTAAAAACCTAAACACTTCTTGAATGAAACTTGTCTTTATTAATAACACAGATAATGGTATCAATTGTAATCCCAGCTTTTGAGAAGGAAATTAATTTCAGGTTTTTACGGCGGCGCCAGGAAAAGGGGACAAAATTTGCATCCACTCATACATGTAGTTAAAACATTGCTGCACGAAAGTATCCGATTTAGATTTTTCTTTTCACAGGCAACGGATTTTTCAGAAGAAAACTAAGTAATGGAATGAACTTCAAAGTTTAATATTTGCGTTCTAAATTATGTCACAAGCGAACATGACACAACATACGGCATGATACGGGCTTCCTTTTTGGCCAAGTTTGCATAAATATCGATAAATATCGGCGAGACCCGCACCAATTCGAGCTGGGTTTTTTTTCAAATTCATCGTTACTTCAAGCCTAAACCTACATGTATTACCCTTGGATTTGCCTTTCATTTATTTCATTATCATCATCATCCGTCCTTGTTATTTAACAGTTATTTACTATCGGCTATTTCGAACTCCAAAGTGTGCCGAACAGAGCGGCTTGTCGGTGCTTCGAGGAGGAATCTGGCATAAGGCTGCTAGTCCGGGAGCTAGGAGCACAGAAATGATGTTTTGCACTTCAAGAGTACTGAAAAGGTTTGAAAACGGATTTCAATTGATTAAAACCTCCTCTTTCACGCTAGATAGTTTGTGATTTCAAATTGTGGTATACGTTTTGAGTTATAGCTATGTTTTTGTCAGTCGGTACAGGTCAAAAAAGGTCTCACATGAGAACGAGGCTGAAATTGCCACTCGATTTATTCATAGAAACTTATCCAATAAGAAAATAAATGTTATCCAGATAACTGATAGGACTCTATGAAAGTCGATTTTATGAAAAGTACCACGGCTTGCAAAGAAATAACATGATATTTGATCTCGTTTTGTGTGACGTGTCACAGCATCCTTATTCGCTGTTACATAGGAACAGAAACTTTTCCGGCTCACGATCATCTGCAAACCGTTTGCTCTTTCAATTTGCTCTTTTCGCACTAAAGAAAGACAATAATTTTAAAATTCATCACTTGTTGTAATAAAAACCTTGACCAAAGGCGTTAAAGTAGCGCATTTTTACAGAAGCCTCGCTGTCATGTTAATGGAAAAAGAAAAAAATAATATTAAACTTGGTAAGGAAAGAAGCAATATTTAATGAAATTTGCCCACAAGAAAATATTTAAAATACATGCAGGTTCTGTCAATTGTAGCGTAGAAAATAAATATGACGTTAAACTGTGTCAGTTCTGACAAGACCTATCAGACCCAATTTAAAGAAGAAGATTAAGAAAGTTTCCACCTTAGATTTTGTTAAAACTTGTCTCATATGAAAGTTATAAACGGTCGTAATGACGCCTAGAATATCATAAATACCAGGTCACAAATAGTCGCTTAATGAAACAGTCATTCTATTTCTGTTTCGGCGCTCGTGGTCCCCCGTAAAGTGCAGCATTTTGTATTACTTTTTCTAACCATGCCCAACAGGTTATGGCAAGGTCTTTAGTAGCTGTAGGTTATATATTCAAACGTAAGTCTGAATACTGTAATGTTCTTTTTTTTTTACAGTAAATGACATTGTACAGCGCATTCGCAGTACGTACAAACAGCTCTCTTTCGGGATATATACATTCTTTTAATCAAAGCTTTGGTTTGTGTGCTGTTCTCTCGTCTACCTCTGCCGCTTTCTCTAACCGCCCTAAACGATCTTAGTTTTTGATTCTGCGTAAAACATGTTTAAGCATTTCGGTTTCCAGTTACAGCGAGAGAGTTCAAAGCACCAGGAAATGCAAATAAAAGGAGGGAACTACAATCCACAACAATTTTCCAAGTCCTATGGTAACTTTCCCACTTAAATACAGAAGCAATAAAACACGTCTGTGCTGACCAGTCAGCGCCTTCATTTGCAATTCAAGTCGCCTCACAGAATTCAACAGGAAGAGACGGCATGGCATCTTTTTTGAGCTTTACTGAGGGACCAAAACTTGTTGTTTTCTCACGAATCGAGCTCCTAACTGGGCAGCACATAAGTGTTTAAAGTACCGCAGCGCTCGCACCATCTTTCGAATCATGTTTGGTGTGTAATAGAAACCTTGTGTAGGCTTTCTCGCGGCAGAATATAATGCAATGATCGCAAAAACACTGGTCACTTCCCTTTTTTGTGAGGGGCAGGGGTGGTGGTTGGGAGGGGCCCGGGGGGGGGGGGTTAGAGGAAGGTATAACCAAGCCTTCCAATATGACAAGCAAAACTAGGCTCTTACTTGGTTGGCGGTATAGCTTACTTTAAGCCCCCAATCGTCCGCAGTAATAACATTTGGTACGCTTGCCTCAAAGCACTTCAATAGTGTTACCTCTCACTTAAAGAAGTAAAATAGTGCGGGGAGAACATTGTCTTTGATCCTTATTGGCCAATATCCGTCCGGCAAAGATGCAGAGCAAAAGAAGAGAGGAAAAAACATTGAAATTGATATTAGTGGCCCACATACATCACTTCCTTACGTTATTTACAGGGAAGCGAGTAATAGCCTAATTTTTCCCAGGTTAGCCGAAACGGGTTCTTTTCTAAATGGTAGTAACACAAATTATTTTAGGCAATACAGGTTCTTAATAAGTTCTTATTTTCTAAAGAAAATTTTCTTTAATGCTTAACTTTTAGTGATATTCGGCCTATTCCTTGTATAAAATTTGCATACCACATAAGTGCTTATGTAATAAGCACTAGCCATTTAGAAAATGACATTATATAATTTTATACGCACAGTTATGCTTTGTCCAAACTTCCAAAAAACATTTTAATCAATTTTAGAAAATAACAACTTGTTTCCAAATTTGAGGCCAAATAGGTTCTTATACAAATGGGGTCTAATTTCCAAATTTTAGGTACTTAACTGTTAGGTTTTTACCCGCGGGGTTTTACTGTATATATATTTTAAAACCGGAAAAAAGGACTAATCTCGTGTCCTCCCAATCCGATTCTTAAAATATACTTTAAACAGGAACCTTGTTATTGCTACTGAGTGTAAAAGTAGAAATTTTGCAGTTTCTCGGAAAAAGAGAAAGCCCAAAATTAATTAGACCATTAGATTCAAACAACGAGAAAGCCGTCAGAAGGGTTCTATCATACGCCAAACATGATGCCCAAGATGATGCGAAAGATAATGCGAGAGCTTCCATTCAATCGCCAGATACTGAATGAGTAATGTAGCCTTAATGTACTGGTACTTATTATGCAAGGAAATTGGCTGCCAAGAGCTGTCGTTCCGGACAGTGTTTAAAGTTCAAACAAAATACACTCAAGTACACAAAATTGTTTCATCAATGTTTGGTAAACAGTTGTGAAAAGTTCATGCTTTCTCTCTCCTGGGATGCGATTCTACAAACTTTGATGTTAATAATGGAAAGCAAAATATGTTAAAACACAGGCTTATCAAGAAATCTTAGGATGGTTGTAGAAAGCAGCAGAGTCACGGTAGACCCGAGAACGGACTTTGCTGGAGGAGCTTCTGCCTTAATCTCTTCCCAAGCAAGGCTGACTAACATGTTGTGAAACAAAAGAAACAGAAAGAAAGAAACAGAATAGCAAGTCTCTTCAACAAACGTCATTCAATCTTCCACTTAGGTTCTTGATTTAGTAAGACACATCAAAATTATTTTCCTTTCGTCAGGTAGCCCTTAGTTTGTTTTACAAGGTAAGAGTGTGTTGTGGGCAACCCAATGACGGGCCGAAAGCCACAATTGACAGTAACTTTCTGCACAATAATTTTTTAAATGAATTTAGTTGCCGCCAAATAAAAATGTTTATGACTCCTATCCACTTCTTTTGTTAATGATTAAATGTAACTATCAAAGTTTAACAAAAATGATCAGCTAGGGAGGAATGGCAGTGCAGGGTTCAACCAGAGGGGGATAGAGTGTATTTTGTGTCCAGTGAAACAACGGATTGAGCAATAGTCACAAGACTATCTTGTGACTTAACTAACAATAAAAATTCATTGAGCAATAGTCACGAGTTGACTCGGAAAAGTACATAGCCTCGTTTCCATTAAGAGCTATAAGACGTGGCGTGTTACTTGAGTTCGTCCTCTTTGTCTCCAGACCTTACACTCTGCGAGTTCAACCCTCCTCCAGCCTTCCTCCACCTCGTATACCTTTATTTAGATGTATTGGGTAATTTTATTTTGGGCCTTTTTTCTCGTACCCTCACCTTTGCTAGAGCTTTACGAACAAGAATCGTTGGTAATTAAGTTAATTTGACTTTGTATGATTTAATCAATAAATCGGCCACCTCGCGTGGCCAAAATTTATCCCAACACTTGACTGGTCTACAATCCTTTCACCGCTCTTTGCAAACAAAGCTCGGCTGTTGACCAAATAATTGACTATACCTTATTGATAAATTTGTATTTAAATTGCATCTGGTATAAGGAGACATAAAGACTTATTCTGAAATATCTTGTCAACTTTTGCATTGTATTTTTGTTCTTGATGTTTTTCGATGGTTTTTGACGACGTATGACAGCATCATATCCTTTTTTTTTTTTTTTTCATATCCTCAACATTGCATCATAAACGTCACTATTTCAGACTCCAAGTCAGAAAATAATGTAAAGTAATGGAAAATTTATCCCAGAATGAAAATGGCTGGCTACAATCTACTCACTGTATTGGTGCCTACTGTATTGGTGCCTGAAAAGTAGTCAGGGACGTCGTGATTGAAACGAAGAATTATGTCAAAACGCTGAAGCTGAGGCTACAGGTCACTAAACACGGTCCCAGGCAAACGCTCGGCACATCAAAACATTCACGGGGGAAAATTGCTATAATGAACATTTTTGCATCATAAAGTAGATCTTCTTCTCAAAGTTTTGGAAAAAATCTCGAGGCTACGTCGCTTATACATCTTTCATGTACGAGGGCTGAGGGAATAGAGCAGGCAGGATTCGTAATGAACGTAACAGTCTTAAATATCATTTATTTTTTGTTTCTTAAAAGATATCTTCAAGGAAATGTATGTTTGTGCATGGAAGTTTACAAGCAGCTACATCGCAAATTTTTTGCCAAGCCCGTGCAATCTCGGACACCACTGTTAAGACACTTGCAGTGACTTGGCCAAATGTCCACTTAATAGTGTACAATAGTTCTTTTTTTTTACCCTCCACCACTCTCCCTCATTTGGTCATTGCTTCGTGTTGTCGTGTTGTGAAAACAACACGAAATGAATATCAAACCTTTAAAAACAACTTTTGCAGTTCAAACACGCTCTCGAGTAGAGACATTTTAAAGAACAAAATGTGACTAGTTGTTATTTGCAATTTGTAACATTCTTGATGTCATCAACGAACGAAATGGAGAACAAAGTATAATAAAATCTTTGAATATTTTTAAGCACCAATTTCGATCTTTAACTTTATTTTCTACTGTACCCGATCGACAGCAACTGTTTTAGATATTTTCTGTTAGGGGAAATTTATCGAATATTGTTTTTTCCTAACCAAGTTTATTATCACTGTTCGTTTTCCTTTTAGCACCAAAGGGAGGCTTCCAATAAAAGGCGCCACTTTAACGGCTTTCACCAAATTTTTAACTTCAGCAAGTGATAAATTTTAAAAATATTGCCTTTCTTTAGTGTGGAAAGAGCAAATTGAAAGAGCAAATGGTTTGCAGGTGAACGTGAGCGAAAAGTTTCTGTTCCTATGTATCAGAGAAATGAGAATGCTGTGACACGTCACACAAAACGAGAACAAATATCACGTGATTTCTTTGCAAGCCGTGGTGCTTTTCCTAAAATCGACTTTCATAGAGTCCTATCAGTTATCTGGATAACATTAATTTTCTTATTGAATAAGTTTCTACGAATAAATTGAGTGGCAATTTCAGCCTCGTTCTCATGCGAGACCTTTTTTGACCTGTACCGACTGACAAAAACATAGCTATAACTCAAAACGTATACCACAATTTGAAACCACAAACTACCTAGCGTGAAAGAGGAGATTTTAATCTATTGAAATCCGTTGTCAAACCTTTTCAGTACTCTTGAAGTGCAAAACATCATTTCTGTGCTCCTAGCTCCCGGACTATTCCTTCATTTATTTACTATCGGCCATTTCGAAATCCAAAGTGTGCCAAACAGAGCGACTTGTACTTCGAGAATAGATCTTTTAAATCGGCACGCATAAGGCCGGCCTTCATTTATTTACTTAGTATCGCCCCAGCAAATTTCCCTTTCGTAAACGGTCGTTGCCATTTGAAACGGTCTATGCCATTTCTCAGAACGGTCGTTGCCATTTGAAACGGTCGATGCCATTTCTCAGAACGGTCGTTGCCATTGAAAACGGTTGATGCCATTTCTCATGACGGTCGATGCCATCGTAAAGGTCGCCAAGAAATATAGGTTATTCACCAGCCGGGAGGTCCGTATTGGGAAAAACTGTGCCCAAGGTCTTGGATACCAAGACCGAGGGCACAGTTTTTCCCAATACGGACCGACCGAGGCTGGTGAATAACGTTTTTATTTTTTTCCTACTTTATTTGTTTTTAAAAGAAACCTAGGAAGATTTTTTCACAAAATCTTTGTTTGCATACGCGCGTCATTTCAATGTTGTGTCGTTTGACGGATTAGTAAGAGTGTAAAATGCTGCCTGTTTGTTATTTATAAATTCGGAATAAAATAGCCTCGCTTAAATGAACCGAACTAACAGAAAGGTTTAGCATATTAAATTGACACTGAAGAGATTCAATAAAAGAAATTGAAGTAGTAAATATGGCATAAATGTAAAATCGAGGCAAAGCATTTATATCATTGACAAAACTGAACACTTTCAAATCGATTCCGGCTTCTCGATGAATGTTTTGAAAGGAATTGTGTTCGTAGGATAGTAATTCTCGGACTAAAAAATATTATCTGACTTAAAGACAGTTTCGGTACAGATATGCATACTTGTTTTTAACGAATTAATAAACTCAGCGTTGATTCCCAGCAGAATTTCTTTGTGATGAACAGTGCGAAAGTGAAACTGAATGAAATGCGTAGTTTGGACGTACGGCACAATATTGCGAGAATTATTTTGACTGTTTTGTAATTAAGAATCACATTTTCTTGAATGATAGCATTTAAAGTTTTGTTTTGGCAAAAAGTGGCCGATAAAAAGGCAGTTTTTTACTCAAAATTGAAGTTTAAAACCGTTTCAGCGTACCGTAATGGCGTGAAAATGATTGCAAAATAACAAACAACCACAAACTACGAAACTAGAACTCGATTTTGTCGATAAAGAAATGAATACTCGCCTTTAGAAGAACTTCGAGGCCTTTAATTCCACTTCTATTTTTTCTTTTCACCTTTACAACGGTTGGTGAGCAGCTATTTCGATTTTGCAGAGCAAATCTTTCATGTGTTCGTTCGTACAACACTGCAAAATGATTTCGCGCGGAAAATTCACTCGACGATTCATCTCGCAACGGATACCGCCCGCTGTGAGCGGGCCGGATGGGAGAATACCGCCCGCTCCCGGAACCAATCAGGCTATGTGTTGCAAAACTACTATAGATGCCAACACAACACTCGCAACTGGAGTCCAAGTAAAGATCCACAGCAGAAATTGTACTTGAATCCATCTGCCAGAGTAAAGAACACCAATTGCCCCTTTCAGATGATAGTCAAAATAGACAGCGAGGGATGTTGTGCTGTGGACATAGAGTGGGACCACAACCATTCACTTGAAACTCTGGAGACCTCTAATTTCCGTGACCTTTCTCCTGAGTGCACAGAAAGGGTTTTGAAGTTGTTTGAAAGTGGGCATAGAAGTCTGGGTCCCATACTATGAAATCGAAGACAAAGCACATGCAAAGGAAAAAATAGGAAAACAGAGAAATCTTAGTGAATAAACAATGGAATGTTCGCATAATGTTTAACATAAAGGGAAATTCACTTAAGGCAAATTGCCTAGATTGAAAACCTCTCTCCTTGGATCTGCCCCTGAACAACAAGGTTATTAAAAAGATTGAGGTTTTGACATTGTAAATAAGTTTTAATTCATTCTTTCCTGTTAAAGTCTAACACAACATTTGTAATGATTTAAAATTTGGTTTGAACAGTAACATGTACATGTGCTGCAATGACCACAATTAATTTCAAAAATCGATAATAATAATTTAAAAACAAAAACAATTATGTATTATAGATTGATCCAATAGTCCTTTCAAATCATCTCCAGTTAAAATCATTAAATGCAGGATAGGTTAATTAAACATGTGACTTTTGGTGTCTTATAAGATTTCGTTTCTCTGCAAAAGTCTTTTGACAATGATCACACTTGTAGCTGTTTTTATGTTTCTTGTCTTTATGCCTCTGTAGCTTTTGCTCATGGTCAAACGATTCATTGCATTCCTCGCAAATGCACTCATGACAACCTTTCTGGTGGTATTTGAAGTCCTTCTCCCTTGTGAACTGGGTGCTGCAGGTTGGACATTTTTTTATCTCTGCTATTCCCATATCAAGGTCTTCCCTCAAGCTCTGTGCTTTATCTTTCCAGTCCTATGAAGATCATAGCATGATATTTTAAAAGGGGGGAAATATATTAGGGAACAATCGTGTATTTTTGATCCCCCCTATTTTTTATATAAACTAGATTGCAAAGACAGTTTTTTTCACCCTCTATCATAATTTTTTGAGGATAATACCCCCTTGCCCCCCCCCCCCCCTCCCTTTCCTCAAAACCTGTATCCGCCACATGTAGGTTATTTCTAATTAAAATTTAGGTTAAATTAATTGGTACATTATAATGGGCCTTGCTATCCCCTAGGTATATTTAAGAGTTCTGTCTGGAAAAATAACAAGTCTGAACATTATATTACAAAATTGACATTCAGCTTGAGGTCCCAGCTTGATTCAAGATCAACATTCATAACCTAAAATACTTTTAATTGGAAAGTTTGACGAGAACATTTACACTCTCGGTCCTTACAAAGTTAGCCACGTAAACCACATAGCAGTCCACTGAAATGGGGCAGGGTTAATACACAAACATTCGCAATGTTAGAAGTTTATAACTAACCTTTCGTCTGTCTGTCGGCAATTTCTTCCACATATTGCCAACCACTTTGGAAACCTGCCCGATTCCTGCCCCCTTTCCAAGTTGTTCCTTGACATCTGGCTGTGGAATGATACAAAGTACGAGGAAACTATATCAGCTTATATCGAATGTAATTTCAAGGCCTACAAAAATAACGAATACAAGTGCAACACTTATAGATAAGATATTTGGTAATGACATAAACGAAAATTTTAGATGCGGTTTATTTTTCACTGATATTTCTGATCACTTAATCTTAATCACTTGTAATCGGATGTAAAGGATGTAAGGGAAACAACATGTTTTAGAATATTTGAACAAGCACTTTATCCAGGCTGAAAATGATTGAATATTTCGGGAAATACAAAACAAACTCACCGCAACTGACTGCATAAAGGAGTTCCACCTCGTTGGCTTCTTAATTGATTTTTGTTTTGTTTCTGCACAAGAAGAATGGGTTCGTTCTCTTTCAGCTGGCTCAACTCTTGCGCACGTGGATTGCTCCGCCATCTTATAAACAACACTGCCCGGAAGTGACGTCCGAGCGTGCCAACAGCGTACGAGCTATTCACGAGGGCTGTCGTCTGCTCGGCTAGTTTTAGAAATGGCATCGACCGTTTCAAATGACAACGACCATTCTGAGAAATGGCATCGACCGTTTCAAATGGCAACGACCGTTTACGAAAGGGAAATTTGCATCGCCCCATTCGAACTCCAAAGTGTGCCGAACAAAGCGACGTGTACTTCGAGGAGGGATCTTTGAAATCGTGCGTGTGAAAAACTGGACCCATTTTGCCTTCGCAGCCGGATCAGACGGGAACTGATGCATTCGTTTACCTGGCGTGAACGAAGGATTTTTACAACTTTGCTGGTTAGGGTCACCAGCAACGCAAAATCGCCCTCGCAGTTTTCTCTTTGCTTTCTCCACTCTCGCCATTGTAAAATCGATCTGAGGCACCCAAGTGACGTCAGAGAT
The DNA here is from genome assembly GCF_052425735.1 of Oculina patagonica. Taxonomy (NCBI): domain Eukaryota; kingdom Metazoa; phylum Cnidaria; class Anthozoa; order Scleractinia; family Oculinidae; genus Oculina; species Oculina patagonica. Next base: position 8,214,169 of record NC_135761.1, on the reverse strand, counting down.
TAGTATCACGTGGTATTTTGACCGCGCGATTCAAAGACCATTTTTGAGGTGAAAATGGCACAACTTTGAGCGCTTGTAAAATTGATAGTTTTAACCCTACGCGTTTCAAACTTTGGAATCGTGTATTTCAAGAGGTAAATTTTATAACTAAACAAAGACAATTTTCACTTCATAGGCACTTTAATGAAGTTTCCTTTTTTCCAGTCAGCAAACAAGTCCAATATTTCATAATACATCTTCGTAAAAAACTTGCAAAAGTCAATATCGATATCAACACAAAACATCATTAGAAAATTTGGTGATCAACACAAAATTTTGATTATTTTTTTTCTGTTTATGATGACCAAAGTAATTAATAATTTTTCTTGTAAATCATTGCGAATAAAGTGACTTCCCAAGTGCGTGTAATATTTATTCAAGGAGCTGAGTCTTCTTAAGGCTGTGAGAACATCAAACTGCGTATTAATGAAGTTTCCTTTTTTCAGTCAGCAAACAACTCCAAGTTTTCATAATACATCTTCGTTAAAAACTTACAAAGGTCAATATCGATATCAACACAAAACATCAACAGGAAATTAGTTGATCAACACAAAATTTTCACAATTAATTTTCTTTTGTTTATCCACAGGCAGCCCAAGCTAACGATAAGAGCCAGAGTACTCTAAGACTCAATTTATAAGGATTTGTATGGGAATGAAACGGTTTTCTTTTACGATATAGAAATTCGAACGTTTTATGAATAAAATTGACACTGTTGCTGTGTCGTGTTCTTTCTTGTTTGGCAGCTCCTCGAGCCAATTTGAAGTGATTTTGACGAGTTATTGCTTTGCGAAATTTTGAACACGTGTACTTTATTAAATATTCCCAAGGCTGGAAACTTTTTTCGACAGCATCTCACTCGAAGCGAAATATCTTCCGTGAAATTGGTCAAATCGCTACAGAATTTCCAGCCCTGTAATCTCCGGTAATTTCGCTTTCCTCTCGTTGTCCATTTGGTTCCGAGTGATCTAGTGAAGGGTAGAAAATTTCTCCAAAGTGCGATTTTTGCTTTTCTTGTTATGCGCGGCCCATCAAACCACACACAAAATGACGTCAGGTCGACAAAATCTACTTCAGTGGTGGAGGGCATGGCGATATTGTCACTAACTTTAAATACGCTGTAGGACCCGGAGAGGTCGATTTTTTACCGGAAATAAAAACCGGCGTTTAACAAATCACGTGCCGGTTTCAAAATTAACGTAGGACTGTCAAATGACTCTCCCTTGAGCCACTTTGCTGCAACCATTGGAAATATGCTCTCACAGATTAAAATCTGACAGTGGATTCCTAATGGAGGCAGCCTGGTATCTTAGAAATTGTAGTTTTTACACCAGAGCATAACTCCCTTTGAGCATTAAAAAAATGGCCTATCTTGTGACATTTGCACTAAAACATTTCTTAAGTACAAAAAAAATGGGAGGGGGCGCTATCGGGGGAATTAAAGTGTGAAAGTATATTTACAATACCATGTGCATAATAAATGAATAATAATTAAAAAAAGCTTATTTTTATTACGATGGTTTTATCGTCCTTGCTGAGTTTGAATGACGACATCATCTTAATGGCATACAAATTAGAAGTTAGCTAATAGTAGGAGATTAAAACAATCAATTAATCCATTATCCCGCGTCCTTCTTTCCGGAAGCCACGCGGAGCCTTATATTTATAATTAAGGCTCTTTCAGATTATTTCAGCCTAAGAGAGCGGAGATTCACATTCGCTTTGGAAAATGTGGATTATAAAGAGATCTGTCTTCTTCGGCCTGGTATTCAAATGTTTTACAGTTCTTATATTCTGTTCTTCTAGTCCAAAGCAAAACAAAGATGTTGAGCAAGCAAGTTATTTCAGCGTAGGAAAATCTTGTTTAAAACGGCTCGGGCTGCATATTGAACGTCCAGCCAATCTTCCAAACTTGAAAAACGCGGATGAAAACAATATGGCCAAGCTAAACAGGATGGAGAAACCTCAATTCGACGTTTTGCAGAAGGATTTTCACGTTTCAGCTGGTATGTAGACTTGATATGCCTTAACCTTCCCTTTTCGCCATTTCATTGTGATAAACGCGAATTTCATTTTTTTATCATTTCACTTAGCCAAAGTTACCTTGATTTCGTGATCTTAGAAGAGGGATAATTGGCGACACTTAATTTTCGTGAATTTGGAAAATTTGTTTAATATTCCTTCATCAAATATACCAATTTCTTGTCTTCGCCACCTCTAATTTCCGCGAGTTGAAAAACGCGAAAATTTTATGTCAGGAAAATTTCGTGTAATAAGATAAGGTTATTTTATTCCCGGCTACCATTTATATCCTTTGATTAAATGTAGGGCCTCCTAAAATGCGACTTGTTCGTAAACAGCAGTATGTTGATTTATGTCTCTTGCATAATTTCTCCGATCTGCTGCCAGCAATTTTAAAACCCTCTGTGAAAGTTTACTCTAATAATACGCGTTCACAGCTCGCAAACCGCGTTTCGGTTAACGTCACGGACAACACTTCTTGAAAAAAATGCAAAGTTTTTCAAGTCTGTCGTTCGAAATCCGTCTTAATCTTTATCAGTCAAAACCATTCTTGGTTGTTTTCGCGTTTTATTACTTTTTTGTTGTTGTTTTTTATGTTAGGAAACTATTATTTTGAGTTTTCCTACACTTTGAAAGGCATCAGAGAAATGACTTAAAATACAATTATAGTTTACAAGCGAAATCTAGACAACAAACGACGATATACGTGGCATGGTATTGACAAGCGGTGCTGCATTATAAACAAATTACAAAAGATATAGGATCTGGCCTCATAGTATCAATTAACACAACTGTGGTGAAGATAACGAACACAAAGTACTAATAACATCAGTACTAATAACATCGGAATATACAACACCCCCTCTCAGTGTTACGTGCATAGCTATCTCTCTACATCCATCTTTCGACATCGTCTTTTGACGTGCTGTTTGAAATGAGCCAATCAAAACAGATGCATACAGGTGTTGGTTTCTTGCAAATGAGCCCACAAGCTCAGAAGTTTGTGCTAGTGGGCTGTGATTGGCGGATTGCGATCCGTCTGGTTTTTTTAGCTCGTCGAAAGATGGATGTCGATAGAAAGCTGCTATGCATGTAACACTGAAAGGGGGTGTAAATGTTAATTCCAGGGAGCAACATCCAAAGGATGCGTCGAAATATCAACCCAGCACTACTGAACGATAGTCGAGGTAACAACAGTTCTATTTTGACAAACTCATCGGTGGTGAATAGTACTGCAAACTTGCTGTTCATATTCCTTAATGTGACACCAACGCCAACGCAAGTGGTGCCAAATCTGTGGTCTAATGAAGATATCAACATCACAATGCATTGTGAAAGTTACTGGTTTTCCTGCAGGGGACGATGTACGCAAGAAAGAGAACTCGGTGGAACAGAGGAAAGGCTTCAATGCTTCTGTGACAGCAGTTGCGAGTTCTTCAAAGACTGCTGTGCGGACTTTGACCAATTTTGTCCCTCATCCGGGATGTCAGCACATAACGCAAAGAGCCCGGATGACATTGGCCGGTGGAAGTGTGTATCTAGTTATAACTCCTTTAGCACAGTTCATGGCGTGTGGATGATTTCTTCGTGTCCTAAGAATTGGACTCAAGATGATATTAAAGATCTCTGCAATCCAGATCTTTTTCTTTCATACGATAATCTCAAAGACAATGTGCCTGTTATTGACGGAAAAGGAAATACTTACAAAAATCATTACTGTGCACAGTGCCACGGTTTGAATTCAAATGACCTGACATTTTACAATTTTAAATTCAGCTGCGATGTCCCAGTTCCAAATCAGTACAAGAAAAAAGAAATCTTCAAATTCTTGTCTACTTTCTGTGACAACCCTTTCTGGCGGCCTCCGATAGGAGCAAGGCGCAGATACTGTCACCTCATCTCACCTAGCTATTGTTATGACATTTCCTTCCCACAAAAAGTGCAACAAAAATGTTTCAACGGACCATTGAGACTTGTATACGAAAAGAATGGTTTTTACCGGAGAACATTTTCCAATCCATACTGCGCTCTTTGTAGCAAAGTGAAAAACTTCAGCTGTGGCCCAGGACCTTATCCTTCCAGACATGATCCTACACTTGTGAAGCCCTTCTCTCTTGTAATGGATCTTGACTTTTCAGATCGGGACCAACTCGGAATGGATCGTGAAGTTCAAAGGTCAAAGGTACGTCGATTTAACGTTTCTTGTCTACAAGGAGACGAAGTTTATGATTTTCATCTTGAAGTTTGTCGACCTGGCATTTCACCATCTGATGTCATCTCTATCCATGAAAAAATCTTCACTATCAGTGTTTGGATGCGTTCCGAGACTTCCTCTTGGGGCCGGCCTCTGATAACTATAGTCAACTTCCAAGAAGCCATAGCGAATAAGTTAAACTTAAACAAGACATTTATTTCTAACATCTCTATTGGAAATCCTTTCGGTCCAGTCTCGACTGTAGTGTTTAACATCCATATTAACCCAACGATACAGAAGAACATCTCTTCTCAAACTTTCCAAACAGCAATGACATCTCAATTTGTCATTTTGAACAACGCAAATTTTACTGTCTTCAAAGTCGCTGTGAAACCATTTTATTGTGCTGTAGTTGAAACTTTCTACCCAAGTGAATATACGTTTGAAAGAAACGCGGTCAAAATCAAGAATACAGGAGAAATATTTCAAGAGACGGACTATTACTCAAACGAAACGGAATGGATAAACGGATCGCTAGCGCCTATCGGCATCCTTACAGTCTGTAAACAACCACAGCTAAACTGTTCTGGAATTTTAGTTGGATTAACGGAAGACGAATATGTCATTTTACCAAATGGTTCATTGTATCGTAACATTTCAGAAGAGCTCTTTCAACCAGGAAGTTTTCTGTTACTCAATAACACCATCTGGGTTTGTACACAGTTTTCTTCAAATTACGAAGAATCACTTACAAAAGCTGATCGCAGCAGTACAACAGAGAATGACATTGTCTTAGTCGTGTTGACCTATGTTGGACTTTCCCTGTCCATTTTAAGTTTTGTTTTAGTCTTAGTGACCTATTCGTTATTTAAGGAACTTCGCACTTTACCTGGAAGTTATCTCATGAATCTTTGTTTGGCACACTTGCTGGCTGACTTGTTCTATCTTGCAACCGGGTACGTTAATGCCAAAATTGCATGTACAATTATCGCTATTTTATTGCAATATTTCTTCCTAGTTTCTTTCATGTGGATGTCATTCATAGCTTTTGAAACATGGAAGGCGTTTTCCAAAATTCGCATCCGTAACAGACAGCCAAACCAAAGGGAAAAGCGTTTTGATTTATTGCGAAGGATTCCAATAGGCTGGCTTCCTGCTTTTGTTTTTGTTGTCGTGTGCGTTGCTCTTGACCAGACCAACGTGGTTGAATTTCACTATGGCGGTATCAAGGGATGTTGGATAAACAACTCAACTGCAAATTTGTTTTTCTTGCTTGTACCGCTCGCGTTTTCCATCTTTTTTAACGCAGTATGTTTTGCTTTGACTGTGCGAGCTATCAGGAAAACTAACAATCAGACGCGAAGAGCAACACATGAACAGGTAAAACGCAAAACTGCCGGTGTGTTTCTAAAGATCTTCATCTTAATGGGCTTCACTTGGATATTTGGGTTTTTGAAGATTCTTGTGTCTCAGTATTTTGAATACCCGTTTATCATATTTACTACTCTTCAGGGTCTGTATATAGCGCTAGCCTTTGTGTTTACATCGAGGGTTAAGCAAATGTACCGTGCTTTGTGCTGCATTATGAAGACCAATTTAGTCAGTGGAAGCGAAGATACACGACTCTAAAAACATTGATCCCTTTGTGTCAGCTTAGCCCTGTATTTAACGACTAGACGTTATTAATTTTAAATAAAAGACGATGATAATTCCAGAGAATATAAATTTATTTCTACTGAAGCACAATGCTTGGTGAGCTAGGACGTTAGTATATGTATTTTCTACTGGTATGCAGTCAATACAGTTCATTAACAGGTTTTTGGTTATTTATTTCGCTGTGTATGACACGCCGCTTGGGCGTGTCCCTTGGGTATCTCTGATTGGTTTGATAAGGTATTTATAGACTGTTCAGAGTTGTTCAGTCCTCTCGCTTTCGCATTCCATGCTGACATTGAAGTTGTAAACCCGAAGTTTTGAGTAATCCTATGGTTGCAGCAAGAGTCTTCAAATCCAGAGTTAGTCAATGAAGTGTCCTCCCTGTTCAAGAATTACCTGTCGTCCTAGTTCGGTTAGTCAAATTAGAATTCGGAGGAAAGTCGAAAATCGACATTGAAGCATTGTAGTTTAAATTCATAGTAATTATAAGCTGTTTGAGTTGAACGTTCGTTCAGCTAGAAATCAGCCTGGATAAACCGTCAGAAGTCTGCAAGCTGGTAACGCAAGGAGGGCAGCTCACAACGACGCGGCAGAAGGCGATAAATCTCGCGGATAGAAGCAAAGACGAGTGGTTGGCTCTACAGGTATACGAGTCGGACGAGCTTGCTTGTCAGAAGATGCAAAGAGAATTGACTGTCAGCCGAAAAGAAGAAGGCGGATTCGGACGCTAATTTCGCAGTATTCTCAAGAGGTTCTAACCAACTAGCAATTTAGCCTTCTCGCGGTAGGATCTTATATTTTTTACTTTGTGATGTCTCGCGTAGGTTGGATTGCCTGAGCATCCAACCATCATTCCCTTGGTGTGTATTTTTTGCAGTATTGAAGAAGAAAATAATTTACGTTCGTTTGAGCGTAGCGAATTAGAACGTAAATGTATTTTCTACTGGTATGCAGTCAATACAGTTCATTAACAGGTTTTTGGTTATTTATTTCGCTGTGTATGACACGCCGCTTGGGCGTGTCCCTTGGGTATCTCTGATTGGTTTGATAAGGTATTTATAGACTGTTCAGAGTTGTTCAGTCCTCTCGCTTTCGCATTCCATGCTGACATTGAAGTTGTAAACCCGCCCGCCCGCCCGCCCATTTCGTTTTTGTTATCTTGTCTAATTGATTGCTTGTCAATTTTATACATGTTTTTTGTCCGAACAGAATGTGTTGCAGGTGTCATTTTTTTTATTTCAAACGGCGGACAGTGGGTTAAGGACTGCAGGTTCGGAAACTTTTTGCAGACTGCATTAAAACTAAAGTAGTTGAACTTCCCATTACTGGAGCAGCGCCGCTTCCACTAAGCCCGCCGGCATCAGGAGCACGCATTGATGGGGCATCGAAATGATATTGGTAATGTCGATCTGTTTGACGAATTGAATGAGGTAACACAAAAATCAGATATGAGCGTGAAGTTTCTACTAGACCAGGTGTGTTGCAAGTTATAAAAGGGCAGTCTGGGAAGAAATATTCATTTCTGTTATTTTTAGGCGTCTCAGAGATTATTGTATCAGTTGTTTTAGATGGTTTTCGTCTTCCTTTCAAGAAGATTCCCTCTGAAATTTTTCAAAAGCTATGTGTCATCTTTACATCATTCTGTATGATTTGTAGATAAGCTATTTAGTGCCTTTACATTTTACCGGGTTGGCAGAAGTTAAGGCTCCTTCTTATATGGTTTACCCTTAAGTGTTTCGAATTAACCCTATGGAAGAAGAGATAAACATTTTTATGAACAAGGATTTAGTGCGTAAATGGGAATATCACTTTTCCCTATTCTAAAGGGAGTATTTATGGTTTTGTTTGGTCCAAGTGGCTATTACCTATCACCTATATAGCTATTCACACCCTGATCATCGCACATTTATATTGTTAGGTTTTCGCTTGCTTTTCGTTAGGTGACGCTTAGTTTAGGTGTTTTTCTGTTTACTGTATTTCCATTTGGGTTGGATCTTTATTCCATGCCTCAAGTCGCTCGAACTGAATATTGAAGGATTCAAGGGGGTCAACATTGTTCTATTCCTGGACGAGGGGAATTTGATCCATATTGATTATTACTCTTGTGCAGTCTTAGATCCAGTTTACGGAAGTTCAGATTTATTTTTTAGCTATGGCGGGAAGTTTTAGTGGACCCTTGTTAATTTTCGAATGGTATAGTATAGAACACTATCTATAGAACAATTCCTATTTCGGATAGACGGTTATTTTTACTTCGCATTTCTGTATGTCTTCATAATTGTTTCAGAAAAAAGTTTTATGGGGAATTGTTTAGCCTGGCTTGGGGGAAATTTGTTTCCATTGGTGTAGTATTTGAGGACATTTCCCGAATTATGACTAGTTATTACAACAAGGACATTGAGGCTGCGCAGGATTACGATTTCACTAGACGTTTACTTTGGCCCAATTTATTCTCTAAGAAAACATGTTGAGTATTGAAGAGGACTGGACAGGATGATTTTGAAAAGTCATTATGGATTGGCCCGTCTTATTGTATTGTTAGCTCAGATGCTAGTGCCACAAAATGTGGCGTCCATTTAGGTAACAGTGGACAAGTGCGCCATAATGATAACTGGGTGCATGTATACACGTTTGTGGTATGACGTGTCTGGAAAAGTTTTTGTCATTTCAGCAAGGCTCTATGTTAAGTTGGTTTTAGATAGTTGTTCGTTTGCAGAGTATTACATTCGAGTAGCACGAAGTTGAAGTTTACATGTTATATAGCCCAAAATTTTCAGCTCCTATTGACAGCGGTGTCAAATTGTATGCTATGGTTTCCCGTACGGAGCTCGATGTGAGGATTATAAAGTCGCATTATTTATACATAAATGGTTGACTAATTACAACTCATCATGTTTTGAAGCATTGAAAATGGGTGGGAATCCCATATAGTGGTCTACTTTGTCAGTTTGGCAACAACTAGGTATGTTTTCACTTTAGTTTTTGAAATCCATGCAGGACTTACGGAGTGGATTTATTAATTCACTAGGTATTCACTTCTCGTGTACATGCAAGGCCATTACCACATTTATCGTACTGTTCTGGACCTCGTCTCGTTTTTTCCTAAACTTTCAGAATAATTGCTCGTTTTGCAATAGATGGCAAGCTGTTTATAGTCTTTATAGCAAGAGTGTACTGGAACATCGGCGAAATACTGTTTTACTTCGAGCAGATTCTTTCATTTCAACATTGGTAGCTGTTTGTATAAAGTTTTTCGCTGATTACAAGACCGCTGGGCCAGTTTCTATTTATGTTTGGTTAAGATTGATCGACGTTATCAGAAAGGAGGCGCTGGCCTGACTTTGGGACGCTTGTCCATTCACTCATCAGAAGGAGGCGCTGGCCTGTTTTTGGGACGCTTGTCTATTCACTCATCAGCAAGGAGGCGCTGGCCTCATTTTGGGTCACTTGTCCATTCACCTTTCAGAAAGGAGGCGCTGGCCTGATTTTGCAGAGCAATTTGTCTGCATTCAGCTTATGTTAATTTATTTCAGTTTATGTGCTCGCTCGCTTCCATGTAGGTTTATATGGATACAAATGCCTGTCACTTCTCTTTTTTCTTCATTATAGATGTTAACTATTCAAGGTTATCAGAGGAGCCCCCAGCTAGCAAGAAACCAAGCACGAAGGACGTCCTGAAGTTGTTTATGAAGGTTAAGATGGATTTCACAGCAAAAAAAAAATATTCCAAAAAAAAAAAAAAAAAAAATCGTCAAGTTCTTTATAAGATGCGGTATCTTGTCCTCATACTGTCTCATGATCAGTTTCAGTTGTATCGCTTTACAATCCGCATGCGCATCTTACGTAGTTTCAAGTCTTATGCTGCTTTATTTTTGATTCATGTCCGCATTATCATTTATCATTTGGCCGGATAGCTCAATTTGAAATAGTTTTTTAATAGCGGTTCAGCGTTTGTTAGGGTGTTTATCTCTGCTAATAAAATCATCGATAAGTATGCTGCTCCATCAACAAGCCTGAAGGACTTGCGCTTAGCTTGCATATGTTTGTTAGGTAGCGAAAGATTCTTCGAAATGATGTATTGAATAGTCTGTTACCTTAAGCTTAGCTTTTGGCATTTTGGCTGTTCATTCTAGTTATTTGTTCCTTACGTACATGTGGAAATCTACTGATGTTTACAGTGAAGGGACTAATGTTTAAATTAAGAGGTTATGTAACTATATTATCTCGTCTCAACAACAGCTTAACATTATTGATCAATAAGTTTCTAAGTTTTTTGTGGTTTTTCAATACCGTCTAGCAGAATGGTACCAAGCTGTTATGCGCAAGATGTAGGGAGCTATTGAAGAACTGTAAAGGATCTTGCTCTGAGTATTTTATTGTCATTGATAGCATAAGCCCGAAGAAGCTACATCCGTGGTTAGAAGTAGCGCCAATTTATCACAACGATTACTTTTATTACATTGTACATATAATTATTTTGAAATAACTTCTCACCTTATCCTAACTGATTTAATAAGTATTTTGGTACTTCTATTTTTTCTGGTAGGCGTCAACATAGCTCTAAACGTTCCTTTTTCACTGTATGAAATGTATCAATAAATGTCAGCTTGGATTGCCTGAGCATCCAACCATCATTCCCTTGGTGTGTATTTTTTGCAGTATTGAAGAAGAAAATAATTTACGTTCGTTTGAGCGTAGCGAATTAGAACGTAATTTTTTTTTTCGAAAACATGGTTCGGGGAGGACTTATATACCCGGAAAATCGTTTTCGTTAGCAGCCGGTAGGGGCTTATAACTTTGATTTTCCGTGTGTGAATTTTATCTTACAATGTTATTAACCATTTAATGGTGATTGTACTGCTTTATATACAACTTGGTATGAAATAATAACAAAAAAATCAATATATATTAACGTCTCATTAATTAAAAGAAAATTGCAGTGAAAGAGACTCTTTAAAGGGAAATCCAAAGGTCATCCCTGTATCTTTTGTATAAAGAGGTAATAACTGCCGAAATATGCGTGACACGAGACAACCCAAAGGCCTTTGATTTGATCTTACGGCATCTTTGACCCTCTTTCAAGGGTATTCCTAGTATTAAAGTTATCTTCATCCCTTGTAAACAGGTCATTACCAGACTCGTTTCCAGTCGTTTCCGAGGCGGTTTTGACTAGAACACATTGCATCAAGGGAATTTCTCCTCAGTCTTTTATCACCTTTGAGAACGAATAAGTAGGGTCTGGGAACGAGTGTGGATCATAACGGAGTCATTGGTTGTCCAGCGGCGCCAACTGAAATTGACACAGGTTGAACAATAGCTGGCGGTCTTTTCGTTTCCTTCAGTGTATAGCTGTTTGCCACAAAAATTCTGTTGGCGTTTAGTCGTGTCTTTCTTTTACAACAACGACAATTTAGCAGTTTGAAAAGTCCCTGTCGAAATCTTGGACAGCGAAATGAGAAAATCACAGGATTAGCTGCTGAACCGACCAGAGCAAAGAACATGGAAAATAACTGGTATCTCCGAGCGTTTTCCTCATTTCCAAATCGTGTTACAATGGGTCTTCCGAATGTAGGAGTCCAAGTAAATAAAAATGTTATCGTAAGGATAATAAAGAGCTTTGTCAGCTTGCGTCGGGACTTGAAAATAGCAAGATTTGTCGATTTGTTGTTATCTGTGTTGAACCACACGTGATAAATAACTCGCGAATAACAGAAAATCATCACAACACTCGGTATAACAAGACCAAATGTGACGAGCACAAATATGTAAACTGTGCTTACCGTGCTAAGAGTTTTAAACCAAAGTAGTGCACCGTTTGTTACGTTCTCGTGAGGTAAACTGCTTGTTTTATTCGCAGTAGCGTTTTTCGTTTCCCAAGTACTCTGCGAGCTTAGAGAGTCAATAACAATTCCCGCCGCGCTGAAAACTCCAGCGAACATCCATACTGCAAAAATGACTTTCTGCGTCAAAGATTTTCCCACTTTTTTCATGTGTAGAAAAGGTTTCAAAATACCAAAATACCTTTCTACTGCCAGAGCAACAAGAAAGTAAATTGAGCTTAAAGCGTTCATGACGAATTGAAAAGAAAAGTTCGCGACATTGTTCGACACAAGAAATATTTCGACGAAAGTGACAACGGCGAACCCGAAATCCGACCAAGCGAGGCTGGATATTAGGCTTGTGTTCACATTTTGCAGTTTCTTGTTTTTGTTGATAACCACAATGACAAGAAAGTTCCCAAAAATAGTGAAAACGAGAAGTGGAATTGATATTCCAGATATGAGCAACGTTAACACATCCATGCATACACAGCGTACGAGATCCTCCTTCGTTCCAGAAAAGCTAAATCTAATTCCATTTCGTAGCAGCGCATGTTAAATACATTTATCGTTTTATTTGTGATTTACACAAGAGTTTATTAAAATACACCGTGGCCAAACAAAGCTGTGCTTTTGGGTAGAGCAGTCGACTGAAAGAACATTTTTAATTTTTAATTTCATTGGCTTACTAAGACTGCAAAACGCTTTTCAATGTATACAGTACAATGAATCATTAGAAAAAAAACACACACAGAGATAAGATTTTAATAAGAACAGAATAATCAACAAATAGAAAACAAAAATCACCATCACCATGCTTTCGTTCTTGTTATGATATTTTTTCTCTGTTCGCCGGAAAAACTTGAAATATATAGGTCATATAGCGAAGGTAAATGAAGTTAAACATTTAAGCAGTATTTTGGCCGTTGCTTATTCCACTATTAATTTTCTTCTTTGCATGATGACCAAAGTAATTAATCAGTAATTTTGCTTGTGTTAAAAAGCTGCGAGAACATCACACTGCGAGAACACGTATTAATGAACTTTCCTTTTGTCTAGTCAGCACACAACTCCAAGTTTTCATAAAACATCTTCGTTAAAAACTTGCAAAATTCAATATCAATATCAACACAAAACATCAACAGAAAGTTTGGTGATCAACACAAAATTTTTACTATTAATTTTCTTCTGTTTGTGATGACCAAATTAATTAATAATTTTGCTTACAAGTAAACAATAATAAAGTGGTTTGTCAAGTAAGTGAAATATTTTAATATTCTGGCAGCTGCGTCAAAAGCTGCGAGAATTATAAACTGCGAGAACGCGTATTAATTAATAAACTTCCCTTTTGTCTAAACAGCAAACAACTCCAAGTTTTCATAATACATCTTCGTTAAAAACCAGCTGCAAAAGTCAATTTCGATATCAACACAAAACATCAACAGAAAAGTTTGTGATCCACACAAATGTTTTACTATTAATTTTCTACTGTTTATCAGCAAAGTAATATTTTTGCTTGCCAGTCAACAAGACTAATAATACATCTTCGTCAAAAACTTGCAAAAGTCAGAACAAAACATCAACACAAAATTTGGTGATCAACACAAAATTTTCACTATTAATTTTCTTCTGTTTATGATGACAGTAATTTTGCTTGCCAGTCAACAAGAATGAAGCCGGGTTTTTCAAGTACGTGTAATATTTATTCAGGCAGCTGAGAACATCAAACTACGTATTGATGAAATTTCCTTTTGTCTAGTGAGCAAACAACTCTAACATTTTTAATAACAGATCTTTGTTAAAAACTTGTCATTATCGATATCACCATTGTACACGTCTTCTAGTAGTGTTCCTCGCCTCATTATACTTTCATGGCCACTTTTTTTCTTACCAAAGAAGGCAACAGTTTTTTTATTGGGTCCTGCTCTTTTACAAAAAGCAAATTTCTTCAGCAATATAATTTTACAGGTGAAAATTGGTCGGATCGACATAATTAAACTTTCCGCTGCACCAAATCCTTTACGACCATTCAAACGTCTTGCCAGTTTTAAAACAAAAGAATTTTAAATATCACGGTCAATGGAAAATGAATTTTTAAACTTATCGAAGAGGATTGCTAAAGGTTTTTTCTAGTAAAGACAAGTAAAAAAACACAACTAAATAATATCGACTTGCGTTGACTTCAGTTTATTATTAATTTTTTGATATGTCAACTCCTATTTTGACTTAGATCCTGGTTTGTGAATTTCTTTCTTTATCTGTGAACAGTTTGATATCCAGCTGCGTGAACAACTAATTAGTAAGATTATACGAGAAACCACTTTATTTTATTTTGATTTGAAAAAAGGAAACTTGCTCATTTAACTCTAGCGATCATATACAAACACATATCAGTATAAACGATCTGATTTATCACTGTATTAAAGTTGAAATAATCGTTTTTTACGCCATTGAGGGTGCCTGCTAATAAAACGACAATGATTATGTGGATCCGTAACTCAGGAATATATTTAAACTTTTTATCAATAATGCTTTTTTCAGTTTATCTCTTCATAAATGCTATGTGGATTGATTGTAAACTAGAAACTAAGGATCACGAAAGAAATGTCTTCTTCAAATGGTTGTTTTTTTTTATTCTCATTTCAAAGTATTTGTTTTTTCCTCTTCTGGATTTTGTGGTAATTATTCATGCGATGGCTATTCAATTCATTATATAAATATTGTTTCGACATTTTATGTTATTAAAATAAACCTATTTAGTTTTTCCTTATCTTAAAATAGTTGAGATTATAATCATGAATGAAATGGGGTGTCTTGTCGTAAAAATTGCGCTCATGGATGAACATTTTTTTATGTTCAAATAATTTAATTTCTAGAAAAGCCAGTGAATGCCCTCGCCTAACGGCTTGTGCATCCCTTAGCAGCTATTTAGACATCAAGCGTGCATTGTTTTCTTTTAGTAGAAACTCAGCCGTGTTCTATTGCAAATCCGCGAATCTGATTGGTTCTCCCACTGTTTTTTTTTTTCGCTGATAGAACACAATCGCGCGTGAGTTGCTCCTTAAAAGGGACAACAATTCTTGATTTTTGGTTTAAGAGTACACAACATTTTTAGTTTTGAACTGCAATCCTTTAGAGCTTCTGCTAAAAAAGACTACTCGCCCTCGTTTTCTATGAGCGATAATTAACTAGGCTGCGCCTCGTTGACTTAGCCTGTGTACAGCTAGCCTGCGTAGCAGCCGCCGTAGTTTCGAGCGCGCGTATGGGAAACGCGTGGCCTTCTCGTAATCACACTCTCTTTTTTAAAACGCGCTAAAGTAACTACACAGGCGCCTGCTACGCAGGCTAGTGTACAGCCCTACTGCTCCGCTAAATAAAATCGCGGAGGGAACCGCGATTTTTTGTTTTTAACGAAGCGGGACGGCTGTACACAGGCTCCGTTGACTATTCGCTTATAGAAAACGAGGGCGAGTAGTCTAATTGTTAAATAGAGCGTAGTTTTTGTTGGTCATTTTTAAATTTGAAACTTTATACCTTCTGTAAGTTTTATTCTAGGGTTCTATTCCGCATCCCCACGGTACATTATTCTTCTCCATTAGTTCCCGCTGGGAAGCGTGTCACCTGGATTATTTGGACCGATTTGTCCCGCCCGGAGTGATTTTTTAAAATTATTAATGGATTGAGAAATGAAGACTTTTTCGTTGTAGCTCTTTTCGCATCAGTGGATTTACAGTGTCGTTTTGCAGAAATCTTCGTTAATTTTGGTTGAATTCGATTTCGTGCAAAAAAGTGAAACAAAAATAGCCATGATTGAAATTAATGCTTTTTTGGCAATTGCAAACGAAAACGCGCAAAGACGTTTGGACAGCCTGGGGACAATTCTCTTGATGTACTAAGAAATTCTCAGAACTTACATTAAAAGAAATGTACGACGGCCACTAAGGAGAACTTATATATCAGCAAAGCTGCAAACAATTGCAGTTGCTTACTAGCAAATAGGTTTGTCTTACAAGATTTCCCTTCCCGATAACGCTACCCCTACCAATTTGGCGCGAAACTTCGTGACGTGTCAGGCCCGCTAACCCGTTCCCAGGCTCTTACTTTTACTCTGCGCTTGCCCGAGAGAGGAGGAGAACGCCTTGGGGCTAGCTTGGGGTAAGCACATAATAACTGGACTGGTGCTCGTTGCCGTGCTCGTTTGTTTAACTGAGATTCTACTGTTAACTTACTGGAATCCAATATCGACCCCGTCAACCAACAGAACATTGAGTCCGATGTGCATAACGTTTGCAGTAATGCCGATATAGATGACAGGCTTGAAAATACCCTAACAAAAAGAAGAAGGGAAGATAAAATCGGGCATTTTTGACGTTGCCATGGCAACGTCAAATATCATGGACACATGGTTGACATATCAAAATTTCCGCAAAGGATGAATGAACAGCTACTGAAAGTTTCAGCATTGTAGAGTAAACCATCTTTTCAACATTTGGAAAAAAGAATTTTCGTCAAAATTTCATCGTCCCAGTTAGCCACATACCTGTATCTGCAGATATCTTTGAATAAGAACAAACGCAAAATCCGCCTACAATGAAACAAAATTAGACAAGCGTGTAATTAAAAGAGCGTTCGTTCTTCGTACTCGATCGGTGTCAATTTATCTACCCCAATCTCGCCAAGTTCATATTTTTATTTTCATTTATGCTCCCGTGGGCCCAGTTGTTTAAAGCCCGATTAAGCCAATCTTAAATTAGCATGAATTTTGATTCCAATCTTATTACTTTTCACTGAGGTTAAAGTGGTGCTGGTAGTGCTGGTGACGCATTTATACACACAGGAAAAAGGCAGTGTGGAAGTCAAGTGTCTTGCCCAAGAAAACAGCACAGTTAGTCAGATACGGCTCACACCCAGATCACTCTATCCGGAGTCCAGTGCGCTAACATGAGACCACAAGCCTCCCCTCAAATGATGGTTATTTTTACTGAGTAACTTCGAGCAAGGTTGCTACAGAAATAGCATCACTTACAATAAGTGCTGGAAACCAAATGAAGACGAATTGCTGAGAGAGTCTGGAAATGAAAGAAAAGAATAAAACCTTTTAAGGAATGCGGCGTTAAAGGTTACTTTTTCCTTTAGGGGGATTTACGTAAGCTCCCGCTTATTCAGTTTATTGGTGGATTTCCACTGACGCGTAATTTTTACGTGCGTGAAAAAATTTAGAGACAATGTATGAACGGCTTGCGTAAACGAGGGTCTCAATGGGGTTAACCGTTAGCCGTAAATCGGCCAAAAATTTAGCCGTTAGGCGTAAAAAATGGAAAATTTTAACCGTTAGCCGTAAAATGTGTTAACCGTAAAAATCGGTCAGTGATTATAAAAAAAACAAACTAGTTCACTTCATCGTCCCAAAAATGGTCCTAAGACCTAACATATGTTTTTCAATAATGGAAATTGATTTTTAACTATTAAAAACAATGAAAGTTAACTTTAACTTCTGTTAACCGTAATGGAAATAAATTAACCGTTAGCCGTAAAAAGGCCAAAATTTTAACCGTTAACCGTAAAAGCCACCACCCCATTGAGACCCTCGTAAACGTTTACACAAGTCGTTCATACATTGTCTTTAAATTTTTTCATGCACATAAAAAATTACGCGTCAGTGGAAATCCACAATATATCTTTCGCGCATTAGCAAATCTTAATCAGCATCCAGGGTATATTATAATTAGAAGACGAAGCGTTGTCTGTAGCAAATAATCATGCAAAGGACTCAACGAATTTCAGAAACCTTAACTCATTCTTCGATCAGCGCGCACTCGCACATGCGGGTGATTGCAACTGCGAACACTCCCGCAAACTCTCCGGATTGTTGCGTGAGCATGGTATGTGCGTGCCTAAAGTGTGTGCCATGTACTTTGAGAATTTTTGGAAGGGGGAATCCGATAGGTTAATCTCTATGACTACATAATCCAAGAATATGGAGCAGGTCGACCCTTGCGCGCCTGACCGCAGTATGTTCTTTTATTCCCGCCGGTAGTTCCTACTTGCGAAACACTTGCGTCTTGGGCGCCTTTAATTCCTAGGCCTGCAAAGCGTGCACACAGATATGATATTAAACTGGTTTAAATACACTGGATGCTCGATGAAGTCATTAAAAAGAAAGTATCAAACTACAGTTGAACCCTGATAACTGGAACCGGCAAAGGGTTCGAATTATCGGGAGTTTGAGTTATCGAGGGTAAAATTAGTAAGATAATGACTTGACGGGAAATTAAAAAAGGTTCGAGTTTGCAGGAGATACGACTTATAAGATTACCTTGCTAGTTCTCTTTTCTGTTTCATAATCACCAGCAGCGGCTCCGTATTTGTCCAAATGGCCCATACCAACAACACGGCAATGCCTAGAACCCATACTCCTCTCTGAAGTATTATTCCCACGAGTCGATAGCTCCTGCTCCGATACGCCTGTACACATAGAACCTCTACAGCTGTGATCACACCCGAGCCAAGAAATGTCCCAGTAACCGCAATGAAGGACATTGATAAAACGGTAGCTGCGAGCTCTGTCTCGCCTAATCTCCCGGCGAAAAGAAGGCTTATGGTGAATAAGGCATTATGTAGGAAATATGGGAGGATAGTTGGCCATGATAAGCTCAATAGCTGCTTTATTTCCTGTCTGGTTTGTGTGGATAATACCCTGTCGAATGGATGTTTAATGGGTGAAGCTGCTCGTTCTGGAGTCATCTCTTTATGCAGACGTCATCTGCGGAATAAAAATGTCGGGCCTTAAATTTTTACTTCTCATGCAGTAATTAATTTTTATCGAATTTCTGAGTACAAAATAGCCTTACTGTAAACCTTGAATCTAAGCAGAAAAAAGAAGCAGCGAGCTAGTGTATACAATTATTTTCTATTACTTCTTCTTTTAAATTTCTTTTTTCTATCATTCCTGTGGGAAAGAATTTCGTTATTCCGAAACACAACGTTATATTTCATCAGCCGGCAGGAGAAATATCCACCATTTTCATAAATAAAATGAGAACATCCTTTGTTTCCAAAAACTATTTTCATTCCCAGATCCTCTTTAGTCTCCATTACTGGCCAAGCTTGGCCATTAACTAATCTGTCAAACTTGCCGACAGATGGTTTGCAACAAGCAAAAAAATATATACACTCTACAAAAACAAGAAAGTAAAACAGTTTCAAAATAATAAACTGTTTACTGGAAAATTCAGCTTTCTTATCTTCACGGAGTTCAGTGTAATACCGGCTTGGGGGCAATCGTAAATTGCTTGCTAATGTTAATAAACCTTAAATCAATTATCTGCTGTTCAAGAAAAGCAAAGGCTAGGTGCATTGTTTTTTAATCCTTTTTCAAATTTCTAAGTATTTTTAGTTTCAATTCTGTATTCAGCCGCTGGTTGAAACTCTTTTTCTATACATTTTTTGATCCATTTTTCAACTACTAAACCAAAAATATATAAAACATTTGATGGTGAAAAAAAAATTGTTGCGATGCTTAATTAAACCGAAAGTTCTGCCATGGGGCGAGAATTTTAAGAAAGCCATGTTTAATTGCTGAGAGCCAAGCTAAGCCATTAGTTTGCGAACACTGAGAAGCCAACCGCGAAAACACAAAGTGTAAAAAAAGTAGCAGCTGCATGATATTTGATTTTCTTTCCTGGCAACTTTGTTTGGGCTCTTGTACAAAAGGACAAGTATACCTTTTGTTTTGCTGCCTAACATAAAAGATCACTGGACTACGATCATATCAGTGGTTGCATTAATTTATTTTTTGTAAACAATACGCCGATGCGAAAACATATGGCAAACTCGGCAGGATGAAGTTCCTTGCGCTAGCCAACACAAGTACGAGAGGAAAAACTGCCAAGGAACAGTAAATAACTCGTGTTACGTTTTTTCTTTCTAAATGTAAATGATACCGGCTGATTTTGAAATTTCAATGCTTTACATCATAGAGGCCTACGACCGAACTGGTCCAGGAATGGAATTAATTTCTCGATTGTTTTTGTTTTGACGATAAACGAGACTGGAGCAGTGAAACATATATCTCTACTAATAAACAAAATGACAAGGGAGTTATTGTATCTGTATAGACTGACTAACCTTTTAGAGACCGTATTTCACTTCATTTCCACGGACGCTTTCGTTTGTTGACATGTCCATGTAAGCTGACGTTTTTCAAAGTCAACTAAAGACAAACAGGGCCAGTAAAATATATGCAAAGTGTACTCGCCTTTGTTGTACATAATTTAGTTATTGTTCCTTAACATAATTCTGTCATTGGCTAACAATGCAGTAACATATATGTCAATGAATAAATGAGCTTGCTTGATTTGTAATTGAAAGTTCGCTTCATTTGCATTTGACTCTCTATCGGAAAGAAGTTTTTTAAAAATTAAAGCTGTATTTTGGCCCAGAATTAAAATGGTTTTGCAGACAGAAACGGTAATTTCCTAAGGGAGTTCCAAAAGGATGAAGGAAAAAAGGTCTGGATGGTAATTAATACAAATATCTTGAATGAATATCCGAAACATTTTTTAAAGTTGAGCGGCCATCGTCCGTACGGTCAAGTTCTGGATTTAATTGTAAAAGCTCCGATCGTGCGATTTTTCCAAAATGGCAATTTAATTTGGTGTAACAGACTTTTTTTGGTGATTTGTTAACTTCTTCTGGGTTTGATTGCTTCTGAAAACTTGTGAGAATAGTTAAAGCTGATTTCCAGTCCGTACTGCGCAGACTCGGGGTTTGTTTTCGTTTTTGTTTTGAATTCGTTGAAACGTTACACTTCGTTGACAGCATACATGAAGTTTTTTAGTCCGCCATTACAGTTCGCATCGTTCAAGAATTTCCGATGAGCTGAAACGTCGGTTTGAAATAGCATCAAGGTTCTTCTACTTGTTATTATTTGTTCTGCAAGGATATCTGGCGTTAATAATGAAGAAACAGGTAAGTTTGTCACGTAATTTTTAGTTTTGCTTTGTTTGTGAGGCTCACATAAACATTGCAGCCGAGATTGCGCAGTACGGACTGTAATTCATCTTTAAAACCTAATTAGAAAACTGAACATTGGTAACATTACTAAAAATGATATAAGTTCAAATTTTATTCGTTGTTTTGTCAAAAGTATTTGCTTAGAAACTTATCCTTGGTAAAAATGATCACCACAACATTATTCAGTTGAAAGAAATAATGCAAGGATGGGATATGCGCAGAATGTAGAGTGGCTTAGCTGAATGATTTTCATGCTCTTTCTAGTGGGAATGGATCATACCACGAGCTAGCCATCAGATTCTCATCAAATCAATACGACAAGCCCTAAAGAATAAAAATGTATATAAAAATAAAAAAAACGGAAAGTTTGAAATTCTCTTTCAAAGAATCAAGCCTTCTGGGAAGTCTGCCTATTATGCATCAGTCAATTGAAACCCCGGCCCCCCGACCCCCGGGACTTACCGGGGAATTTAACATTTACCAAGTGTTAAAACCCGGCTTATTTCCCCAACCTAGGGGCCTAGACGTCTGTTAAAAACCCCGCATAGCGGGGGCATCCGAATCGACTTTCAGGAAAAAAAACGGACAAAAATCTTGATTTTGTGGCCGAAGTTGAAATATCTATTTCTTTCATTTATTGTCCTTGTATAGTTACGAGGTCGGAAAGAAACCTGATGTAGTTTGTTTCTGCCAAAAACGTATTAAAATAATTGTTTTTCGTGGTCAGAGACACGAAGTTGTCAAAATTAAAACCCATAATTAGCCATTATGAACACGCCTGCCGGAAGACCCATAATATCGGGGTGTGATTGCCCTACAGAAAGTATTCAGCTTTTGTTGACCATCTACTTAAGCCGATAGCACAGCGACAAGCTTCGTGCGACAGACTTTAATAACTTCATTGAGAAGATTACAGTGCCATGCCCAAACAGCCTAAAAAAGCTTTCCTTTTCTCATTAACACTGTATGCGAAGCATACGGAGAATTTCATCAAGGAAACCCTCCCGTACAGGGCATTTGCCATAGAAGAGGCAAGATCTTGCTAGGGGGAACTGGGGGCATGCCCTTCAGAAAATTTTAAAATCTAGAAGCCCTGAAACTCTTTCTTCAAGATTTTTCTTAAGGTATTTCTTGGGAGAAATAAATCTTTTTTAACTTGGGATCATTTCCCCAACAAAAAAATTTGTTATTAAATTTGGGTTAAAATCTAGACGAGGTAAGTGCCTCGTCTTGCCTCGTCTTGCCTCTTTCTACGGCCCTGCCGTACTCGTTAAGAGAGTTGCTCAGTGTAATCTTTCAAGAAAGCTCGTTCCAATTCAATGGAAAAGATTATCTTTAAGCACATCAAACAGCCATGGGCACGACAATCGCCGCAGTTTCCGCTGTCATCTTCATGGCCAAAATAGAAAACGAAATACTCAGACAAGTCTGAGTATTTCTTTTATTTCTATCCTTTGGAAACGATTTATTGACGACGGACACAAGAAGTGACAAAATAGAAGAATTTCTTCTAAAGGTAAACAGCTTTCACCCTATGATATGATTCACGGCTGAAATCTCAGAAACAGAAACTACTTTCTTGGAGACGATAGTGTACAAAGATGGCAGATTTTAAGTACAGAGTCTATTTTTATCGTGTGAACATATTAAATACAAACCCAGGCATCGCGAAAGGCTTTAAATATCAAGGAAGAAGCGTGGAGACTTTTCAGAAGGGATTCCTCAGAACGAACATTTTGAGAAAAACATTTCAGTCCTTTATGTTAAATCCCGGCTGCCGTCCCCGCTTTAAGTGATCGCGTGCTGTTAAATCACCGCTCCATGGCCCCGGTCTACTGACATTTTGTTAAAACCACCGCCCACCGGGGCCAACGCGCCGTTAAAAGGGCGTTAAATCCCGGCTTTGGACGCGTTAAATCCCCGCTAAGTCCCGGGGGTCGGGGGGCCGGGGTTTCAATTGACTAATGCATTACGCCTTCCGCCTGCCTGAGTCATTGCGAACCCGTCTCCCCCTCCCCCCTGCCTTCGGCCCTGCCGAGAGTCATGTGAGCGTAGAAAAGCGTGATTATTTACACCTTTTTGTACTGCTAAAATTAAATTAAATTACGTTCATGTGCAAAAATTAAATTTCTTCATTTTCCGTAGTTCCCCGTCGAGCTTGGTTTTTCACCTCCGCGCGAAACAACGCCCGTGATCAGAGCTGACCAGCAGCTCCTCCTATTTGAAACGAGCCTTTATGTAATCGACAGTTTGTGTCTACAAAGCACCTGCGTTGTCATGGCGGGCAAATTTCTTAAACATCACTTGAAATTCTTCGATTTTCTTCCATTTTGTGGTCAAATTAACCTCATTGCCTGAGCATCAGCCCTGTTAGAACCGTGTTTAGTCGAAAATCTGCGACAAGAAGTGGTATATTTTGGTTACAAGTTTCAAAAATCACACAATTAGTGGTGATATGTTATTTTCGAAAACGGCGGAAGCTCTTGAGAGTGGAAGCCAGCTCTCCATGTCGGAAACTGCTTCAGAACCCGGGACAGTAAGTCCTGAAAGTTCCGCTGGTAAAACTCCCAGTGTGTCTATGTCTCCAGAAAGCGTTCCTGCTGAAACACCAGCGCCACAACCTAAAGCTCAGCCCCCAAAACGCCGTGGAAAAGGTAAATTTTTTTATTGTCAGGGCTAGAGGATAATTTTGTCGAACATTTCAATGTAAACATATCATTTTGGAAATTTATACATTCATTTTATACATTCATGTTAAACATGAAACAAAATATTTGATAAGTCAGGTTACAAAAGTACTACTTTCACAGATAATTTAGTACATTGTGTCTAGTGAAAATTATTTACGTATAATTATACAGTTTACAATCAGTTACTTAGAGATTTGAACATATTGGCTGATTGTCCGTGAGTTGTTGACCAAACTTGTTCGGGAAAAATGGCTGGATATTGACCAAGGTCTTTCTTCCCTTGTTTGTGGACTGAGGCACAGTTAAATTCCATAATCAAGGCAAAAAAAAAAAGAATGATGCCAATATCCAGCCATCTTAATTTAACGGGGGGAAGCCTCAAGCCATGTGGCCCATACTGCCGGAGCTTATCCCGGTTTCTGTAGCATTAAGTGGCAAGGAATTTTTTTTACTTCCCCCTGAATGGGGATGCTAGTCTAGTCAATCGCAGGGTACTCCCCCCAGCATTATGTCCTTGTTATCCATTTAATACCTATCAATGTTAAAGCTGATTTCCAGTCCGTACTGCGCAGACTCAGGGTTTGTTTTCGTTTTTGTTTTGAATTCGTTGAAACGTTATACTTCGGTGACAGCATACATGAAGTTTTTTAGTCCGCCATTACAGTTCGTTTCGTTCAAGAATTTCCGATGAGCTGAAATGTCGGTTTGAAATAGCGTCAAGGTTCTTCTACTCGTTATTATTTGTTCTGCAAGGATATCTGGCGTTAATAATGAAGAAAAAGGTAAGTTTGTCGCGGAATTTTAAGTGTTGTTTGTAAACATTTCTTCGTGGTGGGCTCACATAAACATTGCAGCCGAGATTGCGCAGTACGGACTGGAATTCATCTTTAAGCCGCTTGGGAGGGGGGGAGGCCGGGCATAGGCGAGGGATTTGACAGCAAGTATTTGCCCATAGTGGGGACTTTTGACCGTTTTAATGGACTTTCTTACAATAAGTTATTGAAGTTAAGACTATTTTGAACATCCATGCATGCCCTGGGGTTGGGCATTTGATCAGAAAGTCTCAGCTAAGTTCAAATGCCCGGCCTATGCCCGGCCTCCCCCCCAGCAGCTTAACATTGATACGTGCATAAAATATACACCTGGGTGGAGAGAGGCATTTTGAGTGTCTTGCTCAAGAACACAACACAATGACCCCGGCCAGTGCTTGAACCCGGACCGCTTGATCTGGAGTCCAGCGCACTAACCATTAGGCCCCTCTACTGATAGACAGTGTCTCAACGATGTAGCTAACAGAGTAGAAGCTACTGAACACTTCAAACTGTCCAAGTTGTCATTATAGAAGTGACAACATCGTGGTGACCTTTATAATAAGGACACCTCTATAATACAGACACTTTGCTCTGTCCCTTTGGTGTCCGTATTAAAGAGGTCCAACCGAGTGAATAATTGTACAAACTTTCTTTTTTAGCTCCTGAACTGCCAGTTTATGAAAGACGAAACTGGCTTATTCATTTGCACTTCATTAGAAAGGAATTTGAACCTTGTAAGGTGAGGAAGCTTTCTGTTCTAAAATGAAAAGGTCACATTCCCTATCTCTGTTACTAATACAATACAATACTTACATACTTTATTTAAAGTGGGAAACATGCTTAGCTTAGAATAGCTAGTTTACAGATGTTCCACTAAAATAACAGATAAAAGAAAACTAAAATAGAATCTATAAGAATGTAAAAATATATAATCTAAAATCTAAAATGTTTAAATGCACTACCTAAAAATATTATTGTGTCTACTATGTTAAAAATGCTATATATAAAAAACAAATTACATCTACTCGGCTAAAAAATTTAAAAGTTTACAGTGCGTATCCTTCGGACAAATTCATTTTTACCAACAGTGGCCCTGATTTCATTTGGTAGCTTGTTCCATATTTTTGTGGCAAAGTAGCGCCATGACTTTAGTCCATACTTGGTGGTATTTACTTTTGGCAAGGCCAACATATTTTCACCCCTAAGATTGTAACTACAACTTCTTAATGAAACTAGGTTCTGAATGCTAGGTGGGGCTTTGTTACTCAGGCAGTTATTTATAGTACACAACATGTCCTGAATTCGTCTATTTTGCAGTAAGAGCATTACTTACATGTAGTTTCTCTGAACAGACAAGTTATCTCCACAAATGACAAGTAATGTTTTATTTCTTTTGTTCAAGTCTCTTATAAAGGAACAACTTGATGAAACTCAAGGAATGTGTGAATATGCTTTGTATTGCAAAGGTAACATGTTTATACAGTCATGTAGTATGACTACAGGCCATTGTTGTAGTTAATTTTTTATCACAGATAATTTTTTTCTAACCAGGAATGTTTTTTCTAACTAGATATTAGTTTACTGTTTTGTGCAAAGTTTGATGTTTTACTTTCTCCCCCCACCCAGGGGGGGGGGGGGATCACCTATAAAATGATGGGGGTGCTTGTCATACCTTTAAGAGGCTAAAATTTGTGGATTGGTACCGCTTACGGTGCTAAAACCTAAAATGGCCACCGCTAGTATTGCCACAGTACCTTTTAGGCCCGGGGGGGGGGGGGGGGTACTCAGAAAAGTTTTATACGGGGAGGCTCCGCCCCAAGTTCTAACCCCTTACCCTTTTATATACCATTTTTGACAGAAATTGTACCCCTTTCATATACCTTTAACTGAAAAAAGGTACCCCTTTCATATACCTAAGAGACATGGCGTGGACTTAAAATAGGACGTTTTCTTGTCATTTTTATGTAGTGCTTAATAAATTAAAATAATACAGCCATAAATTGCGTCTGTTCGAAATATTTTAATTAAAGGCCCTTTTAAATAGCCAAATGACAGATTTCCATACCCTTTCATATACTAAAAGTCGTGAAATCCCTACCCTTTTATATACCTGAAGTCTGAAAAAGGTACCCCTTTTGGGCGCAGCCTCCCCGTATAGGCCATTATAGGGAGTACCCCCCCCAGGCTTTTAGGTTAATGATCTGGAAAATGACAAGAACCGTAACCATATTTGTTATGCAAATAACTTTTATTTCTTATTAACTATTAAAATTGCCAAGGCCAGTAAGTTTTTATTTTTTTTTAGAATGGGTACCTCTTAGGGTTAAATCAAAGTCTCTTCGAGATATCGACGTTTTTGCATGAAGTATGAGTCGAAGGTTTATCCTGTGCATTGTTCTTCGAACTTATCATTACAGTTTCTTTGTAGTTTAGTTTAACAATTTCCTATCTTCGCGGAAATGCAGCCATATCATTTTGTCAAAAATGGCTCGTCCGCGCCGGGTATTTTTACACATATTCCTTAACATTACACAAATAAACAGTGCAAATTTCACCGAGATCTGACAATTCTATACTTTAAAATTGCAAGGACCATTCGAGGCAGTCGATTACGGCAGCAAAATTAGCAAATGAAACAGCAAAATATGCGTTCGACGCTTTGTTTTTGCGACGCCATATTTGAATTGCTATAGGTAGACCGCTGTTCAATGTGTTCAAGGCCGTATCGTTACGATTGCTCCACGAAAAAGCACGAAAAAAAATACGGATATTTCCGACTACTGTCGGAGAAAACATTGCGCATATAATTGCGGCGTAAACAAATCGTTACACTCAAGCTGCGTTTTGTCTAGGCTCTGCGAGGGTCGGATATCAAGACCCAGGATTAAACAAAAGCCATATATACAGTGCATGCTTTCGAAGTATATTTGAAGATGAAATACGAAAGAATTTTGCTGTCTTTGACTGAAATTCCACTCGAACTGCGTAGATACGATCGCATGTTGTAAAGCCGATTCATGCAACATTGCTGTCAACGGCTCAACGCGAGGTCTCGTCCCTAACGACCTAGGCTGATGATGCATGTAGCGACCAAATTTGGCCTAATTTTTAACCGCTCCTAAGCTAAAAGAAGCCCCCATCTCTTGCATTTGTTTTAACTTCAAAAATATCTTTGAAAAGAGCGAGTTTTTTGGTATGGTTTATTTTTGACGTTTGTAATTTTTAAACGATGTAAGTGCTAGTGATTATTTATTCGTGTTTTAGTTACGCAATCCATTGCTTGTGTGACGCTTTTTGTAGATCGCCTTTCAGACACATGTGCGTTGAGATAAGAAAGCTGACATGTCACTTTTAAAATTGTTATATAACGTGACAAGTCACGTTTTTTCCACGAGATCGCAAGTGATCACCCACAGCGGAAAGTAATCCCTTGAGAAATTAAAACAGTCCCTTGAGAAATTAAAAAAGTCCCTTGAGAGTTTACAAATATGTGGTTCCAAATCTTGTCCACATAACCCCTATTCTACCATTTTAGCTTGTAAACAAGCAAAAACGTCGAAAAAATGAATTTGGGCCACACCCACAAAATGGAAATTTGGTACTTTAAAGGGGCGTTTTGTAAATTTCCTAACAAGCACTCCCATGTTTTTATAAGGGAGTCCCCCCAGGCTTTCTCCATTTCTCTAAAGTTACGTCATGATGATTTAGCCACCTTTAATTGTGTAGTATATTATTACTCTAGTAATTAAAAAAAACTGTTGGTGGTAGGTAACTTTTAGAAATATTGTAGTAGATGATTTTACACACTGAGCGTAAATGACTGTTTTTTTTTCAGCATTAATTCTTCGTCAAGAAGGCCAAATACAAGAATCACTGGATCTGTTCCAGAGGACTGTGCAGATCAATCCGCAAAGTGCTGACAACCTTAAACAAGTAGCACGATCTCTGTAAGTATACAACTGTGCATGTGTTCTCTGATGAAATGCTTGGAGAGCTTCCTATAGGACCCAGGCTTAGATGTTTTAAGTTTCTTGTGAAAAACCAGTCCTATAACTGACATTATTAAAAACTAGCAATGGTAATATTGCAATTCCTGCTTTTTGATTGGATAACAGGCAATGGTATATGAGCTCATATATCAATGACCACAAATATGGTAGCCAAAACGCGTGAACAAAAACAGCTGGGGAGCTCAAATATTGCAATTCTTTGGGCGTTTTTAATAAAGCAATTATTCCACTCGCACTTGTTAGATATGAGATCGTTATAACCAACTCGGCCAGGTACTACGCGCCTCGTTGGCTCATATCCAACACGCGCTTGTGGAATAATTGTTAAGTAGAAGAAGCCAAAAGTTCTGTCAAGCTACAGCCGTACAGTAAATGAGACTGCTCAAACTAAACTCATTGCCAATAGATGAGCTTGAGAAACTCGCAATCTACTGTACAAGCTACAGCCATACAGTAAATGAGACTGCTCAAACTAAACTCATTGCCAATAGATGAGCTTGAGAAACTTGCAATCTACAACAGTTACATAGAAGAGCCAGACATGATGGGACAAAGGGCAATGGTATCCATGGTAATCCCGGGTGTACACTAGATCACACTCAGAATCAGAAGAAATGTTGTACTGTAGACCTGTCAAATTGGTTTTTCAGGTTAAATTTGTTTCCAACCTAGGTTATAGTTACCTTATTACATAAAATTTTCGCGACACGTTTATTTCGCGATATTGAGGTGCACATATTTCGCGACACTTAAATTTCGCGATTTTGCGAAAATTATGTATTTTGAATCACTTTAAATTCGCGTTTTTGAGTAAGACACATTTTCTTGCCAATATTATTTAACATGCCCTTAAATGAAATAAAACAACTTCATCAAAGGAACAATAACGTTAAAATTAACAAAACGCAAGGGAGGGACTAATTCTCGGCAATAGCAACAACAGAGCACTTCTTAGACTTCTTACAATGTCTACAAGTAGGTCATGTTTGTACGTGCATGAGTTATCGTTCTTGAGTCAATTGACGACAACATCCATTTACACTGAAAATCCTTCCTTCATTGGTACTAAACTTATTATTTTATTGTTGGTATAATGTGAGTCACTTAATTTTCGCGGCATGTTATGTTCGCGACACTTATTGTTCGCGTCACTTTAATTTTGCAATTTTTTTGGAATCGCAAAATGCGCGAAATTAAAGTGTCGCGAAAATTTCATGTAATAAGGTAATCTGTTTCATATGCATGACTGTCACAGAGAGGTGCTGACCAGCATTAGCTTGAGTCTACATGTAGCTTAAACTTCATTGTAAATCCTATTTACTAGAGCCACATTTTAACCTTGATACTGAAGAGAACATTGATTTCTTAATTATCTGTTTGACTTTGTGCATGTACCGGTACTTTTTTTTCAGTTTTCTCCTTGCTCGTCACAAAGCTGCTCTTGAAGTGTATAATGAAGCTGCAAAACTCAGCACCAAAGACTGGGTATGTGGAGTTATTAAAATAAAATAAAGTTTGTTGTCAGTAATGATTCAATGATTTGAATTGAGAAAGATATTTATTATAACTTTTATGATTTATAATCCCCTGTAGGACTTGTTTTCTGTATTTTGCATTGTTAGAGACTTCTCAGTGACCTGTGGTGTTTTTCATTGCAATCTGCTGTAGGGCTTGTTTTAAGTTTTACATCATTTAAGTAGTTAATGCTGTATATTTTGTTGTTAGATGATAAAATGGAAAAAGAATTAAATTTAATGTTAGCCATTAATTTCTCTGTTTTGTGATGCAGGAAATTTATCACAATCAAGGTAAGTTTTTAACAGAATTCTTTCCCTGATTTGTCCACACAAATGCAAAATTTACAACAGGTTTTGTGATCTCATTCTCAACTGAAAACATTTTTCAGGTGTTTGCTACGTGTATATGAAGGATTTTGAAAAGGTAAAGAAAGAACTTATTAATAAGTTTGTACGGTATGTACATGCAAACAATTATAATTATAATTTTTTATTTGTTTATTATCGTCATATTATGAAAAAGAAGCTTAATATTGTTAGTTGCAAATGTCATGCTCTGGTCATTAAGCAAACAGGTAAACTACACTGTAAGAATTCCAATTTAAATAGTTTAATGAGGAGTTTTAATTTGTTTGATGGAGCATAAAACCTTTCTGGAGAAATTGCAGTGAAAACACCTCTGACTGCACATGTTAGCATGTGGTGAAGGCTTAATTGGTTTCTATCAAAATAATCTTTATTTTACATGTAGCGTAACTTTTAATACCTACAGCTTTATTTTTGCCCGTCTTTCTTTTTAGGCTAAAGACTGTTTCAAGCATGCCTTACAATATCACCGGCATGATGCATCCTTTATTCAGCTCGGTAAAGTTTTACTCTTAGAGGGCGACACAGAATCTGCCATTGACATTTTCAAGAAAGCAATCGAGTGAGTAATTTGTTATGTGCAGTTTCAGGAAATACATGTATCCCCATCCACCCCATGAAAGATCAGTGGAAATTCTAAGGGGAATAAGAGATTAAAAAACCATTGAAAGTTTTAAAAGTGTCGAAAGCTAAACTGCAATTTCCGCCGGGGGAGGGGGGTTTGGAAGGGTAGAGGGTGAAGTTTATTTGTAATGTGCAGCCTCAGGAAATATTTCTATCCACCTAAAGAAATATCCCTATATCTTTCCGGCCTATCCTATTCTGTGGGAGGGTCGTTTTGTGGAACACAATGTGTTATTTTGCTATTTTTTGTTGAAAGGCCACCGACAAAAGAAATTTCGAAAAGTGTTCTGCAACTTTCTGAACTTTTGGGAAAAAATTCTGCCATCTGATCGGTTTACTACTGTGAGTAGACATGAGAAGTAGACATGTTTTAATGCGTTATAAAACTGACTTCCAGGTTTTCACCAGAAAATCCAGACCTAATGACAACACTTGGACTGCTTTACTTACAGGTAACTGATTCACTGAAGACTTTGAGCTTGTTTTCATTTTACTTCTCATATTGCATCTAATTCTTTTCTTGCCCCCCTGACTGTGTCAAACGTTGAACTCTATTTGCCTTTTTTTGTCATAGCTGGGTCAGACCTCAAAGGCTTTTGAGCACCTTGGAAATGCACTTACATATGATCCTAGCAATGTTAAGGTGAGAACTTGCGATTTTTCATGCGATTCCTGTGAGTGTTATGACCTTTCAAAACATAACTGAGAAGAGCACCCTGTATGAAAAAGGCTTTACTTATTAAGCAGTAAACATGAAATTGGGCTGAAAGATGTACATGAAGGTTCACGTTCACAGTAATTAGCCCTTTGTTATGGCATGGTGCACCTTTCAGTTTTACTTCAATTAAAAGAAACAGGAACACATCATGAAGTTGTCTTACATTCAGTTCACTTGATTTTAAAGTTGCAATAAACTATCTATATCTATCTTGAAGATGATCGAAAATATAATTTCAGACACGCAATTGCGTGCAAGGCTAGCTATTATTAATGAACAATTTCTTCATGCCAGGCCATTCTAGGAGCTGGTTCCATGATCCAGTCACATGGTGATTATGATGTCGCACTGACCAAATACAGAATTGCTGCAGCGGCCACACCTGAATCACCTCACTTGTGGAATAACATTGGCATGTGCTTCTTTGGCAAAAAGAAATATGTTGCAGTAAGTTGATGAACAAATTAATTTTTATATCAAGAGTTACTGCACTGGTTTTCCAGGTAGACTGTGATATATTGTTTACAGTCCTAAGCAGTTGTCACATTCCAGCCTAATCTCAAAATTTTTTTATCATGCAAATGTGGCACAGGGATCTTGGTTTAATAGTTGATTGACCATACTTCACAATAAGTTTTGGTGGTATCTAAACCTGAACAACACTAAGTAGGGGCGAATCCATAAAATTTCGGAAAGAGGGTACCGAAAAAATTGGCGAGAGCGCGAAAAAGATGATACTTACAGTGTTCTGGAAGCATTTTTTACCAAAAGTTAAGGCTTGGCCCGCCTGTAAATCCGGTCCCTGCCAAGCGTGTTTTATTGTTGATGAAACTTGTGATGATTGCCCGATCGAACAGTGTAGCAGCAACAAGATCACATGTACACACACAAGATGATGGTGGGACGCACTGCAGTGACGTGGCTCATTTTACCATTTTTTTTTTTGCTGCAAGGTTTTGTGCTACATGTCCCTGCAACATTTTCCTGTGTGCACTGTGTGTGTTTTAGCACCGCCACCTTGAGTGCTCACTAATTTGATAGCAAGTTGTACATGTAACCGTGCAGTACGTTAACTTTGCAACTAGCGAAAAACGTGACACGTTATTTCAAATTTCATGCCCTATGCATTTAGAAAGAAAGTTGTAAATCATAAACTTATCAGTATGATTCATGATCTTTTTAGGCCATCAGCTGTCTGAAGCGAGCTACATACATGGCGCCATTTGAATGGAAAATCCTTTACAACTTGGGAATCATTCACCTTACAATGCAACAGTATCCTTGTCACTTCAATCTGAAACTACATGTACGGTCACCTGCCCTAACTTACATTAGGGTTAGAAAGTGGGGGGGGGGGGGGTGAGCTGTGTTAGAGTAGGCATAAGTACTGCAGCATTTAAAGGAGGGACTGAAATACCTTAAGGTCATTTATATTTATTTAATTTTAGCGATTTTTTCTGGGCAAGATTTAGCGACTATTTTAATTTAATTTAGCGATTTTCCAAAAATTCTAAAAAAATCAGTGTTATCGTGTAAACCAGTTTTTAATGAGCCTGCGAACGAACACGTATTTTCTGGCTGTCACTTGTCTCCGTTCACAGGCCAGTCTAAGATGGAAATAAATGTTCCGTAAAAGAACAAACTCACATGAAATTAACATACATTTTGCAATGTTGCATTTCCAGAAAGGACAAAGCTACCGGCATCCAATTTTTGAAGAATTTTTCAAGTCGACTATGTTTAATTTTAGCGAATACGAAATTAAGCGATTTTCGCCCAACTCGCTAAAATAAGTAGCCGCTGACGATATTAAAATTAACGAAACATAATTTGTCATCAAATAGCCGCTGTTAACTAACGTTTATCGATGATGTAGGTTTGCGCCACTGAAGGAATCTTCAATAGTGCTCCGAGGTACTTGCAGGACTCACAGAAACTACATGTATGTGCCACAGAATAAGTTATGTTTTAATACACAGAAGTGCCTTTAAATCAAGGAAAACTCAAAATAACAGTTAACTCAGGTAGAAAAACACAAAAGAGGCAAAAATAAACCAAAAAGGAGTAAGGATGGTGAAAATTGGGGAAGATTGACACGGATAACGAATAGCAAACTTGGTAGTATTTAGAGTATGTTTTTCATGTGGTGCGACACCAATGATGTAACGTAGAACATTGTCGCTGGATTTTTGCTCATTTTATTTATGGAATAACAAACTTGCTTTATTCATTTCAAGTAAACAAGTAAGTTAATTGTAATCCTTTTTTTCAAGTTTTCTTAACCTTGATTAGATACGCCTCTGCATTTCATTTTCTAAGCGCGGCAATTACTCTCAAACCCAAGCACGGTCACCTCTTCATGTTGCTTGCAAGTAAGTGTCCCAGTAGATATCTGATTAGACGCAACCCTCAGCTTCCTTGTGCACAAGCCTGGTAATCTTAAGTTAATCAGCAGGGCTCGAGACTAACTTTTTTGCTAACTAGCCAAGTGGCTAGAGACAGCTTTGATTTCACTAGCCAAAACTTATTTTCTACTAGCCACAATTTTTAAGCATAGTTCTTCTTTTAAGGGGGGGGGGGGGGGGGTGAAAACAATGTGCGATAATGTTTAAACTTTTAACCATAAAATGTTCCTTAAGGTCGCGCAGGACCCTTGCTCATTAATAAATTCATTAGCCAAATTTCTTGACGGAGTGCTATCTTGTAAAGCTTTAATTCGCTACAATTTGAACATCGATTTCTCTAAAAATTTTCAAGGATATTAAGGGATGATGGAATTACATCATGATTGTCCTTTTACTAAGAGATGACTGTTTGCTGTAATGTTACAGGTTCTTAAAAGTTTAACTGCAGATAATGCGATTTTGTGTCCAAGTTTTCGGCTACTACAGCGCACCGAGTTAAATGATTATATAACCTAGTGATGAATCATAACCTCTTTTGTGTTATGACAAGAACGAAATTTTCGATTTCAAAAACTGCTAGAAGTTATCTGCTTCTAAGAGAGTAAAAATGTGAAATCTAAACTTTGAAACGTGCTATCTTCATTTTGAGAACGAAATTTCAAAATTCGCTCTTGTCATAACACAATAGGGTGCGCCAAGTTCATGTTCCTCGCGAATCAACTCCTGAAATTCTATATCGGCGAAGAAAACTTGGACACAAAATTGCAGGATTTTCCGCTTCCGAAGACCTTCCGAGTCAATGTTTACAACCGACGTGTGCTATATTCGCAGCAGTGAATCTAATTATGATAATTCGCTTTGTTTCAGCGCACAGTACGCAAAGCTGAGAACAATACCGTGTAATTACTTGTACAAAGAACTTTAAGAAAAACATTGTCATGAACATTTCGTTTGTTTTCGGCTTCAGTCGTCGCAGTTCGTGCCTACTCTTTAAATAAATACATACATAATGATCTCAAGGGTCCTGCGCGACCTTAAATCTTCACGTTTTTTTTTCCTTAAAAAATTGGGCTTTGTTCTTCACTATAAAAATTGTACATGTACATGCATTTTTGTCAACTAGAATTTTGTTTAAAGCTTCACATTCTATAATGTCAACAGTTTACTTGTTAGTTATATTCTCTGAGAGACGATTTTAATAAATGCGGTTTCTTGCCACTAATACCTGATTTTTTCACTAGCCATTTTGGCTAGTGAAAGGCCAAAACCTACTAGCCAAAACTGCATTTTTACTAGCCTTTGGCTAGTTGGCTACCGTTAGTCTCGAGCCCTGTAATGGGAAGGATGTGCATTCAGAGACCCCTGTCAGGAAAGAAACACCTATGGAGTCTCATAGTGAGGGCCCGTCATAGGGACTCACTGAAGTCCATCTTTCGGGGATAAAATACTTGTAAAGGAACTTAGCAGCTGAAGGGAGAAATTGTTATAAAAGCGAGGCTAACTTCATTATTTGTCTTAAATGACTGAAATACTAATTAAACTAATTTTATAACATACCGTATAATTCCGGTTATAAGCCCTGGGCTTATACAACTTCATAAGGGTTTTTGGGTGGGCTTATAAGCGGAGGGGCTTATATTCGGGAGGGCTTATAAGCGGAAGGAAAAAAACGTTTCGAAACGAGCCTCGAGAGTGTTGATCGAAATACGTTTTTAAGTTAAAAACGCACAAAAAAGCAACATTTAGCCCTGTTCAGTACTGTCATCCGGTAGAGGGGGGCTTATATCCGGGAGGGCTTATAACCGGATGTATTTTTTTGTTTCCAGATTGATGGGCCTATAACCGGGGGGGGCTTATAACCGGAATTTTACGGTATATATATAGCTAACCGAGACTCGTAATCACATTCGGTAGACATAAACGTGCACCATAATCCAATAGTTCACGCTGAAAGCGTGGGCAAATTGCTTTGTCAGATTTTTTTTCTCTCGCGCGAGTTTTTGGCGCAGGTTTTGATCGACATTTCCACCGGCAATGTTATAAAACAATTGTTTTAAGCATTTAGCTGTGCACTGTCGAGTTATTGATGCACTTGGGAAGTTTGGAGGGCACTCAAGAAGCTAGAGTTGCTCTTCACTATCGCCTCGAGCAACTCTTTCGCCTCTCTCGTGCTCTCCAAACTTCCCGCGTGCACCACAACCCAATAGTGGGCGCTTAAGCATGGACAAATTGTTTAACAGCCTCATAGGAAGGAAAACTCAAAGGAAGAACGCTCGTAATGCCGCAGAGAAGGAATGCTTGTAGAGTCTCTGACAGGGTAAAGTCACTTTCAAAAGCTAGTGATATGATATTAATATCGGTCTGTTCCACTTTGTTACAGTTGCTCTGTCTCACCTGGAAGACCAGGAGAATGCAAGGCATGCTTACGAACAGGCTGCTAACTTAGACAAGTAAGATTACTGAAACATTTACCGGCTAATCCTGCAGATTTTTGTTGCCAGAGCAGATTGAGTCTTCACCTGTTAAAACTTAGAGCGTCACACGTCAGGGATTTCACGGATTTTTGGTCTAAACTGTTTTGAAATTAGTGTTTGGCAATTTAACCCACGAAAAACATTATCTCTGAACATCTAAAGGAAGATATATCCTTAATTTGCAGAGAGAAATCAAACCACGGCAATAAATATCGATTGAAAAGTTGAGCCACAATTTTTCAAGCTGTAATCAATTTTCATCCTAGCCATTCGCAGCCAAAGATTCTTGTTATCAGTTTCAGTGATCTAATATAGCAATTGTTAATAAAAAATGGATCATTATTTTTAGGTTTCCTACAACAAAAATATATTTTTGAGCTGATCCCAAAAATCTGTTAAAATCCTTGACAAAGCCCCATTAGCGCAATAAGTCTCTAATTGTGATGTTTCTTTCCAGCACTGATCCGTCAATCAACTTGAACTTTAGTATCTTCCTGTACAATGCAGGCGAGAGAAAAGAAGCTGCTAAACAGTTTAACATTTACGAGAAAAAGATGGAATCCTACCGTTCGGTAAAAGGGAACGAGATTGATCAAGAGGTAGGCTTGTACTTAGCTCGAGATTTCAAAATAAGCATGTTCACTTATCTTTGATGACGGTTTTTAAAGTATCAATTGTTTACACCAAAATTCTTGCAAAGCGATTGCACCAGAAACGTCAACAAACGCAGAGATCGTAGCCTTCATGAAAAGAAGTACGTTGCTCAAGTTTTAGCAAGTTTTTTTACAGTGTTCATTATAACCGAGTTATCGAGGGAAAATTTTTTTTGGAAAACTATAGAACTTAAAGGAGAAGTTCACTCCAGAATGGCCATTTATTTTGTTTACGCCAATAAAAAGTATATACAAAGATATGTTAATTACCAAAATTTCAGCCTCCAACAAGCGCTATAACCCTACGAAATCTTTCCCAAAACTCGACAACTGAACGCCGCCATCTTGGAGCTGGTAATGTATGCGTGACGTCTAAGAGCTCAGCCTGAAGTTTGGCGGGAAAATATAAATACTCGAAACTCCTTGTTTCTTCGAAGTGGCATTTGTTTGTCAAAATGCCTGTTTGTGCAGCTCCATTTTGCTCAAACAAAGCTCCAAAAAATACAAAAAACAAGGAGTTTCGACTATTAAAATTTTCCCGTTAAACTTCAGGTTGAGCTCTTTGACGTCACGCATACATTACCAGCTCCAAGATGGCGGCGTTCAGTTGTCGAGTTTTGGGAGAGATTTCGTAGGGTTATAGCGAACGTTAGAGGCTGAAATTTTGGTGAATAACATATCTTTGTGTAAACTTTTTATTGGCGTAAAGAAAATAAATGACCATTCTGGAGTGAACTTCTCCTTTAATATTTGTCGGTCATATTACTGCACCACTTTGGTACACAAGTATGGCGGCCAAAAATGTCAAAAACGATACACTCATTACGACGAAAAACGATTTTTAAAAGTGACAATATTGGTTTCCGTAACTCTGTTTGAGATTGATCCCATTGTTTCATTTTTTTGTATTTACAGCTTATCGATGTAGCCAACAAGCTCGGTCCATCTTTGCAAGTCGGAGAGAGCCTGGTGTGGGAAGGAAGTAACGCTGGTCAACCACCGCGGGCGTCACAGCCGGATTCTCGAAATCCTTCGGCGCCAGAGTCTGTAGCAAGCAGTAGTGCGTCTTTCCAAGACGATGGATCTTTTGTTTAAACAAGCACGGAAATAAAAGGCGCAAATACGCGACGAACTGATTAATACCGTAAATTTCCAGTTGAGTAACTTCCCGTCCCTAAATGTAGCGATAAGTTTAACTGTTATTTGCAAATTCCAAAAGTTGTGTTCCTCCCAAACTGTAGCAAACTCAAACATATCTTGACTTGATATGAGAAACAAATGGAGCTAAAAGATACAACAAGTTGTACCAAAAGTGATATGAAATTTGTCTAAGGTGACCCTTATTCCGAAAGGAAATATTACCTTGTTTTTGATGTAATGTTAATTCTTTCGAGGTTTTCAGCTTTTGAAAACGTTTTTAGCAACCCGCAAGTTGCAACTCTCCAAGAGTTGGCATGCGATAAGGAGTTCTAAATCCCAAACTAAGGCCCGGTTCAGACGCCGATCTTTTCATGAGCCGAACCTAATTCCTTGAATTAAGTACATGAAAAAATCGGCGTCTGAATCAAATAAGAACGGCTATTGCAATTTGGAACGGCTCACCCGTTCATCCCGCCTGGCTTGGCCGAGAATTTCGCCTGTGGAACGCCTTTGGAACGGCTTTGATTCAGACGCCGTACTTTTCATGTGCCGATCCTAATTCAGAAATTATTATAATTTATTTTGCCAGCAGTTTACCTCAATTATTGGAACTGTATTAGGGACGGCCTCGGAACGGCCAAAAAGTACGGCGTCTGAATCAAGAGACGTACTTTTGTCAATTTGGGTCGGTCCAAATTCGAATTGAGTTCGGCTCATGAAAAGTACGGCGTCTGAACCGGGCCTCACTGGGGTCGTTACATTAGGAAGTTAACGGTAATTGTAAAATGTTTTTCAGCTGTGTAAATAATACATTGATAGATTCATAGGTTATAGAATGAAGTTGAACAGGCAACCCGAGCTCGAAAATCGATGTAAATGTGTCTACCGATGGCATACTCTCATCTTGGAACGACGCGTAAATCATGAATGGAGGTAGTGCAGAAAAGCTAGGCGGTCTATTTTGCGGGAGGGCGAACGCAACCCACAAAATAAAACGCCTGTTCTGCAGGATAGATGAAGGGTTACCCTCCAAGCATGTTATAGAAAAGCTTGGTCAATTTCAGTCTCAACGTTCTTATTTCGAAAAATGTTCTTAAAGGAAAAATATATATAAGAACATTATTTGTCCTCTTTTGATTGTATATATACGCTGATGTTATTAAAGTTGTCGAATCGACAAACACAGCTAAACACAAAAGGCTGGTCTCGGTTTTCGCCGTTTATTCTTGGCGATTTCAAGGTTGTCACTATCCAATTTAAAGCTAGGATTTAGCTAGCAGAAGTACGATTGGTGATTGTTATAAAACAAAGTGGAGTCCAATTCGTATAAAGGAGATTGCGCGGCCTCGTACCAATTCGTGATTAGTTTCAATTGAGAATAATAGGTTGGAGTGATGTTTTCTTTTAAATTGCACGGGCGAGTGCAGCTTGGGAACATTCAAACATCACGAATTGTACAAGAGAGTCGGGCTTTTTCATTTAAAATATACTCAACAAAATGAAAAAAACCGGAATGGTGACCTTTATAACTCCTCGCTTCGTCTTCAGAATGCTTCGAGTAAACTTCAGAAACCTTAATAAGTCTTCGGGGCTAAATCAAAAAAAAAATCTTCCGAAGATTTCAGTTCAACTCGGTAAGTCTTCGGATCAACTTAGGAAATCATGGAAAGTAACTAGCTGAGCTAACCGCCTCGCGTGCCCGTTTGCTCAGCAGATTTCTCTCGTGTGCGGACATTTTTCGTGAGAATTTTGCCTCGCGAGGCCTTGAGGAAAATATCTATCGTGTTTGATATTTTTTGCCTCGAGAGGCAAAATCCTCAACGTGTGCGGGCGACATGAGAAACTTGCTCAGCCAGATATATCAACTGACCAATAAACACACGCAGAATGCTCACGTGATTCAACATGGCGGCTTCCGAATCAAACTTCCTAAGCACTTTCCTCACTGTCTGCGGTGAAATGTGTAGTGAATAAATGACTGAGCAAACGGGCACGTGAGGCGAATAGCTCAGCTAGTTGCTCTAGTGTGCGGCAGGCTTTAGGGTCAACTTCGGAAATTTTCAAAATTCTGCAGATCAACTTCCGAAATTTCGAAAATCTTGCTGTCGACTTCGGAAATCTTCAAATCAACTTCGAAACAAAAAAGAATAGGTAATCCAAGGAAGTACAGTTTGAGATTAAATGTAATGCTCTCGTCCAATTAAAATTAAGTTATTTTGTTGAGTGTACTATAAGGGTCTTCATAACCGTCAAGGAGGTTTGGATACCCGATGTTAATCAGCATAGATTTTTACGATTTTATTTGTCCGTTGCGTATACTCCGTAGTTTTTGTTTCGATTGAAGAGATATATCAAACACTCGAGACAGTGTTTCATCGGCTACCAAACACCTCGAATTTCGTCAAAAATACTGCGCGTCGTATTTTCAACTCTCGATCCCTTCTCGGTGTTTGGTTTTCTCTATGAAACATTGTCGCTCGTGTTTGATATATTGCTTATCGAACTGTAAATGCGGTCGATGTTCATTGTGGATGAACTTCTGTCTTTTAAAATGATCACCACTTATTTTCTCCTCACAGTCTCAATATCAGTATCAATTGTCAGCCAGACAGGTGATGAGAAAAAAGAAAATGATCAACTTTTAAATTATTTGATGTCGTTTTGATGTATCGTTCTCAAACTCATTAATAATTCATGAATTGACAAGCCAATCAGGATACGCCAATTTGGTCACGTGCGTGTGGTTTGAAAACCCGATGAAGCACTGAACAGAGGCCTTGGGCGCTTTCCATTCGACCAAAAAATCCGGTAATTTCGGAACAAGGACGAAAGGTACAGAAATTTCCTGGGAAAGTTTCCAGAAAATCCGGAAAGTGTTGACTTTCCGAAATGCGAACCATTCAACCGAAAACCCCGGAAATTCCAGAAGCAAAATCAAATGGAACTGAAAGTTCCCGGAAATTGTTTTCGAAAATTTGGGTCTACCTTGCAAGGTTGTCCTCTTTTCCGGAAATTTTGGAAAAAGCTACCATTTTACACTCAGCCTAAGTTCCTTCGGTAGAAAATTTAGCGATTTGTGCAGCTGATAGCAGCTATATGTGTTAAGGAAGCATTCTTGAAACTCCAAATAAAAAAATTAGGTGAACTCGGTTGTTTTTCGTTGTTGTTTTGCAGGCGGCAGCATAGAAATGTACAAATATTTATAACGCGCGTGCAGGCTACGCTCATTAAACTTTTTGGGTTGGCGACTATTTCGTTGCTTGTAGTGTGCCTTTTGAAAGGTTCCTGTATTTGTGGCCACGATGTCATTCATGGAGTTTATTTTCAGTGCTCGGAATGCTTTTTATTTGCAAAAATAGCGAGTTATATCACTTATATGTGCAGGAAACCAGCCACAGTGCATTATTTTAATACACCGTAGAAATTTCCATATTTGACGCACTACCTGACCATATGCAAAGTTTGCTTTGCCTTCAGTGCAGTCAACCGGAAAAGTTGAAAAATGCTGTTCCATTTGCCACTGGAATTTTCTGGAAACTGAAATCAGAAGTTTTGGTCGAATGGAAAGCGCCCCTTTCCACGATAGTTTGATGAAATATCAAACTCTAGAGTTTCATTAAACGTCAAACCCTTGTGATGCGGGGTTATCCGAATTTAAATATTAATAACACAAACACCGACTGAATAGAAAAGCTTCTGTTTCACGGGTTAAGTAGAATCACTTTTAAATTTACGTTTACAGTGCTAGTGCAGTTCAGAAACATTCCTGAACATCTCGTAGCAATCGACCACCGTTCTTATTCCCAACCGAGTTTTTGGTGAATGAATTTTGCGAGCCAATATTTTAAAGAGAGACCATCCAGGTCCTCCAATTTCTCTTGAAGACTTTGCACGCGGTGAACACCATAATCCTTGAACACACTTCCCGGGTCATTGCTCGCGCGCAGTTTGGCAAGTTCGATTCTTAAAACCTCAACGGCTCACTTGTCTACTATGCTTTGACTGTGCAAGGAAGGAATTTTCTTGCACATTTTTGGGCGGCCGAAATCGGCGATATTCATC
Organism: Oculina patagonica; assembly: GCF_052425735.1. Taxonomy (NCBI): domain Eukaryota; kingdom Metazoa; phylum Cnidaria; class Anthozoa; order Scleractinia; family Oculinidae; genus Oculina; species Oculina patagonica. The sequence continues at coordinate 8,171,953 of NC_135761.1, read as the reverse complement.
CTCAGCTAACCCGTCCACGTTTCAAAACTAGCAGGACGCAACTGCATGCAAATTGTGGCGGCTTGAAGTAAACAAGCTTAGTTGTGAAATACACGGATCTTACATAATCATCACAAACTATGCGCTATAAGGCCCCGATTGCAAACTGTACGCTAATTACACAAAAGAAATAAAAAAATAAGTTTTCGTGAATAATATATTTTGTTTGCAATTAGGCGCCGATTGAGAAGCTATTTCAAAAACTCTTGCTTCGTGTTTCATCGGGGTTTCCAAACACTCAAAAACAATAAAAGCTCTCGGCCTACGGCCTCGTGCTTTCATCAGTTTTCTCGTGTTTGGAAACCCCGATGAAACACTCGCACTCGTTTTTGAAATATTACATCGAGCGACTCTTTTTCGACTACTGGCTTGTTAAAATAAAATAGGAGAATAGGAGAATAACTATGGGTCTATATTCACTCCTTCAACCAATTTTTGTTGTAAACTCTCAAGGAAATACTTTTCGCTGTGGGTGATGAAAACGTCACTGGAAGGGAATACGAATGCGTCAACACTTCCCGGGACACTTGTGGTTTTGATGGCGGGTGTTTGCAATAAAAAGCTGGCAATACTTTTAAAAACGTGACTTATCAAACGTTACATAACAATTTAAGAGCATAACATAATATAACAAATAAATGGCCACCACGTATCAAACAACTAAAACATTCACAAATATAAATACATAAACGCAAGAGAAACAGGGTAGATCTCTAAGAGATCTTTGATTTTACTTTAGAAGATGTTGAAACAAGAGAATACATCGTTCCTATGTACGGCATATTAAAGTTATGTTGTTTTATCTTCTTTAGTCTCGGGGCTACCGGGGTAAGTTAAAAGTTTATTCTCTCAAAATTTGCCTATTTTCTAGAGATGCGGTTGCATTAAGGATTAGCTTGTTAGATTCCGTACCGAGTGGCCCGGCCGGTTCAATTCCTGGCTGGAGTTTTTGGGCAAGATACTTTACTTTCACAGTACTTCTCTGTAAACTCAGACGTATTAATATAATTGGTGAATAGTTAAAGGCAATCTGGCGAAACTGCTAGGAATGGGGTCGTGGGGGGTCCGGCGATGCACTAGCATCCCATCCGGGGACATTAACAATACCCCATCGTTGCTTCATGTTATGGAAACCACGCCAGCCTGATAATTCAGACAACTGAATTTGAATAAAGACTTTAATGACAATTTTTATTAGGTCTCTACTTTCGACCGTTTGGGATCTTATAATATGTGCTCCCCTGATCAGAACTAAACTTTTAAGTTTAAAAAAGCATTAAAAAATAAAAATAAACATATATAATTATAACCTGACTGCGCGCAAACCATTTTCTACTTAACAGCTGTTTCAGAAGGCCAGTGCTCGTATGCTTATGACGTTCAGGTTTATTGTGCATTTTCCTTAAAAAATAAAGGTCAATTATTAGTGAATTCGAACATATCGAACATAATAGAAAAAACAAAAGAGAAAGAAAGAAAGAGTGTTAGAAATGTCCCCTTAATTAATCCCAAAAAAGTTGAAGCGGAAATTAGGCAGTCAATTCAAAAATATTCATTTCGCCTAAACTATCGCAAAGTTGGCGAGGATTTTTCAACAAAGCTTCTCATTATGAACAGGACTGATCTAAACTGTTCACCAGACATCACAAACAAATACTACACTTCGCCGCATTTAAGGCGCTTCTTTTTTCCTCTAGCAGTCCTCAATTGTATCATCGATGGTTGTTCGCCTATAACATCGGTTGGAGGAAGCGCTTTACTTCTCGTGGCCGTCATCAAATTTCCCCAACTTCGTGAGGTACCAAGCAACCTTCTCCTTGCATCGCAAGCAGTGTCCGACTTTCTAATCGGACTGTTAATACAGCCCTTGATAACCGCCAGACATATCAGTTTTGTCCTTGGAGACTGCTTATTAGCACAGAGCAACTTTTTGAAAGCCTTCGCAAGCTATTGGACTCATGCTTTACTGTTTTCTTCCTGTCTGAACATCTGTTTGATAACTGTGGATAGGTACATTTGTATCGCACATTCTCTGCGATATCAAACGCTCGTCACTGAAGAAAGAGTCATTCGAGCCATTATCGCTTCCTGGTCGTTTTCACTGGTATTCGCATCAGTCCAAGTGGTTCCATTTCTTCCAGGATCCACCGTTCTCAGATCCACCGTCAGGCCATTTTCCGTCATTCCTCCCACGCTGTTAGTGCTCATCACCTTCGTCTGTTATTTCAAGATGACGAAGATCGCTAGGCGTCATGAAAGGCAGATACGAGCTCAGATCAATCAGTTCCTGGCTCCAACTGAACAAGATTTCCAAAGCACCAAAACAACTCTACTTATGGTTGGCGTTACTCTCCTGTTTTGTTTGCCAATGGTTTGCGTGGTGATTGTTTTGTACGCCAGCAATAATTTCGAGTTGCTCGAAGCTGTAATACCGTTCGTAGCAACCTTCGCATGTTTGAATCCAAGTATAAATCCGTTAGTGTACTACGCGCGAAGCAGAAAAATTCGCCGCTACGTCTGGAAAGTTCTGAAATGCGAACTGAACTAGTTCAGCTGGGCTCATAAACTGAACGCTTCAGTAAGTCGTATATAGTCTTACTTAGTAGGTCGTATGTAGTCGTACTGAACGCTTCGTATGTTAATTTTATCGCTATGCATTGTATCAAAAGAAAAAAAGGACAGCCACGTTAAACTTTCACTGGCCCGGCTATTAAGTAATTGTAAGTAGAGAAATATGTATGTTCCCCTAATTAGGATGTAGATATATAAGAAAATCAGTCAGTGACCCAGCTACTGGGCAAGCTGCATGCCCCGAGTTCACTCAGATGAAATGATGGCATAGCTATATGAGTAAATGTGGGTCCGCAATGCGGACACGTGTAGACTTTTATTTGAATAAAAGTTGATAATGAATCAATGAATCAACGAGTTAATGTAGAAACTGGGTTAACGGTCACTCGAAACTCAAACAAATCGAATCGATCTTACCTAGTTCCGAGGACTCTATTTTCGTCGTGGTCAACCCCTTTCGGGTCAATTGATACGGACGAAAAGAAAGCGAAAAAGTCTCCGGCTGTTTGCCCCGGATATATCACCGAATCGAAAAAAGTGACGTCATGGGATACCGTGAAGGCCTGGGAAAAGGCCGCACAGACTCGCCGCACAGGAACTAATTAGGCAAGATTCGATCCTCAATCTTCGAAACACGAAAACTTCGCGTATTTAATCTCAAGTCGAGAGCTTTGAGTTTTAAGTCGAGTGATTCGAGTTTCGAGACACCAAAAGAAAAAAAAAACGTATCACTCGATGAACAAAAATAAAAATACCCTCACTCAGCCTCGTCGCCACTCCCCAGTCTCACCCGGCGAGTTTAGCTGAGACGTCAACGCAACCGCCAAGATTGTCGGGCTCGGTTCCAGGCCTTCTTCGCTTACTCGCATAGCGCGGATTGGCCTGGGGACGAGGCTGCCCTCCCTTTCAAGTTTATTGTAAAGATCACCGGACACGCTGTGATATAGTCAAACTGTAAATATAATCGCTTCACAGAAGCTGAAAAGCCGCGTCACGACATAAAAGATTTTTTCATGGTTCACACAATATTGGCCTTTACTGCAATTTTGTTGTTCTTATATATTTTTTTTGTTGCAACCATCCTTATTTCTGTTTGGTCCATCATGACTTCTTTGTTTTTCTATCAAAGAAAAAATTATTCTTAAGGTTCCTTTAATTTGAGAGTAACACTGCACACAGGCGGCCCAAGCTCACGATGCGAGGAGTTCAAATAATACTCTTTTGAAATACTCTTTTGAAATACGCTTTTGAAATATAACGGCCTGAGAACCGAGATAACAACAGATATAACAACAAGACATCGAGGGAAGTTGATTTTATTGTCAAAATATCATTATATTTCAGCTATGAATTCAAAAGCGTTTTCTCCCATACAATCCTTTATAAATACGAATCGTTGTCACACAACCCCTCCATATGCCACCAGGCGAGAGTCACGTTTCGCGTATTTCAAAAGAGTATTATTTCACTCCTCGCATCGTGAGCTTGGACCGCCTGTGCACTGCACATAAAAAATATATCAGCGTGACACCGCTGCTTTTCATTCTCGTCCCCATAGCCCTTTTCGCTTTTAGCTAAGAGAAGCGAAAGGGCCATGGGGACGAGAATGGGCTGCTTTTCAGTTAACTTTCTCCCCTCAGACATTCTCCAACAGAGCTACTGTTTTAAAATTGCTGAGCAAATAGAAACAACTCGCCTAGTGTACAAAAACAAACAATTATCGACAGACCTGAAATGCACTTAATGTTGAATGACGGAGATCACACAGCAGTGATTCTAAGAAACAAATTAAATTGAGCATTAAGATGTTTTCCTTTCCCCTTCAGAATCTAATTTGCGTGAAGTTTTCATCAGGTTACGTTATGAACAGAACTGATCCCAACTGTCCACTAGAGATCACAAACAAATTCTACACTTCACCGCATTTAAGGCGCTTCTTTTTTCCGCTGGCAGTCCTTAATTGTGTCATCGATGGTTGTTTGCCTGTAACATCGGTTGGAGGAAGCGCTTTACTTCTCGTGGCTGTCATCAAATTTCCCCAACTTCGTGAAGTACCAAGCAACCTGCTCCTTGCATCGCAAGCAGTGTCTGATTTGTTAACCGGGCTTTTAGTGCAGCCGTTCTTAGCAGTCAGACAAGTTAGTTTTCTCGTTGGAGACTGCTTACTTATAACACAGAGCAATAACTGGAAAGACTTCTTAAGCTATTGGATTCATGCTTTGCTGTTTTCTTCCTGTCTGAACATTTGTTTGATAACTCTGGATAGGTACATTTGTATCACACATTCTCTGCGATATCAAACCCTCGTCACCGAGAAAAGAGTCTTGAGAGCCATTTGTGCCTCCTGGTTGTTTTCACTGGCATTCGCCGTTCCCGTGTACCTTCCTGAAACCGCCATCCTCAAAACAACTACCAGAGTATTCTGGGCCATTCCTCCTGCGTTGCTAGTGTTTGTCACTGTGCTCTGTTATTTCAAGATGGCGAAGATCGCAGGGCGTCATCAGAAGCAAATCAAATCTATGATGAATGCGCTCCAGGCTCCGACTGAACAAGATTTCCAAAGCACCAAGACAACTCTGCTAATGGTGGGTGTTATTCTCCTGTGCTATGTGCCTGCGGTCATTGTAGCGCTTGTGCTGTACGCCAACAAGAATCGAGATGCCGCGTTCTTGGAAGCCATCATTCCATTTGTGTCTACCCTCGCCTTCTTGACTTCGAGTATAAATCCCTTGGTGTACTATGCGCGAAGCAGAAAAATTCGCCGCTATGTCTGGAAAGTTCTCAAATGCGAGTTTAATTAATGCACTGGTGCTCAACAATTAACTGACGGTTCGTTTTTTTTTTTTTTAATTAACCGTAAACGTTGTCTTGGTACACTGTTAGTTCAAAAAAGTGTTTTTCAACCCTGAGTGTAAGTTACATGTAAACTTCAACCCTTGAACTCTATGTCTGGAATTAAAATTTGGATGAGGAATTGAAGCAGAGTATACTTAGAATTAAACACAACGTGAAAAACCCATCTCATTAATTCCTTGTTGGTCCTTGTTGACTAGGCATAAATAGATTGCGCTCGGCAACTTTTGAGCAACTTTAAGCGTTTTGAGCAACATTTTGTAGTACCAGCAACCTAGGACAACTTTTGCCTTCCTTGGCAACTTTTGAGCAACAAATTGAAATAAAACTGATCCAAACCATAAAAGGTCGTTTCATTTCGAAGGATTTTTACTCTTTTTATCGTTTTTTTATTTTTTTATTTTTATTTTATTTTTTATCTATTATTGAAGTTATGTTGAGTTTAAACAGTATATTGATTACAACAAAGTATTTACAAACGAACAAACACGTTTTGAGTATTTATCTAAAACAAAACGACTCTAGAGAGCAAGCAACTTTCCTAAATTTTGGTGGCAACTTTTTGATATTTGAGCAACTTTAGAGCAACTTTTGGATACATTGTGAAGCAACTCCGTTTTCCTGAATTTACTAGCACAATCTATTCATGCCTATTGTTGACTGTTACCTGCTGCGTAAATGGTCAACTCGGCTCTCTGGCGTGTTAAACACTTTAATTAAATAAAAGGTTCTGCCATTGTATAACTGAGAAATGCATGATATTCCATGTTTAAAGAATTGATATGCAGACTGTGCACAGCTATTTATAGTAAACAGCTGTTTTGTTAAAACTTTTAGTTTGATCAGAAAAAATATAAAACATAAAGTCCTGTCTCTTCAACCTGATAGTTTCGTGTGCTTTCTTATAGTAATCAGTGTCGATTTTTTGTACATACAACTACAAATTCTTGTAGAAGAAAAACACATAATCATAAACAAAAACTGAAGCTATTCAAGTGGCATGGAAGGAAAAGGCAAAAACTAAAGTATTGACTGTTCAATGTAAAAGTTTCGCGTGCTTTCTTAGTTGTCAGTGTCGATTCTTTATGGTCTTATGTGCCTACTATAGCACAAACAGAAATGATGATGAAATGATGAGCCGTGTCAATTCTTTGTACATACAACTAGAAATTCTTGTAGAAAAAAAAAACACATATACATTAAGAAACACTGGAGCTTTTCTGGCATGGATGGAGGTAACCTGCGATCAGGTGTTCTTTTTTCGAAAGGGAAGTGATACGTAGGGAGGGAGGGCATGATCTCAGGTCAGGATGGAGGAGGCAGAGTTTCAGATCCGCAGCTCGGTTCAAAAGTTTCCAAAAAGCAAAGGACGCTTGCTTTCAGAAAAAACTTCCATTGCAAAGGCCTAGTGATATAGAGAACTTTTACCGAGCATTTATCGTTGTCTCTGCTGACCGAGCCAAAACCTGGCTCCAGGTTTCCCTGACGCCATTATTCGTGACTTCATCATATATCCAGAAATGTCTATATCCCGGACTGATAAAGAGAACAAAAGTAGATCGTATTATTTTTGCTTCACAACAACCACTTCTTCTTTCTTTTTCTCTACCCGTCTTATATTATATGGGAGGCGCGGTGGCCTAATGGTTAGAGCGCCGGACTCTGGATAGAGCGGTCCGGGTTCGAGGCCTGGCCGGCGTCACTTGTGTTGTGTTCTTGGGCAAGACACTTTACTCTCATAGTGCCTCTCTCCACCCAGGTGTATAAATGGGTACCGGAGACATAATGCTGGGGGGGGGGGGGAACCCTGCAATGGACTAGCATCCCATTCAGGGGGGAGTAGAAAAATTCCTAGCCGCTTAATGCTACGGAAACCGGGATAAGCTCCGGCAGTGTGGGCCGCTTGGCTCGTGGCTTCTCCTTTACCCGTCTTATATAAATGAACTCCAGGCTCGGGAGACTGTCGTTTTTGACAATAATGAATTAGTTATTCCATTTAATTAACATCTCTGGGTATTTTTTGAAGCATTTACTCTGCTTGCCGGTTATTTTATCCCTTAGTTGCTTGTTTTGCGGGCGATTGTGTTTCACTCCTCCCTCTCCTCTGCGCGAGAGGCTAGCTGTAAGTTAATATTAATCTAAATATTTCCGTCATTCTTATCCTCGGTTAAAGCTCTATCGTGTCCTCCAAAGTTTATGTTAAGCAAGCAATAACACGAACCTTACCGTGAGCCACCAACTTAATTAATCATTTGGGACAATTGGGGAAGAGAAGCGTGGAAAATAAATCAGACAGGCTTCAACTTACCTGCGTCCTTTTTTGTCCTTTTTCTTTTTTTTTCTCCCGCCGCGAAAAAAACTTCCGCGGCGCGATACCAGTAGCTATCAGCCAGACATAGGGAGCCAGGTCGCAGTTGTACAGTAGCCCGCGTCGCAGACGAACTAAATCTCGCGGGATTTAGTTCGTCTGCGACGCAGGCTACTGTACAGTAGCACATTACTTTGCACTATCGGTTGCCATGGCGATCCTTGTTTGTTTGATTCAGTGCCACTGGTAAACAAAAGTAGAGTGTAACAAAACAGCCTTCTATTCCAGAAAACAGCAGTGACCCTGTCGCTTAGTTAAGTTTCTTTTGGTCTTACAAACTGTCATTTAAGTTGACTTTTCCACTGTCGTCTTTTTATACAAATAAACAAAGCGATGTTGAAATGTAACTGCAGATTACTAATTTATTTATGACCATTCAGACCATACACACGCCCATTGAACTCGTTCCATTCATGGTTAATTAGGGAGTACGGAATTAGATAATCCTAAACTCAAAATGTCCTTTTTTGTTCCGGAAAATTATTAAAACTGCTTTACTTTAAGCACAAAAAGAACAATTATGGGAAAGCGTTTTCTTTTGTTCGCGCCATTTTGCCTTCTAATTGACTCCAACAATAGCGCCTCCTTATTTGGAGAAATAACAATAATAGGTTGTGACAATTCAACCAATCAATGCGCCAGCACGCGCGCGTCGTTTTCCCAAGCGTTCGGTTGTTGTGTTACAGTTTTGGATTGGCTTTTTGGAGTGATATTTGACATGAAAAGCACAAGGAATAGGAACAAGTAATCGTAAAGATCATTCGGGCTAGCTCACAGCTGGGTGTCGCTTGACTTGATCACCAGAAAGCAGCGATCGAAAATCACATCTGATGAGTACTAAAAAGAAAGATCTGGGAGAGAGTTTTCTACAAAGTGGAGAACTACTCGGCGACGAAGATAGCGACAGCGACAGTTTGCTAGCGGACGAATTGAGAGGGATGTACCGGAACAGATTAAAAGACATGGAAGAAGTAGAAGAGAAAAGGGAAGAAGCTCACCGGGTAGGAATTATACAAATTTATTCCCACCGACCACGCAAGATGTAAACATAAACGTATTAAATATTCGATCGTTTGCTGTTAAATTTAAAATGTTCGAACACGAAAATGTTACTCGCCAGCAGCTGATAGACAATGTTCGATCGAAAGTTAGTAAAATGTCAAGATTTTGGAATTGATAGCTAATTATCTATATTATTGTTAAACAGAGCTCTTTCATCCGATTTTTTGAAAATTTTAGTCTTGTTTATGCCGTTAGCCATTTTTCAGAGGCCACATGAACAAGGGGCCAGCGGTTCGAAATATAAGCCCGGTTGACTGCACAGGCGAGCAACGTGCCGCCAAAATTCGTTCAGTTGATACGGGATTTATTTCTTAGCTCGCCGGACAGTCTCTGCCACTGTAAAAGTGCTAAAAACCTTCGAGAAACAGAATAAGTTTTGTTGCTAGCTGCACTGTAGCCATAAGAGTTGAAAGCTCCGGCTTTGTTTACATTGGACGGCGTTTTGGTCACCGAGGCATGTAATGGCCATGCATTGAAATAATTATTTCAGACACGCTTGAAAATTTATGGCTTCAAATGTAGGTAGCATTTTGATATTGTTCTTTATGCTAAGCGTATACTCAGCGTTTCTTTGGTGTAATTGTTTTGATTATTTCTTTTATGTATTCGAAAATGGAAATTGTTTGCTCAAGCTAAATTCTTAACTGCAAATCTGCAAATGCTACGTTTGTTTGCAGAGAAGCATTGTCTGTATTTAAGCTTGCAAATGCTTGTAAAGATTAAGCTGTACAATGAATTTGTTACCGTGTATAGATTTATCACTTTGAAATTTCAAAACATTATAAATGATTGCAGAACTAGATAATTCAGCTGCTCCTAAACTATTTGCAATAGAGCAAATTTGCAATTGATTTCAATCGATTTGAATAAGGTAGCCTGTTCAAATTTTAAGCAAGATTATAAAGTCAGATCTCCTTTCTTAAAAAGCCATCTGGTTTTCACGGTTTCAATTTCACTGTAAGTCAAAAGATGTGTAACAAAAATAAAACAAAGTAAAAGAAAAGAAAACCCCACAGATTAATGTAATGGCAAACAAAACAAGTTAAAATTATTTTGTGTTTTTTAGCACCAGCTCCAGTCCCTTCAGTCTTATGTGAATGAGCTAAGTGATCAAAATGAGATCCTGGTACAGACTGTCGAGGAGCTCGAGCGAGAAGCTAATGACAGAGTGGCCCTGGTGGAGAGTAAACTACAAAAAACTACCATGTCTCTCAAGGTAAATCACAAAACTAAAGCATGAAATGTGCAGTAATTCATCCCTGTGAGAGGGGTGTGTGAGATTTGACCAGTAAATTTCCACACCAGTTGATGACAGCTCAGCTTTTCCTATGGTCAGCACTCTCGCCAAGTCCAATGTTTTGAGCATGTACAGAGTGCTCAGTATTGATTGTCGGCCAATCAGCTTTGATAGGAATAAACGATCAGTCCGCGCACAATGACCCGGCCAATTAAAGAGGCTCTATGGATCTCTGTAGGGCTAATTGTCATTAGGTTATTGAATTTTGGAGTTAAATCTCAGACATTTCTCATGCAGAGGATGACCACTGAACATGTGTGTTTATGTAAAGATGATGATCGTTGAGAAAAATACAAACGAACACCCTATAAACTTGAGGTGATTTTTATGGAGCCCTACCTCTCTTTACAAGAAAATTCTGTGCTATAGCCTAGTGGCCCCATCAGGATGGTGCTTAATGTATGTAGCATATGATAAAAAAGCTAGGAGTATTTCTACTCCCTTCTGGATGGAATGTTCGTCCACTGCAGGCTTCTCCCCCCAGTTAAAAATAGCTGATACCTATTTATACACCTGGGTGGGTGGAGAGATCGAAGCACTGTGCAACTTACATATTTTTCCCCAAAACACTACACATTGATTCTGGCCAGGGTTCAAACCATGACCGCTCAATCCAAAGTCCAGTGCACTAAGTGACTAACTATTAGCAGAAACCCATAAGGGTTGAAACGTGTTACTCCCTATGATTCACATTGTACAAAGCGTTTTCACATTCGTTTACACTAAGTACCATATTTGGAAAATCACGAGAAACATTTAACCAATCAAAATTACTATATTTGGATTAAATTCACAGCGCGCGCAACTCGCGCTCGATGGCGTAATCTTGTTTTTGAACAAGCTTGGTTGAATAAAGTTAAATTTGGTTAAATTCTCCTGTTTCATCTTCTTGAAGTAGTCTGGAGAACTTCGCTTCGATACCCTTAATGTATTTCTTTAGTTTCTGTAAGAAATTTACGGCGTTTAGGTCGAAATTCAAGCAACTTACCGCAAAACCAAAAATTATGTTGGGTGTGCCATTACGTGTATAAAGCATTCGCGTACAAATTCTTCGTGTTTCCAAATATGATACTTAGCAAAATGAATATTCAAACGCTGTGCGCGCGCGTAACACGTTTCAACCCTTATGGGTTTCTGCTATTAGGGTATTCCACCTCCCAAAACTCTTTACAAAGGCTAGGAGTTTTGTCCAAACTGCGCACCAATCCATATAGTGGACAGGTCTTTTTTGCTGGGATGCGCAACTGTATCTTTTGCCAGTTTTATTTAGTACTTTTTTTTATCAATTTTTTTCAGGACTACTCAGCAAGGGCTGCTGATTTGGATATTCAAGTTGAAAAGCTGACCACAGAAAGGAAAGATTATGTGGAAGAGATTAAGGTGAGCTACATGTAGTTTTGTACTTCATATAATTCAGGAAGGGGTGTCGTACACCTTTACACTGTAGTGTAAGATATATAAAATAGTGTTGTAAATTCCTAAAAATAATATTTGTAATACACAAGCTAGAGAAGATGCAGACTACAGGTTACAGACTACTTCAGTAGGTTCCCAGATAAGTTTTCAAGGCAGGGTGTCATAAAGGAATTCTGACTGGTCAAATTCCCACTGCTCCTACTAAATCATTAGAAATTATCTATCATTTTTGCAGGCCAGATAAAATTATTATATTTGAAGGACTCGGTGCAAAAAGGGCCGAAGTGATTTGGGCTTGAAATGAACATTGCCAAAACAATGCCAAAATTCGCGTGTGGGTTTGTTGACATAAGTGAAACATTGTCAGTAATGAATTTATTTTCGCCAGCTTTTGCTCTGTTTCCGAGAAATTACTTATATGCAAAAAACTAAGTTTTTCCAGTCGGCATCTTTTAATTAGTAGTTTCCTTGTTAAAATGGAACAAAGAAACTTAAAAAAACTGCAAACTTGGAAACAGAGTTTTCTGCATACATTATTCCTTTAAAACGAAGAAAAATCAAGGGAAAATAAATACAATGCAATGTTTCACATACGTAAACAAACCCACATGCGAAATTTGGAGTTGTTTTATCACTGCTCTTTTTAGTCGAAAATCACGTCTGCCTTTTTTGCATCGAACCCTTCAATTGCAGCTGGCCTTGTTGGGTTTTTGACCTGAGATCCCCTCTCTTACCTGGTACACTGCAGCAGTATCAGATTTTTATCTGGCCCATCCCATCAGGCCAGACAGAGCTTATACCAGTTTAGGTAGCATGAAGCGACTTGCGTTATTACTACTCATCCCTGGATGGGGTGCTAGTCCATCGCGAGGTTACCTCCACCATTTAATTTGACAGTACTTATTTATTCACCTGTGTGGAGAGATGCACTGTGAGAGTAAAGTCTCTTGCCCAAGAACACAACTCAATGACCACGGCCAGGGCTCAAACCTGGACTGCTTGATCCGAAGTCCAGCGTAGTCTAACCATTTGGCCACTGCGCCTCCCAGATTTTCTACTACCTTATTATCACTTATTTTCGCGGGAACTTAATTTCGCGATTTGGCCAAAAATACCTAATTAGCATAAAAAATACAATAGAAAACGTTTGAAATTAATTTTCGCGGGTCTTTAATTTTGTGATTTTTTGAAAATCGCAAAAAATTAAGTCCCGCGAAAATAAGTAACAATAAGGCAATTGTGATCATTAGCTGATCACTTGCTGTTCACTCTAAATATCACATGTAAATAACAAATCCACCCTAAATAATTTTCTTCTGTGTTAACAGGCCTTGAAAGAAGAGCTTAACATAACAACCCAACAGCTGGCACACCTTGAGACTCGCCAGGAAGACTTGGACTATGACATTGACAACCTGGTCAACCTGATTGGTACTGCTAGAGCCACTGGAAAATGGGAGGTGAGAAATGGGTGTTTTTTCCAGGGGCTCCAAGATTTGTACATGTAGGCAGCTCCTTTAAAATGTTTATTTTTATTAGGTGCAATAGATTATATTGTTTTCTAAGCTTAGCTAACAGTTGATTCCCAGTAACACTTACGATAGTAGAACCTCTCCTTATGGACACCTCTGTGATACGAACAACTTCATAGCGGAGCTCCCAGCGACCCGAAGGGCCGCAGAGCAGAGCCCCATACCAATAGAAAATTAACAGACCCATGCTTTTGGTTTTTCATGGTCATCATGGCTAGCAGCATGGTTCGCGGGCGCGTACGACGTACGTACGTCGCCCCAACATGGCGGCCATAATCCAGAAATAGGTTAAGGTCAGGTTAACGTCAGCTTACATCTTTGATATTGGACATCATGTTATGGTCAATGACAGCTGTCAAAACAAGGTATCTGCTGACCAGTAACACATGATCATATCGCGGGCTCAGATTTAGAACTCATAGAGGTCGAATGTTTTTTCGTATTGGTTTGCATTGGATCGCGGGCTCAAGTCCAATAATTTTATGTCAACGGTCAGTAAATTCGGATTTACAAAAAGGGCAAAGTAGATAACTGGGGAGCTCCGCTTTTAGGCTTGGCTAAATCTATTTAATATTATGGACTGTTCATTTGGTCCCAAAGAGACCAGAATTCATAAACTCTACCTCTGTTATACAGACAGTGACCTCCATAATACGGCCACGCTTTCCTGTCCCTTTGGTTTCCGTATTACAGAGGTTCAACATGTATTGCTCAGAACTGATCAGTCAGTGGCCATGACACTGACGATGTTGAGGATCCTGTAAGGTTTTCCTTACCAATATTTTTGATGGTCACCTTTTTTGGTCTGCACAAAAAGTACCCAAAAACGTACATATGACAGTATTACACTGCCATATTTCAGCGATTGCATCAACAAAATTTTCACTGCGATAAACAAAGTTTATATACAATTTAATTTACTCATTGTACATGTACATGTATTTTAAAAGTTGACATCTTGTTTCAATTCAGTTGGCTGGGTTAGGCCTGAGGACTGTTTCACTTGATGCCATTTTGGGAGCACATGCTGCAGCGTCAAAGGAGTTGTAAGTACATGTATTTTGTTTTTATAAAAGGAAACATTTAAAAATCGCAAAGTTGGAAGTACTTATCCTCAAAAATAATTTTATTTTAACTTTTTTCTACATTTTGCATGATTTGCCAGAATTTGGCTCCAAGTTAGCTGAGGGCTTTTTACTTGAGGATAATTAAATTTTTTTTGTACTTTTAACCATGTTCGTATGCCAATCTCTTGGGAGGTTAAAAGGTGGACACAGTTCCTTGTTGTGGATAAGATAAAGGATTGTTTAAATTACATTTATTTGACAGCAGTTTGTTGAACAGGGAATCTTTTAACAGTCTTTTTTTTTTCTTTCTTACAGGAGAGAGGGAGAGAAAAGACTGACAGACCACATTGCTGAGCTCAAGAAGCAATTAGCTGCCAGAGATCAAATGATCCAAAGATTGCAAAAAGATCTGAAAGGAAAGGATCAGGTACATTCTCTCTTCTACCCATAGGGAGATAAAGATTTGTAGCTATTGGGATGTAGCTAAGAGCCGGCTAACGGCTTTCACCAACTGAGAAAAAGGTTATCACCGGCTAAAATTTCACTAGAAAACAAAGACTTGGCAGGTATAAAGAGGCAAAAGACAAAGAGGATTTCTAGTACTCTTCTCGACAGGATGGTTGTTCCATCACAGGGTTTTTTCACCAGCATCAAATTTGCTGATACCCAGGAGCACTGCACTGAAAAATCGTATATGTCAAGGTTGAGAAGAGTGTAAGATACCACATTAGAGGGATTAGAAGATGCATGAGGCGGAGGGAAGGGATTTACTGGCAAGAGAATACTAACAGTAATACTAAGGAAGGAAAAATGCAGTTGTAAAGACTAGGAAAAAGCTGTGAGCATGTAGGTCATGTTAAATGCGTGCGATGCCATTGGAAATTTGATGATTCTTAAAACCAGCATGTTAGCCCTCTTTTGTTTTAATAAGAACACCAATTTTCCGTGGGGCAGCTATCAGCCGACAGTTCCTCGACAGAAACACTCTCAGCTGTTGTTTAAATAGTGACGCGCGCGAGTCCATACCAGTCGTATTTATAATGAATTGGTTACATGCTTATCGGAGTCCTCTGATCTAACTGAATATACTGACAAACATTAATCTTTTCTTATATTCCTTGCTTTAGAGCAATCATCAACTTGTGGACACAAATGCTCATGGCAACGAGAAGATCGGTTCTTTCGCCGGCGATTCCAAATCATTTGATACTCACACAGAAGAGTGTTCAGGTAGTATGACCCATAAGGATGTTCTTATTAGGAAGCTAAAAAACGACCTGGAGCATTTAAGAAAACAGCATCAGGACACGGCGAGGGAATTGCGAGAGAGCGAGCTTTCTGTAGTGCGTCTTCAGGGGCAGATTGGTAAACTACAGGACGAGCGGTCACTGAAACGGTCAGACGTGGCTTCTAAAGATCGTACAATGAAGGTCATGGAACAGCAGCACATGGACAGCAAAGTTAAGGTTAGTTTTCTGGAAAAAGGCAGGGCAACTTGTTGAAGTTAACTACATACATACATACATTAACTTTATTTTATCTCAGATTTACAGAGTAGCTGGTTAGCTAATATCTCCGAGAAAAAAAAATGTAAAAAATAACAACCTAGAAAATTATAAAAACAAAAAAATACTAAGCGAAAAAATAAAGCATTACAATTAAATTAAAGTTACCTTATATAATACTAATATATAATAAATAAGATCAGTTTATATACAAATTACATAAAATTATAGTTACGGACGAGGCGCTTGAAATCGTTGAAAGAATTGATTGTTCTGTAAGTATCAGGTAGAGAGTTCCATAGTTTGCAGGCAAGATAACTGAAAGAATTTAAACCAAAGGAAGAAGAAGACGGCTTAGGGAGGGTTAGAATGTTGCTACCTCTTAAGGAATACGAAACAGAGCGAAAGGAAAAAATTTGTTTCAGATATGCAGGAAAGTTATCAAGATACAGACATTAACTATTCTTTCTTTAACTGCTACTCGTTAATTTTGTGAAGAAGACTGAAATTAACCGCAGATACTTAGAAGCAATAATGGCAAATTTGTCGTAAAGAAATCCCAAATTACTTTTTAAGTAATCTCAATTTAGACTACGAGCAGTCCGCTTTTTTTCTTCGTCCATCAGGAATGGTGCGAAAAAAAAAACGCAAGTGGAATTTTTTTTTTTACATTTTTCAGTAGGATTAAAACACAAAAGCCATGTTTCATTGTTTCGCGCGACATTTGAAAGTTTCTTGTGTGGATTCACCTGCTTTTGTTACTCAAATCAGAAGCAATAACAACCGAAATAAATGGCTGGTGGTTCTAATGCTATGAAACAGAAAGTCTTATCTAGCATCATGCTCGTTGAAAAATATCAATCCTCCCTTGATAGCTTGCAAGACTCCAAGAAGAAAATCGCGAGCTGAAGACCACAGTCCAGGCGTTGAAAGACTCGAATGGAGGCGTACCACTGGATCTGTCACGAGAGTACGAACAGAGAGTGAAGCGATTGGAAGCTGAGCTGGAAGTAGCCGAGGATCAACGAAGGAAGGCCGCTCAAGAAGTGGTGAAACTACAGAGTCAACTGAGTGAGAGTCAACATGCTGCCAGAGGGCACAAAGAAGTACTCGTCAGCGAGGTAAGTTGAGCGCCTTCATTTTGTGCCACGGGTAAAGAGCTGCTATAAGTTCATGTCCATGTTTGTAGCTGGTAGAGTCTTCAGAATTTCACGTGCGCCACTTTCGTAGCAGTTGAGTAAGACGAAGTTAAATTTACTGCCTAAATTTGATCTTTGTTCCGCCATCTTGAATAATTCGGAGCCGGCCATGGATAATTTGTGAAGTCTGGGACCAAGCACTCTTCGGAAAAAGTTTGTTATTCATTCGGACGCGTCACAAAATTTATACTTTAGCGACGCTTTCCGAAACCTGTTGATACCAGATTTGTTTCCGTGTTAGTAAATTCAAAATCACTGACAAGAAGGAACCCTTGCAAAACCTTCTTACGCTCTTTCGACTTCTAATTATTTATTTTGACATATGGTACCCTGTATTAAGTTTGTGAAGATTTGCCAAGAAAAGTGTTTGCTCTTTCGTTTCCAAAGCGCCCTATTAAAGACTTTTATTTACCTTTTTTTCTTTGTTTCAGCTGACTTCCAGAGATTCTGAGCTTGATAATGTAAAGGACCGATATAATGCTGCTCTCAAAGAGGTCTGTTCTACTTATAGAAATTTTTACCAAAAAAAAAAAAAATCAGTATTGTGATGTGATTGGATGCGATTTCCTTGTTTCTTATGTCCGTGTTATTGTTGTTTTTTATTCAAACGATTTTGGTTTTTCCACTTCTACTTTGTAAGTTTCTAAATCGGTGATCCGATCGTTAAACATTTTCGTTAACAAAATGATGCTCTCTTTTCAGATTCATCAATATGAAAAGGAGATCCGTGAGCTTAAATCGGATCACAATGACTGCACCTATGAGGTAACGTTTGTTGTTGACCTCAGTTGACTGAACCTCTTTTGCGCCAAACTGTACAATCACTGAATAA
Source organism: Oculina patagonica (assembly GCF_052425735.1). Taxonomy (NCBI): domain Eukaryota; kingdom Metazoa; phylum Cnidaria; class Anthozoa; order Scleractinia; family Oculinidae; genus Oculina; species Oculina patagonica. Next base: position 8,154,212 of record NC_135761.1, on the reverse strand, counting down.
CCCTTCAGATTTAGAGCGCATAACATTCTGCGAGCTGAATATCGTTAATAGTTTTCTACTGCTGTTTTCTAATTTTGAAACTGGCGCAAAACTGAAAGCAAAGTTTTTACAGAGCCTATCAGTGAGCACACGAGTTGAACCAATCACAACCTTGTTATCGGTGCTATAAGCGCGGGAAAACTTGAAGTCGGTGCCAAGCGTATACCAAGCGCGGGAAAAGTGTGATGGATGCCAAGCGCGGGAAAACATGGAACCATGCGCGCGAAAAGTCGCGAATTCCAAATCACGACTCATTTTGGGTTTTAACTCTTCATAAGTGACCGAGAATACTGCACCCTCATTCAGAGATCGATTCGAGTACATAACTGCGTTTTATGAGCCAGGGCAGTTTAACAGCTCAGCAAGTAAACGCATTCGAGAACATTGGAAAGCACTCGAGATTGGAAGACTGCTTGACTTGTCGACATGCCATCGCCTTTGTGTGTGTGTAATTTGTTAAAAAAAATAAATAAGAAAAACAATGAAAAGAATCTCAGAGGGCAATTCTGCAACACCCATAACGACGGGACCTCTTGAATAAGCCATACGTGTAGAACTAGTGGCGGGAAATAGACCTAACGGCCAAATGATTGACTTGTTCATTTTCTTTTTCTGAAGCTGGAGAAAAATAAATTTCACATCCAGCAACTCGAAGGAGATGTTGTGAAGTGTCGTGAGCAGGTCGCTCACTCAGAAGAGGAATGTAGAGCGGCGCAGAGAGAGTTGAAACGACTACAGATGGCCTCTAACGATCAGAGAGATGCATTAGCTAACGAGGTATGTTTGTGTAAAAATACATAATAAACTTGACTACCAAAAGTGACTGGAGCTTCCGTTTTGAGTTAGCGTTTGTGCCCGCCGTTTGTCACGCTTTGTCGAAGGAATTTTCATTGGTTTGCTACGGAGAAATTGCCAATTAGACGGAACGATTCTCCCGATGAAACTAAAAAAAGTGTGGGCTAAAGTTTCTTTTGAAGTTGTATGGATTTACTGTGATTTCTTTGTTGGGGTTCTCCTTAAAGGCCCGGTAATACGAGCGACATTTTTGTTCAACTTGTCTCGCAACATTGTTGCATTGCAAGTTGAACGAGATGTTGCCCGTATTACTACCGCGCGCTCGACTTGTCTCGCAACAAATTTCGGTGTTGCAAGTTGAAAAAAATTGTTGCACAAAGTAGAACAGTTCTACTTTGTGCAACATCTTGCTGCAACTTGCAACATCGAAATTTGTTGCGAGACAAGTTGAGCGCGCGGTAGTAATACGGGCAACATCTCGTTCAACTTGCAATGCAACAATGTTGCGAGACAAGTTGAACAAAAATGTTGCTCGTATTACCGGGTCTTAAGAATGTTTTATAAGGTCTAGGTGGTGGCAAACGAGAACACAATGTTGCGGACAAAAATGTTCGACATTTGTCGCGGACTCAAAAATGTTTCTGATTTATCATTCAGAAATGTCAGTTTTTTAAACATCACTTAAACCCCATGCAATCGGGTACACTTTGCTACAACAGTTATAAAAAAATATTTTGATTATTCTTTTTGTGTGTTAAATTCCTTCATGTTACGTACAACTTCCAGCTTTGTAGATTATGGCGGCTGCTTCTGGAAATCATGTAAAGACCTAAAATAACGATGATTTAAGACTCATTCGATGTTATACTTTTTTTAGGTTGCAGAGCGTCATGATGTTATTTTAACGTTGAAGACGGAAATGTCTGCATTGGATGATAAACACAGGGAAGCTGTCGCTCAAGTAAGTAAACAAAAAAAATTGTGATTTGATTTTTTTGGGGAAGAAGAAAATAACAAAATTTTCTCTCAACTTAAGCCTCCTTTGTTGAATTAATTCCCGTGTTATTGTCTCATTTAATAAATCATTGGCGTTTCCCATTAAACGTGAAGTGAACTGTTGATTTCCCTTCAATACGACAAAAATTAAATAGCCAACGACAACGGAAGGTCCTTTTGGTGCAGAATAAATTTTTTTTGTTCTTGTACGCAAAGTAACCTCAACACGTTTTTCAAAGCCTTCATGGGCGTGTGATTTTAAACAATAACGCTATTGTTGAGCTAGCGTTTCATTGTAAGAGTTCATTGAAAATTGACATGCTTGAGAGCCATCTGTAAAGTCTGCATAATTCTATTGCGGTTATGCGCAAAGTTAGCGTCCCTTGCTACGGATCATAGTCGGACGAAGGCTTGCGGGATCTCGGCTCTTTCAAATCTCCACGACTTAGCTAGGCCTAATTTGAAAGTATCGTTTAGATTGCTCTGAATTGAGGGCCCAATACAGAGTAAGCGAGGTAATGCAGTTTTAAACTTAACGTATGTTTACTTGAATTGACAAAAACTTTCTCTTGACCGCGCGACTCCATGAAGTCCAAATGTAACTGTAAACAAACTTATCTTTGAAGAGATTTCTCGATCAAGAATACTTAATTTTATTTCTATAATTGTCCTTGATTAGTTTGGTTTTTAATCTTGGGCTTAATGTGTTTACTTTGCGTTAATTAAGCCGTCTTTGACGACGTTCTTCAATTCTTGATCCGCGGCGTACGAGTTGCAGGAAGCCATTGTAAAACAGATGGTTTTTGAGAGTATATCTTTGTATTTAGTATTGTGGTTTTACTATTTTCGATGCTGTTTTCTTATCCAGATTTTAATAAAAGAAGCTACAAGTAATGCACATCTCTTAACTACGGTTTTATTTTTATTTCTGTAGCTTTCTCATCGGAATAATGTGATTACGAAACTTCGAAATCAGAACAAAGATATGACAGACACGGTAGGTTTTCATGGCGTTATTTTTCTGTATGACGCTCTCTGTGCTTTGCGTGTCAATATCGCGCTTGATTTGGATTTTCTTATATACCAGCTTTACAAATATTGAAATCAGTTCGTTCTCAGTTAGTTGTTTTATTGTCGTTTATAACTTGTTAAAACAATTATATTTGCAAACATGAATTCATTCTAGCCCGATTGTGTCAATTGTATTAATTCTGTGTTTTGTGTCATTTTCGATATTGCCATGTCACTTCAAGAATCACACTCAATACATAGCAATTGTAAAATCAATGTAGTAGTAACAATATAAAGTTGGCTATTGGCGCGGTGCCACGTAGAAATTTTAAATCCTCGCTCATTTTGTAGACTCTGTCCTTTACATGGATGTATTTTTGCAGATCGAAGAATACAGCCGCAAACAAGCGGAGCTCGAAAGCAAATTGAACGTTGCTAACAAGAGGGTAAGTGTTTTGAAACGTAACGTGTTGAATGTTGTTGAGATACAGCTGTCTTGACTGTGAAAACTCTTTGTCTTGAGTGTGGCAGCCATATTGAATTACAGAAGCGGAAGAGGACTAGGGAGAAGGAAGCAGATTTCGGGCAAAGTAGGTTGGGGAGGGGTGGGTCCTTACTGAAATAGTCGGGAGTTGTGTTCTTTAACAGTGTTCCAAGCTGAGCTCGAAAACACCACTAAGTTCTGTTATTGTAGTTAAACAGTGTAAGTAATCAGTTCGTTAAAGAAAAAAAAAGGAATGCGCGTTGAGAGAATATTTTAGTGCCAGAAGTAATTTGTGCAAAAAGTAACATTTTTTTCAGATGTAAGTCGCTAAGTTGAATGAGTTGTGCTGAATGATGTCTTTCGTCCTCTATTCTTGTAGCTCTCTGACTTGGAAAGTCGCTGGGAGAGGAATCAAGTAAGCAGCCTGGGAAAATCAGACCATCTCGGCAAAATGGTAAATGGATATTTTAAGCAGTGAAATCTTTCCGGCGCATTGTTGTGGTGTTGTCGCTACAATATAACATGATTACTTTTTCTTTATCACAGGTTGAAGATAAAGATACAGAATTGCGGGAACTAAGGTTGTCGCTCTCAAACCTGAAAGATCAACATGAACAAGCTCAATCTAAGGTACGAACTACAATTTCATCCATCTTTGATTGATAGGCCGCGCGCCATGTTGAATCTCGCGGTGAGCGAAGTCTGGGGAGAGAACTGATCCTGTCCTCTTCCCAGTTTTCGCTCCTCTCAAAATTCAAGATGGCTGTAAGGACATCTACGATAATATTGACTGACGCCGTGGTTGCAAGGTAACACTTGATGACGGCAAGCTTACTTGACAACTTACGTGTTTGCACTATCCCTGATTGGACAAGATAAGAAGAATAATCATTGACGACTGCGTTTTTCTGGCTAATTTAGGTTACCTTGGTACACTTAAGCATTGCACGCTTCTCTATAGAGCGGAAAATATGAAGCCTTTTTTTTATTGTAATTTAAAGGTGTCCCATCGGGAAGAAGCTTTACAGAGACTTCAAGTTCAACAGAAAGATTTTGTGGAAGAGGTAAGTTATGCGACAGAAGCCCAACGACATGTGCTCTGCGTCTCAGTAGTTTTATAAATTGAGGTAAGAGGGGGTAGGGAGGGGATCAGGAGAGAAACTTCGGTAGGGAGGCGAGGGGAAGATGAAGAAGTTGGTATGCCGTGAGCAGTAATTCTTACTCAAGTTAGTTTATTTGTTCCTCCATATACTTTACCTCCCCCCTCTCTCTCATGCAGTTCTAGTTTAGCGCAATCCGCATACACAGAATATGCAATTTTATTTTGCCTTTATTTCACCCCAGGTGTCTCGACGCGAGAAAGCCATTCAAAAGCTTGAACTGGAGCTTCTCACCGCTCAAGAAAACCATCGAAGAGCACTTGATGACGTAAGAACCCTCAATATGATTTTGATGAAGCTCCACAGAGATCGTGTAGTGTCTCTAATTGGTTGTACTCGCGAAAATTCAAACACGAGCAACGACCAATCAGAGACACTACATGGAAATCTGTAGAGCTACGCCATCTACGTGTTTTTCTCTGTAAAATGATTAAGCACACGAAGAGAGACGAAAGTCTTTGTCAAATGTGTTGCGTGGTTCGCGACGCGTTGTTAATTCTCCTTGGTTTGTTCAGATCACGAGACGTGACGAGACTATTCAGCAGTTGGAGGGAGACCTGGACACTAGCAGAAAACAGCTCAAGGATGCGAATGAAGAGGTGAATAGAATTTCTCTGAAGCCATCTTGTTATGATCGGTGAGGAAACCTGCTCTTTGTTTAATAGAAGCATAATAATCTTTATCGTATTTTCTCTCGCAGAAAGGAAGACTCGAGGCTAAAATTCAAGCATACAAGATCTCCACTCAGAGCGAACAAGACGTCCTATCAGAAGAGGTTCTGTTATTTTTGAGCACGCTGTTTTTGTTTAATCGAGAAATTCTTTGTTCCTGTGACAATTTTATTCCAGTCTTGGCTCGTTTATTGACAAACGGTTATTTCCATTTTCAGGTCGGCAAACGAGAAGAAGCTATTCACAAACTGAAGATCGAAAAGTTAGCTCTTCAGGAACAACAGCAGAAGGCTGAGGACAATGTACGTGCATTAATTTCCTGATACATTCGTAATGTATCGCTAACTTCTCAGAACTGTTTTTCTTTTTTGAGTATTTGTTACCTTGGAGTGAAAAGCTAGCTTTTATTTTCTTTTGGAAAACATTGAAATGGCATACGCATCACTCAAGTAGTTCTGTAACTAACTAGTGTAACTTTGAAAAGTTGTGACTGGATTACGTCTTTTTTATTGATAAAAAGACACGAATGCTTCGTTGCTTCTCTTTGTCCTCTTCATTATCAACAAGCGGCCTCATGAGGAGCTTATCGCTTTCCTCGAGAAAGCAATATATTGTGACGGTAAACTTAAATATCATAAGAACATTTCATGCCAAAAGGGTTGACATAAGTGTTTTGAACATCTGTTTCAGGTCCGAGAACATGAACGAGCTGTAGAGAGACTTCGGCAGCAGTATGAAGACTGTCTTCAAGATGTAAGAATGAAATGTTTATTACTTAAAACACGAGACTGTTTTGTTTTTTGCTTATAGTGAAGCAGATTTAGGGCGTTCTCTCATTCTCTCAAACATTTACATTTTGTCCGTAGATGCAGCAAAGGAATTCTGCTGTGGTCGATATGGAGACAAAACTGAGCGACATGAAATCAAAGTCTGACGAATGCACCGATAAGGTTTTGTTTTGCTCTTGTTTTTTCTTGTTGGTATGTTTTGATTATTTTGCAATGCCTTTTAAGTTTTCCACTCAAAAAATTGAAAAAAAAAAAAAAAAAAAAAAAAAAAAAATGCGTTTTAAACTGAAAGGTCTATAGACAGAAACAAATCAAACGAACAAACAAAAACCCAAGGAGGGGCAGACCAGAAAAAAAAACGTGGTCGAGGATTTGAACTCGCAAGCAACATTCCTTCAAAAAAAGCCAAATCTCCCAGCAAACTGTTTGTTTCTCTGTTTGGCCGCGCCTGTTGTTTTGTTAGTTCGTTCTTGAAAAAAAAAATTAGTTTAAATTTAGTAAAGATACAAACAAATGATTTGGACTCTTCTGTTTTGTAGCTCGAGCATTATGAGGACACCATCCGGGAACTTAACTTGAAAATGACGTCACTTCAAGGTGATCGGGATCAAAAGGAACACGAGGTGAGTCTCTTTCCCAGGCTTTTCTAAAGGAAACTAAAAACATAATTACAAAAACGAAAAGAACATATGAAGTTATACTAGGTTTTTTAGTTTCAACATTAACAAAAAAATTGGCTTGTTATATAACATGTCAATCAGCCATAACTTAACAGTCTTTAACACTAAAACGCACAAGTTCCTGAACGTAAAGCAGAATTGCGAGCAGTTATTTGTGACTGCGGTTGAACGTATGTTTTGACTGATTACTTTTCATGTAGGCTAACATGAAGGAAGATACAATTCAGCACCTGGCATCGGAGATGGACGAGTTACAAGAACAGCACAGAGATGTGTTGTCCAAGGTGCGTCTTTTTCCAGAGATTCGTGAGCTCTCTATCTTTTCATATCGAGCTCTAGGCAATTTCGGCACTAACCAACTGGTCCTAAAATTAACTGGATGGGCAAAATTCGAGAAGATTAAAATGGATTGCCTTCGGGTAAAATTGAAAAACGTCGGTCCGAGTTTTTTTCAAGTTTATCTCAATTTGTATGAAAGTGTCATTTACAATGCTCGAAAATCATCATTGTTTGTTACGTGGCCGTGATTTTGCCAATAAACGACTTTTGCTCTGCCAATTTGAAGTTTAGAGCTCTTTATTAACGAAAATAAATAGAATGACCTAAAATACCGTGACCTAGCCCCTTTAATGAGGTGTAATCACCAAACTAATCCCTTTGTTTTCTTCTTTTCAATCAGATGTCCAAGAGAGATGAAATGATCGATCGCCTGAAAACAGAAACATCTTATTTGAAAGATCAGCAAAGGGATAAAGAACGAGAGGTATTACTAGATAACGTTTTTTGGCGTAGAATGCAGTTGTCAGAAGTATCCATTACTTTGTCAATCCATTAACCAATCACTATGCCAGTCAGTGGTTGAGTCACTCGGTTGATCGGTTTGTGTTTGGTCTGTCTGTCTGTCTGTCTGTTTGTCTGTCTTGTCTGTCTGTCTGTCTGTCTGTCTGTCTGTCTGTCTGTCTATTTATCTGTCTGTCAGTTACATATCCGTGGGATCAGTTATGTCAGTCGGTCAGTTGCCCTATCGGTCGGTGGGTCGGCCTAACAGTTGGCCGGTAAGTTGGACAATCTGTGCATTGGTCTGTCATTCAGTCTGTCGGACTGGGGTCAATTATGTCACTTCGGTAGTTGGCCTGTCAATCGGTTGGTCTGTCGACTTAACGGTCGATCGGTTGGACGTTGCATTGGTCTGTCTGTCAGTTAAACATCCGTGGAATCACCATATCAGTCGGTCAGTCAGCCTATTGATCGGTCTGTCAGTCGGCCTATCATTTGGCTAGTCGGTCGGTCAGTCGGTTGGTTAGTCGCTCAACTTGCTATTCAACTTCCTCTTCAAACCAATCAGTAAGTCATTCAGTCAGACAGACTGTCAATCCAGCAGCCAATTAAACAATGTAATTTGCCCTTTCTCTCTCTCAGATCTCCCAACAGCTGGATGTGATAAGCCGACTAGAGCGAGACCTTAACGAAAGTAGCCGAGGCCTGGAGAGCTTGAGACGAAAGGCAGCCGAGGATGTGAGTGCTGAAGGGGAGGCTTTTCTAAACAACAACGACAACAATAACAACACAAACGACAACAGTGACACTTAATTTATTTCAGGGCTAGAACGTTTTTTTCCTGCATACGCAAAATAAACTCACACGCAAACGTCCTTGAGTGACTCAAGGTGTAAGGACAAATTTACTTTGAATTCCTATCTAGGTTTACATTTCTTAATTCGTTTTGAATCTTTCAACATGCAATTCGCGTGAACAGTGTTTAGTTGTTCACACGTAAAGGTTGTTTATTCTTTTTACGGAAAACAACGTTTCTACCAATGTTTGGTATTTGGTATTTTTGTACTTTTTCAACGCTTTGACGCTCCAAACTTTGATAAAGGCTCCATTTTTATGCATTTCTATTTCAATATTATTGCTTAAGTGATTTCAAACAGAACATTAACCATATGTATTTTGCATGAGCTTTCCTTATTTTTGATCGAAATTTTGGCGCATTTTTAGCAGAAAAAGTTGCCGTTTTGCACATTCAAGACCATCTTTCACCATAAGCTTTAAACTTAGATCATAAGTCTCCTTGATTTAAGAACTTTCAACACAATTACTAAAAATCCATTAAAAGTTTTGATTTCGTCATTACCCAATATTTTTTTTATTATTTATTGTTTTCATTACCCAATAATGGATCTTGATCATATTTGACATAGTTATCAAAAACCCAAATTATAAGTCCGATCAGCGGTGATATATAGAAAAAAATATAATAATTATAATTAATATATGGTGATTTATATATTGTCAATTTGACAGTTTGAAAAAAAAAATCAATGTAAGATATTTTCTATCGGTTTTTTAATAAATATATATTTTTTGGCAGAAGGTCTCCAGATTAATTGTTGTCTTTAGAATGACAACATTTTTAGACCATTTTTTTCTGCTTTAGTCGAAACTGATTCTCGGAAAGTCTACTTTCGCTTTTGCTGAAAGATATGGTCTTGAATGTTGCCATGGTAATTAACTGCTTCTATTTTCTATCATTGTTTGCGCGGGAAAAATCACTTTGCTCTAAAAAAAAAAGACCGAAGCCGAAAAACTTGTAAAATCGAAAAGTTCTCGATTGTTCATTTTGTGCTTTTTCTTGCAATTGGTGCACAGTGCATTTGAACCAAAAAGAGGGAAATTGCAAAGTCTGACACTGTCCGGAATAATGGAAAACCCACGTAGCCCGAATTACGGCCCTCTCTTCTGTCTGATTAGCGAGCTGGCCCCGGCCCGGTTGTTTAAAGATTGGATAACGCTATCCACCAAATAAATGGGCCCTTTGCACGACCCGTTCACTTGGTACAAAGACAGCCATGCTGGAACTGCAAATTACGCGGTGGGACCTTCAGAACAAGCGACTCGCATAAGTCAAGCTCCACCTTCCTTTGTTTTGGATGTCCCACTGCATAACTTGTGGCCCAGCATGGCTGATTTTGTGTCATGTGACCGGGTCGGCCAAAGGGCCCTTTTACTATCCAGTCGATAGTGTTAACAAAACCAACTACGCTATCCACTGGATAGTGAATTATGCGATGGGTAGTGTTATCCGGCCCAGAGGAGAGGGCTAAAATTCAGTCTAAAGGTGGATTTCCACTGACGCGTAATTTTATACGTGCGTTTACGTGCGTAAAAATATTTGGAGACAATGAATGAACCACTTGCGTATACGTGTACGCAAGTCGTTTCATACATTGTCTCTAAATTTTTTCACGCACGTAAAAAATTACGCGTCAGTGGAAATCCGCCTTAAGATTCCCATTGTTGCGTTACTAAGTATCAACTCCTTCTCACGTCGCGGGTAGGGGCGAGTTGAATAAGCATATCGCATTAGCTGATCTTTTAAATATTGGATATCGGTGCAACGGCTTTGTATAATACTTTTCGTCCATGACATGAAAGTCCTTGATGACATTGCGAGTTTGCAAAACGTCAGCCATTCAATTTCATGCCATGTGATCAAAGTCGACCCTTTCGTTTACTGTGTATAAAAATTCTGCATGTGTGGAAGCTGAATGGGTCTGCTCTACAATTCAGAATAAAAAAGTTTTTGCGTTTTATTTACTATGAAGAAATTAGCTTCTTTCCTCCGGTTGGTACGAAGATGCTACCAAACAAACTATCTTCACTTGAAAACTCCTATGTTTCTTGTCAAGAAAATAAGGGATATTTATACGAGAGAAACAAGACGCGGCTAAAATAAGACGCAAATTACAGCCATTTATACACCGACCTTGTTTTTGTACCATTTATACGACAAGTTTGCATCCTCGTTAAGACGCGAACAAGTTCATGATCCGTTCGTACAAGCAATTTTAGTTCAAGTATAAAGTAAGACGCTTCGTAAAGACCAGCTCTAGAACCTGGTCCAGATTAAGCCGCATCCAGTTTTAGACGCGCCTTGTTTTAGTCGCGACGCAGGATTCTTTAGCATTTATACGCCCAGTTCGCGTCTTATTTTAGCCGTGTCTTATTTTTCTCGTATAAATAGCCTAAAGTTGTGGGGTTTGTTGATCCTGTTTATGTCAAGGGAGGTAATAAAACTCACTCCCTCCATGCCCACCATTACTGTTTCTGTAGGTGGCGATTAGAGATAAAAGAATTGAACAACTGGAAGAGGAGTTCACTGAAACACAACAGCAGTACACGGAATGTTACGATGAGGTATTGCCTTTCAGGCGGTCATTTATAGCCAGATTAAACATTTTACTACTAAACTTACTTCTGCAACTTAATATATGTTTCTTCAAACTGTATTGCTCGTTTTTATATTTATTTTTCAGATTTATTTTTTATTTTCAAATAAAATCGAGTTTGAAATGTGGAGTAAAAAAAAAAAAAACGTTAAGGAGCCGTTGGCTTGATTGAAAACTGTTTCGATGTATGGAGTAAAACCTGAAAGTGGTGGGTGGGGTGGGGGAAATTTTGAATCCCTGCCTTGTTGTGACAAAAAAATTCATTCCACGGGAAATTTAAAGTTACAGAAAAGCAGTCGAATCGTCAAGGTTCTTAAAGCATTTAGATGCGGAATTACTGAATACACTTATTGAGAGGACCTCGTGAAAATTGCTAAGAATCAGGGAGGGAGAAGCCTTTGCCCACCCTGTTAAGAATGCGATATTTTCTCGTCAGGGTTGACCTGCGCTCGCGAACCACGCGCGCGCAGTCCCTCGTGCGCGCAAAATTTGCATTTGACGTATAATAGCTTTGTGACGTCACGATGAGTTTGGAATCAAATGCAAGATTAAGTTTATTAGCGGTAAAGCAACGAAAAGAAAGCAATCTACACATGGCGGCAGGAAACAATCTTGCGAGGCATCACCTTACTTTGGTATAGTTACAAATTCATCTCTTTTCTAGATTACTTAATTTATCCAACCGCTTAAAAAAGTAAAATTATGCAAAATAGCAAATTTTCCTCTCACTGATACCTTAACTCCTTCCCGTCGATTAGTTTTTTGACGGGTTTTTAACTTTATGCAAAACGGCGTTGAATTTTTTCCAGAAAGTAAGTTTTGGTAGTTAACTGGATTTTATCGTTTTCATCTGTAGAAAGAAATGTTTTTTTTCGTTACCGATGGAGAATTATTTCTTCTTTCGTTCTGTTATCGTACTCAGTAAACTGATCGCGTACAGGGAAAATTCATATTCGGATGAAACAATAACGAAACATTGTCTGCCACATGTTGCCATTCAGCTTTCAACTGTCCGATTTCGTCTTAGCAAAAAAAAAAATATATTTTTTTCTTCATCGGTTTGTTTCAGTAAAAATTAAACTCGTTTTCAAGGAGAAATTATTACTGTAAGCAAAACCGATAACGGATTTTTTTAATTTTTTGTTATGATCTGTTAAATGCAAATTACCGCGCCGCAACTTTAGTGGGAAAATCGATTGGTTTCGAAGATAAACATCTTAAAGAACAGTTATCGATCACAATTCATATATATAATGTATTCTTTTGGTAACTGATTTAAATAGTATAAGCAGAGGACACTCTGTTTCGTCAAGAGAACGAAAATTTAATCGAAATGTTAATTTTTTTTTTGAAAATTTAAAGAAACATAGGGAATAATAAGTAGTTTCATTTTGACAACGTTAAATTTATCCTTTTTATTCTTTGTCATTGGTTTCCCACTTGTAATGAATATTAACATGATTTAATATGCATCAAAACATATCGACGAGCGCTTTGAGCTTGGTGTGAGATTTTTTCCTCATTTATATTTATTTTACAATGAGTTCTGATATAGCGAATATTTGGAGTTCGGCCGCTATGGCGTGTGTTACAACCAGTTGGCGAAAACGCTGTCTTCCACTTTTTAAAACGGTATGATAAAAGCATTGATCTAGTTGATGCTTTACAGCGAGATTTATTCCAAAACTTCGCCGAAGTAGTATTTAAGGAAGTTGCAGGGGTTAAGAATTTCAAATTGTTGGTGCATAGAAGCTTACAACAGATCTATTTATAAATAGTGAGAATTTCAACACTCGTTGACGCCGTAGTTTGTATCATCACTCCGTGTTTAAAACAATTTTTCTTAAAAGTTTTAAAATTTTGACCTACTCTTTTGTAGCTTTCGCATGCGAATTCTTGTTTCATATCGGCTCTGAAAGAAAAACAAGAAAACCTGCAAAGAAATTAATGATTTTCAAGAGATAATATTAATAAAAGTAAAAAGCGACTTAAATTCAGTAAATTATTTTCATTTTCGGTCGATGAAGTGTGCACACAAACAATCATCTTTCGACCGCCAATGTCTGTTTGGGCATCTTGAAACATAACATTATGATTGCTTATGATCAAAAAGCCCAAATAGTTTTTTAGCCAAACTGGCGGTATATTGGTTATTCGATAAGGAAAATTTTCTCTAATAAAGTCAATCATTCTTTTTATAAAAAAAATTATATTACCCAAATTAACGACTTTATTTTTGTTATTTTTTCTTAGCTTGTTCGCCAAGAGGAGCTCATGGCAAAGTTACGCGACGAAATAACTTCATTACAAGATGACGTGTCCAAGTCAACTGACCAGGTATTGCAGCAAAAGGCGATTTTCTTTCTTGTTGTCATAGTAATATGCAATTAGGTAACATCTGACCTCGTCCCCAGGGTCTTCTCGGCGACGAGTTTTCTGCGTCTAACCGCCATCTTGAAAGCGGGGTAGACCCTGGGACGAGATTGAGTTACATACTCTTTCCCATTCTCGTCCCCATAGCCCTTTCGTTTCTCTTAGCCGGATGGGCCTTGGCACGAGGAAACAAAGGGCTCTGGGGACACAGAATTTCCAGTCCTAGATTCTAGGACTTCCGGTCTTCATGTATGCAGTCACGACGTTTCAAAAGAATGTATGAGAGAGTCGTTAAGTTTTCGACTTCCGTTTAGGAATTCTTTGTTCCAAACAGCCAATCAAAAAAATTCGAATTAATTCAAAAATCCTATGTCCCCAGAGCCCTCCGTTTTCTCGTGCCAAGCCGGCTAAGAGAAACGAAAGGGCTATGGGGACGAGAATGACTCTTTCCCTGTGTGTGAGTCGCAAGGTGGCCTGATGCTTAGCGCCTTGGACTTTAGATCGATCCGGGAAAGAGTCTAGCAGTGTTCTTCTAGTAAGACCTGACTGAAACGGTTTTAATGCACTATGTTTTTATTCTTTCGGTAGGTGGCTGACTCCGAAGAAGCTATTCGTAGCCTGGAAATGGAGCTGGCCATGTCACAGGAGAAACATCGCACATGTACACACGAGGTACAACATGCTAAGTGGTGTTTTATTTCATCCACTTCAGTCTTGCATAAGCAAGTTAGGAGCAAATTTAGCCCGAGTATCAGGCTTTTCTAAAGGGGAAGGGAGAAAGGCCCTCCCCTTAGGAGGCCTGATACTCAGGTTAGAGCAAATTCTGCCATTTTGAACATTCGTGGGAGATTTGTAAGAAGGCGTGCAGTTGCGTCGGACACCGATCTTACATTAAAATATCTCTTCACCGGGAAATTTTCAACACACTTTTTTAGTGATTTACAAAGCGCAAGGAAAGATTTCCGCATTAAATTTTTTTACAATTTCATTTGGGCGATTTTTTAGCTGAGCGGAGCCTGCGGATCAGTTATCGGGGCTTGTTCATCATGATTCATGATGCATCGCAGTTTTGTAAATTGCGCATCGCTGAAATTCCTTCCCGAGCGGTATAGGAGTTTTTGCATTAGCTTTAGAATCCAGCACATTCTTGAATTCATTTTGTATCCTGCCGTTTTCAATGTTACGATTTCGTAACTTATAAGATTCATTTTTGACGTCATCGTCTCTAGGTTGCCAAACGGGACGAGACGATTCTGAGCCTGCAATCTGAACTGGACGCCACTCAGCAGGAGTACGAGACGTGTAGCAGTGAGCTGTCAGAGAGAGAACAAGAAGTGTCAGAAATGAAAGGAAAACTCAGTAAACTGGAAGTGGAACTAAAAGGACTGAAAGCACAGCGGGAAAGTGACGAAAATAAGGTACGCGTGCCTTAAAAAGCTTATGAACAGGAAACTCAACAATAAACTTGAAAGCGCGGTCTCTTACGGAACTTTGTTTTTACAACTGTAATAACCTTGGAATTGTTCTTTTAAAGATCGCGAATGATGATAATGAAATACAACAGCTCAAGACAGACAAAGCTCGACTTATGCATGAGGTTGGTTTTGTTTACTTGTTGTTTTCAGTTTTTTATACTGCGTTATTTCCGTTGCTATTTTTAAGGTCGCGGGGGACACGTTAGGCTCATCATTATGTATTTATTTAAAGCGTATGCACGAAGTACAACGACTGACATCGACAACTTTACGAGATATTTATGACTGGATAAACATATGGGCGCGTGCGCGTGATTTGTAAAAAATTCCTGTTTCTTTGATATTTTAACCAATTTAAACAACACTTAGCGATATACGTTCATATAGATTGTAGGAAGTCTTTGAGCTTGATTTCATTTAAATTTGAATATTTCTGTAACTCAGAGTAATCACAAAAATATTCGGCATAAACAATCGTGTCCTATTTAAAAACGCATTATTCTCGCCATAAAAGCGTGGAATATAATTACCATAATTACACCTCTCCTTGGCAAAATGATCGTATTTAGGTCGGGACACCTTCGGAAATCTCAAAGTTTTGACTTTTCCGACAATTTTGTGGCAGAGAATACAGCACGGATACAGAACTTCATGACTTGCCACTGCAGATAGGTAAACTATGAATACTGTAGTGTGTCCTAACAGAAGCGGAATTTTAAAAGAGCGCTTTTAGAAAGAGGTAGAAGACATTAAATTCAAATTTGCGCACTTAAACCGTCGTAGTTTGCTGGCAAACTTTAAATTAAAAAATCCGCTTCTGTTATGACACTCTAGAGGTATTGACTGATTAGTTTTTGACAAGATCCCAGTGTGCTGTCTCCTACTCGTTCCGCAAACTCTGCCACAAAATCATGTTTTTCCCAATTTGGCACTCACGAGGCTATAACATCGCCGTTAAATGCAATCTACCAAATAAAATACGACATTCACAATCTTTCATCATTTCTTTATGTCTCTGTAAAATTTGAGCTTAATCGCACCCATAACAGCTGAGAAATAAGCGTTTTAAAAGATGCAGGTCAAGCAAAATTTCCCTTCATGAATTTATTCATGCTGTAGGTATCCCCCGCGACCTTAAGGCACCACAACTTATGGTAACAGTTATACTCTTACTCTAAGCAGAATACTTCTCTTTTTTCTTCTAGTCAGTGGCCCTGCTGTCAGTGTTTTATTTGACTTGTTTTCATCAGGATGAGAAGAGTATTTAACTTGACAACCTTTTTGGCAATGATATGTATTCAACTGATCGTCCATTTCAGGTCCAGCGGCTGATGCAGACTGTTGAACATTTAGAAGGCACCATGACGGACTCTGAGCAGGGCCATTCATCAGAGGTAAATCTCTCTAATCTTCACTTTGCATTAGATTAAACAACACTCGTGTCCCAGGCTGATTCTTGTGTATCCAACACAGTGTAGGGATGTCAATATTGTGATTCCAACAATACTTTATTTAACCACGCGACACCTAGGAGCGCAAGCGCTCGTTAAAACGTGTGCGTGAACGCAAAATTGTATAAAAGAAAAAAAATTATCCTACACCAATAAAGTGAATGAAAAAGTAACAGAGATGACAATATAGCGGTTATAGGCGACTCTTTTAGCGACAGAACTTTAACTGGTATGCTCGCGATAAGCTTTTCACCCGTTTGCACGGAAACGCTTGCCGTCTGCCCTGTTTTACAGTGTAATACCGTCTCATACTTTTTGCGTTCTTTTGCCGTAATATGGTAAAATGGCGCGATAGTGGAATACACTAACAGTGGCTTTGAAATTGTTTCGCTTCCTCGATTTTGTTGACGTTAATGTTCACTTGCAGCTTAAACGGCTAAATGCAGAAATCGAGACCCTGGGCGCCAACCTTACTGAAGTGATGCAGAAGGAGAATGACACCGCTAACCAAGTAAGTCTCAGGTTCTCAGTTGTTCAACAGCTGTGTAATAATTGGTCAGAAATATACTCAAAGTAAAAATTAGATCAAAACACTGAAAAGCGCAGGAAGAGTCACGTGTTGTATACAAAGCGTAACTATTGGCCTACTACTGTGTCTCGCTTTCGCGACTTAGCCCCTCGTAGCTACTCTCAGATAAAAATCATTTGAAAGTTCAACAAACAATATTCCGAAGCAAACAAAATTACTTTCAAAGGACGTACTAACTGAGTAATGTAAGCACTAAATTGACCATAAAACGAATTTCTGTAGGTGTTTTTATGCTATCACACGCTCACTGGAAAAGTTGAAAATTTACATGCACATGTAAATTACAATTTACAAAATGTAAATCTTATTTACATTCTTTGTAAATTAAAATTTACATGTTGGAGTTTTGTAAAACAAAATTTACATGAAATTTACAGTCTTCAACGGATCATGTAAATGTATTGTAAAAAGTGATTTACATGGTCCTTTATTACAACGCTAATTGTAAGAACATGTAAAAAACATGTCAAATGTATTAACCACTTTTACAGTTTCTTTCTTTGTAAAAAACATGTAAATTTCTTTACTAAATCATGTAAAGAACATGGAAAATTGACAAAGGGGCGCCGTTCGGAAACATGTAAAAACCATGGAAATTGACAAAGGGGGCCTGTTTGGAAACATGTAAAAACCATGGAAATTGACAAAGGGGGCCTGGTTGGAAACATGTAAAAACCATGGAAATTGACAAAGGGTGCCTGTTTGGAAACATGTAAAAACCATGGAAATTAACAAAGGGGGCCTGTTTGGAAACATGTAAAAACCATGGAAATTGACAAAGGGGGCCTTTTTGGAAACATGTAAATACCCTGGAAATCGACAAAGGGGGCCTGTTTGGAAACATGTAAAAAACATGGAAATTGACAAAGGGGGCCTGTTTGGAAACATGTAAATACCCTGGAAATCGACAAAGGGGGCCTGTTTGGAAACATGTAAATACCCTGGAAATTGACAAAGGGGGCTGTTTGAAAACATGTAAACATGAGCTTTTAATTCATGTTGTAACCCACCAAATAACTTTCGCGTGCATTCATTAGTTAGACAGAACGCATCGCGTGGTACGAAATCAAACGACGAAGAAGAAATCGGAGGGATTTAAGAAAGTATAAAATAAATATTTCCCCTTCCGGCTTGCTGGAGGATAATACTCCTTGCCTGAAAGATTATCCTCAAACTTTCACAGTTGCCTTTGAAGCTTAGTCAACTGTTCATTTTTTCAGCCAAGGGCATTATCCTCCAATATGCAACCGCCTGAATGGGTTTTTATTATTTACTAATTATCTAGATGAACGCAAGACGAAAGTAAGCGACTGATATCAGTTTTAACATAACTCATTACAAAAGCTCTTAGTTACAAATCTTTTACTAATGTCAAAAAGTAAACAGATTATAAATAAAAACCTTTTGATGCAGAAAACGAAGGCGACTATGACTTCGTCTAACAATATTTTAAACAATCTGGAGCAGTGGGGGGAAAACGCTAGCGTCCAACAGTTTGGCTTATATATTTTTCGAGACATGCGTTTTGCTTTTCTTTATATTATAGACACGGAAATTTTGCACGCGAACGGCGGTAAAATTGGTCGTTTGCCGTGTTTGACCTGGTCGAGAGGTAAGGCCGAGAAGCACTGGCGCGAACGAAAATTAATCCCGGCGTCCTCTCTGGTACTTTTTGGCGCTCGGTTCAACGGTTCGAAGATCGATCATTTGAGAGGCCTTTTATCTCGCTAAAAAGGGCAATTTTCCTCTCTTTAAGACCTTATAACTTCCAAATTAGCTGCATGGAGCCTTCTTTCACCGGATCTCCAATCAATACGCCTGTTTTAGCCAAGTTTCTTTTTAAGGTAAGCTTATATATGACCGTTCAAATCATGTTTTGGTTGATTTCCTCTATGTATATGTAGCTTCTAGGTGAGATTGGTTTTAATATTTTAATAGAAGTTCAAAATGTAGAATTTCGTGTTTGTTCTTGCACTTCATACGTATAATTCAGCACTTCTTAAACATGGAGTTATTGTTAGAATAAATTGAATAATTGCGTGTACATATTAGAGATGTCAACACAGGACTGTTCAACATGTTTTATTTAAAATATAAGCTTATATAATTTAAGAGTGCAAGGCTTATTTATTCATGTTATTGTATGTATAGTAATTATTATTTTGCCGATTTGCAACAGTTTAAACTCAGTGAGGTTAATCAACTGGCAAATTATAAAGCAAACTAAAACAGCTTTAAAATTATCACCAAAAGTATTTAGCAGTATTTATCAATCTTATCTATATAGTACTCCTGGCATATCAAACTCATTCGATTGGTTTTGTTAGTCGAAAAAAATCGAACGTCTATTTTGCTGTGAGTTCGATTATTCCCAGGGTATCCAATCGAAGGTTCGGTAATCGAACTCAATCGAACACCAATTGTTCGATTGGGTTCGGTAATCGTACATAATCAAACTCACAATAAAATTTGGTTAATCAAACTCAATCGAAAGTTCGATTACCGAACTCCTGTTTGTTTATACAGCATATATATTGATTTATACTGTGTACATATCAATTGATTTCAAGAGCCACAGTTGGGGCAGTCGAACAACGTTCTCGTCCGAAACTGAAGTCAATTTTGCATGCAAGTTTTTTGCTTATTACGATGATTTTGATCTTAAGAAAAAAATTATTTTACTTGTTCACTTATTATTTTTGTCATCCATGTTGATAGTAAGCACTTCCTCCAATGTAATTGTTATGCTGGAAATTGCTCTTCTCCTGTCAACGTCGCTTTTGGCCGCCCTCGAGGGCTAAGACAGACTGATGGCGGCAGCGTTTTGGCTCCCTATAATGATTCTTCACATAATTATTGAACACACTGATTGCCTGTGTTGCAGTGAATGAAATGGTGCAACTTCTGTTTGAGTGTAACGGCAAAAACTGCAGGGCAGAAACCATATCCTTCCTTCTAATATAGAAATGTAAACAATAGTGCGTTTCAGTTATTTTACTGTCCTTCCAGGGCTCAAAATAATTTTTGGATACTGACCGGTCATGTTGACCGGCCAAATCAATTTTTGCTCGGTCATGTCTCGTTTTGACCGGTCAAAATATTGAGTATTTACTTTGAAGCAATAGCCTATTCTGCCAAAAATTTCGCCTCATAAGCTAAA
Source organism: Oculina patagonica (assembly GCF_052425735.1). Lineage (NCBI taxonomy): Eukaryota > Metazoa > Cnidaria > Anthozoa > Scleractinia > Oculinidae > Oculina > Oculina patagonica. Next base: position 8,134,308 of record NC_135761.1, on the reverse strand, counting down.
ACACTTGTTAAATTTTATTATGTTCGCTTTTTGAATTTCCATTTCTTCTGTGTTCTCTACATAAAACAAAATGATCAGTAGCCATAATGTTACGTTACTCTGCATAGTTTTACATTATTTAATGATCACTCATCTTCCCGATTCAATCCTAGCGATAATCTTTAGTTATCTCCCAAATGCTAAACGAATCTGCACCCTAGCCATAGTATGTGAAAAGTGGTATGAAATCATCCATTGTACCACCGTTTGGAAAAAGGTCGACTTTGACTTCCAAAGGAAAGTTACGCCAGATGTCCTGCGAAAATATGGTTATCCGGGGACACGAGAAATACTCCTAAGTGAATGCTGTTATCTGAAATGGGGAAACCTTTGCTCCATCTTAAGCCAATGCAAGAGAATTTTTTTTTTTTTTGCACCATGGATCGGTCATAAAAAAGAAGTCGTTCCAGACTTCACTCAAACTTTGAAGATTGGGTGCTTGCCGAGTGCGCTATTTGGATTTGAGTCACTGCAAAGTTACGGACTCGTTGTTTATCGAGCTTCCTATAAGATGCCCTCTTTTAAAAGTTCTCTTTCTTCAAGACTGCCAAGAGATTAGGGAGAAAGCCTACGCATTTCAAAAATCATGGATCTCTCCAAGTTTTCAACGTCGCCTACAACACAGAAGCCCGTCCACTAACGAGCGATGCGATGTTCATTGTTGTCTGTTTAGCGTATTATTTTACAGACGTGACTGTTTCCTGTTTACAAATCTGCAGAGCATGACCGTCTCATCTGTATTCTACAAATTTGTGACTGCAAGCTGCTATGATATTTTTAATAATTTTACTGTAAAATTTCATGAAATACTGCGAATAAATTTTTTTGTGTGTGTTATTTATTTGAAAGCCGTGTACGTGACCGGTCAAAATGACCGTCGAACCAAAATTTTGTCCGTACAAATCGTCATTTTGGCCGGACATTGTCCTTTGACCGGCCGTTATTTTGAGCCCTGCCTTCTGTTCTCTTCTACCAAATATATTTTACTAAACATTGACATTCAGTTCGATATTTGGACGTTTTTATATTTATTCCATTCAATAAAAGTTGATTTTGATTAGTCCTGCGTGTACTTATCAAAAGAAAGATTCAGAACTAGATCAAACCCGATTGAGTTTGACTGTGTTTGATTATGTTTGATTGGTTCGAAAATCGGACTCACAGCAAAATAGATGTTTGATTTTGTTCGATTACCAAACCCAATCGAACGATTGGTGTTCGATTGGGTTCGATTGATTTTTGGTTCGATTTTGTTCGATTGGATACCCCGGGGAACCAATCATACACAACCCAACACAACCAAACTCAATGTGATTCGACTTTGTTCGGAATCCATCTCTTGATAAGTAAAACATGCAGGACTAATTAAACTGAGTGTCAATGTTTGTTTATACATATTTTGTATAAGAGAGCGAAACAACAGTTAAATACTGATACCGTATTTACTCGAATAAGCGCCGCGGCGCTTATTAAATTTTTCGCGTCTCAAGTGCGGCGCTTATTCGAGGGCGGCGCTTATTTGAGGGCGGCGCTTATTTAAAATTTGGACGCCACAAAGAATCTTATCTTTTACAGTTATTGAAAAGAGCGTCTTTTGATTGTCAGTATTTGTCTCTTGCTGAGACAGAAGTGGTGCTAGCTGTCGTGGCAAAGTTTTCGGCCTTCGCAATATTTACAGAACTACGTAGAGTTACTTTGTAGTGCCGTTTTAAGTTAAACGAAATTCTTCAAATAAGCGCCGCATTGGGACTGCGGCGCTTATTCGGGGGCGGCGCTTATTAAATTTTTTGTCCTAAATGCGGCGCTTATTCGAGTAAATACGGTATACGCACTTTTGTTTACTTTTTTATAGTGGTGGGAAGGAAATGGTTTCTGCCTTGTAGTCACCATAAGACTCAAACAGAACATTTTTTTCTACTTAAACAGAACTTGCACCATTTCATTCACCGCAACATAGGCAGTAGTAAAAACAAAATAATAAAATAAAAAAACAACAACAACAAAACATAGGCAGTAGTGCACCATACAAAATGTCTGCATAATATACAAACAAGCAAGAGTTCATAATCAAACATTCCATTTTGTTGGATGGACCAAATTTTAATTTTAGTACGGTTATGTGCAATTACCGTACCCAATCAACCATTGGTGTTCAATGGGGTTTGAATATGGAATGTTCAATTGGTTACGGCGGGAGTACTGAAGTGACTTTCTAATTGAGTCAGCAAATGACATTGAATTGTTTGGATGTGTTATTATTTTCAGATGAAAGGGTTGATAGCAAGAGTGGCATGTAAGTACAAGCCTCAATTTATGTCTCAATGACTAGCAGCTAATCAAAGTTTTAAATCCAATGTAGACTTAATGACCTGCAGTCAAAGGTTTTTTTCTGTAAGTCGAATAGCACTGCAGTAAGCCCAAAAGACTGAGGTTAGCCGAAATAACAACCTGGTTAACCTCAATACAGTGGAACCCCGATATAACGATCTTCAATATTCCCGATATAACGATGAATATGTTATGTCCCGGCAAAAATAAAATGTATAGGACAGCACCCTGATATAACGATTCCTTGATATAACGATATAATTTCACTGCCCCCTTGGCATATCGTTATATCGGGGTTACACTGTACATGTAGCACTATTGTTAGCCTTAATAGCATTGCACTTACAATGTAGCCTAAATAGCACTCCAGTTGGCCTTAACAGCACTTTGTATGGCCCTAAATTTTAAAACTCTGGTTAAAGCATGTTTATGGTTAGCCTTAAAATGATTTATAGTGGTAATGGTAACATAAAGTGTACTTTAAACATTCTGACAGTTGGCAGCTGGCCACTGTGGTCCAGTGGTCATGAGTACATGTATACCTTACCATGCAATCAACTTTGTAGGAAATTTGCTACATGTACTGTACATTTACAGCTGGTCTAGTACAAATTCCTACATGTCCAAATGTACATTGTAGAGTGCTTAAAAAATACATGTTCAATTGTACATGTGCATATTTTTATGAATTTTGTGATACCATAAGGTCTTTTATTCTTGTGTAAAGTTTATATTTGAGTGCAACCAGTGGACTGCAAAACTCTACTTCTCGCGTCCTTGATAACAACTGGATGGCAATGTACATGGAGCAATGTCTGCATGTAAAAAATTACTTCCAGTCAGCTGTTCTCAAGGTCAGCCCTCCCAGTTATCTTGAAGTCCCTAATGTGCAGGTTCAGAAGTAGTGATGTTGTGGTTTCAACTCTTTGTTGGCTTTAATTTTTCAAACCGGTTTTGATTTTTATTTTCTTTTGTTTCAGATAATATTAAGAAATGAGACAGTGAAAAGTAAAAATTGGTTTAAAATTTTTTTTAACCACAACATTGATCTAACCAGAATGTCATTCCTAATGATTCTTTATAATTTGTTGTTAGGTTAAAGAAGGCTCTACCACTTTCACTGATGAAGTCTTGTACATACAAATACTAAAAAGGTGGCAATAACCAGAGGTGGTTAAGGTGTAAAATCGTTTCACCTCGGGGTCAGTATCAAGTCTGTACCATCACAATGAAGCATCTTGCTGAATGTTCAGTTGGTGTACATACATGTACATGTCGTGTGGTTTTCTGGTGGAAATTTATTCCATCAGTTTTGTTCTACTTTTGTACAAATTTTTTGAATTCATGGCAGTTTTTAAATAGGACCATGTTAACAAAGCCTGACAATTACAGTCTGTGATAAATGTGTTAAGTGAACCTAGGCTATGGTTATTTGATGCCATAGCTTTTTTTATCAATTGTAGTGCTATGATAGTAGTTGAAGGGTTGGAACCCAAACCATTTGCCAAATAACCACTGTTAAAGGTGAAGAATTATTCTACATCAGTGTCAGTCTTAGGTCTGTTCTTTCAGAATTAAGTGTTTATTCGATTAAGCGCCCAACCTCGAATAAGCGCCCACCTCGAATAAGTGCCCACTCTGTAGGTAGCAAAAGTTAAAAATAAGGTCTTGTAAATGTACAATGAGAGCGACCAAGCAAAGATGAAAATCAGCTTTTGTACAATTTAAATTCAAGGCATTTTTTTGGGACAATTTTAACATAGCTTAGCAATGAATGGTGTTTGAACTTACCCTGCGGGAAGGCTCACCTTGGGGCACAAAATATACTTTGGGGCACTCACGACTGGCGGACACAGCAATAATGGTGGGGAGGAGACTGGTGAAGAGGCACCAGTAAATTTCATATCTCAATGAATGTCATATCTTATCAACATTCCTGTCAAACTTCTACTTTCTTTGAAATTAAATTGGCTTGTCAGTATTCCTGCGGTTTTCGGGGTGGGAGTGAAAAATTAGCAGAGGTTGATGCAGGTTCACTCGCGGCTTTGCCACGTAAATGTCGTTCTCTTGCGTGCTCTAAGGTTAGCCTACTCGCAGGCTAGTGTGAATTTGGCTGTTCAGTGTTCAAAATCATTGTGCAAAAGGTTCTGCAATGTTTATTATTCGTTTGATTTCATAGTTTTATGATATGGAAGGGTTGTGGTAGTAACTGAAGGGCTGAAAGCAAAATCATGTGCCAAACATTACATGAATTGAAGCAGAAGAAAAACATTCAACAAAAATTTAATCCTGAAATACCATGGTTTCATTTTCAACCCTTCAGTTACTGTAAAGTATATTTTATGCGGTTATTCAAAAAGACCATTTACGCCTATTAATAAAAGTGATCAATATCTTACCCATAGTATAACTTTTAAAGGCTCATTTTCATCCTACAAATGTCTTTCATGATATGGTACATTTTCATACATATGCTAAGCTATTGCATAATTCACCTCATATTGAGTGCATGAAGACACTTCAGTAGAGGAACATAGGATAAATCGGGGCACATGCCAAGCAAAAGAGATTGGCTTTTTAAGAGAAAAGCAAACACCAGTGCAACATGCAGGATCAAAGTGGGCCTTTGCAATAGAGGAGTAGTATTATTACTATTTGGAAATGAAGTCACTGATATGTTACATGTATTAGACAGTTCTATCAATTAATCATGCATAAATTTATCTTAATCTTTATTGTTTTCCATAATGATTATGTGAAGTCGAAATAATTGGTATCAGCAATTTTTGACCTAGTAAAACTGCTTTATTTGAACTGAAAAAAACTATACAAAACTATACGATCTAAATCATTTTATTCTGAATGAAATGCTAATTTTTATTATAATAAAGAATATTCCAAGCTATATATACATGCTTTATTGTAAGATACATGCAGACGAACTTTATTACTTATGGGGTATAAAATCATTTGTATGTATTATTATTAACTGGAAAAATATATGCACTGACGTACTGAAAATGAATGTAGTTAGGATATTATCAAGAAAAGGTTCTAGACGAATAAAAGAAAACAGTGCCAGGCATTCTGTTCTTCATTTTAATTACAGGGGCTAGGCAGGTCCCCTTTGTCAATTTCCATGTTTTTTACATTTTTCAAACAGGCCCCCTTTGTCAATTTCTATGCTTTTTACATGTTTCCAAACAGGCATCCTTTGTCAATTTTCATGTTTTTTTATATGTTTCAAACAGGCCTCCTTTGTCAATTTCCATGTTTTTTACATGTTTCAAACAGGCCCCCTTTGTCGATTTCCAGGGTATTTACATGTTTCAATCAGGCCCCCTTTGTCGATTTCCATGGTATTTACATGTTTCAATCAGGCCCCCTTTGTCAATTTACATGTTTCCAAACAGGCCCCCTTTGTCAATTTACATGGTTTTTACATGTTTCCAAACAGGCCCCCTTTGTCGATTTCCAGGGTATTTACATGTTTCCAAACAGGCCCCCTTTGTCGATTTCCAGGGTATTTACATGTTTCAATCAGGCCCCCTTTGTCAATTTACATGGTTTTTACATGTTTCCAAACAGGCCCCCTTTGTCAATTTCCATGGTTTTTACATGTTTCCAAACAGGCCCCCTTTGTCAATTTCCATGGTTTTTACATGTTCAGTCTATTTATAAGCATCAGGTATAAATGTTTTTACATGCTTTTTACAGTGTTGATCGGATAAATTGACATGTTATTTACATGGTCCGTGGTCTTTCGTTCGGGAAATTTACATGATGTTCTGTGTTTTTACATGTTTTACTTCAAATATTTACATGTTTTTGACATGTTTTGAGAAGAACATGTAAAAGGGTAAAAACTATGTAAATCATCCTTTACAGTGTCTTTACATGTTATTTACATGTTATTTACATACTATGTAAATTTTCAACTTTTCCAGTGGCTAACGTAAGACTTTTTATTTTAGCTCCAAGATGAACGCGAGAAAAATAACAAATTGACGCGTGAATTACAACACAATCAAAAACTGAACGAAGAATCGCTTCAAGAGGTAAGACGTGTAAAAAATTATGCTTTCGTTTCTGATTTTGGGTATTAACTGGCACTCGTGAAGTTTGTCCGATTAGGGTTGTGTTTTTAATTTCTGTGAGAGGTGTGTTTGTGTAATAGTTAATGTATTGGAGAAGGAGGGGATTCCCCTAGATTCGCCACTCGGTACAATACAATACGACTCGACACGATACGATACGAGACGAGACGAGTCTTGGGCAACATTCTTTGTTCTCGCAGTTCTCTCATCCCTGGAATATAAACGCAGACATAAGTACCACCAGTGAACTGGTAGGGCAACCCCTAAAAATGTTGGGTGCGATCCTACGTTGGACTAGCATCGCGCATCCAGGGGGAAGTGGCAATACTTCCAGCCCGTTAGATAATGCAACCGAAGCCGTAGTAATCAGGGATTTCTCTTAACCACAATTCTTTTCTTTGCAATTTCCGTTTCCCTTCTGTTTGTTTGTTTTTCTAACTTTTTATGTTGTTTATAAAAGTACATACTGATGAAATCAACTTACCTGATCGTTTCTCATAAATTAAACATGGTTTTATTTCACAGCTCGAGCGTTGCGAGCAAACTATCCGAAAGCAAGAACAAGATTTGGCAGAAATAAGAAATCAGGTTAGTCGACGAAACATAAACGTACAACTTACAATAGCAATATTGAAATAGATAGTTTGATTTTCAGCCGTAAATATATTTGTTTCTTACTGTCATCACTCATGTTAATATTCTAGGCGTCAGGTTTAAAAGACAAGCTTAAAGAATTGGAGTCACACGGTCACCAACTACAGAAAAACATCAACTATTATAAAAGCCAGTTTAATCAAAGTGTCACGCAGGTAAGACACGCTATGGACTGTTTCTACATGATCGCGAGATGTTGGCCCTTTCACTTAGAGCGCGCTTCAAATCTTGTTCTCGTGAAAGCGTACAATTCTCAATCTGGGATTGGTTTTAAATGTCATTGTGTTTCCTCGCGATTCGCGTTTGTTAGCCATAATCTTCGTCATATACCCGTCGACTAAAGTACTCCTTTCTTTATTAACGTGATTGCATAATTTGCTTTAGGTCAATCGATGCGAAGCTACGATCAAGAATCTTGAGAAAACTTTGAAAGAAGCACAGGAACAGGTGAAATAAATAATACTTAATTTTTTCCTGTGGCTCAAAATATGAATTCTCCTTACTAAATTTTCATACATTTCTTTAAATGTAAGTTCTGAGAATTTGGTGGTAGATCAGGACAATCTTGCTGACGATTTCCTTATTCTCATCACCTGTTTGCTTTACAATGTATTGATGTTATAAAGAGAAATTAGATTTTGATCACTCTTGTCAAGGACAGAGCCACTTTCCTGTCCCACTTCTAGTCCAGTGGCGGATCCAGACCTTTAAGTAAGTGGGGGGTACCCGATCATCCAGACTCCAAGAATAAGAGGGGGGTCTCCCGCTCTCGAAAATAATTTTTCTCAACCCTCCAGGCCTTGGTTTGGCCTGAAAATAAGGTGGGGGCCCGGGACCCCCGAGCCCCTCTTCTAGATCCGCCACTGTAGTCCCACGACATTTCTCCTTCCTCAATCGATCACTGTTTCGCAAGTTAACGAGTTAGTGAAAGTTATTAAAAAACTTTCCTTATTTTTTTTATTTTTCCAGCGTCTAAAACTGTTCTTTTTATTCGTAGGCTGTAAAACGAGAAGAAGAAATTAACCAACAGTCTCAAGAATTAGCTAACTTGAGGCAAAACTATGCCAGTGAAAGTGAAAAGGTGAGCATAGATATGATTTCAAACATTTTTTAATTGACAATTTTGGGCGTGCAATGTCACTTTTGGGTGCGGAGGCTTTTGGAAAAGTAATAAAAGAAGAGGTTAACCAACAGTCTCAAGAAAAAATGAAAAAAATGGGTTACATTTTTTGTCTCTCTCCCTTTTATCAACTCCGGGGGTCCCGGAGAATGGTCTTCACAGTTTTAGAACAACCTATATAGATAATGAATATTTGTTTTTCTCGCCTAGACTGAGTGCTATTCAAATTTTCATTTTGTAGTTTACCAAATTCCTCGTTAACCCGGAAGTTCGGCTTTGAAAAAGGAACAAAATATGTTATGTAGTAACTACAAGCCACGTGCCGTACAGTATTTTTTAAAAACCTGTTAATTAATGCCTCTAGTCATGGAGAAATTAATGTTATAACGCATAATGGCCTAAAAGCAACGTTTTTGTTTAGATTTGAGCTTTCCTTTGTCAATAAAAGGGTTCAAGCTATTGTCTTGTCTAATTAATTACGTAGCGATGCAATTAACATGTTTTAGTTTGATTTGATAATGTCCATATTTATCACCTGTTGCTAGCCGGTGGGTTTAATTAACATGCACACATTCAGCAAAGACGGTTGTACAAATTGATTATACGCGAGCAAAATCCAAATAATAGACCGCATATATTCATCAACTTGCTCTTCTTGAGGCTAAATCTCGAGTTTCCGCAATATTTGCTCTATTCCGCGAGGCGAAAACGGTAACCTATTCAGGATTTGAAAAGTCACAGGTAAATATTCGATGTATACAAACGCCAGTGCCAATGGTTTACGCTTTATATTATTTTATTTATTCTAAGGCATTTTATATCTCGCGGGTTTTGTTGGAAACCCACTTAAATTTTTCACGCAACATTTTAGGCGATATTTTATAGCCGTTAAAATTATGGATATAGCCGATTTTTTATGTGTTTCTTTTTTCAGTGGTTTTCTGCTTTTTTGTAGACTCAAAAACAAAGCAACGCGATGGAGGAGCTTGACAGAGAACTACATCTGGCACAAGATGCCTGCCAAAGATTAAAAAGCCAGGTATCTAATCATTTTTTTTTCTTTCCCAAAAATAAGTAATTTAAAAGAACTGTACTCTAACCGTGGTCGTTTTAGGTGTATTGTAGCGATCATAACTGCACCGAGAGATCTATCCATGTTTGCTATTGTTAAAATTGCAAAGCGTTCTTATTCATGTTTTACTGTATTCTTTCCTTTGATTTTCTTTGTCCCGGCTCGCTTCCTTCCAAGATCAAAACACTTTTAATGGACTTATAATTAAACTTCTTGCTTTTGCTGTCCACATAAATTCGCGACATTGGTTGAAATTTTCAGTGGTCGAGAAGGTGTATGAATTTTTTTTTCACGCATTTAATGCAAAAATAAAAAGATTAGAAGTTATTCAAGCGAAGAAGTATTGAGTACAGCGGCTTGCTTTTGCGTGTAAAATATTTCGACAGAGCCGTAATGATCAGCTGTTGAACTTAGTACAGAAAGAAAAACGTCTATTTTTTTGTTGGAGGCTTTTGTTTGAAAATAATACTTGATGTTTTGAATTGCAGGTTTCCCATTGCGAAGACAGCATTCACAGCTTAAAGCAAAAACTCTCGGACAAGCAGAAAGAGGTGAGAGAGATTTCGCAATAGTGTAAGTGCGCTAAGCAAATCAAATGGAGCAAGTTATTAAATAAAATTGCAAAGGCCAAAGTCCTGAAATGTCAGTTTGCAAACCAAGATCTCACTTGCTACCTCTTGTTTCTCATGAATAGTTTAATTTTTGGAACAAATAAGAGGGTGAGATGAAAAGGACATACTTTCTACACCTAAATTGCGTACCTTTGTGCTTTACACAAATACGATAATTTGCGTGACTGGTGGTCTTGGACGCGTGCTGACAGTTTGCAACGAAAACATGCGCGCCGCGACATCTTTTTTCTCCCTTATTACTCCTTGTTAGACGTAATGTGCAAAAAAAAAAATTCTGTCTAAGCCACTGGAAACGTTATTGAAGGAAGGAATAGTGCTGAAATCAAAAAATATCAGATTTTAATTAAATACGGCAATGAACGTTAATTTGTTTTTTCAGGGATCTGTTCAAGAAGAGAGAGCTCGGCATCTGCAGGAAGATTTAAACGCTTCGCGAGAGAAGTACGAGAAATCTCAGGAAGAGGTACAGTGACTCATAAACATAGTTGTCTGGACTCGATTAAGATCAAAACTGCCGTCTACCATAATTGTTACTAAATTTTCATAATTTATAGATTGCAGAGAAGGAAGAAAAGATCCGAAGTCTACAAAACGCGATTTTGGCCGAGAAGGAACAACATGCTCAAAGAGTGCAACAGGTGTGAATTCTTCAGTTGTATGGATATTATTATCTCCTTAACACTTGAGGCCCAGTTAAGTAATTTTTCGTCCATCCACACTTCAACGAAAAACGCTTCGAAAAATTCTTTAATCAAACTTTACTCAGGAAGGCGAAATTCTCCTATGTTGATCAAGCGTTTATGAAATCGCCCTGCAAAGCTAAAATAATTTCGTTCAAACCCTCCTTTTTAATGCCTTTTCAAAGACCTCTTGAAATCTTTTAGTCACGCATTTTCTTTTTTTTCAGTCTAGACTGAAAGGCGAAAACCGCATCACCACCTAAAAAACTCGATTCAAATGGAAAGGTCTTACGTATATTTGCTTTTCTTTGTTATAAACGCTTTCCTATTTGAATCTGTTTGACATTTCAAGGTTACATATTATGAGGAACGAATGCTTGAAGTGGAAGATGAGTTGAGTAGAGTGAAAGAGGACAGACGGCAAGCGTCCATACAGGTAGATAATTATTTTATTACAACAACACCCCTTAAGGCCTAGCTCACAAAGTTGAATTACTTTTTATCTTACCTTTATGTCTGCCCCCGCAGCCTGCGTTATTACAAAATGTAGACTCCTCTTATTCAAATTGCGTCCTTGAGGGCTTTTCCCCGATCAGTCCTTGAAGAACGTGTTTACTTCATGTATGGCTTTGTTAACTGTTTGGAAACTGAATCATAGACTCGTGCAAGATAATATGGCCAATCAAAGCGGAGGTGTTTTCTTTCCAAAAGCAATCGTTAATTTTTCCGCGCTTGGCATTGGTAACATGCTCAGTTACGCCACTTGCAAGCGTCGTGAGTGTTTCGGATGATTACTTTTACAGCAATCTTCCAGATACTCATGACGCTTACAAATTGAACTAAATAAGACAAAAACTATAAGGCCGTTTCTCTAAACCCCAGGTTACACGAAGTGAACAACTTAGCCAACAACTGCAGAAAGAACTGACCAACGTGAAACAGAAGAACAAGAATGAGGTATGACCAACAGATGCCGCCATTTTTAACAATTTTTTTCTGCATATTTCAGTCGTACGACTATTCACTTGAAGAATTCTTTGTAGAAGTACTTGTAGAGTTTCAATCACAAAATGATACGTTACAATGACGTCAACAGGATACGCCATGTTGCCTAGCAACCTGCGACAAAAACTGCGGGCACAGTTATAGGCTCAATTTTGTAGGGCTGGACTTTTCCATGCATTTGAAACTAAAATGATCTACCTCAGAGGGGATCACATACCGTTTTTTTTTTCTCAGAACTTGGAAACAGTCTTTATTAATTTAGTATAGTAATTTAGATTTGCCAGTTGTTTGATATTTATTGTTACTTTTTGTTTTTTAGATGGCGAAAAAAGAAGAAATTGTGCGGCGATTGGAGGGTGATTTATCAAATTTACAAGAAACAGTCAAAAGTTACGCTGAAGAGGTTAGCCAGAAATTCTTGTACATGTATAAGTATACGTTAATTCCCGCATTTGGTTTTCATTTGGTTACTCACCCTATCCCACTTATGTTGGCGCTTGTTCAGCCCCCCCCCCCCCCCCCCCCCCCCACTGCGGTTTTATTTTGTTCGCACCCTCGATTATTGTAAGAGAAAATAGACGGTCTTATGCCAAGGAACTGAAATTATAATTTCTGTTTCCAGGTCGCCCAGTTGAATGGCAAGCTCACGGCGACACAAACGACGCTTACACAACGTGATCAGGAACTGCGAGAAAAAGATAACGAGGTAGGATATTTAAATTTTTTTAATGTTCTTGTTGGCAGGTTTCTACGAAAACTTATCTCTGCACTTTAGCTAGACTTTGGATTTTTCTCCTCCCTCTGTTTGCTTTTCCTTTCTTTCTTGAATGTTGTAAAAGTTGCCAGAATTGTTTTTCAGATCTACAGTTATGAACAGACAACAGCTGAAATGAACGACCAACTTACAACCATCAATACAAACTATAATCACTTGGAGGAAGAGGTACAGAGCAAACGAAACACTTGTGCAAATTGAAAACTCCCTTTTGAATGACTGGTCTTGAATTATAATTATTGTTGTTTTATTTCATTCCAGGGCTCTAAGCTGCGTGCCAGAGTTGTTCAACTAGAGGAAGATTTGTCAAATACACGACAACAACACAGAGACGCTGCACAAGAGGTAAATATGACTTTTATTTCCCTTGTTTTCCCATCTCTGAGAATTCCAATACGTCGCTAAGTAAAGTAACCTGTCCCCACAGAATGCAATGCAACGCTACATCTCACTTAATTCATTGTTATGTTTTTTTTGTTTCTTTAGCTCGCCCGCTGTGAGGAGAGACTGGGTCTAGTGGAGCAGAGCTTGTCTTCTACTCAAGACCAACTGAGTGCCAGAGTGTCAGAGGTAAGAAAAAATTGGATTGGCTCTTTGACAAGAAGTCCATTGACAGGCTTACCTATGTAAGCCTTCTGGAAACCAAATTGGCGGGAAATTTGTGTCGCACTGCTAATTGGTATTTTTGTAATAGAAAAAAGAGGTGATCAAAATTATTCAGAATTTAATATCCGAAAGGAATTTTAACTCTTGTTTTTGGTGGCGACTAAAAAAATAATTTTGATTATCGACTTTTTTTTAGGTTGTGAGACTGGAGAAGGCAAATCGCAGATTACAACTTGAAATGAAGAGCACAAATGAGCAACAAGAAGTACAAAATCGCCAGGTAAATACATTGTTTTGTCACACTGTTTTAGTTATGGACTGTTCGTGTAGGCGATACCAGCCTCCTTGACCAGACCTCCGCCGCTTATCAGCTAGTCAGAAAGAAAACGTTTGTCTCAAGTGTAATTCGGACCAATCACTGTTCCGCCCACTCGCAAAGTTTCCTCATTAGCGGTGGGCACAATCATCTGATATGAGACAACAGCTATACCATCTGGTAGAATCGACTTTTTGTAGGCCTGTGGAATCTTAAATTATACATCTTTATAATTGTGCTAACAGTGTCACCAGTTGCCAAACAAGACGTTTGAAATTTTGTTTACTGCATGTTTATTTTCACAGCAAAATGTACAAAGTTCGCCAAGTGTTTTACGATTTCAGGTGTTTTTGCCCAGTTGCCTTGCCAACGTAGCAAAACGTAGCAATTATGTTACTACTAAAGACCCGGCAAAACGAAACATGTTTCCGTAATTGTTTCCTCGTTTTGCGATGTTTCCATGCCGCGCGGAAACACGGAATGTTTCTGCGGTGTAGCAGAAGCAGATTATGCTTTCAGGAGACAAAAATTGACGCTGGAAAAAATGCTTCCCGTGTGGCAAAACTGGGAAACATTGGGAAAACATGCGCACTAGGAGTATTATTGGAAACATGTTCCCTCGTTTTGCCAGGCCTTAATTCCCTGCCGTGCTCACTTTAAGGCTCGGCTGTGTGTTGAGTTCTTCCCACTTCAGCCAAACCAATTTCTGGAGTGGTGTTACTATTGGTTTTACGATTATTAAAACCAATGAAGAAAATAAACGCGCACATCATTGATTCCAAAGCTCTTAGTGAAGATTGCACCGCGAACCAAGACCAGCTTTTGACGTAACCAATATCAGCAAAAACGCCATATTCCCCGATAGCGGTGTACAACGATAAAGAAAACTTGATCACACCAAACCAAGATGCTGCACACATTAGAACAAATAGTCTCTTGAGGCGTCTGTAGTCCCGGTCTAACTCTCGGTTGAAGAACGTTTCACCTAACGAGGATTTCAGATTTCGCCACATTCTAATTCCAGCCACTGAATACCCTATTGAAACCGCTAATCCCCAAATCGTGAATGTAACATGACAAATAAAGATCATTACCTTCGTTTGAGGATGGAACCACACCACTAAATCAGACGTTACTAAGTAGAAGATATTTGCTAGTGTTATGGCCCCCAAACATGGCAAGTTTTTAAGGCGGGCAGGGCCCAGTGAGGTCTTGGTAGTTTCCAGGAATATCAGAAGCATAATACTGAAGCTTGATGTGATGCAAGCTGTGGCTATTCCCCAAGAAATAATGCAAAGAAGAAACTGCAAGTCTGTGGTGTCGCCATTGGACGCATAAGGATCCCAAAACAGGATCAAGGCTCGAAAAAATGCCGCAGTAAACAAAGCGATGTTCATTACAGCCAAATGAACTCTATGCCTTGTGAAGGTGGTTTTGCGTGAAACGACGAGATAAAACATTGCAAAGAATGCAATTAGGACAAAGATTGTTCCAAATCCATAAACGTGAACTACCCACAACCATTTCCATTCTTTGATGGCTTCAAGCCAGTTCGGTGAAGGCTCGGCCCAGCTACGAAGTGATGAATCGCCGGTGTCGTTAGGAAAAATTGTTTCTTTCTTGATACTTGTATTCATCTTATAAAGCTTTTTTTCTAGTTCAGATGCAAAAATCCCACTATCTTTAGATGCTTTTAATACAAAATTTCCAATGTTTTTTCAGCTGTGTAACAAGTAAACACGGTTTTTCGGTTTAACTTTGAAAGATGAATTAATGTCAATTTATACGCGTGAGCTTAATTACAGTGTTTTCTTAACTTCCAAAGTTATTAAAATTTTATAAATTCTGCTTGGGTCGACGCAATGCTATTGGCTAAAACCAATTACAATTTCTATTCTACAGAAAATTTGTACAGGCGACTTATCGCAATTAAGGAGATCTATCCAAAGAGTAATTTTTACACCTTTTACAGTTTTCTTTAAGTTTGCTTTACTGTCCAATTATTATTAATATTCAAGATTAGTCCTTTTCCTTCGCCTGTTGTTGCGTTAATCCGTTCACAGGTAAAAAAATCGCTTCTCTAGCTAATACAATACTTGGCTTCAGTAAAAACACTCAATTATGGATTCGTCTTTTCTAAAAAAATTCTAATTGTAAATAATTATCTTTCGTAAAGTGTAGCAGCCATTTTGCAGAAAAATTGCCAAATACCACTCACGGTTTTGGATGAAAAATGCGAGATAAATTGTTTGAGTCAAGAAAATGTCAACAAAATAATACAGGACTGACATTAGAACGGGAGTTTCCGTTCCGTTTTCAAAAGCAAATAGATAGAAAACTCTTCATTACAATACATTGAAAAGCATACAAAAACATTGTCTGGCTAAAAAGTGTCAACTTCCCGGCGAGTTTCCGATAAACAGACTGCAAGAGATTTCATTTATCTTCGAAGAATGCATGGAGCAAGGCAATCGAAAGCTTTTTTAAATTTAAGGTGGCTGAACACAGTTTCCGCGCACTCTTTAGATTCAATGCTGACGCGAGTCCCAGCGCGCACTTAAGGCTTTGAGAGAGTGCGCAGTTGATCAAAAAGTTGCGATCGGCCGTTTTATTGAATTTTTCCGAGTTTGTTGTACACAAACGATGAAAAAATCTAATGCCTGAATTTTCTGAAATCGAGCGATTTTGCCATGGAAACGCAGCATGGTCTGAAGCGACACGCAAAAGTAGATTTAAGAAGGCATTGATTTTGCACGTATAAAACGTGCAAAGTACACAACTGTAATTAGTATGGAGGGGGATTTGGGACAAAATTCGGAACTGGATCGTACCAGGACAACAATGAATCGTGTCCGCTGTCAATTTGATCATACCTCAAGGAAAATAGGTCGTACCATAAGGGAAATGGATCGTACTTCAAGGGAAACGGGTCGTACTTTTAGGGAAATGGGTCTTACCTTAAGGGCAATTGATCGCTTCTACAGAGAAACGATCGTACTTAAGGGAAATGGGACGTACTACCAGGGAACTTTGGGTCGTACATGGAAATGTGTCGTACCTCCAGATAAATGAATCGTACTTCGGGGAACTGCAATGGGTCGTACAGAGAAATAGATCGTAACTCCGGGGAAGAATGGATCGTAACGAAGAGTTATTGGGTCAGCAATCTCAATCGCAGGCTCGTTTTCCCTTACAACACGTGATTTCTCACCTGAGAAGAATGCTCGGTCGATGGCGCCATGGTTTCCTGAGTTTCTGGAAGTTCGTTCTCCGATCTTACAGAAAAGTGTTCTGGACAATGTCTAAAGAGAATGATCTTGTGAGAAAAACTTCTGAGGTTTTAAGAAGGGCTCTAAGTGAGCTAGAAACAAGCGCCGAACAGAGTTGTGGAAGCGAGCAAAATGAATGCCAAAACCGCGGGCAAAGTAATCAGAGCAGTGCTACAGATGAATTTAGGTAAGTGCCCATTTATATTTCACTATTTAGACAAGCCGGCTATTTTAAGTTTGCGTAAATAAATTAAGGTAGCTCATAGCAAATCTTGCCATTCAGTAAATCTAGAGAGATGCTTATAGAGCACTATGATGTAAGCTTACAGGCAACTACAATATTCATGAATATTACAGCTTCATACTGCATTTGCAGGAGGGCTTTTCCAGGACTTTGTTCTCGAAATGTTTCACGGCCAAGCACGTCAAGACAAAGGTCCTTGACACCACCTGTTGGAAACCCAAAGAAGAAAAAGGTTACAGGCTACAATGCACTGCACTTCCAGCCAGCGGAGACTTGGACTCATGACATATGTATTCTGGGAAGAAGAGATGAGTCTACAACACCTGACAGAGCAAGAAGTGAGACTTTGTGCAGAGCTGGATTGGGCAGGTTACGTGTAGTTTTCCCCAATAAGAACGCTTCTCATGATGAACTCCAAAGGTTTCTTGAAGAGAAATTCCCAAAGCTCAAGGCTGGTGGAGGTTTTGAAGTTCTTAGGGCTGTAGGTGGAGGTGGAGGGCAGAGAAGTCTCATTCCAGTACTGCCGACACGAGAGGGTTACACAGTGCCTCGCCTAAAAGAAACCTTAAGCTCGGCTGTAGGATACTTTCGACCCCTGCAAGCAGATCTGGATGAATCCCCAATGGAAGTAACTGAAGTAAGAAGTAATTAATTTCTGGATTGTTAATCTTTTGGAAAATATTTTAGAATGGCAGTTAATATTTTTCTGAGCTACTAACCATGCATGAATTTTAACCCACGTGAATAATATTATGTTTGAAGCCCACCCCCTCATTCCCTGGAATTTTGAAGTCCATGGGCATGCAGTTACAGTACATGTGCAGTACTCTGTAGTTAATAAAATTTAAATTGTTAATTTTAAACTTGTGCAAAAACTCTTTAAATTTCTCATGTGCAAATGTATAATAATGATAACTGTACACATCACAGATCACAGCACCAAATCAGCTCTCATGCTTTTATACACAGTGAATTAAATACACAATGGACAAGCAAGACTAGTGTCTTGTAAATAAAAGGTAACTCATTGTTGATTAAATGTATTCTTTAACATAGGATAAGTGTGGTGGTCCTGCTGTCAAATGCATCCACTGTGGTGAGGATTTTCATTGGATGGAAGTAAAGGACCATGTTGATGTTTGTAGCTCTAAGCCAAACAGGTATAGTGTGAAGTGTTCATTGTTTTTGCTTTAGGAAACGTTTTTTTCTTTTGGTTCTGATTTGGAGAATCTTGTGTTAACAAGAAAGAACAGATTGAAATAATTCTCAAACTCAGAGTCTTGATGAATTGTGCAAAAATGTGGTTAGAGATTTTATTTGAATTGCATAAACAGGCACAAGCAGTTTACTTCCTGGCAAAGAAACAATTAAAAAATATATTTAAATACACTAGAAACATATTTTTGGTACTTTTTTTGCCATCCTCCAGGAGGAGGAGTAAACAAATATATTGAATTATAATTACTCTTCTTTTCAGCCAAAACAAAGGAGGCATGGCTGTGGAAATCAAAGGGGAAAAGATTGTAGAGGTAAGGTTTGCATTTTAGTTTATTTGTTCCAAAAATGTCCCCAAATCTTCAATGCTTAGGGACCGGTCATTATTTATGTAGGGGGGGGGGGAGGGGGAAGGTCAAGGCTGTTTTAGATTGGCTAGAGAGGGGCTCTTTTTTTCATAAAGAATTAATAGGGGTCACAATTTTTTAGGTTTTGCAAGGAACATGAAGGAATCGTTTGACAGGAATCTGACGGCCTACAAACTGAATTATTTGTTTCAATATGTTCATGTCTTATTTAGATCATGTCAGGGAACTCATATGCCGTGTACATAAGTTTATCTAAATGGATTTTTGATAGCTACAATGCTGTGTTGATAATCCATGAGTTGAACTGCTGCTATATCTTACCCAAAGTATAAGCAGGATATATCAAGTCATTGGAGCCACAAGCACTGAATCTCAAACACTGGTACAACTTCTATTCTGGTTTATATTATAATACATACAAAATACAACAAACAGCATCAGTTTCACCTCACCAAGTTTTATTGGGCTGTTTATATTCTGATTACAAAAATACTGTTCACCTGAAATTTTTTTCGTGGCTTCTTCAATCTCCTGGCATCATAATCATTCACATTATTTTTCTTGTCGACACAAAAGTGACACTCACATGGAAGGAAAACTTCCTTTTTTCTTACTGAATACTACAAATCTTAGTGATTTCTATGATTTTCAGTGGTCAGATAAAATATGACTTTCGTTGTCCTTTAAGATGTAACCTATTTCTCATTTTTTTATAGTCAGATGATTCATTCTTAGTTGAATGTTTAAAGTGTTGTAAACTCATTCCTTGCAATGAGTTCAGAGCTCACCAGAACAGCTGTGCACCTTGTACAGTAACAGGTCATCCCACCTCATCATCAACAACAACTCGTACAGGTGAGTGCAAAAAGCAGATTGAAATACACCAATCACAGCCCACTAGCATGACCTTCTGAACTTGGGGGCTTATTTGTGACAAACACTGGTATGCATCGTTTTTGATTGGCTCGTGCCAAACAGTACATCGCAAGGCGATGCTGAAAGATGGACATATAGTAGTAGGATAGCAGCTTTGCATGTGACACTGAAAGCAAGTGTGAATGACCTTCTTTCTGGTAAGAAGTACTTGACACTCATCAACTGAATTGGAAAAATGGCAATAATGTTGGATTAATAATATGAAATGTTTTACTTAGTCAGTGTAGCTCTTCAACTTTTATTTAAAATTAAAAAGCTTATGTACAAAAAAATAATACTTTTGTAAAATTATATCACATAGATTCTCAAGACACTGCAGTGGCAGAACAGATAAGACGTGACAGAGACCTTGCAGAACAACTGCAGAATGAGGAAGTCGAAGATGATCAAGTACCTTTTCACTGTGCAGAAAAATATACACCGGATACTCCTCCCACAACACTTCTGGAGGCTCTGCAAAACATCAAGAAGTCAGTGACTTCAAGTAATCCTGGTGACATTAACTTCTATGTCCAGCGGTCAAGAGTGTGGAAAAATGTGGTGGAAGAGTTGAAAACTAGTGAGCTTTCAACCTGCAAGATTTCTGTTGAGTTCATTGGAGAGTGTGCTGTGGATACAGGAGGGCCAACAAGAGAGTTGTTTTCTTTAGTGTACCAGCAGGTGATGGGTGGTAAGCTGACTAGAGGATCGCCACCAAATATAACATTGTCACACAACCAAGAAGCTCTAGATGCTGGTGAATATAAAGCTCTGGGACAGCTGATGGCCCTAGCATTACTAAATGAAGCCAGTGGCCCACATTTTTTCAGTCCTACCTTCGCACACTACATTCTGGGTACAAAGTGCAACACTGACCCTTCCAACCTGGTAAATGAAATACCTGACGATCAGTGGCAGTTAAAGGAGAAGTTGAAGGTCCTTTTAAACTGTGAAGATGCTGCCAATTGGGATGATGCCATTCTACAATTTGAGGAACGGTTTGACATGGGGATCACCAAAGCAAAGATAAATATGGAGGAGAGGAATGATGTCATTAAGGCCACCAATAAGCACATCATGATAAGCAGTGTTGCAGAGGAAATCTTCAGTTTCCAAGAGGGACTGGGAATGTTTGGAGTTTTGGATGCCTTGAGGCAATACCCAGACGAGAGTGTGAAGCTCTTTACTTACTCACCGGTGACCATCCAAGATATCAGGAAAACATTCATTCCAGAGTTTTCCATTGTTGGATCATCCAAACGGCAGTGTGAAGAGTCAATAGTCTTTAACTTCCACCAGTTCCTTAAGCAGTGTGACAAAGGAAGTGTCGAACGAAGTTTCATTGATGTTACCTCCTTGGAATCCCTAGTCACTGAGGAGGATATCAAGGAAATTCAACTGACCTTACCAGATGTCCTACAGTTTCTGACTGGTGCCAGAAACATACCTCTAGGAGGACTAGAGGGAAGCATAGTTTTTAAGCATGATGCTTTTAAAGGTGCCAGAGTTAGAGCCAACAATTGTGCACTACAACTGATCATTCCTGTAAATGAAAGATATTATTGTGAGGAGCCTGCAAAATTTGTTTCAAATTTTGCTGATGACATTTGCGATGGCCAAGGCTATGGCCAAGTTTAACACTGAACATGTACAACATGAAGTTTATCAGCAGCGTCAGTTGTGTTAAGTATTTTCTTTTGTGAGCAATCAGACAGCAGTTTCATGTAGACTGTAGCAACAGTTTGTTGTTCAGGTTTCAGTAACAGAGGATCGATGTACCTGTTTTGAGTTTTGCTATCAAGTATTTATGTTGAAGGTTAAATCAATTCTTAGGCTGAATCTGTTTTCAACGTAGGTTTATCTGTTTCGACATGAAGATAACAGTCTTTTTATCAGTTAAAAAATTTAAGTTTAACTATTGTGATTTCTTTTAATGAATTGTTTTAAGTGATTAAAAGAGTGTTATTGACATTTTCAGAATGAAACAGATAAACCTAGGCTGAGAACATTATTTCACCTGAAAACACCTGACCCACAACATGTATTTCTATTGATGTTTAATCTATTGTTGTTAAAAGAATTGATCAATTTAAAGGCTGTCAAGTTGTTGTTGCCAAGATAAAATACTTTTGATAGTTTTAGTGAAAATTGTTCCACAACATATATCTTTTATGATGTTTTTAATGTATTGTTGTTATAAGAATTGATAAGTTGTTGTTGTCAAGACAAAATACTTTTGATGAGCAAAAGAAAGCAGTTGTTAGTTCTATCACTTTTAGTATTGCCTAGAAATCACCAGTAGTACTTTAAAAAGTGCATTTAAAGATAATGAGTACTTGGATCTGGAATCTGTCTTCAGTTGGCTCTTATGGAATTGTTCATGTTTGCCATGGATAAAGTTATTCTGTTGTGCTCCCACCACCTACCCCACCTTGCATGCTTTTCTTTGGTTGGTATTCTTCAGGACTTGCCAGAAATATAAAAAGCCTTACTGTTACAGCATTCTGGTGTACACAAACACTGAACCCCTCAAACAGCCATGTGTAATTTTCCCCAGGTATAAAAAATATATTATTTGCAAACACAGCAGTTGAGAAGCTACTCTTCATCTATTATTTGCTACAAAGCAGCAAGCATCAATGTATAGTTCAATCCCAAATCCATCAGCCTCCTGAAGTGGGTCAATGTTTTCTTTGAGATCATCCAATTTCTCATCTGTGAGTGGGCATGAAACATCATCTATCCAAACATTACTTTCTGGCTGTGGCTCAGTGATTTCTTCAGACCAATCTATCCCATATTGACTCCAGTCCTGGTGAAAGACAATACCAGGGTTGATGTCATGCACTTGTTTTTGACTCCCATGGTGACTCCCATGCAACTTTTTGCAAAGTTTAAAAAAAATTCCTGGAGCTGTTTCAGAGCCACCTTAAATTTTCGAAAATTTTAGGCAGCTCCAAAACACCTCCACGGAATATTTTAAACTTTGCAAAAAGTTGTACCTTAACATGCTGATGATTATTCAATAATAAAACATGGGGGTCACTGTACTCATTTTTGAGTTATGCACACTTAAAGCTAAGATTAAGGGTGTTTTTAGCAGGTTATACTGTTGCTATGTTTACCAGTGACCCAAGAAAATAACTACTGTTTATCAATGATTGGGCACTGACCCATCAACGTATGAGAGCTGAAAAGTGCTGAAAACATTGTGATCCTCCTTATGTTAATACAACCAATTGAAAGAGGTTGTCATACCTGTGGTGGTTGTTGTTGAATTTCCCTTGCTGAAGAGTCGAGACTTTGTGAAATGTCATACAGACCTCTTAACCATAGTTGGTTTGGAGATTTGTTCCTCTCTGATCTTATGGGATGATTATCCCAGCCACTTACAAAGTGTTCGAGGTGTCTGTTGATCCGGGGCAAAAACACATACTGTAGGCAGAACATGTGGATATCATTTCCCAAATCCAAATAGCCGGCTTCTTCCAAATAGCAAAATAGAGAATAATAGATATACAGGCAGCCTACAAAGAGATCACGCCAAAGTCTTTCAATGCGTTGATTGTGTACACTAGGCCCAGTGATAAAACTCCCACGGTTTGGTCCTCGCAAAGGATGTGTCAACATGTACCAAGCACTGTCAACATTTTCTACTCCTTGATCAGCCCTGACCCTAGAAGGCAATCCATGAATTGAAACAGCTCTCTCAAACACCTTTAAGACTGTCCCTGATTTGTTGTTACAGTTGCAAGAAAGATACATTATTTTTCTTGAATAGCCATCAATGGCACCTTGTATAACAAATCCCCATCTGAAAAAGATGGAGAGAGAGATATTGAATAACCTGATTAAAAAAACACAATGTCTACACTTGGGTATCAAAATTCCTGGACTTAAGAGGATGATGCTTTTCCTTTTTAAAAAATAGAATTTTACAAGAAAAGCCATTGCTAACAAATTCTTTATACACCAGGGAGTTCATTAAGTTTTGAAGTAGGAAGGCACCAAAAAGAGAATAGGTGCGCAGAAAAGAGCACAAGGTAGCAAATTTCTTTATGTTCTATTTGAATTATGAAAGTAGGCGGGTGCTGACTCTTGTATATCCTATGCTGTTACCCAGGTCCCGCCTTCTAATGAGAACCCTAAATACACTACAGTAGAATCCTGTTTTCTCAGACCCTTAGTTTTGCGAAACACTGGACTTCTCAAGCCAATTTTCGCTTCTCTTGGATAGTACTTCTCTGTAACTTTACCCCGATTTCTCAAACCTTTCGATCTCTCCAACCAATTTCTACTGTATTAATACTACAAAAAAAAAATATGAGTTGGGGATTATACATCAACCCAAACTGAAATTTTAATTATCAATAAATTAGTATTATAATGTAGTTGTTCCAACCTAATAAGCTTATGGTTCCCATCCATATGCCACAATGCCAAGGGTCCTCTAACATTATAGACTCTTCTATGAGTGACTTTCAGTTGAAGGGCTCGAATTACAATACCATCTGGATCCACTCTCCTCATTGATTCTCTAACTCTGTATTCCTGTATTTTAATACCTTTGGAAAGCAGATGACCACGCATCATTTTGTAGCCACAGTTTGGAAATTGCTGACAAATGTCTCTTACAGTAATGTCAAGAGAAGTGTCACTTATATCAGAGTAGGTGCTCCTTACTGAAATACCAAACTCTTGGAGACGTCTGTGGATAGTTTTTTCACTGACACACAACATCTTTGCTATATCACTCGCTTTGAAACCATAGTCCAAAAATAACTCCAGCTGGTCTTGTGGTATGTAAAACCTTGGCCTCCCTCTTTGACATGATCTATCTAGGCCGGGTAATCTTAAATTGTTGGGCTCAACATTATTCTCAAATTGCATGAGAAGATGCCTAGCATCTTGCAGAAGTTCAAGTAACCTTTCTTCTCTGCTGAAGCTGCTTGCAAAACGTACTATCAAAGAAATTAACCACTCTATTTTGTAAGTTGCATAGTCAATGATGTTTCCACAGGTCTCATTATTCTCTATGTGTCGCAGAACATCTTGAATTACTTGTCTTGAGTTATTTGAAAGTAACTCCTGTGGGCTATTATTTTGACCTTCACCCTGAAAACTTGTGGAAGACATCACTCCTGTAGTATAGAGATTAAAAGTTTAGAAGTAATTTGTGGTTAAACTTTTTAAATCCTCAATTAACTGTTTCATCAATCAATCAATCAATCAATCATCAAAAAACCATTAACTCAAAACCTTTTCAAATTAACACAATGGATGATGGACTGTGTATAAATAGAGTGACTAAGGTAAAGAAATGCTAAACTAATCCCTAGATATTCTAAAAATACTAGTAGATATAATCTGTTCTTGGTAAAAAAAATCTTAAACCAATGTGTTAATTATTTCCTTTGTCCCAGATTGTAATGATCACATACAGATAAAATTGAAACTTCCAACATCCATCCCCAGGCAACCCTTGGGCATTTGAACTTTTGGTTGATCAAATTCCCATCCCTAGGGTAAAAAATTGTGTTCAAATGCCCAAGCTAATGGGCAAATTTGTCGATCAAATTCCCCTGCCCCGGCTTGGGACATACAGTATATGGGAAAAATAAGCAATAGGACAGAAGTGTATTTCTTTTCAGAGTTTGACTTACATGTACTTGCAAAATATTCATAACTAAACAATATATTTGACTTTAAATGCAGAACACACAGGCCATGATGTCACAAGAGAAAAATCCTCTACCTTCTCATTTCCACCATGATTTAATTTAGGAGCTGCCTCTAATGTAACAGTAAAAACCGCAAGAAATTATAGACACAAAGTCGAGGCAATTTGCTGAAATCCCCACCACCCCTTCACATATAATTTAAAATTCCCCACCCCAATAACAACTATTGAGGTCAAATTCCGACCCCCTGGGCACAATGATGAGTCAGTTACCCACAGTATGCCCTCCGGTAGGGGGATGTTGATTGAGAGAGGGTGGCATGTAACAGAAAATTTCTGATGAGCTTGTGGCCCTCTATAAAACAATTACAATGTGATTTGATCAGTACATGAAAGTATAAAGCAGTTAGAAAACAGAAATGCAGCAAAGAAATAAATTGTGCTATTCCAGAAAATATCCATACCCTACGGCCTATACTACCAAAGGTTTTTTGGTTTCAGTCTCCCACCCCTCTGGAAATTCCAGTTAAGCCCCAATGCTGGTTTGTGGCTGAGGTCACAGCAGCCATTGTGGTGAACTAGAACAAAGCACTTTCCTCCGCTGGGAACTTAACTCTTTTATCATGCAAATTCTGCAAAACAAATTGATCTTCCATGGGATGGGGATGGATATTTTCTGCATTTCCCTTCACGCACTGTAATTGACCCTTTTTGGGAAAACTGTGTCGATGTAAAAGCCTATATATCACGGGTTAACAAATCACACAGAATACAGAGTACAAGTATAATACAGTAAATACGCCAAAAAGTGGGCATATAATGTTTTACACAGCATATTAAAGTGAAATTATCAACGAGTTATTATTTTTATTACACGACTAAGGCGGTCCGAGGGCCAATAACTAAATCAGCCAATCAGATTACTTTATTTCCGCTCCCACGAGGGCCGATATTTTCCAAGTATCGGACCGGGCATCGAAAGCGGGCATCGAAAGCGACGACGACTATAAACAACATTTATTTTTTATTTTTTTATTTTTTTAATCCTGCTCAAACTTTCCAGTGCCAGCCACCGCGTGTTTTGAGTGACGCGTTTATGACAAATAATTTTTTTCAGCTCTGAAGTTTGACTAATTTTCCTTTAAGTTTCAAGTCTCGAAGTGATTTCGATTACAATACATTCAATGTTCAGTTTGTTAGATGTCATTTTTTCTTAGTTTACTGAGCACTTTTCATAGAACAGAGCTAAGTTTTTGACTTTGTGAAAATTGAAATTAGTTGAACTGGTTGAATGAAATGACAAGCTGGCCGCTTTTTGACAGTTGACAGTTTCTGCCACCGTTGACAGCGAAATTTATAAGAGCAAATCTTATTGGTTAAATAAAAGCAACTTAAATTGATTTCAGCATTGTGACGGCTTACTCGTGAAAACTACACGTCACCGTGAAATCGCTACATCGGAGTTTTTATTGCTTTGAAAATGAAATGACCTTAAACACAGACATAATTATAACTCCTTTAGCGCGCGTAAACGTTTTGCCACACATTGTTTCCCACGACATCTACCGGGAAGCAATTCAGTCTCACTACACAAAGTTTTCAGTCGTGTAATAAATCTCTTATTAACCAAGCTTGCTCGGGACCGTACTGGGCGAATATTGGCCCTCGGTCTTTTTTGTACGGACCTCGCTGCGCTCGATCCGTACTGTCAAGACCTCGGGCCAATATTCGCCCAGTACGGCCCTCGCGCTTGGTTAATAAGATATATGTATTCCTGAAACTTTCACCTCTCATCTTTGGAAAAATTAAAATTTTGAACTGTTTCAGGGATTTCCCGAGGTTAAAATTTTTCAAAACTCGACGTTTCGACCAGTTTTACTAGTCTTCCTCAGGTTGTTGTAAAATGTTTTCAATATGGCAGATCGTTTCAAATAATTGAAAACAGTTATTAAGCTTATTTGTTTACTGATATTGAAACATTGAATAATCCGCAATTTTCTACTTTTGTTTGTTTTTCAAATTAAAGACATGAAGAGTAAGCAAACACATATAAATGTTAATCTCAAACGGACTTACCTAGATTGTGCTTTCTTGAAGAGAACTTCGACTCGAAACGCACTCAAAACGACTCGAAACAATATGGCGACGAGAGGCAGAGAGCCTGCGGTTCTGACTGCTGATCCAATTCCTCTCCGGACGCTCCAACCTCGTCCCCAGGGCCTTCTCGGTAAATGGCAGTCGTTACGAGATGACCCTGGCCAAGGCTGATATAACGGCATCGCAGAGTGGTCTATTCTAACCTCAATCCTGATTGGTTCATGTAATCCAAAACAAATATGGCGTAATAGGGGTCGATTTTTCTTGGAATTTAAGCCATTTACAGCTGGAAAGGTAAGTCTTTTCCAATATATTTATAATTCTCAAGATTCAAATAATTCGGTAGAAGTAGAAGCGTTAAATTCACTTCATTGCGAACTTTTCGCTTTGCTGTTTTGACTGTTTTATAACTTAATATTCCTGCCGAAAGTAGAACCTAGTACTGTCGGAAAGTAACATTCAAGATGAAAGAGTCATTTCGACACCGGGCTGCAGCTATGTACCCCTATGTACGAGATGCAAATCTAAAACGTAAAGGAATTTCTGCCCGTCGTAGACATAGTTGGACCTAAAGTGCTCGTGTTCTTTTTCGGAGGAAATTCGATTTCAATTTGTCGCGTTCGAACACATATCATCACCCATTCACTGTCTGCATTCTTCCGAATATGATATTGGTGCTTTCTAAGGGTCTGTTCTCATTATGAATTTATTTATACCACTCCTTTTTTGTAGGTCCTTATACAAGTGGTGGACGTGTTTTAAATCATGCTCAAGTAGTGCTGGAGAAAATAGGTGACCAAAGGAGATAAATTAAGCGTGTTAATAAGAGATCTATTAAAATATTAATTAATTAATGTGAAGGATAAAAAAACTTTGGTCAATTTAATTTCTTTAAAAAATTAAAGTTGTATCGTGTACTGTTCTCAGAATATGTTGTCTCAGACTTGCTTGCTTTCCCTTTTACAGTTACCTCATGATCAGTAAAGGCTGATTGCAAACATGACAGACAGAGTATATTGAAATTTAAAAACAATTTGTAACAAAATATTTCTGATGAAACTTGAGGTATTTGAAAATGTGATCAAACACTTAAATGAGACTAAAAAAGAGAACAATCAGGAAAATAAAACTACAAAATATGTTCTTTGTGAGGTCATTTACCTATCTCACTGTCATAGTTTTGATTTGTCTTAAGG
Organism: Oculina patagonica; assembly: GCF_052425735.1. NCBI lineage: Eukaryota > Metazoa > Cnidaria > Anthozoa > Scleractinia > Oculinidae > Oculina > Oculina patagonica. The sequence continues at coordinate 8,106,000 of NC_135761.1, read as the reverse complement.
TTCCCTAAATGGATATTTTATAAGGAAAACCTTATCAGTGTACTGTTTTAACGTGGCTCATTGCACATCAAAACCTGAAAGCATTGTACTGTGGAAATGTTTGGGAAGTCATGTGTCACTTGGATGATGAAGCCCAGCCCTGTTTGCCCCAGCAGGGGTACTTAGGGTTTCAAGTGACGGGGATGATAGAAGGATTTTTTTGGGTTTGACAGTTTCGGTTCCGGGATTTTTTTGGGTAGGAAAATTTGTAAGTATTTTTTTTTAATAAAAATAAGGGAATTTTTGGGTATTAAATACGAACTAAAGATGTGTGGTAGTGCTTTGGCTGCATAGTTCTGCAAATAAAGTACAAACTAAAGTACTTTTCTGTTGATTTTTGGGGGTTAATTTTTGGTCCAGGGATTTTTTTGGGCTTCTGTGGGAAGCCCTAGGGATTTTTTTGGGTCTTGATTTTTGCGCTCATTCGATCATCCCCGTCACTTGAAATCCTGAGTACCCCCTGGGCTGTTTGCAGCCTTTAAAGCCTATGCTAGATAAGATGCAAAACATTTCTTCCTTTCACAAGATTTGCTATTTTCCAAAAACTTTGCTGTGGCAGTGCATTGCTTTAACAGTTCATGCTTTTTTTAATTTCAAGTATTATTTTCTAATCTTTTTCATGCCAGCAATAGCTACTTAAGGCCAAAATGGCTCTGATTTCTTTACCCTATCCCAGACAAAATTGGTTAAAACCCCTCCTCCACATACAGCAATACGCGCCTATGTAGAGCTTCAAATTAGATATTATGTACCACCTTCACTCTCTTGTGATAAAACAGGCAGCATTTTTTTGAAACTAACAGAACATGATCATCATAAAATTAATATTTACAAGGCTGAAAAGTGATTAAAGTCCACAGATGCCATCTACGCAAAAATCCATTTCACTCTCTTGAGTGATTAATTATTTGCACAGCACAATCTTTTTACAAGTATGGGATCACTGGAGGCCAAATGATCCAACAATGGCATTCAGAACTAACAAGTCTATTCTTATGTTTTAGAGCTCTTTTCATGGGGATAAACAGTGTCTGTGTGGACAGTCTCACAAATTTTAAAGATGACTGTTTTGAGTCAAAACAATTTTTTTGCTCCTGTTTAAAGAGTGTAGCTGGGGGTTGAGGCATGGGGCGCCCTTGACATCCCTCTGTGAGACAATTTAAGAAGCGAGCGTAAATTGTTTTTAGGTATTTTAAAACAGGAATTTTCTACACAATGCCATTTTGGAATTTATGACATCAATGTATTGCCCATTTGTTTCACGCAAAGAATGCATGCTTCCTAACAATACAGTGGAAACACACTGATGTCAAAAAGTCCAAAATGGCAACATGTGGGAAATGTAAAAGTGATCATCTTTTAGCATTTTGTATTCTGATAAAATGTTAAATCATCCTTCTCCTGTAAAATTTGTGATTTAGACATCATTTCAAGCAACACAACATTAACTAGCCTGCCATATGTGGTCACAGGTGTAATCCCAAGTTCTACACCCTGTTTAAGTCTATTATGTGCATAACTATGTGCATAACATCTTTGAAATGAAAGTGTCAATATTTTAAACTGCTGTGGTAAAAAAGTTAAAACTAATTCCAGAAGATTACAGTTATGTGGGTTCACCTGTTTTGATGTACAAAATAGCCACTCAAGTGGATGTAAATATCTCAAAATTTCAGTTAGAACTTCACCTCATGTAAAAGTTTGTAAAACAAAGTGAAATTGGCCTCAACTAAGGTAAGCTTCAAACATGTATAAATTTGAGTTTAAGCTTTCAGGGGGAGCGATTGCAGAATACCCGGTCACTTCATTTACATGTGTCCGAATGCTTTAAAGAATGAGGCATAACACAACAGGCACTTTGTTATTCAATGAGATGCAAAAGAGTGGCCGGGTATATGGCCATAATATGGATATGGATATTTCATAATTTCAGTTACAACTTCACCTTATGTAAAAGTTTGTAGAACAGAGTGAACTTGGTCATATAAAAGCGAAAATGTATGAGTTTAGTTAAAGCTTTTAGGGTCAAGGTTATGTGTATCACTGTAATAAGTTAGAATGAATTATAAAGCAGAAAAATTTGCCACCGAAATCGATTGATATGTTGATCATACATTTGTAGGGTATTAAGCACACATTTTGCCTCTTTACCTATAAGCAGCTAAGTTTTAGTTTCTCTTGCACTCAATCAAAATACAGAAAGTAAATATATTAAGACTTAAATAACAGTACATAGACTACATAAGCTTACAGACTGTGTAACATTTAATTTTTTTACTTTCCGTACCTTCCCGATTCTCATACCTCACGGTCTACATTCGAACACCTGGCGAAAATAACAGGGTTTTCAAAACAAGCGGGCAGCCGCCGGAGTTCCACCAGCTACTTGATTTTTGTCACCAGTTTAATGGTCGTAGCAATCAGCTTGTAAGAAACAAGCTTGGCTTGTCACAGTCGCCTACTCTTCCAGTTGCTGACGCCTACTTCAACATTTTGAAATCCCTGAAATAATATCTATGCTTTACGAAGTAATCACTGCCTCCTGCATGAAGTTTACGCCCTCAAACGCCGTCGAAGAGTCAATTCGAATTCAAACTGGACCGCCATTTTGTTTTGGCTTCTCTGAAAAGTCACGTGACAAAAATCTCCAAGATTTTTGGAGATTTTGTACCACGTGACCCAGCCTTTGCCAGGGTCTTCTCTCGACGAGCCGCCATTTTGAAAACTCGTCGCCGAGAAGGCCCTGGGGACGAGGTTGCGGACGCTCCATTCCCCTTGAGGTACGACCCATTTCTCTTCTAGGTCCGCTGTATTATGATCCATTTCCCTGGCGTTACGATCTATTAACCCGTACAACCCAGTTCCCCTGAAGTACGATACATTCTATTCGGCGGTACGACACATTTCCATGTACGTACCATTTCCTTATTTGATGATCGACCCATTTCCCTAAAAGTACGACCCGTTTCCCTTGAAGTACGATCCATTTCCCTTATGGTACGACCTATTTTCCTTGAGGTATGATCAAATTGACAGCGGACACGATTCATTGTTGTCCTGGTACGATCCAGTTCCGAATTTTGTCCCAAATCCCCCTCCATAATATGGTTTATTCCTTGTCTCTTGGTTTGTATTAGATTGAAGAACTGGAAGGATACCTGGAGCAGCTTAAGGCAGACCTACGAGTGGCTCAGCAGAGACACCAGGCAGCTGTAGAGGAGGTAAGCAAATCAGCAATTATTAAAAATCCACGAATTCGACGGACTATCTTGTGGAACTTGCTCCGATTCGTTATAAATGGAGGAAATGTTACCTTAGCCGTTTAAAAACTGAAAACCTTTGCTGCAAAATTTGACTGAGAGGGATCCGTGCAAAAGGGGGAGCATCGCGTTTTTAAGTTTGTGATCCATTTTCATCCTGTTATCGTTTAACAGTCATCCTCCCTTCCTATAGGTTTCTGTCATTTGTAGAGAACTTTTCTACAAAATCAAACCATTATTGTTGCCTCGCGTTTCAAGTTTGGCCATATTGTAAACCATTTTCATCCTCGCCATTGTTAGTCATTCTAACTTCCTAGTGGGTTCCTGTCATTTCTCGAGTGCTGTTCTACAAACCTAAACCCATTATTGTTGGGTTTCGTATGATCTGCGTCTATTTGTGGGTTTCTAGAAGGGCAGTTCTTTTACGCTGCCTGTCATTTGCCCTCAGCGGTGTTTTTTTTTTTCTATTACAAGTGTAGCATCAGTAGATATAATTGACACGATGTCACATTTTCAATCACCAGCGTTACTGTAGCGTTTTCTACCGTTTCTCTTCTTTCCAACCACTCGCCTTCAGCTAAGGCTTTGTAACTGTTTGATTATGTTTGGCTTTTTTCTAGGCGGCCGCGTACGAGGACAAAGCGAGAAGACTGGAAATAGATCTGGAGACTTCGCAGAAAGAAAACCAAGTTATTAGTGAACAGGTAAGTGAAACTTAACTCTTTAAAAGCTGAGATTGTAAAAGTAAAACTCAAGAGCATTTCTTTCTGTAGCTTAATTGGTACTAGTTTGACCTTAAGATTGGTTTGTTCGTTGTTTCAGTTCAACGAACAGCTTGAAAGTGCGCGGGAACTGGACACTCAACAAGCGCAGCTCAGAGGACAAATACAGGAAGCACAGAAACATGTGAGTGGCATGTGATCTGCACGTGCGCTACACACTCCTGTCTTTTTTCCCTTCGTCACTGTATCAATACAACAACAGATGTTTGTTAAACTAAATTGTTGATTGTCTAGATTCGTCATTGTCAAAACGTGATGGAGGAGCAAGAACACAAGATCTCTTCGTACATTGAACAACAAGAGGAATTTAAATCCACGGTCAGTAGTTTTATGTGTTGCTAATTTACACCTAACCTCCAGCCTGTTCCAGGCGTTCGGTTAGTTGGAAAGCAGCGCAAAAACAGCGAGCGAAAAATAGACCAGGTTTTTTCGAGAGACATGGCGAAAGAACGCCCTCGCCTCATACCCCTCGCCATTTTGTTCACTCGCCGTTCTTCGCGCTCATCTATCTTTCTCTTTTTTTGCGCGCTGCTTCCCAGCTTACCGAACGCCTGGAACAGACTACCTAGCTTCAAGCCATTAAGTTAAGTTAGTTAGCTACTCATTTAGTTGTAGAAACAGTGGCTTCGAGCAGTACTTTGAGATGGCTGTAGTAAAAGGGGTTTACATTCATATGTGGTCTTGTTTTAGATTCGGGACAAAGAAAAGTCAAATGGTCAGCTGCGAGAGGAGCTTGGCGGAGTACTGGAGAAGAACAAGAACATCATGGAAGAGGTAGACAATAATACACATATGCGTTATACTGTGTGTGTTTTTTTTTCAATGCTTTTATTCGGTCCTGTAGCTTTGCTTCATTTAAAAAAATGGCCGAGTACAGAATTTAAAGAAGAAAACGAGTACTTTTTGAAAAAACAATAATATATATTTATTTGTGTGTATTTTCAATCTTTATTTTATAAATATTTATTTGATACAGACCTATGACAATACGGATTCCTGGTGGTCTTCTTGTCAAAATTTACCGTTTTTACTTTTAGTATTTTTAAATTGACCATGTTTCTCTCATCTAGCTCATTCAAATCCGCCTTCATGTTGAGTTTGTGTATCTTAAATTACGCTTGTGTTTTATTTTTCAGATCGCAGCACGAGATGCCGACATTCGGGTCCTTAGGACTGACCTGAGCTCGGCACAGAAGAAAATAAAGAATCATTCCAACGAGGTAACTCGTTTTGTCGGTGCTGGATAATAAGTAACGTGTTCAATGCGAACACTTTCCTACTAGAACTGAGTGAGCCTGTGGGTTTCAAAAGGGGTGTGGTTGCTAAGAAACAAACTGACGTGATGCTTGTTCTCTCCACGGTGCATGTTAACAGAGCCAGCGAACTGACAACATTTTGTTCGAAACCGCTGCCTTTGCGATGTCGGTTCAAATGCTCCATCACTAAACCATGAATCCACTTCGAGCTTTTGTTTTTAAATAGTTGAATAGAGCGCTTTTCACTTGAGTGTCGAAAGTAAATTGCGTTTGCTTTGGTTTTGCATTACTACGCTTAGTGATTGGCTTAAAAATCTCGCGCCACTTTCTCAGCCAATCAGAAGTAAAACCAAAACCAATCGTGACTAGCTCGAGTACGTTTTCCCGCGCTTCATGCCAGCTACGTTGATTTGCTTTAAGTTTTGATTGGTTCACTGGATTGTCTGTGTCCGTTGTGATTGGCCAAAGTAACTGCCCAGCTCTATCATCGAGCCAATTTTCAGCTCAATCGGAGCACTTTGAAATTTTGGCAAAAATGGGCGTGGCACCAATTACTTTGGTTTTGGTTTTACGACACTCAATTGAAAACTGCTCTAGCTCTACGTTAGTGTTTGTCTTAAAGGAAATGTCGTTTTTCCATCATAACATCGACGCCCGATCTTCATACACTTCTGTATACGGACAACTGTTTTTAATGTTGTTTTTTTTTATGTTATCATTCAGGTGAAGCGCTACGAGGAAACACTGCATCAGTTTCAGAAAGACTTGGAACGAGCGCAAGATAATCACAGAAATTCGACACTGCAGGTAAATAACGTTTCAGCCAAAGATTTTTGTATGTCTTGATAAAGACTGTTTACAGCCTCTCTAGTTTTCAAGTAAAAACAGCGAGTGAAGCAGGCGCGAGCGCGAAGCACAACCGTGTGGATGCGGGAGCGAGAGCGCTGGCGTCCAGTTTTCTCGCGATTCGTTTCCTGCGTTCAACGATCAAAGAAAAATACGAGTAAATGCCCGATTCCCTCTATGGCGCGCGCCTGGAGGGAATCATGGTAAGTAATAGTAATTGGACTGAGTGGAGTACAATTCAGGGAATAATCGGGCGAGTCATTTCGATTTGAAATTACGAGCACGATTAATCTCTGAATTGTACGACACGAGGTTCAATTACTAATTAATCGTGTCAATAACAAAATTCGAGGTTAGGAAGTCTTTAGGAACCTTTTCTGTAAGAAAAAGTCGAAGGTAAATTCCATTCGTTGCACACAAAGTTAGTAAACAGCAAGAAAAAAACCCATTCAAATGTGCGCGATTGACGCGCGGATGGCGTAGGTGTCCAATTACAGGGTTCCAATTTGAAGTTGCTCAAATTGGATACCTGTAGTTGGACACCCACGTGATCGCGCGCCGATTACGCGACAAATAGGCGCGCGCAGAACCAATCAAAATCGAGAATTTTGTTATAGATACGATTATTGTATTTATCAAACCATGCGCGAGGTTGGGCGAGACTTAAATACAACTACCATGATTCCCTGCAGGCGCGCGCCTTAGAGGAAATCGGGCATTGAGGGCTAGGCTGTGAGCAGGCCAGTCTTAAAATAACTTGCATCAAGTCCTGGACGCTGCTTACGTCCCAGGGGCGATGGAGAGCAGGAAAAAATTGAAGTGACTGAGCTTATAACAAAGATGTTTTCTTTCCTTCACTAGCCAGACTTATCATTCACGTGTTTTACTTTACTTTTGCAGATTGGAAACCTCGAGAAAAATGTGCAGAACTTAAAAGTACAATTAGCCGGTGCCCATGGCAACCACAAGGAAGCAATGGATCAGGTAAATTGCTCAGTTGCCCTGGCGCCTGGTACAAATTTTGCTGTCTAACCCGACAACCTCGGTTACACGGGCTACTATCTCGTTCGACTAAATTTTATCTGTCTTTTTGTGTACTAATCATAGTTTGCTTTTTTTCCAGCTGGCTCAACGTTCAAAAAGCTTAGCAAATGCCAAGATGGAGTTAGCGACAACAAAACAACAAAACCAGGCCATGGAGGAGCAGGTATGTTTGCTTCAGAACTTTTGTTTGATAAAACGTAATAAAAAAGGAAGGAACGTGTTTTTCAGTGAATTATAAAACGATAAACCTAAATTATTCCATATGTTACTCAGTAAAGAACAAATAATAACGCGAATTAAGTAGAAATTGCACTTTAAGCTAGCGCCTCGTCAAACGTGGCACAGATGACTTGGAAAAGTTTCCAACGATATTGAACACTAAACTACCTCATAAGGATCATATGTGTTTAGCTACTAACTGTCATATTTCTTTTCACTACTTACATCATTTGTTCTTTGTTCTATTATCTAAGATCTTAGGACTGGAGGAGAAAGTCAGAAAGTTAAAGACAGACTTAAAAAGAGCACAGGACAAAAATAAATATTCTGATGGAGAAGTAAGTCTTACATAGCTAGGCCCGTTTAGTTGAATATGACTGACCGTACTGCCTACCTGTCTGCTTGTTTTCCTTGATTGATTGATTGATTGATTGATTGATTGATTGATTGATTGATTGACGACAATTTAATTTTTTTACTTGCAGATCCAACAATATTCCAGAAACTTAGAAGAACTAAAAAGTCAACTCGGCGTGTCTCAAGACAAACTTCACAAGCAAACTCAAGAAGCGGCAAGGAGAGACGAACAGCTAGTCGTTCTTAAAGTGGAACTGGCGACATTGCAGGAAAAACATCGGCTTATACAAGATGAGGTATAACAACGGTTTCCTGGCAAAATCAGTCAGAAATGTGTAGCCGTTGAAAAGCGCGGGAAAAGTCACGTGACCAACATAAGAATTTTTTTTGGTTTTGCACTTGATTGGCTGTTTGGACAATATCCTAGTTCTGATTGGTCATTTCTAAACGCATTGTTATGGAGCATACGCATAACCAAAGTAAATGCTTTATCTAAAACTGGTTATTTAAGAAGGAAAGCCTCAAAACTTAAGAACTCATGTTTTAAACCTCGGCAATCGTAAGCGTAGAATTGGTGTTTTTTTGTGTGTGTGTTTACAGTATCTTTTGCTTCGTGTAGTAATCTTTAACAACCAGGGCAAACTAAGTACACCAAAGCAAAGTTCCCCTTCTACATACATAATTATTAAATTCTGCTTTCGAAGGCCATGTATTTTTCCTTTCGCAGATCATGAAATCAGTCCACGGTAAAATGACCTGTCTTTTGCTTTCTAGAATGAGAAAATCAAGCAAGAATTTATCATTTCACGGCAACAACATCAAAGTTGCCTGGAAGAGGTACGTTTTAGGTTTAAAAGAATATAAACTTTCGAGCAGTGAAGTACATCATTATTAACATGTGAGTATCCATGGAGTCTGAAATTTATTGCCTAGCACCCCATTCCCACTAGCTAAATATGTTTTGTTTAACCAAGATAAAAAAAAGTAATGAAACTGTGGGAACTTCTACCTGTTGCTCATTATGTCTGTAAAACCGATAAAGTTTCTCTGAGTTTTTCAGTACAGCTGGTACGACTTATTGGTTGCGATTATGAAATTAATCCTAAGTTGTGCTTCACTCAGTCCTTTCATTACATCTCATTTTGTCTCATTACCGATGATAATTTTCAGGTCCAGACCCTTCGCGTATCACTTGAAGACGCGCGGGCAAATGGCGATCGATTACATCGAGAAAGTGAACTTGTGGTTGAAAATGTTAACAGCTGGGTGAAAGAACAGAAGTGAGTTTTAACAGATTAATTTTGTCGATTTGAATCATGATCAAGTTTTAGTCTTCTTGGTTATTTATGTTCTTTTTTTTCTCAGACAAGGAAACGAAAGGCTTGCCGGAAGACTACGGTAAGTTAATTTTAAAAAAGGTTGTAAGCATTTCAAGTTAAAGCGATGCATCAGCCCACAGACTGCCAAATAAGTAGCTACACCACCAACTAACAGACCGATTAATTGATCGATTGATTTACTAAGAGGCTGTTTTATAATCACAATAACCACCAAGCTTACTAGAGATAACCTTAAATATCGAACGATGTGTTTGTGTTGTTGGACTACTGACTGACTGACTGACCGACCGACTGACTGACTGAATGTCTGACTGTTTGACTGACTGTCTGACCGACCGACCGACCGACCGACCGACCGACCGACCGACCGACCGACCGACCGACCGACCGACAGACAGACAGACAGACTGAATGACTGATTGACTCAATGAATGACCGCAGAGCTGACTGACTGACAAATGGACAGACGGACTGACTGATGGACGGACGGAAGGAGGGACTGATCGATCGATCGATTGATTGATTGATGGATTGACTGTTGTGTTTTGATTTTTTCTGCAGAGAGCAAGATGGGCGTATTTCAGCTCTTCAGTCGGAAAAAGAGTATGTTTTTTTCCACTTTACCTACAAACGACATTATTCCAATGTCACGTTAACATTTGCAAGTTGAAGACAAATTTTATTTTCTCTTTAGACGCCTTGCTGAGTCAACAGAAACACTAAAGAAGGAGAATGCTATTATTAAAACTGAATTGGGTGAGTGAAAATTTTTTTTTAATGATAATGGACATATAATTCCCCTTTGAGAGAAGAATGGCCTAATGGTTAGTGCGCTTGACTCCGGATTGAGGGGTCCGGCCTCATGCACTGGCCGGGATGATGTGACTGTGTTGTGTTCTTTTGCAAGACACACTTTTGTCAGGACTATCTGGCAAAACGCTGGGGGGGGGGGGGGGGGAACCTGCCGTGGCTCTTTTCCCATCAACGGAGGGGAATACAAATACTAGATCAGAGTTGAGGAGTATGTCTGTATATATTTTTTTGGCGTCGTATAAATTTCTCTTCAAAGTTCAAGGCAAAGGGACCTCAAAATATTAGTTAACAATGGCAGACCAACACATACGGGGTGTTATTCTGATCAAGACAGGAGGCGCCGTTGCGAAACAGTTGAGCGTAAACACTGTCATAAACTAAATATTTTACTATAAATTTGATGGAGTTTTATTTTATTTTGTCTTATCTTTCAGAGGAAAGAAGAATGGATAGTGAACGACTTAAGGTCAGTTTTTCATCCCCTTTATAAAACACGTATCTTTCATTCATGGTTTGTCTGCGAATACTGTTTTTTGCTCGTTGTTTCACACCGCGTCAAGAAAATAACAGCCGTAAAAACCGGCGGCTTCCTCATTCGCTCATTCGCTCTTTAGTGCATTTCTGTAACTTATCTGTTGATGGATCGCAAGTAAGGTTTATCATTTCCTCTCAAACCTTCGTCGTAAAATATTGATAAGGATAGCGTATTATTGTAATTTGTGGTTCAAAGTTTTCGTAACTAATGTATGTAGTATGCCACAATTGATTTCGTTGAAAATTCTGCCAGTTTGTCTCGATTTTTATTTTCGAATTAAACGTTAAATTATTGGAGATCTAAGCGATCCCTACTTTTACAAAAAGCCCCACTTATATGTGTTTTTCTCCTGTAATTATCACCAAATTAAAGCTGATTTTCTCCATGTAACGGTGACAGTGAATTTTCGTCAATACAAAAGATGACACAATGCGAAATTCCACCTGCGTTTCTCAGAAAAACGCGCATTGATCAACGTCGGTCGTTAATCAAACAATGATACCCTTAAATAATAAATCAATTGGGCATAACTGAAATATCAATTCTTTTTGTATATGTACCTCTGTTTTTGTTAACTCATAACAAAGAAACCGTTTTAATGATCCTCATTAATAAAGAAACACACGGAAATCTAGAAACATAACGAAGATAGACTCTTATACAACAAAGATGCAAAAATACAGCTCTCTAAAATCCACATCAGAGACGGCCTAAAAGCAATTTCGTGAAAAGGCGAAGAAAAAGCACTTTATTTACATAGCTTTTTGCGTTTAACTGTTCCTGGAAAGTCGTCGTTAGCACAGGGAATGTTCTACAATTGCTCTGCCAAGAAAACTGCAAATTAATGAGCTCGAAAAATAGAAGACGTTCTTCAGCAAGTTCGAATCACAAGATGGCGGCTTGTGATGGCGACTCGGTTCATAGTGGAGACAGTTCGGTTCTTCTGTGTATTGGTGAACCATTTCTCGGTTCTTTAACAAACCTGGACGGCTTTGGGAAGATCCGAGGCGGATGCACAAATCCAAGTCACAATTGTTCGTGCTACGTTCGCTTTGAGCATCAACTTAGCTTTGCTTGTCTGAATTGTCAGGGGCTATGCCCTGCATTTTCTCACGTGAGTTAAATAAGTACTAGTAATTTTCCTTTCTTTTTGAAGACAAAAGTTCATACTTTCGAATCATTTTAAAAAATATGTATAGAAAATTTATTTTGCAACAGGGAAACAACCCTAATGGTTGGTTTGGTTTGTGTTTTACCGGTTTCTGGCAAACTTTAACTGTACATTTGTTTTTTTGTTTGCTTGCTTTCGCTATGTGTCGTGTAGAAGCACTTTTAGTCCTGTTTTTTAAATGAGAAATGAGGCTTGTGTACACAATAGAAAGTATCCTCGCAAATTTAAGGTTGTTTTATTGACAGTAATTTTAAACATTTACAGAATCTTTGTTTTCACCCAACAGGCCTTGCAGTCACACTCGGCTCAGCAACAGGTGCTTCTTCATCAACTTCGCAACCGTCTTCAAGATTACGAGTAAGTATTTACCACCAAGCAGTCAATACCGTATGATATCTACTGGCCCGTTTTTTATAACATACCATAAACATTCGATTAAGCGGCTTCTTCCAGGAAGCGTCGTGCCCTAAAATAACAACCGAACGCCCCCTTTTAATAACGAAGTCGTAAGAATTACTAATTGAGGAAAGCACGCCAAAGAATTAAGTGTAGTTAATCTTACATTTATTGGTTATTCATTGCCAAAGATGAAATGGTTTTTAGGGTCTCGGCCCGCTGATGTGTTCATGTGTTGCTGCATGCAGGCTTACCGCTTATATTTTATAAACAGAAACTCCGTTTTCGACCTTCATGATTACATTTTTCGATTAAGTTAACGAGGAGAAAAAGTGCTATTAACACATGCCAAGCGAGTTTATTAGCTGCTCCAAGATGTTTTTATTAAAATATAATTAGCGTGCGGTCCCCAAAAAGGAAACGTTCACAAAATGAAATTAACGCCTCGGGTGCTAAAGCGAATCATTACAGTCAACGAGGTGGGAAATTCGATTATTCTGTATCGTTTCAGAAGAGTCAGTATATATCTATTACTTTCCTCCGTCAAACAAACCACACGTTGAGTCCTTCATAAAGTTTTCCCGCATTTGGCGCCTATGTTTTACACCCAGTTCAGTCTCTTCAGTCTGCGCGCCGACTTCTCCTGTTTCCTTCGTCTACATGCGCGCAGGCGGATCACCTCGGCTTCCATCTGTCGAGATTCATTAATTATTTATAACCTTGACATCTTTGCCGTAAATTTAATTTATGTACTGTGATTAATGTTCTCATAGCTATGATAAAGGCTTCATAATAGGTCTTTTAATTTCATTGATTTATTTTGTAGTTTCCCTCTTTTACAGAGTCCGAGTTTGTAATTTTTATTATATGACTTACGTAAGGAATAGTACAGTATACTGTTTATGTGATTGTCAATGTGCGCCATGTTCTTCTCTTTGAAGGAACGACCAAAATACTGAGGCCATGAGTAAAGCTCATGCTATAGAAGATCTTCACGGCCGATTGAAGTCTAATGTAGAAAGTATTCAACAACTCAACCAGCAGGTTAGTGTTATAATGCATGTAGTAGACAAAATAGATCTTGCACAACAACAAAAAAAGATTTATTCATGTTCGGAGTGTTCCTAAATTGAGAGTTTTTCACTTCCGGGTCACACTTTCTTTTTCTTAGCTTGCCTGCTAAGCTGGTGTTTTCACTTCTCCAGTGGCGCACAAAATACTTTCAATTTTTTCTCCGCGCACTATGACCGTTTATATGTTTTTTTCTTTCCCGCGCTTGTCGCTGGTTGCAGGTTTTCCCTCGCGTTTCAATCCCATGTTGTTTTTCTCAATGTTTGCTTCTGTCTTAACAGCTCAACTCGTTAAACAAGGAAAATCTACGACAAAGACATATTATTGATACAGAAGCGGCAGCTAGAAAGGTAATTGTATTGACTACTATGTTCTCCGAAAAGACGATCTGTTTTATATTGTATTATTTTAATCGAAAAACAAACTACTGGTTTCCGTCCTTACGTCGCGAATGTCTGGGTGGAAGCCGTTTTAGGCCACGATCATATATTTAAATATTTTGAATCAATGGTTCTGGTGGGTTCTTTTGTAGTTTTCATTTAAGTAACTGAATTGCCTCTAATAAAACAATTCAATTTCTCTCCTTCCAGAGTCTACAACTCCAACTCGAATCCCGTGATCAGACCATCATGGCACTGAAGGCTCAAGTCGAGTCTTATAAATTCGCCGAGGTACCACACAGAGATACCGACAACATAGTAAGTTGCTAGTCACATGACTTTATTCGCACGTGCTACATACACGTGATCAAGAGCCATAGGTAGACACAGTTATTGCATTTTACGTCACCTGTGGTGGACTTACACTTAGAATGTAACACATATACATTTTAATTTCATTAAATTGAAAATTTTTTAGATGGATGCTTATGGCTTGAATGGATTGAACGATTCTGCTTACTCGTCGCTGGACAAAGGACTGTAAGTATACTTAAATATCTTTTTCAACCACACTACCTTTGATACTGTCTCGAGGATGCTTTGCCATCATACATACCTTTTTAATGAACTTACGTTTACATTTTTCTTCTTCTTTAGGCAAAAGTCTGCTCAAAAAGATAAGGTAAATATTATGAATTTACTGGGATTCATTTAATTAATTTTTGCACCCAAAAAGGGACTTCAGCTGCAAAGAGTTAAACTAAATCGGCCAGTTATTGACGAGATCTAAGGTGTTTACCATTTGTATGGAACCAAATGAATCGGTTTTTCTCGCAGAAGAAACTCATCGAAAAAGTATTACCTTTTTCCCGCTTCACCTGAATAGCCGATACATCTCTAATCTTTAAGTCACGTTAGAATGCACTCAGTCATCTTGTTAGAATGTTTCGTTAACAGGAACGTTCTTTTCTGTTGTTGCAGATGAGGACCATTATGAGAAAGGAAATGGATAAAGCAGGCGTGAAGGACCCTCAAACTCTGGACAAGTCTTACTGGATACAGAGAGTTGGTGAGGTAATAATGATAAATTATTCTTTATACAGGGTGACCATTTCATTTATAATAAGAACTGCTATCAACATGAATCCTGTTTAGGTCTGGGAGTAAGGGAATACTATCGTCTATTTTCATCCTTGCTTCCCACTTTTCATTTCTCGTTTTCCACTTCTCATTTCCCAAATTTAAAGGGGCTACTTCACGGAATACGTTTCTTGAAAAAATTGGCAAGCTTTTCCAAGTTTGTCATTCTTAGTCCGTCTTAATCATTGTCAGTAGAAACCATCCTTGTTTATTTTCGGGTTTTTATTACTCCTCTGTTGTTTTTCTATGTTAGAAAATTATTATTTTGAGGTTTCCTTCATTTTGAAAAAAATCTAAAGATCGCCACACTGTTCCTTCAATTTCCACTTCCCACTTTTCGTTTCCAATCTCTCACTCCCCGCTTCTCGCTTTCCACTTCCCACGTCTCACTTGCTACTTCTTAATTTGACTTCGCATTTACCTTATTTGCAGATACCTATAGCTGGAGCCCAGCGTTATGAATTGAGAAATCTTTTCAGTGAAATAATGGCGTGCGATTTTAACATGTCTCTTTTTTCTTCTCGTAGCTCTCAATTCAGCTACAACAAAGCAGCGAGTACTGGGCGCAAAAAGTGCGAGATTTAACAGCACAGATGGATGATCAAGAAACATGACTTTGATTCTACGCAAAGAAAACAACTTCAAAAGCCCTGAGAAAATATTATATAGTCTAGATTCTTTCTACGTAATGAAATTATGAGCATTAGCATTTTTTGGCAATTCTTCTGACAGAGTGCATTATGACATTTGCTTTGTGGACATAACACACCAAATAAGGGGCAAAAAAATTATACCTTTTAGTTAAAAAATTGATGATAATTTTTTAGGAATAAAATTGATTTTAGTCTTTTCTTCACTTAAACGCCCGCCCAGTCGGTAATTTAAGCATGATTTTTCCAGGCAAGTTTCTCATTATATTACACTACGTCTTATGTTCAGTATAAGAAACATAACTAATCCATTGTTTTATTTTTTTTTTTTTCGAAACGTTGACCCACTCAATAAGATTTTATTTTTGTCAAGAATATTTCTCAGTTCGTCTTTCCATGGCCATATTTTTATCATATATAAAATAATATATTTCATTGTTAACTTCTTGGTGAATATAAAGATCTCTCTTGTGAAGAGAACTTAAATCTGTATATGCTGTGAGATACATGAGCGTGACAAATATTATATATTATTATTTTTACTCTAATTTTAAGAAATTATGTTTTATTTATTGACAGAAACGTTTTATTTCATTCGTACAAAGAAGTGTAAAGTTTGTCAATAAATTAAGGTTTTACGTGCTTTACATCATCTCTTGCCTTGTTTTGATCACTTTCTTTCTTTTTTCTTCGTTTTAATTGCGTTTGTTAATCAGTGTGCCAGTTGATGTTTGAATTACGTGGAATATATCGAGGAAACATTGTTGGGGAAATATTGTTTTCTTAATGTTTACCTATCTGCGAGTACACGCAACATTTATTGCGGAAGCAGATTTTTGTTTCCGAGAAATAAAAAAAAATCTATTTTTTTAACATTTTACTTCCGCAGTAAGTGCTTCCTCATTTGCGCATCAAGGAAAGAATTTTGAGAAAAAGAAAAGATGTTATATGCATGGAGACTTTGAGCACCATTTGGATATTTTAGTTCATTTCGAAACAGTTACAGGGCGCCGTAGCAGTTGGCGTGACAACTTCCCAGCAATTATCTTTCAAAGGGGGAGCAGGGGTTCGCCCCCTACCCTCCCCAGAAATTTTAAAAATCTAAATTCTATGAGAGTTATTTCCTTTATTCTGTGAGCATTTGTGATAAAACAGTTAAGGCTCTGAATGAATGATATAAAATTTCTACTTCCTCTTTATCCATACTCCTTGAATCACGACACAGATTAGTAAACACTTAGGGCCTGATTACATGAGCCGGGCTGGCCCGGCTAGCCGGGCTGGCTCGGTTTGCCGAGATCTCGGCACGTCTGTTAAACGCAACAAAAATCAACTTCGCGATTACATGACAACCGGGCCAGCCCGGTTAGCCGAGATCTCGGTATCGCGATGCCGGGATCTCGGCTAGCCGGGCTGAAAATTTTCCATGTAATCGCGTTAACCGGGCCAGCATTAAATTTCTCTTCCGAGCACAATATCCGACGAATAAATAAATGCTACTCCTTCTAAATAGGATGTAAAGGTAACGTAATCCATCTAGCTGCATAAGTGCAAAAAATTAACCACCAAATTGCCGTAAAACGGTGATTAAGATCATTCGTGCTCTGATCATTCATACTGAAACCGGGCTGAAAGTCATCTCGGCAAACCGGGCCAGCCCGGCTAACCGGGCTCATGTAATACCGGGCTGAAAGTCATCTCGGCAAACCGAGCCAGCCCGGCTCATGTAATCAGGCCCTTAAAGGAGCTACGTTATGGACAACACAACTTGATAAAATTGGCAATTTTTTTCAAGTTTGTCATTCCGGCGTAATCCGTCTTAGGGCCTCTTCATATGATCCCGGTTGACCGGGCTGGCCCAGTTACCGAGATATCGGCTCACTCCTATTTTCTTTGTAAAATTTTTGATGTGTTCATATGAGAAGGCGGGCCAGCCCGGTTACCGATATCTCGGTTTCTGCAAACGAGATATCGGCAACCGGGAAGAAAATTTTCCCATATGAACACTCCAGCCCGGCCGCCGGGATGCAACTTTTTTTGAAAAAATAGCTTCCCTTTCGTAACTGGGCGGTCAAAATGGCATAATTTTGCCTTGTATCTATTTCCACTTTAGAAATATGCGAATTAGCTTTATAAGTAAAGTTACAAGGGTCGATAAAGCTACGATAGTCGCAAAAGATGCAACTTCATGTGTCGCAATTTTGGTTTCGTTTCTTGAATTTTATCCCCGTCAACCGGGCTAAAATTTTCCATATGAACAGACGTCAAAATCTGTCCTGGTAACCGAGACAGCCCGTTAACCGGGCTCATGTGAAGAGGCCCTTAATCTTTGTCACTTGAAACCATCCTTGTTTATTTTCGGGTGTCTTTCTATGTTAGAAAACTGTTATTTTGAGGCTTCCTTCAAGTTAAAACTAATCAGAAAAATGACTTAAAATACCATGACATAGTTAGCCACAAGTAAGGGAATATTCCCTTGCCGCAAGGGAATCAGTGAGGTGTGTTTCCGGCTTCGACCTTCTATTCAAAGTTCCCCTCGGTTCCGCTTCGATCGGGGAAAAATGAGAACCTCCTTAAAACAGAACTCGCTGTTTCCTGTGGGGTAAGCCATAATTTATGCTTACTATCAAAGCGGATGTTAAAAAGTCGGGGAATAAGTGTCACTTTTAGCATGAGTCATTAAAGCACTCAAAGACCTTTACTGTAAGACTTCCAGTTTTTTTGTTAATCAAAAGGTTGTTATCTGAATGACGCAATGCGGATACCCTGATACAGAGAGCAACATAAGGGGAAGAAGACTATTTTCGGAAAATTGTTTAGTTCCAATATTCAAATCTGTGCCAAAATGCTTTTTTTATCTTTGTGTCCGAAAATAGACAGTTGTTTTTAGAATTATTATTTTTTGGAATGGTAACTCTCTATTCTGTATTGTCAAATAACCCTTGTTCCAGCGTCGATCAGCGTTTAAATGATTGAAATGCTGCAATGCCTGTGAAAAAAACCATCATTACACACTGCAGTCAAAGAAAGTTAGGAAGAATGATTTAAAGTTGTTTTCCCTCTTAGAAATCCGTGTATGCGAGTAAGGCCAGCACACGATCAACTTGTGATCTCGATCGAGAAAAATCGTAATCCTGTAAAACTTGTGCAATATGAAGTAGAGTATACGTAGACAGTAAACACTGAGTTTTTGTGATATTCTCAAGTACTTTAATTTCATATTCAGTCTATTATTTTGCTTGACATCCTTTTTCGGGTGAGCTTATATACGGGGAGTAGGTGGGGGTTATTTTTCATTGGAAATGTGCGCTAAAAAATCTTTGGATTTTTTTTGGATAGGATCATGTGTGGCTGTCTGAAACTTTTTTGGTGTACACAAGAATAGGAAACAAACATTACAGGACTCTGTGCATTCTCTAACAACTTAATATACCAGACATACAAAACTTACTCTACCATAGAGGCTTATAAGCGTAAAAGGTATACGTATTTCTAACTTCAAGGGCTATTTTAACTTTAGTTGAAATTACTGCATTACAGTAAGCAGTAAGCCCGTGGGCTTTTATTCAGTGTATGTTCGGAAGGTTTTTTTTGCGTTATTTGGGCCGGCGGTCTTACTTACGTCGGTTATTTTTTGGAAAATAACTGGTTGATTAGGTAGTACCTTCATTCAATTCAATCAGCTATCTATTCATAAATTAGTTTATTTGTTTTCATCTATTACCTGTTACCTGTTACTTATAGAGATGACCTTCCTTGGCTTACCCAGAGCACGTTTTTCTTATGGTCAGAACGTGCACACCGAGCCGTACCTCGACCTTCTGGATCTGCCTCGAGTTTACCCTTATTATAGGAATATAACGAAGCATTTTAACAACGTGAACACAATATACGCGTAATAAAATTAACGCGAATTTAAGAAAAGTTCTGGTTAAATGCTTATAGTAAACGTGTTTATATTAATTTACATCAATAAAATTAACGCGAATTTTTGAAATTCGCGTTAATTACATGTATCGTTAATTTCCTATAATAAGGTATACCTTCGAGCGGACCCTGAAGCCTTCCAACCTTCGCACCTGCTTCGCTCTAAACGCGCAAGCTTGATGCTGATTTCCCGAACGCTGGTCGAGGGAGACGAAGGCACTGTTTACGAGAATGGTCGGTCAGAGTCCTCGTACCAATCCGGATTATCCCAAAACAATCATGACGTCACCGAGCTAGCTATTGTTATCGATCAAGATGGCGGCCATTCGTCGAACAAAAGAAATCTTTTGTTTCCAGTCTCAAGAGGGTGTTCATCCGGGACTTTTGTGGCGCAACAGAGAAACGAAGATTCAGCGCGGCGGCCATTTTTTGTTCGTTCGTTCGTTTCGTTTGTCCTCGTGTACTTGATCGAGCTGACCTTGACTAACAGACACGTGACAGGGAAAACGGGGACTCCCCCTATCCCATGAGGCAGTTGTGCTTCAGCTTTCTGGAAACAGCTCATGACGCCATGAATTTGCGGGTTAGAAACTATGCAAGTTTTCACTTTCGTTTTCCAGCTACCGCTTAGAAAACTGTATCCCAAGTTTTCTCTCAATGTCTTCGAAGTCAGATGGCTCAATCACTTATAAATTTGCCTACTGCTGAAACGGTGTTTGTGGACTGCCGGGCGTTTGTGTTTGTTTTCGATAATACTTTAAATCGGTGGTCAGAAGTTGGTGAACAAAATGTCTACTCGAGAATTACTCTGCTTTGCAGGCGACCACCAGGAAGTACTGGGTTATACAGAATATTGGGAAGGCTTGAAACGACAGGAATGGTAAGATCTTCAGCGAAGAGATTCATTATTTTCGGTGGTTTAATTAGTTTTAGCTATTCTACATTAGACGCGTGGAATATAATTATAAGACAAAGAATTTTAAAACATCAAATACGAGCTACATGTAATACGAGCTGAAATGCAATTTTCAAGCGTACACCCCTTTAACAGTTGTAATGTTGCCTTTCTTTCTGTCGTTGCTTCTATGATGTGAAGGGAGGTGTTTCAACTTGCTTACTCCTAAACGGTTAAATTGTTATGTACACGTTCTAAAAGGCGTCAGTACTCTTAAATGTTGTTGACAACAACGACCGCTTGTGAGTGCTAGAAAAAGCTGCTAGTTAACCGCATGGCCGGCGTCCATCTTGCGACGAATTTATGCTTAGTAAGCCCTTTTATTCCCTAAATGTTTAAAAAGAATAGTTTAAAATATTGAGTTGGACTGGTTGCTCTCTGGGCCTGGTTGTACATGTAGTCCATGTAGCTACCAGATGAATCACCTTATACTCGGCGTATCCAATCGACGAACGTTCGGTGATCGAACCCAATCGAACACCAATCGTTTGATTGGGTTCGGTAATCGAACATAATCGAACTCACAATAAAACTTGGTCAATCGAACAAAATCGAATGTTCGATTACCGAACAGTCGACAATCGTACTCAATTGAGCTTTCGATTACCAAACTCCTGTTTATTAATATTGCGGACATTTTGTACCGTGCACCATCCCCCTGATTAGTCCTGCATGTTTTACTTATCAAGAGACGGATTCTGAACAAAATCGAATCGGATTGAGTTT
Organism: Oculina patagonica; assembly: GCF_052425735.1. Lineage (NCBI taxonomy): Eukaryota > Metazoa > Cnidaria > Anthozoa > Scleractinia > Oculinidae > Oculina > Oculina patagonica. Next base: position 8,085,093 of record NC_135761.1, on the reverse strand, counting down.
GATTGTGGTCGATTGTGTTCAATTGGTTCTATTGGTTCGAAAATCGAACTCACAGCAAAATAGATGTTCGATTTTGTTTGATTACCGAACCCAATCGAATGATTGGTGTTTGATTGGGTTCGATTGATTTTTGGTTCGATTTTGTTCGATTGGATATGCCGGGCCTTATAACAATAAGCAGAATAATAAGCATGAGCGGTGCTTATGCTTTAGTGGGGACCGACATCATAAGCATAAGCATAAGAAGAATGCAAGGTCTGATATTCTCATCCTTATCCTTATGCCCATGCTTGCGTCGCTAGTTATCGTTCACTACCAAGTTATTGTGCATGCGATAGATTTGGAGAGCATGAAAGAAGTGTTAAATTTTCTGGTGAAGCAATTTGCTCACCCTATCATTGTGCGTTAATGGAGTATGGTGCACACTTATGTATACTGAATTTGATTGCGCAGCTCTGCTAGCTATGTTGTAATAGGTATTAAAAAACCCAGCCACCCTAATTGCACTGGATATTGATTTATCCGGTGGATATTAAATTTCTGTTACTGTTAACACAAAATGCATCACTATATAGAAATACACTACTAGTTGCAGAGGGACACTGTGAGAGTAAGTGTCTTGCTGAAGTCTGTACCTGTTATTACACTGAATTCAGCACAAGTGTAGCTTATTGTGTAGCGTGACTGTGTTTCTTGTGCAACACAAGTCTGATGGAATTCATCAGACACTGAGCTACAGTCGTGTCAACTGAGTTCAACATGATGATACCACTATAATAGTGCACTATTTCAACAGAACCTCATTTTATTTGATAAAATTGTGTTGTGTGAAATCAACCTTTTACAAGTGAAGCAGTTATTGCACTTTTTGTCAGCTGAGATCTGCCATATAGAGTGGTTTTACTTAGCCCGTTGAATAGGTACATGTAGTGGGATAATACACACTACTATTTCGTACTAGCTCTTATTATTTCCGCATTTGTTAGTTATTCTTTTGTTTTTTTATTCTTTGTTTTTGTGTACTTATTATTAAGCACAGCACTATGACAAACTACTAACAATTTTTTGTTTCACGAGTTAAGTAAAACCACTAGGGAGTTTTCAGATGTATACAACAGGCAAGGATGACATTTATCATGTGAAAGTTCTGAATTTACATATTTACTGACAAAGCCCCTGAAGCGTTACACTTTCTAATGACAAGCTGCATGTTTCTACCTTCCATGATAAGACCACTTTTTACAGAAAATTATATATTATAATAGTGTTGAGTAAAAATGTTAAAGCAAGTTGACAAAAATGTTGATCATTCAATATGCTTAACTTTGATTTATCTAGAGAAGTGTCAATGCTTTGGTCTAGGTTTAATAATTAAGTGAATCATTGACCCGTAACATCCAGCCATAACAGCCAGTTCATGGAAAACAAAATTATGCAAACTGGGAAGTCACAATCAATGCACAATATTATTGTTTTGTAAAATGTTGTTTTTCTGTTTCTTTACCATGTCAGAAGCTTTTCTTTGCAAATTAAGATAGTATGAGAAAACATGAAGTAAAAGTAACTTAAATGAATGATGTTTTTAAGAGTAATTTAAACAAACAGGTGACTGAATTTTTTAAAGAAAAATATTTTGATATTGAACATTATTTTTAGCCCTTAATCAGTTTAACTTTTGACATTTTAAACAAAGAGCTCCATATTGATTTCAAAAAATTCTTAAGAGAGAAATGTCAGCAAGGTAACATGTAGCGGAAACTTGTGTGTATTGTAACGTCATTAGTGATATTGTTTTACTTACAGATAACGATAAACATTCAGTTAAGTGCTGCTGAAACGTACGTGGTGGCTGCCCAAGACTGGCACCAAATCCGTGTTCAAAATGGCTGGATCTATGGCCTGCGTCTAAGCCCTGAATCTGATGGCCAGAAATTTGCTCTTATCGTTCAGAATGCCGTACGATCTCTACAAGGTAATCACTGTAAATCTAAGTATTATATTGTGAGGATCATGTCAGTGATGTTGTAAAAACTTCAATGCAACTTTCATGCACAAGTTACCAAACAGTAAACATATGATAGCTTTGGAATGTTGTGGAGCTTTATAGCACCTTTGGATAACATGCAAACTCTGAAATTCAAACCCTAGCTAACGATTGCAATTTTTCGCTTCCATCAATCAGAATTATGGCGACAGCCAACAAACCTTGAAAAGCAAAAACAAACAAAATGGATTGAAATAACCAATCACAAACATCAAACATTTTGACTTGGTTGAAGTGATGTTTGTTTCCTGAGAGGTGTGCTTAGATTATTGAGGGCAGCAAAAAGAAACCTATATCATTGGTTGAGCAGAGCTGCCTGTTATTCAAGGGGCAATAATGGTGTAAACAACATGCTTGTTTTCACCACTTTTCATAGACGAGTGGCTAACCCTTTCAGTCATTTTTCAGGTACGAGGGTCCTACCACTAAACCATATGGGAAATTGGGGTATGCCCCCTGAAGCTCCACCAACAGGCCAAACTATACCATTTGCAGCCCCTGTTGGAATGCCGAGAGCATCAGATCCTCCATCTCAAGATGGACCAAGTGTGCAGAGAAGACGAGAGTATGACTCGCAGATTGGTAAGTGCATGCATAAAGAGAATAAGTGATGTGACCCACTTTAAAGTGCCCATACTCGACATACTGCAGGTTTTCTGGCTTCCTTTAAAGGGTGTATAGTATTGCTGGTTTGCCATTTTCTTCAGCTTATGAGAGGATAATAGTTTTTGTTATTATTTAATGCAACTTTGTCTTTCTTTTCATTGGCCAAGAGCCCACAACATGATCTGCAAATAACTGCCTTCAACTAAATTATAATTGTCTGCTCATGTGCATTACCTGACATTATAAAATGTCCGAGTAATTGCGCACGCTGTGATTGGTCAGTTCGACTTCATTATAGCTCCATAAAGCACGCTGCATACGTCACGCGCGTGCTTTATTGAGTTATAATGCATGCTGCTTACATCACAAGTTTTAGCGTGCGCTATTTCTTTAACATTTCATAAAAGAAATAAAAAACTTTCTCCTCGTGCATTGTTGAGTTATATAAGCACTTGGCAATTTTTAAGAACACTCGAGAAGTGCGAGAAGCACTCGGCTGTGCCCCATGCTTCTCTATGCACTTCTCTCATGTTCTTAAAAATTCCCGCGTGCTTATATAACTCAACAATGCACTCGGGTGCGTTTTTTATTCCTTTAGTAATATTTCTGTGGATACAATACTATTCTGTTTGTGCATACAATGTAGTTGTGTCCACTTGTAACAAATGGCTGTCTGTTTTGTAGAGTTGTCAGTAATGGGTCTGAAAGCAATTTAAAATTTCTGCTACATCAAAACCAAACTCAGTGATCGAACAATAAAACTATTATTCAACTCAATTATCACAAAATATCATGATTTGTCGGTATCTCACGGGTCAATTATTTTCCTCAGCCTTCAGCTTTGGCAAATAATTGACCCGCTTTCCAATGACAAATCATGATATTTTGCTCAACCTTGTGTGACTTTTAAATGAAAGTTATTGAGCAGCAGCTTTCCTGTAGGAGTTGTTGAAAATTTATCAACTTAATTTTATACTTTGAAACTTGTAAGAAATAAAAGCCTAAATTGAAGAGGCTAAATCAATGTTCCAACAAATGTCTTGCAATGCTGACAGCATTTCAACAGAATTGACAAATACTTGTACAAACCTTTCTTATAGATGCACTTTGCTTAACCCTGAGTGAGGCAATTTTGACTGGTAAGCAAGACAGGGCTACAGAGCTTGTGAAACAAATGACGGTTCAGAAACTCCCTCTCAGTATAAAACTCAAGAATCCCGTTTTTGTGACAATGGACACTGGAGCAGATACAATAAAGTAAGAAAATGTCTCAAAGTTTTCATAACAAATGCAGCATTTCAATCTTCATGGTTAAGGGTGGATAAAGCTATTCACCTAATAAATCACTATCCAGCGTAGTTGGTGTGGTTATACGTATCTATTGGATAGTAATTTATCCGTTTGATAGTGTTATCGTCTTTTCAACATGTCACGCAATCGTTCTTTTGAGGAAAGATTGCGTGACGATCCCAAAGGACGCTTTCACCAAGCTCGTTAGTTTCAACTTACCTGCACTATAGAACGGCAATTACGTGTCGTTTCAGCATCAAGTAATCATTGCTAAAGACTTCAGAGATTCACAAGATCAAGCATTCGATCTTGCAGTTTATATTTGCCTCTCGCGTGACGACGAGCCCGCCTCGAGCGAGAGACAAAAGTCGCGTCTCTCAAGAGAGAGAGACGAGAAACGCGTCTTGCAAGGTGTCGCCTTACTTATGACCAGTCCTGTACGGACATTGGCACTTGACAAAGTTTTTGGTTATGGGTTCTGTTTGAGTTGGCGTACCACATGTAAATAAAAGCATTAAAGACGGAAACTGTATCTGTATTTCGTAGCATACGAGTGGTAGTTGAAGATAAAGAGTCTACTGGAGGAGCATTCAGCATGAAGGTCTCACCGACAGCAACAGTAGAGAGACTTCAACAAGAGGTAACGACTCAGTAAATCTCTTTATTTTTGCAGTTTGCTCAAGGACAACATAAGAAATGATAAGTACTGGTGTTGGTCGAGTGTGATCGTCCGGTTGAGCGTATTTCTTAAAAGAGCTGTTCTTGGTGACTGACGTTTCAATATCCTGACTGGAAGTCATCTACAGAGTCAAGTGAATAGCGAAGCGTGCGAGGTGTAAAAATAGAATGCAAATGAATATAACCCCCACGAGGCTCAGAAAACATCGGCGTCTTCTTAGAGAAATAGAAAAAATCTTGGCGAAGTTTTTGTTTAATGAAAGTGTTTTAGGAAAATCGTCCGCCATTTCGGTTTGTTTGTCTGAGTCGTGACGTCACTCAAGAGCTTCGCTATTAAATTGTTTGTTGATCCGTTGTGTTATACGTCTGGCAAGAGTTTTTTTATTATTTGCTGAAAGAATTGTGCGAAGTTCGACAAACAGTGATTGGTCAGTTTTGATCCTTCTATTGTTAGTCAAACTAAGTCGTTCTGTTTGAGATGTGTACGTCGGTTTTGTTTATGTCGTGAATGAGTAGGCTCTTACCGAAAGTGCTCCTAAAAAAAGCATTAAATGCTAAAAGAAGTGCTCGTTTTTTGCCAAAAAAGTGCTAAAATAATGCTAATTTTTTTAAAAAGTGCTCGTGGGTAACATAAAAATGCTCACTTTTTTCCGATTTTTTTAAACATAGAATATTACATTTTTCAGATTTTCAGTTACATTTTTCAACAATAAAATGTAACGATTAATGTTTGGTGTCAGAGTACGCTCTCGAGCTATCTCTGCCTTGGCTGGCTGACTTCCATTGTTCCTCGATGACAACGTGGATGACGTCATCTTGAAACGAGTGTGATGGACTGGGTTTCTAGAAGGCAACCACTGACGTATCAAACCTATTCCCCAGGCCTCCACGGCTCCTTTGACTAAAATGAGGGCTAATGCATCTTTGGACGCCATAAATAAAGTCAGATTGTGCTTTTTAACACAAAATTAGACAAATAGTCAGTCGAAAATCCAAAATAATGCTAGCAGTGCTTTTTGGGATAAAATGTAACAAAAAATGCTCGCAAAGCCAAAAAATGCCAAAAAAAGTGCTAGCACTTTCGGTAAGAGCCTATGAATGAGGCGTCTGTTCTAAGTTAGTGTACGAGTTTTTTTTAAGAGTCAGTTGTTGACAATAGTTTGTTCTGTAGGTTATTGCGCTTTTCAATAACATGGGAACTCTGCTCAATCAACTGGTAAACCGGTTTACGATGTCGTCAATCATCTATGCGGACCTCTCAAGAAACAGCTCAGGCAGACCACCCTATGTGTTCGCAGTTAAATCTCTGTTGACATACGAGATCGACGAACTATAGAAATTTAAAGAAATCTATGGCGGTTATGAGTAAAGCACTGAACAATACATATTAAGGCTCATCTCGATCCGAATACTTAAGTTAAATGAAATTTTAGTCGACTCGTGTGGCGTTTTATCCGCCTTTTGCGCCTTTTAAAGCGTTATTTCACTTAATTGCTTTCTACCGTTGGCTTTAAAGCCACTGTCTCTATGCGTGATCATTAAAATAGTTTGCAAAAGTTTTAAAAAAATTGGTTTCTCTTATGAGTCCGTTTTCATAGAGGTCTTAATAAAAAGAAGACAGTGCGATTTTCTTGTTGATCCAGGTAGCAAGTTCTTAAGGCAAGGAGCAGTAAAAAGCGAGAACCTAGCGGTAATCAAGGGGTTTTCTTGATCGTACAAGTTGGTTTCCAACAGTTGAAATTGACATATCAATAAGTTCCAAAACAAACTAATTTCATGTCTTGTTTAGGTATTTGACAGGTATGGTTTCCCTGTGCAAGTTCAGAAGTGGATTGTAGGCAAAAAAATACCCAAGCCACAGGACACCCTACAAGACTTAAATGTGAGACAGTCTGGGCATACTGTGTTCTTGTATCTTTTATCCGGTAAAACAGTTGGATTGCGAAAATCTGATGCAGAACGGTTTGGACGCGGGAATGCAGGACCAACGAGTTCATCAGCGAGCGCTGCTAGTAGCAGTAGTGTTGGAGTAAGTACCACATCTGTAACAACACCCACGGTTCAAACGCACATGAGGCGCGCCGTGAGCGAGTCATGCCTATCAGGCCAAAGCGAGCGTCAAGCGCCGTCTGCGGCTAGCAGGACCGAGCCATTACCAACAGTGAACCACAGTCCACCAGCGTCACTTCCAAATCAGGAAAACCTCAGTGGTCCTGCTACATTGCCGGCCACGTTTCGACCGGGAATGACTATAGACGAGTTACGCAATCTGTTAACCCAACAATATGGCAGCCAGGGGGATGTGACCAATCCTCCCGAACCTCCCCCTCAAGAGGCGTTTGTGAACAATTTAGTAGCGGCGGAACAGCCTGCGGAGGAGGATGGGTACCCTGTGGGATGGACCTGTTCTGCATGTACTTACATTAATCAGCCAACAAGACCCGGATGTGAAATGTGTAGTGCGGACAGGCCGGCTAATTATGTTGTACCTGATGGCTCAAGTTTAGACGAGAGAGAAAGGAATAGAATTGCCGCCGAGGAAAGAGAAGAGGCACTCTTTCAGCAGGTATGTGTTGCATAAATGCGAATTTCTCTTTGCCGTCGAGCGTGAACACACGTTTGTGGATGTAATGATTCGTAAGGTATTTAATTTTATTTAACTTAAAAAAAAATATCTGTCCTTTCTTCGCAAGCTTTAAACTACCTTATTGTTACTTATTTTCGCAGGAACTCAATATCGCGAAAATGGAACGGGCATATTTCGCGGCACTTATTTTTTGCGATTTGGTAAAAAATACGCAATTAACATAAAAAAAGTACAATAAAAAACGTTTAAAATAAATTTTCGCGGGTCTTTAATGTCCCGATTTTTTGAATATCGCGAAAATTAAGTCCCGCGAAAATAAGTAACAATAAGGTATAGACTATTGGAAACACGAATCAAAACTTAGGTTTATTTTGTTACTAAGTGACAATAAGTTTTAAGTATTTAACGATAAACTCGACTTAAACGCGGGTTTTTATAAAGTTGTTCAAATAATGAACTAACTTGGTAGCTATTCTCCTGTCTTGCCCCAATCCTTCCCTCGTGCCTCTTTCGCTCCATGAGATTATTTCGGCTACAAGCAGTCTACTAGTTTTCTGTTTGATTTTACCAAAGATAAGTGACGATCCTTTCAGTGTGGTGTTTACATACGCTACACAATCATGCAAGATAACGAGTATTACGTTTCATCGAACTAGTGAGCGGTGTGAGTGTGCAAGATTTAATTTGATATTTTTGTAAGTTAGTGAAGACGGACTGTTGATGGGGAGGTAAAATGTGTGAAATAAGTTAGTGTGTTACGTTTAGTTTTATGTTCTTGTGAGATAGTAAAATAGGAATTGGTTCCGGTTGGTGAGGTAGGGAGGTCGATGTAAATTATTACCCTCTTCTGTGGTTTAAAAAACGAACAGCCTCCGTAATGAGAGATTCACCTGCGTCAGAAAGATCTTTCTTGTGTGACTCCATCCTTCGGCCTTTTTTTTTCAAAACACTAGGATACGGTGAAAGTGCCGCGGAATGCTTATAAAGATCTGAAATAAGCTCTGAAAATTCGATGGTTAGAAGGCAAGAACTGGATATATTTTGTTGTTAGAAGCATGGAAAAGCGTCCTTCGAACTGAGAAAAACGAACCGTTTGCCTCAAAATCGCATGACTTAATGCACGTAGTTTGAAAGATAAATTACGCGATCTTAGCGCTTCTCTTCACCCAAATCTTCTCCAATCCAAATCTATACCTTGAAAAATGTAGAAAACAACCTTTTGAGAGGTAAATGATCAGTATGATATGAGATTTTAAAACAAAACTGCGGCGAAATTTAAAGGAATTGAACTTTTCACGGACCATCGTGCGTGGTAATTTTTAGTTCTGTGAAATGTTCATTGCGTCTCTTTCAGCTAATTGCTAAATGCCAGTCCCTTTACACATAATGTTTGCCCAATTTTTTGTTTAAGTTTTTTTTTATTTTGGCCTCAGATAGTTTTGTTTGGGAATGTTTCTAATCTTGTTTTCCGCCTTTTCCTTAGGGTGAGGAAAGGCAACTTCAACGAATTCTGACGGAAAGTGGTGATGTGTGATGACGATTCAACAAGTTACCAACAATTTAACAACAATACGGTCCAGTTCTTGCCTTGACGAGACCACTCAGTGGTTTAAAAAGGACTTTGCCTTAGTCGCTTATTTTAATCAAGCTGGGAAGATATTTAGGTTTCGTTTGGTTTAACTTGACCGCCATCTTGTACATTGTAGCGTGGTCAGTTATTAAGGATGAGATTTAGAACCTAGCCGCGGGTTTAGAGAGTAGCCGCGAGTTGTTTTGTCGCTTTAGCGAGGCATTGGATTAAGTAAATAACTGTTTTCGTCTTAATGGTGAAACCGAAACTCATAGTACAGTTTTTTAGCTGACGCTATTAAAGCATTGATGCATTCTCCAAGAGTCTTTGAAAGGTGCTTTATGTAAGCCATTACTGATTGGTCCGTTTTAGCCTGCAGTTTAGCGTACCCGACAGTAGGTGCGGTCCTTAAAAAAATAAAAATAAAACTACTTATCTTAAAAATAATTTGAAATTTTTACCTCTTTATGGAGAAAGTTTGACAACTTTAAAGATCTGTTAATAAAGCATGTAGACTTTGTAGAATAATCGTTTAGTTTTGCACCTTTATACCACAGTGTTATTTCTAGAAATAATTTGTAATTGTTTTCGACTGAGTACATCATAGTGATGTAACTTCATAACTTCCTTCAGAAATTTTTTTCCTACAAATAAACACTTAAGTTACCACGTTACAAATGTAAATACATTATATAATTTACAGGGTTTTTTAGAAAAATAAATATTGAAAAGATTATTTCAGTCGTTTCTTATGATGGATTTGAAATGTCTTGACATAAGACAACTTTAGTTAATCTACGAAGTGGCATCTTAGCAAGAGATGACGACCGAGAGAGACTGGTGAACATGTGCAACGACTGTGTGGAAGGTCTGTTAGAGCCCCATCAAACCAACTCTGTAACAAGAGTATGTTCCAGTTGAGAAAAGGCCTTTGCATAAGTCGCTTATAAATTATGTAAATTAAGCTGGAAAGGTTCAAAACCTATGGGGCAATGTTAAAGGTGCTTTCCGAGAGCAGAAACAATCGGAGTTACGTTGGCCGGAGAGAATTCAGAAATAATTCTGACTGCAAATACTTAGGTCGTTACAACTGTAGATTTGCTATTTCCTTTTTAATGCCGCTTCTATTAGCAGCAGCAGCAAGACAATGCCGGAGAAGGATCGGGCACATCTATAAGAGGAGTACTGTATCAGTAGTTGGTTATTTTAGTTATAAATGTTATCTGGAATGAATAGAGATGTCTGAGAAGTTATTTCACTAAGTGTGAAACCGTGCAATGTCCAGAGACTTTTATTTAAAGAAAAGCTAATAATTGTCGCGATCGTTTGTGCAGTGATTTATCGACACTGTCTGAGAAATTTTACGAGCTGTTTAATACAATAATGCCGTGAAACATGAATGTATTTGGAATCTAAAATTACGCACGCTCTCACCAGTACCTCCGCCTATTGCCTACATCATAAACACAAGGCACTAGTCCCGCACTTTCTAACCTGTGGTTACCACTAGTTGTACATCATGAGTACTTAATCTAGTGCCGATACATGCAAGTTTCCATGGAAAGCAACTTGAACTCCGTGCTTGTAATGGGATGTAAATCATCACATTTAAACCAAATACCGAAAACACTGGAGCAACAAAATGCTTCCGTTCAATGTATATTATAGCAGGGTAATGGTTCACATGTAAAAGATCTACTGCTACCTGATGTAAGATAATACCGAAAAGATCTTGGCGAAAGTAACGACCTCAAGTATAAGATGCCCTAATATTAACAGCTTCTATTCAAGTGGAAAATTAACTTTGGCTGAATCTTATAGAGACACATGAGTAAAACAAATACTCTATTTTGGGGGACCTAATTTTATAATTTTCTACCCTTAAAGTTCGTTGTTCTTTTCTGATTATTTTCAATATATAATTTTTCTTTTAGTATTTTTGCAAGCAAACTTATTCAATGTTTTAAAGATGAATTCCAGTCCGTACTGCGCAATCTCGGCTGCAATGTTTATGTGAGCCCACACGAAGGGAATGTTTACAAGCAAAACTAAAAATTCCGCGACAAACTTACCTTTTTCTTCATTATTAACGCCAGATATCCTTGCAGAACAAATAATAACGAGTAGAAGAACCTTGACGCTATTTCAAACCGACGTTTTAGCTCATCGGAACTTCTTGAACGAAACGAACTGTAATGGCGGACTAAAAAACGTCATGTATGCTGTCACCGAAGTGTAACGTTTCAACGAATTCAAAACAAAAACGTAAACAAACCCCGAGTCTGCGCAGTACGGACTGGAAATCATCTTTAAAAGAGACAAAGACTAATTCCCAATTTTTATTGAGCAAAATAAAAACACGTAATGTGCCATATAGGTACACGTTTAGCTTTCAGAAATGAGCGACCTTCCCGAACTGTATCTATACGAAAAGATGCCGAATTATTATTACAGTAATTCTGCACAGTTGAACGCTATCACTGTAATCAGATTTTAAACGGTTTTCTTTGATTATCTCCGCAGGCCGAGCGGATGCGGCAACAAGAAGAACAGGTTGCCAGGGAACGAAACTTCGTCACTCTTCTCCAGACCGCTCAACAAAGCATCATTCCCAATCAGGAGGAATTTGACTGCGGCATCTGTTTTACGCCCGTGGAGCCTGGGGAGGGAGTGGTACTCAGGGAGTGTCTGCACAGATTCTGCAGGTAAGCGGTGAACACGTTAGGTCACGTGATGTTTCACGTGATTTTGTAGTGTACTGAGATATTTCTGTATTGTAAAAAGACTGCCAGTAGTAGCTGTTTGGAGAACACGCTTTTCTGCCAGAACGCGGAATTTAAGTCTCGCGAAATTTGACTCATCCATTTTAGCGAAATTAATAATAAGTTCCCGCGAAACAGAGTGAAAGTAAGGTAATTTAGGGGTGTCGAATGGTAAATTCGAGACTTGACGAGTCGGCTAGACTGACATCTTTTCTGCAAGTCCGAGACTTACTTAGCGTCGCAAAAGAAATCGAGGATCCGAGAAGGCGTCCCAGAAAAATTCTTGAAGACGAGCCCCATAAAATTTGGCTGAAATTCTACGAGACGCGTGCATTTTTGGAAGGACCACCCTTATTTTATCCACTTTTAAGCCTAGTTAAGAAACTTACTTAGGTTTACTTAGTGTTGTTGTTAAAGCAAAGAAAGTTTGCGTATTTTCGTTTGTTTCTCTCCTGTAGGGATTGTCTCACTGAACACATTCGTCTGGCAACAGATCCTGAGGTACAGTGTCCTCATCAAGACGATGACTACGCATGTCACGCGACCATCACCGGGCAAGAAATCCAAGCAGTAAGTATTAAATGGTCTTGACATATCGTCGAAAGGCGGAAAATGATAGCGAACGTTTATCGTAGTCACTGTTCTGATGCTGGAAAAAAGAAATTTATGGTAAAGGTGGATAACTCTAAAGCAAAAACATTACATGTAGTTAGAGAGGGCGGATATACACAGAGAGTGCTCGAAGGTTCTACAGCCAGACCTTACCTGTGCATCGTGTTGTGAAAACGAACGAAAGAACGACGAAAGAGCGAACAAAAAAGCGAACGAAAGAACGACGAAAGATCGAACGAAAGAGCGAACGAACGAACGAACGAACGAACGAACGAACGAACGAACGACGAAAGAGCGAACGAACGAACGAACGAACGACAAAAGAGCAAACGAACGAACGACGAAAGAGCGAACGACAAAAGAGCGAACGAAAAAGCGAACGAACGAACGACGAAAAAGCGAACGAACGAACGACAAAAGAGCGAACGAAAGAATGGACGAACGAACGACGAAAGAGCGAACGAAAGAATGAACGAACGAACGAATTAACGAACGAACACACGAACGAACGAACGAACGAACGAACGAACGAACGAACGAAAGAGCGATCGAACGAACGAACGGACGGACGGACAAGCACTTGAAGATTTCAATATAACAAACCCGTCATTGTATAAATTACAAGCATTTTCTGCGGCTATAATGAATTTATTGTTTTTGAATTCTTGTATGGCAGAGAAAGATACTCCTTCAAAGAGTTTCAAGTCTCTTTCTTTTTCTAGCTACTGTCACCACAAGATTTCAATAAGTTCTTGAATCGCAGCCTCGCCACAGCAGAGAGTCAAGCTCCCAACAGCTTCCATTGCAAGACGCCAAACTGTCCGGGGTGGTGTGTGTACGAGGACAATGTAAACACCTTCTATTGTCCGGTGTGTAAACAACCGAACTGTCTTACGTGCAAAGCTATCCATGCCGACATGAACTGTAGAGAATATCAAGATGATCTCAAAAGAAGAGCACAGAACGATGAAGCGGCGAAGCAAACACAACAGTTTCTTGAGGTAAACTGTAAGGGGCTGTAGCGGAGCGGGATATATGCTTCTTTGAGGCCGGATATTTCTTCAACAAGTTGTTTGTATAACTGTGCATTTTTATGTTGAAAGTTTATTGAACTTTCCCTGTATCTGTTTAAAAAATGTTCAAAAATGTGCTATAAATGTTACAAAAAAATTACATGTACTTAAATAGTTATAAGCAACACTGGATGCTTAGCTTTCAGGCCCCAGTTGTTCAAAGAGTGGATAACACTATCATCCGGATAAATCACTATCCAGCGGATAAGCGTTGACAAAACGTATCCACTCTTCGAACAACCGGGACCAGGACAATATCATGACATGGAGGAATACGCGTATCAGAAGTCGAATCTTGAAACAGAATGGCCTTGTTTATTTTTGGTTTGTTATTTCAGTACCTCCTGTTGTTTTTTCTATCTTAGTTAACAACTATTTTGACGCTTTCGTCAAGTAAAAGGAGTTTTTCATTGGCTCCCGTGGCGGCCAAAACCGGCCGTGACAAACGTTGCTCTTTGTTCCACTTGTGACGTCATCATCTTTGATAAAAAATGGCACCACTTACACTCCATCTCTGCAGGAGGAAAAGGTCTTTCCAATGATGCCCAATTAGGGTGATTGGGTCATTACCCACAAAAATGCTTAGAGATTTAAGTGAAAAACCCGTAGGAGAATTTGTCTCAACCATCCCTGGCTTCTCAATGGCGAGTATTTCCGGTTAAAATGGCGCTTTCTCGGAAATTTTCTGAACTGCAAGCAAGCCCAGTGGAAGGCCAAAAACGGCAGCAAAAGAAAGAAAAGAAGAAAACGGAAAAGCGAGAACAAACGAAAAGCCTAAAGTGGTAGGGCACTTTCTTACCTCAAAACTCTAAACTTTGCCTTTTGCGCATGCCCGAGCCAAAATGTCATAAAATGTGATGCTAGTGGAAAGAAAGGCATGCCTTCATCTTGCAAGTGGTGTTTTGAATAGGTTGGCGCTTAATTAGCTCATAACTGATCCCAAAATGTTAAACATGTCCAAAAAATACGCTTTTTTCAAAAAATCTTCAGGAATCACTGGGTTAAGAAAATTGGATTCAAAATGACACGAAAGCCAAATGATTGCGTGATACTGTTACGTGACGGTTCATCAGGGAGGGAGTGTAAGAATTACGCAATTCGCGCACGTCTTTTACTTTGCGACTAGAAACAAAAGCAGATTCAAGTCTCAGACTATGTAAACTGACCAGTGGCAGCGATTGTTACCATTGATATATTTCTCACACATTGTGTTTTGCAGGGCATGGTTGCAGGTGGAGAGGCAATGCATTGTCCTATGTGTGATATTATTTTAATGAAAAAAGAAGGCTGTGACTGGATGAGATGCAGTATGTGCAGAACGGAGATATGTTGGGCCACTAGAGGCCCAAGATGGGGGCCTGCGGTAAGTTGACTAGAACACTGTGATATCCCTCTTTGCCCCGATAACCAGTAAATTCTGCATGCATGGTATCCTAAGTTTTGTACCCAATCAGAGCTCACGACGCAATGCTCTCAGCCAACTGTTAATTTCAACCTCGTTAAGTGCCCGTAGGTCGAGGATGTTGACTTTTCACCCACCAGTACTGCCTTAAAATAGTGACCTATTGGAACGTGGAAGAACCTCATCTTTGCCAAGTAGTCCAACCCCATTTCATTAACCCTTTATGGAGATCAAACGCCTCGTTAACTTCTTAACTTATTGAAATCTCTCTCTTGATGTAGCGTCACCGCTTTAAAACACTTTCATCGTCTATTTTTTACACCCGCTTTCAGTCTTACGTGCATAGCTCTCTCTCTACATCCATCTTTCGACGTGCTGTTAGAAATGAGCCAATCAAAACCGATGCATACCGCTGTTGGTTTCATGCAAATGAGCCCACAAGTTCGGAAGGTCGTGCTAGTGGGCTGTGATTGGTGGATTTCGATCCGTGTTGTTTGTTAAGCACGTCGAAAGATGGATGTCGATAGAAAGCCACAATGCACGTAAAACTGCAAGAGGGGGGGGGCGCTTTTTTTTATACGGGCCCAATCATATTCTCAAAAAAAATTAACGAAAACAAACCAACTAATCTCAAAACTAAATTTCGTAATCTCTTTTGCTGTTTACAGGGTACTGGAGACATCTCAGGAGGCTGCAAGTGTCGTGTAGGAGGCAAAAAATGTCATCCAAAATGTAAAAACTGCCACTAGAGATAGGCACTTGAGAAATACAGGATCATGGAAGTCACTCATGCCAAACGTAGGCAATGTAATTGGGGACGAAGTCGCTTATTTTGCTATCGCGCGCCCGCCAACGAAACAACTAGCTACCAGAGCTATGGCAAAGAAAGAAACTGAGTTACAGAGGCTGGGACGGGCTATAACAAGAGTATACGGACTATAATTGGACTATAACAAGAGTATACGGACTATAATTGGACTATAACAAGAGAATACGGACTATAATTGGACTATAACAAGAGTATACGCGATTACGGACTATAATTGAGGCTAGTTTAGTCAAGTAAAATCAATCTTATCTAAATGTTTGATGCATTAAAGGTGTTACGGCTTTCAGTGAGATGTATATGGTTTATACCATTTTTCCCAGAAATCTATTTTTTGGCTCAATTGTATTGATTTTAAAACGCCGTTCCGACGGTGTTCATTCGTTAGTTGAAGTTCTTTATTGGTAGATTAGCTAGTTGCAGTGCTTAGTTTTTAGCTTATAACAGCACTTAGTTGGATTTATTGAGGAATGTAGTCTTATACCAAAGTTTGTTATTGTTAAGCGACTAATACTGTAGACAAAAAAGAAAAAAAAATCCAATCCTCATTCTGCTATCAAAGAAAATAAATTTATGCCACCTTTATCATCACTGGACTTCGCCAATTATATGATTATGTAGTGTATTGTTGGTTGCTGCTGTAGGCCTAACGGGCTCCAACTTTTTTACAATAGACAACTATTCTAACCGTAACAGGTAGTTATACAGGGGGGGGGGGGGGGGGGGGATAGATACGAGGTCTGGGACCGAGTAGCGATGCTCTCACAACTTGCAACGCGATCAATTCACGACGTAGTCAGCGGTTTTTGGACGTTGATGCAACAGTCACTTTTTTTTCCCGCGAAATGGACGCTATGGCAATCACGACTACCAAGCCGTGGAATCACTTATTATAAAGGGATTCAATTCTCTTAGCTAAAAATCTTATTAAAGCAGTGTGTCCGAAAATTTCGTCATCTTCATGTAGTTATAAGAACGCCGCATAATTTTGTGATGCCGTGCTACTTTTTAGTGCTGAAATGCAAATGATTGTACCACGATTTTAAACTGGCCCAAATGGGGATTGTAAATGTAGTAAAACAAAGAACGACCAAGTCAACAAACAACATTGAAACAATTGAGCAAGAACAATAGCTCCGACCGGCGCGGGAATGTTCGATCGCTACGTTTTCATTACCATTTCCGTGATGGTTTTATTTCATAACAAACACCACATATTGACAAAAAGAACCTTTCCGGAGAATTTTCGCTGCTTTAAAGACAAAACTTAGAAAGACTTTTTATACTACTACAAAAATAAATAATAATTGAACTCTCCCACTGGTCCCATGTTGTTATTGCTTTGGCACGTACGTTAACAAAGAAAGGAGCTGCTCATGCGCCTTACAGACATCCGCTGACTACCGCCCTTTAAATATCGTGAGAGCATCGCTCAGATTTAATATAAGAGAATGTATGGAAGTTTAAATTGCCCCCCCCCCCCCTCCCCCCTGCAGTAATATGTAACGAAAAATTGAAACAGAAAAAATAAAAATTATATAAATTATAAAATAAAAGAAGAACTTTTAAAAGGCATTTATTTGTGTTGAGAGTATGGTTTAATACATCTATTTACATCTGGGAATTTACACATAATCAACTGAACAGATTTTTTTACGAAATAAAGTTTTTGAGTGTCAATAAATATTTTTTGTCACAAAATTGTACCTTACTGCGACAAAGTAAATCTGACTTAATCCTGATTCGGTTCATAACTTGATCACTCGGGCGTATGTACACATTCAGTAAAATACCAACCGTTCAAACTAAAACCTTCATAAAGGATATTTGTGTTAAAAGATATCTTTGTTCTGCTCATCGCGGCACTCGAATTGTGCATCCTGCATTTTCTTTATTTAATTATCACTATTGCGAGAACTCATTTGACTGCTTGATGGTTCTTTATCGAGGTCAAAATAAAAAGATTGCAGAATGACAATGTTACAAAAAAAATAAATCCTATTTAAAATCAACCAATCAGCGTCGGCCTATTTTGGTTTAGTGCCCAGTCTTCTAACGCTTCCACTCTGCAGTCTCTTGATTAAAAGCGTTGTTTCTATCTTGGTCCCAGTCTCCAGCTGGTCAACTGCGGTGTTAAACGCTCGCCCCAGGTACTTATCAACCACCTCGGCCGGAGCTTCTGGATCAACTGACTGAATAGCTTGGCGAACATCATCAACAGACACTTCACTGTAAATACGTAAGAACACAATACGTTAGCGTTACGTTAAAACCTGCAATCATTTTGACATCAACCGTAGATGACCGCGTGTGGCGCGGACATGAGTTCAGTTTTAAAGCGGTTTTCATTTAAGTGTCGTAAAACGAAAGCCAAAGTAATCACTCTGGCCAATCGCAAATGATACAGACAATCCAGTGAGCCAATCAAAACTCGAAGCAAATACATGTAGCCGGTACGAAGCGCGGGAAAACGTGTTAGCGAGTCACGATTGGTTTTGGTTTTACTTTTGATTGGTCGAGAAAGTGGAGCGAGTTTTTTAAGGCCAATCACTAAGCGTTGTAATTAAAAACCAAAGCAAATGCGAACTACTTTCGGCACTCAAGTGAAAACCGCTCTAATGTGGCAATTGTGCCTACGCGAGCTCAAAGATGAAAATAGGGGAAGATGACCTTGAACAAGAATTTAAATCTTGTCGTACTGAGCGCCGTGGAAGAAAAGGCATGTGCTTCCCTTGTAATAGCTTGTAATAGTTTATTCAACGAGCAAGTTTCCCGAAAGAGTCGCATTTTGTTTGCCAACTTTGGTTACTTCTTACCTGCTGCCGCCCAGAGCACTCTCGATATCTTTTATGTACATTGTCTTTTCTAACTTTTCTTGTTCTCGAATCTTGTCCACAAATGGACCAGACCGTCCTTCTTCGTCCTTGAACAGCAAATAAATGAATAAAAGAATTAGATACATGTACATCTTTATAGTGAGAAAGTTAACTGGTGAAAGCAAGAAAACCGCGATACACAGATCAACAGTCTGGGGTGAGTTTAAACTTTGCCCATTTGAAATGGACAAAGTTAGAGCTCATATCTATCAATCAATCAATCAATAGTATAGGACGGAAAAGGATGGTGTGTGGTGTATATACTAGTTATGCAACGCTTTCGAGTGGTATACTATGGAATATCCCACGAGTCACTTGTATTTTCTCGGTATACACACGAGCCTTTAGGCGAGTGTGTATACGAAGAAAATACAAGTGACAAGTGGGATATTCCATAGTATACCACGAGAAAGTGTTGTGTAACTTTTTTATACCATGCCATAGAAAATACGCTTACTAAATTTCATCGAGAATAAGATCGCAGCGCACAATGGGAAGGTTGGGTTGAATACCGTCGAATATACAACGGCTTTCCTGTATTCTGATTGGCTGTATTTTCTATGGCATGGTATAAGGTATGGTATGGTATGGTATGGTATGGTATGGTATGGTATGGTATGGTATGGTATGGTATGGTATGGTATGGTATAGTTTTTGTCAAGAAAATACACTCAAGTTCGAAGAATTTTCTGATAAAAATCAGTGTTTGACGAAGAAAATGAGATACTACAGTGTATGAAGCAAAAGCTGTAATTCTGTGCCAGGTGATTCTTTGTGATGGTGATAACATCTCACCAGGCAGCGAGGACGAGTAGAATCAAAAAAGGCGAGGGTACGTCGGGAAATTCTTCTTTTAGCAAGTCAGAACCTTTCAAACGTCGCGTAGCAAAACAGTGAGGGCTTGTGCTTATTTGTCATTAAATAAAAAAGATCCCATAATCTTAAACGTCACCTGGAATTTACTCTCTCATATTTTGTCAAACTGACAAGCAGTGGCTCAAATCAACCCAAATCAACACTTAATTAACAAGGGGTACGAAGCAACCTACCCAATTTAAAAGAAACCTTTTCCATATTTTTCTCACCTCCGTAAATAAGTTCTTGTACTGAACACTTTCCCCTGGCGCTTCTTGTTCGCAGGCTTTCATTAAAGCTTCAATCGACTCGTCGTCTTTCAATGGGAAGAAGGTTCGTAAGGATTGTTCCAAGTCTGCTCGGGACAGCGTACCCTGAAAGTTAAGTAAGCAGATGGTGAGAATAAATGTAACGCCATATACGCCCTATCAGAACTTTACAATATATGCAAGACGTAACGAGCATCTTGATCAACCCCGTTCCCCGCAGGGAAGAGAGAGTCCCTGGGAACGAGGTTGCATCTTGATGTTGGGCAAAGTTGAAATACATGAATGTCTGCCTTCACGGACTGGCCCGATTCTAACTCCCATCGACTACAGATCTCAAACAATGAGCGTGCGAGATAATTGTTTTCAAATTTGATGAAGGAACGGGCTGACAAAGTGTTTTCCACGGCCATCAGATGAAAAGTTAGTGTCAATGGAATTTCCCCAAATAGGAGTGTACTGGACATCCCCCTGGACAAAATTTTGAGAAGAGAAGATTTATACGATTCATAAATACCCTGAGATGGAGAAAATGGTGTTGCCAACGGGGAATCGCTTATTCTCCACAGGATATGAGGAAACTTTGCTAATGTTCTCATCTTAGCTAAGGGATTCTCAGACTTATTAATAATTCATCAAGTTTAAACAAAGAAAAATCATAACCGTGAAGGAGGTTTGGATACCCGGCCTTAATTAGCATAAATATTTCCGATTTTATTTCTTCGTTTTTGTTTCGATTGAGAAGATATACCAAACATTCGAGACAGTGTTTCATCGGCTATTAAAACACCTCAAATTTCGTCAATAAAACTCCGCTACGTGTCGTATTTTCAACTCTCTTCTCGGTGTTTGGATATCCCGAAGAAACATTGTCGTTCGTGTTTGATATAGAGCAGTTTTCAATTGAGTGTCGTAAAACCAAAACCAAAGTAATTACTCTGGCCAATCACAAAGGACACAGACAATCCAGTGAACCAATCAAAACTCGAAGCAAATACATGTAGCCGGCACGAAGCGCGGGAAAACGTGCGCGGGCGAGTCACGATTGGTTTTGGTTTTAGTTCTGATTGGCTGAGAAAGTGGCGCGAGATTTTTAAGCCAATCACTAAGCGTAGAAATGCAAAACCAAAGCAAACGCAATTAACTTTCGACACTCAAGTGACCGCTCACACCGCTCTATTACTGAAAGAGGTGGTGGTAAATAGAAATGTACAGCAATAATTACCTGATTTCCCGCTGCCAGATCAACTTTAATAAAAGCGTTATACAGTTTCTCCAACATTACTAACTGATCATGATGAACGGCTTCGTCAATCTGCAAAATGAAGAGACTCCAATCAGCTATTTATTGTTCTTCTCAAAATCATCTATCACCTATCCTTGCGTCTCGTGGCTTATAGGGCCTTTTCTGGTTTCCGTAATAACTCTTTTTTTACGAGAGAGGGTTATCAACCCTCTGCCCAACCCCCTTCCTGGAGGCCCAGTAGGATCACTCTTCGTCTGGCCCATACCCTTCGACCTGTTTGGCATGGGTGTCCCTACCAGGAGTACAAGACTCCAGCCAACTTAGCTCTAGGGGTCACTGGAGCACGCAAGCTACCCCACCACGAACAAGGTCGTGATCCCAATCAAGGTGGTCTTCTCGAAGTCAGTTTTCAAAAATTTAGACGTCGGAACATACCTCTTTCTGTAATATGCCAAAGAAGAGTCCTATCCTGGGATCATGTGAGTATCGGCCGCACGCATCGTACAGATTGTATCCCCACTCTATGATCATGTTATCAACGCCAAAGCGCCGCTGAAGATATTGGTATAGAAACTCGCCCAAATCATCGCGCTCTCCGTCTGGTTTCTGGGAATGAAGAAAACGTCAAGTGTTTAATACAAAACAATCACAGAGTATTAAGCCACTGGTTCGCAATCATGTTTTTTACGACACTCTACTAACATCTTAGTTAGTGTCTAATCCAGTTCTGGGTTCGAATTCCACCAGGGTCAAAGAATTTTTCAGTTGCCTCGTGTGGACGTCCCCGACTTCCTTTCTAGGGCTTAAGCTCAGAAGAAAATTTCTGGGCTATTTTTGAAATATTTCGACGGTTTGCAAAAACACGAAAAATTCAACTTGGTTCTTTTTCCATATTTGCAGTTTATCCATTGAAGATAACATTCAGATTGTCGAAAACTCGTAGTTTTGAATATTTAACCTGAAAACGTTTTACTATAGCTTCACTACATTGGTTATGTGACTGAAATTTAATCATTGAACAAATCTTTCATTAACACTTGAGTATGGGGTTTGTAAATGAAGAAGATTAAGCCGAGTTAATCTGTTTATCCTTTTCTTGTGAATTTTCTTTAACTGGTTCTAAAAAATCGCCCCCTATTGCTTAGATACATCATCCCAAAAATTAATCACTATGCATACATGTACGTACCTCGGCGTCATGAGCAGCTTTCTCTTGCCATATATCCTTGATAAGCAGCGAAGTATCTCTTTTCCCGAGCCGTCTGTTACGAACTTGTCCTTCGTAGCGTAAGAACTTGGGCACTTCTGGGCCTGTTCCCTGTTGGAAAAAATAACATTTGCAAAGACTATGATTGAAACAACGAATACCGCTTACAGCACCTTCAAAGCGATTGAAAACGATATCAGAACAAAACAAAATTGGCTATTGTGCCCAGTAGGTTTTAATTTACGTTATTTTCGTAGGCGATAAGTGAGAAGAATTTCGAAAAAAAATGATGGTATAAAATACTAACAATACCCTTAGAAATGTCTACTTTTTATTTTTAAGTCTGATTGAAATCTGTCTGTACCCTGCGACAGGCACAAGCTTAAGTGGCCTTCACGCGACAAACAAATGGCCAACTCGTGTTGGCAAACTAAAGTTGGTGCGTGAACGACGCAAAAACGGTCAAATAAGTTGGCCAACTGTTTGCGACAAAATAGAACTTGTCTCTATTCTCGCCAACAGTTTGCCAACTTGTTTGCCAACTGTTGTTATGTCTTTCACACACACCAACTTGAGTTTGCCAACACGAGTACGCTAACTTTATTAAAGAGAACGCAAAAGAGAACGCGCGTTTTCGGACAACACAATACTGTAATCGTATTGGTTAAAATAACAAAATAGTGCGAAAGTTTTTAAAACACTGCTTGCACTGACTCGTGCAAAAGTAATAGTATCTTCCCCACATGTAATTCATTTATTAAATAATGCTCTTTGCCATTATATTGAAAGTTTATTCAATTTACCTGTCCCGTGAAGTACTCAGCGCCAGTATTCACTCCAGCTTGTATGATAGCTATGTCTTGACCCGTCATCTCCGCTAATAAAATATCAACAAGCTCATCGCTGCTTCTGTCTTGTGACAACTCGTTCCATCGATCTGTTCCACCTTCAACATATTGACCGCACTTCTCCCAATGAGGTCTGAAAACACCAACAAAGACAGAATAATTAACGCTGGAAAACAATTGCTGGGCTTTGTTCCTACCGAACGAAACTGACATCTAATTATAGACTGACTGAATATGAAATAGAAAGACTGAAACAGCAGGTCCAGTTCTGGGTCCGTTCCGGACCGATTCCAGAACCGTCCAAAACCGCCCTATCTGGTCCGATTTTCGGACCGGATCCGTTTGAAACGGTCTCGTGTAAACATAGGCTAAGTGGACCCTTTGTAAAATACAGAAAGCCTTGTATTCTAAATAATCTCGAAATGTGCCTGTGCATATACAATTTGCAATAGGATAAATGGTCTACAGTGGGAATAGAAGGCTTCTGAGGAAAGGGTGCATAATTTTCAAGCTTTTAATGACACTACGAAGAAAAAACATTTGAAAACTGAATGTGCACACAGGGTAAAGAAAGCAAGTACGAAATTGTCTGACCTAGGCGTGGCGCTTCTCCTCATCTGTTCACAGTCCTGAGCGTACTGGTCTCTTTGATCTACAACTTTCTTGTGTACTTCCAGAATGGCGCTGTGAAGATGAAAATATAAATCAACTAGGGAAAATGGGCATTCCTATACGACGTGTAAAGGGTTTATTCCGCTTAGAAGCGTGGGATTATTCCTAAACAACAAACACAATTTTATGCTAGCCTCTATATTAGTACTTACTTGTGTTCCTGCATGAGTTTTTGATTATCCACCGTGAAAGTCTCCATATCTTTTTGCAATTTCTGTAAAAAGAAAATTAATGTTTGAATTACTATTTTGAATAAATAGGTAGATAATTAAATACAATAATGTATTAACTCAGACAGTTACTCTCCTTGTCACAACTAAACGAAATGCATGCAAGCAAGTTTTTCTTGAACTGAAAAAAAAATCGTATGGTACCTTATTACATGAAATTTTCGCGACACGTTAATTTCGCGAATTTCGCGATTCCAAAAAAATCGCGAAATTAAAGTGACGCGAACAATAAGTGTCGCGAACATAACATGACGTGAAAATTAAGTGACTCACATTATGTCAATAATCAAGAAAGAATAAGTTTAGTACCACTGAAGGAAGGAATCTTCAATGTAAAATGGATGTTGTCCTCAATTGACTCAAGAACAATATTTCATGCACGTACAAGCATGACCTACTTGTAGACATAGTGTTGTTGCTAATGCCGAGATTTAGACCCGACCTTACGTTTTTGTTAATTTTGACGTTATTGTTCCTTTGATAAAGCCGTTTTAATTTAATTCAAGGGCATGTTTAATAATACTGCCACGGAAATGTATATTGTGTCTTACTCAAAAACGCGAAATTAAAGTGATTCAAAATACAAAATTTCCGCAAAATCGCGAAATTTAAGTGTCGCGAAATATGCGCTCCTCAAAATCGCGAAATTAACGTGTCGCGAAAATTTCATGTAATAAGGTATGGTAAAACTTAACAACATTTTCCCCTTACAAGCCTCTTGGTGAAAAGCTGGCATGCCAGATTTTGAACAAGGACTTTTCAATACGCGGAAAATGCGCGTGTGCATGGCTTTTCAAGAAGTCACTGCCTCCACCGGAAAGGAGTAGAGAGTTGCTTACATTAAACTGAGCTTCGAGTCTTTCAAAGTCTCTTCTTGGTACAACGTCACCATAATCAGCCTCCATTTCTGCGAGCTTTTGATTCTTGGCATCCAGGTCTTCACGCGCTTTCCTGACACAAGAAAACACATCGTAATGTCAATCACTTTGTCCGATACAACAAGAAAACTAGCCTGCAATGCATTAGCGTCGTAGGTACAGTGTATTAACCCTGGACTGGACTGGAGTCACTAGCGCATCGGATCGTCATTCGCACGCGCTTTTTCACTTCCCGATTATTATGCCCGTCAAATAGGGCCTTTACACTGGTTGCTATATGTTTTGTTACTCACTTTAGTGCCAGTTTTAGGAACGTGACATCTTCTTTCCCTTCTCCTTCTTCTTCTGCATTTGGTTTTTTCGCGTCCTCTTGTTGATATTTCAGTTCATTTATGTCCGCTATTAACATTTTTCTACAAGGAGTAAAAACATACTTTTAATTTGGATACGTAAACTGAATAAGCCGAAAATGAAAATGAATAATCCGTCTGACGTAATGCAAAGAGTAAGAACACAAACGTTTATCCATTATTATATCACACAATAACGCTTTTAGCAATGTTCCAAGTGAAAAAAAAATAACGTTATATACACAGTATACTATATAAATTATATGTTTAGAAAACAAGCGTTAAAAGATCTTATTACACGACTAAGGCGGTTCGAGGGCCAATAACTAAATCAGCCAATCAGATAACTTTATTTCCGGTCCCGCTAGGGCCGATATTTTCCAAGTATCGGACTGGGTTTGTGTCCCGGATGATCCCGGGCGATTTAGCGCGAGATTTTTGCAAGATTTCTTTTGCAATATTTTTTCGGAGTTTTTATTGCTTTGAAAATGAAATGACCTTAAACACAGAAATAATTATAACTCCTTTAGCGCGCACATTGTTTTCCACGACATCGACCGGGTAGCAATTTTCACTACACAAAGTTTCCAGTCGTGTAATAAATCTCTTATTAACCAAGCTTGCTCGGGACCGTACTGGGCGAATATTTGCCCTCGGTCTTTTTTGTACGGACCTCGCTGCGCTCGATCCGTACTGTCAAGACCTCGGGCCAATATTCGCCCAGTACGGCCCTCGCGCGTGGTTAATAAGATATATACATGTATATTAGCAATAAAAAGCACTTTTAGAGAAAAGAAATTAAATCGGCCTTCGAACATACCGTCCAAGAATTGTATTTACTTACCTCGCGTCGCACTCGTTCCTATATCTCAAGTATTCGGCAGCTAGTTCTTCTTGGAGCTGCAATGTAAACATTAAAATAGAGGAGTGTGAGTTATATGTTACAGGTGTGCTTCTCTGATATACATGTAAGTAATTTAAAAATAGCCTGAGTTTTAGACGTCTTTCTCTGGTCGCACGTCATTACTCGGGAGCGCACGACCAGAGGAAGACGTCTAAAGGCTTACGCGGGCTTAGGCCGGTAATACGTTCGCAGGCTAGGATCTCTCGCACGCTCTCTCGGATTTGAACCAACTCAAATTTTTCTTTCAGAATCGTTGACAACTTTATCTTGTTTGGCCCACGCTAGCTGCCAAAAAAACTGAAAGCAATAGGTATTCTACTGTAATTAACAGTCTCCAAGTAAAAAAAAAACAACAAAAACACATTCTAGATTACCTTTTCTACTTGGACTTGAAGGGAAACTTGTTCCTCTCTAAAAATACCAATCATTCAGAATTAATTTACTTTATTTTGAGGCTGTTGACAAATCTACTGCTACATTACAAGCAACAAGTCGAGTGTATCAATTTTTTCAATTTTGTTGCAATTAACTTTAAAAAGTCAAAAAGTAAAAAAAGTCAAAACTTTAAAAGGTCAAAGATTGCAGACTGGCAGTCGAAAGCTCATTTATCTTTTAATTTTTAACCAGAATACGTTTTAAAAAATCTTATTATGACTTACATGTACTCTGGTTACTCATCCATTTTTTAACTTTAAAAGGATTGCATGGGTTCAGGAAAGTTAGATTGAAAAGAGGTACATGTAGTCCATCTGTTCTTTGTCCCTCGTTATCACCTGTAGGTAAGTGTATATATAAGTGGTAGATTACCTTAGTTTTGATATTATGTTTTGTAGTCTTTGATTCTCTTTCCTCATCTCTAGCATGTCTGAAAGTTAAAAGACAAACTGTTCATCAGTTCCTCAGTGGGAGGAAAATACGACACAGCAAAAACAAGCAGCTCACCAATTGCAAAATAATAATGAAATCATTCTGTGTATTGTGAAAAATTGCATAACTGTTTCAGTAGTAAACCTGCTCACAGATAAATCTGTTTACCTTATTCTCACTTAATTTCGCGAGTACTAAATTTCGCGATTTTCGCGATTTAGAAAGAATCGCGAAATTTAATACTCGCGAAATAAAGGACACGCGAAGTTTATAATCGCGAAATTTAATATCGTACGGATAATATAAAAAAAAATAATGAAACTCGATGTGTTTTATCATAGTTATTCTAACATGTCTGAGCTTCATGTTTAGGAGTTTTTTGTTTAATTTTGTCCAATATTTTCTGCTGCCAAGTTCTTCAAAATCTCGCTCTTGCAGTCGTAGATGACTGTTGAATACCTTGTTTTTTTATGTGTATATTGTTTTGTTTGCTGTTTTTATGATGACTTTCATATTAATTATGTTGTTACAGTTTCCAGGTCAAAGCTTCATATTGAAGAATAGATAAAAATCGCGAAATTTAATACACTCCAATTGTACCTTCCTCTCCAAATCGCGAAATTAAGTACTCGCGAAATATGGCTCTTGATTTTTCGTGAAATTAAGTACTCGCGAAATTTAGTGAGAATAAGGTACATACCTGATTTTTCTTCCTGTTTAACAGCTAAGAGTTTCTTCTCACACTGTTCAGATACTGTGACTAACATGCTCTGAAAAGAAGAACACCCATCAATATACATTGTAAGAACCCATTTCTTTGTTTACTGCAAACATTTTCTACTGACCTTACTCTTGTGATGTGTGGATGAACATCTAAATGCATGGTTTGTGTACACCACAAAATCAATTTATGACCATTTATGTCTTTTTACATGAAAAAGGGCACTTCCCTCTGAGTGGATGAATTTTTTGACTTCTGTGTAGCTTTACAATAATCAGCTCATGCACAAAATGTGACCGTTTTGTTCTAGTAGCCAGCTATATATACATGCATAGTTCTTTTAATTTTTTGCCGCGGTGTACCTATTTTTTATATTTCTTATATACATTACCTTCAAAGGCTCCAATTCTCGGATCTTTTCTCTTTGATGAACCAGCATCATCTCATATTCATGCTTTATTGCTGACAGCAGAGGCTTGTAAGTTTTGAAGTCCTCTATCAGATACTCAAATACTTCCCTAAAAGCCTGAGAAGAAAGCAAAGATAAATATTTTTTTGTGCCAGGCTATATCCACTCTTGGATTAACCTACCGGTAGTTCATAAATCTGGTCTGGCGTTGGAAGATGTAGGGAAGTTTATCTATCTAGTAGCCACAGTATGTAAACAAGGGGGCGGAGAAGAAGACATCAAGGCTAGGCTAGGGAAAGCGAGGGGAGCATTTGTGAAGCTAAATCGAGTATGGAATTCCAGCAGTGTGTCGAGGAAGACGAACATCAGGCTATACAAAACATTGGTCAAACCAGTTCTCATGTATGGTTGCGAAACATGGAAAATGAACGAAGGTGATGCTAAGAAAATCGATGTGTTTCAGAACCGATGCCTGAGGAGGATAATGAAGATTAAATGGCAAGATAAGATTAGTAATAGAGAGCTACTGGAAAGGGCTAACGTGGAGAGGTTGAGTGAAGAGGTAAGAAGAAGGAGATGGCGATTCATTGGACACATCCTCAGACAACAACCTGACAATGACTGTGTTACAGCCCTGACATGGACCCCAGAGGGAAAGAGAAAGAGAGGCAGGCCAAAAACAACCTGGCGGCGCACAGTAGAAAAGGAGAGGTCCAATGCAGGGTGGCAGTCCTGGAGAGAGGTGCGCACTGCAGCACAAGACAGGAATCGATGGAGAGCACATGTGGAGGCCCTATGCGCCAACTTGGCGCCAGGGGACAAGTGAAGTGAAGTTCATAAATCTGTCTGCTGTCCAGACAACAAATTCTGCACATTACCTTCTATCAAAGTTGACTCATTATATGAAACGGAGGCAGGGGAGAAACAGAGAGTTAGAATCTCCTGCTTCATGTACCTTATTCTCCCAATTCCTGCCCCATTCCTTAGTGGTTTCCACCTCTTTACAAGTGCTATTCCTATTGTAAATATTAATATTACGAAATGTTGCAAACTTTTCTCTATTTCTCCGGATTCCCAACATCTTGAGAATCCCGCTCCACGCCCTCTCTTGCCCCACCTCCTGTACCCCGTCCGCCCCCTAATCTCCCAGGCTGCCACCCTATGACCCCCTTCACTAAGAAGTTAATTTACTATAATTATAATAACCACTGGCTTTAAAAATGAGTTCACTGCAAAACTAACCTGCAATCTCTTTTCACTTGGAACCATCTCAGCACAATCTAAGGAGCGCAGCTCTTTTTGTAAGAAAGCTTCCAGTTGCTCCAGAAACTTTGGCTTATGGACTCCCTTTGGCATGAACTCATTTGTTTGTTTGGCTGCTCCTGGGTTGAGATCTGGGGCACTGGGACCAAGGGCATGTGCTGGCCATGTGTCCAAGGTGCCTGCTCTTGTGTCTATATAAGGCTACAAGACAAGGAAAAAAAATAATAAAAATCCAGATAGCTCTTTTGCCTTTCAAATGGATATTTCAAAACCAGCGCTGGAGGTGGGGTGTACTCCCTATAGTGGACTATACAGGGAGGCTCTACCTGGAAGGGAGGGGGGATGGGATGTACTCCTTATAGTGGACTATACAGGGAGGCTCTACCTGGAAGGGAGGGGGATGGGATGTCTCCTTTGTGGACTATCAGGGAGGCTCTACCTGGAAGGGAGGGGGGATGGGGTGTACTCCTTTGTGGACTATCAGGGAGGCTCTACCTGGAAGGGAGGGGGATGGGATGTACTCCTTTGTGGACTATCAGGGAGGCTCTCCTGGAGGGGGGGGATGGGGTGTACTCCTTATAGTGGACTATCGGGGGCTCTACCTGGAGGGGGGGGTGGGATGTACTCCTTTAGTGGACTATCAGGGAGGCTCTCCTGGAGGGAGGGGGATGGGATGTACTCCTGTGGACTATACGGGAGGCTCTACCTGGAGGGAGGGGGATGGGGTGTACTCCTTGTGGACTATCAGGGAGGCTCTACCTGGAGGGAGGGGGATGGGATGTACTCCTTATAGTGGACTATACAGGGAGGCTCTACCTGGAAGGGAGGGGGGATGGGATGTACTCCTTATAGTGGACTATACAGGGAGGCTCTACCTGTAAGGGGTACCTTTTTCAGGCTGCTGGTAAGTGAATAAGAGGGTAGAGTTTTCATAGGCCATAGTAGACAAAAGGGAAGAAAAAAACTGTCATTTAGATATTTAATTTAAGAAACTTTCAAAATATCAAACGTAAGATTCATTTATTAAAGTGAAAAATTCAGAAAAGAGATGCAGTTTCCCTAAGTACTGTAGGTTAAATATGCAAGGGGTACCATTTTCCTATCGAAGGTATATGAAAGGGTTACATTAATTTTAAATTCTGTCAAAAGAGTTATATGGAAGGGGAAGGGTTTAGACCTCGAGGCAGAGCGTGGCATATAAAAACATTCCAAGTACCCCCTCCCCAGGGGGAAGGGAGGGGCACTTGGGAGTAGCTTCAAAAGCCAGAGAAAGAGAAATCTGAGTACCTGCAGTACAGCAGCTGATGGAAGCGCATACTTTTGTGTTCCTGATGGACCACTGAGGCTGTAACTTGGGCCACTTAGTCCAGTGTATTGTTTTACAGCTTTGGTGTTAGTTTGAGGATATGTTGTTAGGGAACTACAAGAAAATAAAGGAACAATTACCGGTAATTAATAAGCTACAGGTGGCAAATTACAAAACTGATCTAATTATGTAAATAAACTAGTCTAAAACTTTTTTTAAAATATTTAATAAACAAATATTATGTCTCAATATGATTTTTGCAAATGATGTGTATAAAACCTTCCAATCAGAGCAAATCTCAAACTAATAGGTACTGATAGTTGATAAAAGGACAAATTTGAATATCTAGGCTCAACTTTTCAACATCTTACTGTAGCTCCTTTTATAAAATGGACGATCAATACAATGCATAAGTATCAGTTACGATTCAAACAGAATTCTTGGAAGTTTCATTGCTGTTGTTGTTTGTGAACTCACAAGTTTGAAGACCAAAGGGCTTTCCTTACTTTTAAGGGACTTGCGCTATATAGAAAAAACAACCGTCTAAATGCACGCGCAAAATGGCGTAAACAAAAGTAGTACTACGCTAGTGATACAGTTATCAATTTAAAAAAAGTGCCGCCCTTACTAACAAATGAAAGCTAACCGCAAGCAAACTGGAGTGGTACTAACCGCGAGCAAACCGGAGTGGAACTAACCGCAAGCAAACTGAAGAACATGGTGCGTTTTTTCAATAAATTTGTCATTTGCGCGTACATCGCTTAACAGTTAATTTGCCATTTTGCGCGTGAATTTAGACAGTTGTTTTCCCTATATAGCACGAGTCCCTTAAAAGTAAGGAAAGCCGACCAAAGAACCTGGGAAAAAGCTAAGAACACGCAAAGAACAACTAGATTCTGTTTAAGAAAGGTGCAATACAATGCAATGAATTTATAGGTCCATCCTAATTGTAAATTTTACAAAATTATTACAATATTTTGATATAAAAAACAACTACATGTAGGGTCGGAATTCTACGACACAATACAGGTAATAGTGTCTTTAAGTTAAGCCGTAGAAACCTTTAAGGGACTACATTTGTAATAAAACTACAAGCAATAACAAGATAGATTGTCAACTATGCCATCGCATATTGTACATGTAATTTCGTTATTTGTAGTCTTGTTCAAGACAGGCAATTTAGTAGGTAAAAGTAAAAGGCTAACTCGAATGTGTACATGTATCTAGTTTCTTCAGGGGTTTCAAAGTATTTTTTACGATAACTGTAGACCTGATCAAGGACCCAAATATCAGCAAGCAATCATGCCTAATCGCTGTTGCTTTTCTTTTCGGGCGGACTCTCGCCTGTCGGACCGTACCAATGCAATCACGATTTTAAACCTTTTAGCATCTTGCGAAACGAAAGCTAGGGCTTAATCGCAGGATACAGCTAGAGCAGATATCAGTTAAATATACTTACGGTGGAAGTGGGGGAAGCTTTGTGTGAGACATGGGTCTGTTTGGTATAAAATTCGATTCACTATTTTGTCTGGGTCAACTTGCAATCTCTTCGGCCATTTTGTTTTGTTGACTTGGTAACCGTTGCGACAATGAAAACTAGTACCCAGACTTTGCGCGTCATCACTTGTGATTCGTTTCCAGTCTCTCTGCAAGCGGACTGCGCGAAAGCCCTAACCAGTGGGGTATCGTGGGGTATTTGACCGTATAAACTCCGAACAAAGGGGAGAATTTCACCAAAAATTCTCAAAAAAGTCAAATGATTTGGGGGGCGAAGGGGGGGGGGGGGGGGGAATTTGGATTTGACTGATATATTTCAATGTATTAAAACAAAGGTACCTCTGGAATAATGCAATTAAGGACCACTTGTACAAACAGCAGTGAAGTGAAGCCGGATCTTGGCGTAGATCAGGATCAGCAATATTAAATAAAACCAAATGCAAGGCTGATCGGACAGCTAAAAACGCTAAATCAATTTCAAAAAATAAAATAACATTTATTTAGCCTTTTTAGCTGTCTAATCAACCTTGCATTTGGTTTAACATTTAATTAAAACAAAACACATCTAAAAATAAACTAGAATGTTTTCGTTCCTTTAAAAAAATAGACATGAATTTATATTCCATTCTTATGTAATTTTATCCATGTTTGCTTTAAATATGCCAGGTGAATGGAATTATTCAATTACTGGCAATAAGAATGACTCAACAAATATGTACCTGAAAATTTAGAAAGTAGATTGTTTTTCAGTATAACCGCGAAATGGTATTTATTTTTTGAATTAACAAGACTTCCAAATAGAATCCATCTCCTAAAAAGTGCTTAAAAGTAAATATTTGGTAGTATGCGGAATGAATGAAACTTCAAAATTGACCAAACCGACAGTTCGCGCCGTTTAAATTATTCAAATGGCGCGAGTAATGGTGCATGGATATGACGTGTATTTAAAATGCGTTCTTAACAACTTCCGTTTTCGGTCGCCGCTTACCATCTGCACGGAAATAGAACTATACGATGTGAAATTCTCAGTTTGAAATACCTCCCCGACTAGCTGGCTGTTACAATGTCGGGGAAAACGGACTCCAAAACACCACTGCAACTTTATATTGTGCGAGTTTCGCCGTGTTGTCGCATTGTTTGGTTATACGCACTACAGGTAAGGGATCCCATATTCAATATTGCTCGACTTTATGTAGCTTTCGCTTTGTAAATCATAGGGCAATTGTTAAGATATTATTTACGACGAAAAGAAAACAAGCTAAATTTTACCATCAATGATTATTACCCGCGCGCACTGATGAGATTTTATCAAAATTTCGTTTTGGTTTGTGTAACTAGGAAACATGCGAGGTGTTTTGGAAGAATCTAAGAAATCCATAACAATACTCACGGGCTTTGCCTTATTTTTTCTGTTTTTCAACTGCTAGACACAGAACCGAACTCTGTCCCTAGTTAATAACATTAACTTGAAAGAAACTTGCAAATGGAGCCAGTTTCAGTATAATCTTTTGCATCTTTATAAACTTATCGATACCGGCTTTCGCCGCTAATGCGCTTTATTCATTTCATGTTTTCAAGCTGCTAAAACAATTACACAGTACATGTAGTGGCTCTCAATTTTTCCAAAGAACGGTCTTACAGCCGCGAACGGAATTTGAACAGCATGGGATCAGTGGAAACACTGCATGGCTTTTCGTGTGCCACTATAGTTACTTTCAAGGTTTTCTGAATGAATTATTTCAGTTTTCAAGTAGTATTCAATATGAATTTCACAGTACTCAGTTCACGGTTCATTTACGAGTGGCCTGGAGGGAATTACAAAAAGAGCCAAATTCTTTTTGCCAAGTAACAATAATTACCACAAAATCTTCACCTAGATAAAGCGTTAACCACGCTATCGAAAGTGATTACCAGCAAAATTTTAATACAGTTCACACTTTTTTCTGACACATCTCTTTACAGAACCTCGTCATTTTCAATTCTTTGTTTTCATTGTCTGTGTGCTGCAAACAGCGCACATATTAATCCTATTTGTATTCATGTTTATTCAGCACAATATACCTTGCGAATTAACGGACGTCAAAGTTTTCAACGGGGAGCACCGTGAGCCGAAGTTCGTGGCGATGAATCCGCACGAAGAGGTTCCGATACTGGCCGACGGGAGCACGACAGTTTTTGGAGGGTTTGTTTCCGATCATTCTTATTTTTTTTCGAGCTACGCCTTCAAGCAACTAATTTACATACTTGTTTTTTCCAGTAATTAATTTCTCAGTTGTTTTACCAAAATATGTCCCTTTGATTAGTCGGCTGTAACAGACAAAGCGGAAAATGATAATTGAGGCTAAAAATAGGTTTGTTTAACCCAAATGGAATCACTTTAAAAATGTTTCTTGCTGAGAGGTTATTCACTTTTTTACAATAACTGCGCTACTCTTTATTTTACAATTCTATAGCAACATTTTTTTTATTGTACAAGTAAAAGGGAAATAAAACTTTAAACTGATAGCAGATATTATCAATGAAATTTCCTGATGCAATAAGAGACCTATTGACGATTTTCTATATTCTAATTACGCGTCAATTTGCCTCTGATCAAGTAGTAATCTCTTTTTTTATAAAAATAGTTTTCATGCATAAGGTTAAGTAACTTTGTACTTATTTTTCTCGTTAGGTTAGCGATATTACGTTACATATCTCAGAAGTACACGAACTTTGCCGGCTGGGGAAAGGCGCCCGAGGATCGGTACAGAGTTCATTCTGTTTTAGACTGGGCGAGTTCCAAGTTATTGAAGTAAGAATCATACCCTCTCAAAAGTAAAAACGGTAGATTTGCAATCAGCGTATTTGCGCAAAGGGTTGGCCAGCGAGAAGTTTGTAAAAGAACGCTCTTCGCTGGAGAGAATAGCTGGCCATTGAAGGTTACAGTAGGGGCGTTATTCCACACGAAGCCCTTATTTGTCCTGCTTGTAGTTGTGGAGAACGGACGAAAATGCGCGAAAACAGGGCGGAGGAGACTGGGAATAGTAGAGGTTTGAAAATATGCTCGCTTTGGACAGGTGACGTCAAAAGCTATCAAAGCGCTCAGTGAGCACAATATTCTAAGTGAGTGGAGTAACCATGAATCTTACACAGTGTAAATATGATTAACTGTTGTTGGCTCTCTGGTGCCTTGAGATAGCGAATGCACTGAGTCAGTCCTCATACTTTGACCACTTATTTGAGAGAGCTGAGTTGTTCTGAATTTACCCATTTTCGTTTTCTCAGGCCCTGGCAGAATAACTTTTTGTAATGCATAGTACATATATAGACCCAGTCTCAAATGGTGTGCAGTTGGAAAATGTTTTTATCTTTTAAGACTGATTGGCTTACCATACATGCAAAAAAGTGGCAATTAACGTGCAGAGGGAAGTCAGTTTTAGACAAAATTAACTTTGGATTTGGTCTATAAATTTCTGACTGTTTCCCAGTTGGGTGAAAAGAAATGATGATGATGATGACGATGATGTGACCAATAGTTGTTCTGCATACTGACCATACTTTGTCTTAATTTACAGTGTGCTGGGCTACAAATTCGTGTATCCTCAGTTGCTGGAAAGATACCACCTTTCGTGCGAGGTCGGCACGGAAGAACTAGTAGAGAAAGGACTCGCACAGGCGAGTGAACTTTTAGAGACCATAGAGAACTTCTATCTTGGAGAGAAACCTTTCTTGTGTGGATCTGAACTAACAGTAGCTGACAGTTATGTGGCGACCATCTTGTGCCAAGCTGAGTGTGTCGAATTTGACTTTACACTATGGCCCAGGCTCTCGGAGTGGCTCGTCAGGGTCAAAGGTCAAGAACATTGGAGCGAGGTCCATTCGATGCTTACCGACTTTGCTCAGAAGATTAAAAAAGTTTCGTCCATCGATAACGAATGAATCGTCGTGACAAACATGAAAGACAGGAGATAATTCAATAAATACAGTGAGCGGAATCCCCTTTCCTCGAGCCTCCCAGCATAGTTAATAGAGTGTTTTCATGGCAACCATGTTGGAGGAGTGAAACATTAAAAGATATTTGCATAAAAATGATTTTTTTTCCAAAGGAAAATCATTCCATTGTTTAACTCCTCCAATATGGCCGCCATGGACACACTCTATAGAGGGAAATGGTTAGGAGGAAGCCCGGTAAAGGTCTTTGCTGTATATGCTTTTGTTCTCTATTTTGGGGGTAGACCCTACACAAAACCTGACAAAATACAATAGCTGGTTACGTGGTTCATGCAACCAGCCAATAAAAACACTGCGATAACGTAATTCATGCATAGTGTATGAGCGCAAATCAAAAGATGTGCAGGGTCGTGGACCTTCCAACATAAATCGTGGCCTCTTTGTTTGTTCCTTCGATGTTTGCCGGGTTTCCTAAACAATTTACCTTACAATAGCCCTTATGCATGTTTACGTCAGACTGGCTAGTTTCACCACCAAGCCTCGCTTTCGAAGCGCAAACTTGTAAATTTTATCATGAACGAATTCCCAAAGCAGCAAAGTTGAAAAGAATACCCACGTGAAAACTGCATGAAGGTGGCAGAGGGTTGAGAATAATACGCGTAAACGAGGCTTGGTGGTGAATTTTGAGCATATGACGTTATCATGCATAAGGCCTATTGTTTCACAAAGTCAAACACTGTTATTTTACCCCACCCCCCCCCCCCCCCGATTTCTCAAACCAATTTTCGTTTCCCTTGGAGATTCGAGATATCGGGATCCCACTGTATCACGTGTACATCGGAAACATGTTAGGTAATTGCAGAAAGAAAGGTCACAAAATAAAAGTATGTATGCATCAAACAGGTGAAAAAGTTTATTTCATGGATATATGGTGGTAAATGAATACGTTACAATTTCTAGTCATACTTTTTAAAATTGCTCTTACAGGTTGTGTTATTTACTTATAATACAACAACAGATAAAAGCTAAATATGTTATTTCTATCTACAAGTCTTATACTACATTTATACTATGTGCATTAGTCTGGAGAGAACAATTAACAATATACGTTTGTACATCATTCTAAACGGTTAAGTCGTTTTAAAAGTTTTAGATAGAAGCAAATTAAACTGTTCTCAGTTATAGATCTGTCTAATAAGGAGTTACAGACATGAGCAAACTGTCCTTACAGAATTTTCTAATAAAACCACCCTACGATCGACCGTTGCCTAGTTGTTTAAAAAATCAGCGCGGGGAACTGAACACGTAACCAATGCCAAGCGCAGGAAAACATGTAACCGGTGTCAAGCGCGTGAAACTCCATGTAAGCCACTGCTAAGCGCGGGAAAAAATGCAACCATTGCCCAGCACGGAAACCGGGCGGCAGCAAGCACCGAAAAAAAATTGCACTTGACTGGCCAAATAGAAAGCTTTGCTCTGATAAGGCAGGAGTTTCTTGAAGAGCGGCTTCCTAAAAAACGTTATTCGAAAGTCATTCGTAAAAACGAAAAACTTTCAGCTAATAAAACTGG
Organism: Oculina patagonica; assembly: GCF_052425735.1. NCBI lineage: Eukaryota > Metazoa > Cnidaria > Anthozoa > Scleractinia > Oculinidae > Oculina > Oculina patagonica. The sequence goes on along the minus strand of NC_135761.1, from coordinate 8,047,747 downwards.
ATTTAAAATTAAAATCTTATCCTACTACAAACAACTGTGATCAGCGAGACATTACTAAATGTTCTCTTATAGTCGTTCAATATTACATTCTACGACTCTATGACCAAGCACAGCTTTAAGCTTGATTTCAATACATAATGTGAAATTCTTGAAATGGGGTTTCACTTTCGTGATTTTCGGTCCAAGACCTTGCTTAATTTAATACAACCTTTAGAAAGATTTATCGTCACACTTAAATGGGTGACAAACTACACTAAGGATAAAAAGTAAAGTCATTTCTTTTCCAAAAGTAGTTGTTTCAGTCTTTGACAACTGCTTTCTGTAGAAATGATTTGGCCCGTGCCACGGATAATGTGCAAAGCTGTACATAAAATACTGAGTAATATGGATCGGCGTACTAGAAAAGTACTACAAATTATGCATGTTCAGTCAAACGCTCGAACGCCAGAACTGCCTCTGAGATTTTCGAGAATAAACCAACTATCTTGTCATTCGATAAAAGGTCACATATACACATTAAAGTCAATACAATGGTGCTTAAAGCACAGCCTTCTAAAAGGAGCCTTGTTTCTATTTAGTAAACTGTTATGAATTCACTGATATGAATTCACTGAATTCATGGAATACTGCATTAAGAAATTCCAAAATTCACAAATTCCATGTTGCAGCAATATTTTCTTCAAAGTCTGGAACTCGCGTCAAATCTGAGGCAGTCAAACTTGTCATACTTTTCCATTCTCGCCGCTAATGCAAATGACGAGTGAAAATGTACAGCGACACTTCACAATAAATGTCTAATAAAACATTTCCTCCAAATTTAGAATTTGAGTCATGCTTTGTGCTGTACGCAGTCTAAACCTAGATACTTGTACACTACTAGGCGGTGTTGGACATAAGTACAAAAACAAAAGATTCGTTTTCTTGTTTGGTCTGTTGGCTTTGAAACCTCTCACTTCAATGCAACCAACAACATCAGCGACAGTAGCGCCATTCCCCCGCTGCCAATCGCAGCCATCAATCCTGGTGCCGAGCTCTTTTTTGGTTGCCCTGTGGGCTCGTCCCTTACTTCGCAGTTGACGCAATCGGGGCAGACACGACAAACGCCTTGATCTGCAAGTGAGTCCACGGCATACAGGGCAGCGGCACGGTTTCCTACAGCAAAGGAACGAACGATCAGTTAAACGAGACGGGTGGTGCACTTTTTAAAATTTAGTTTGTCATTCATAATCTCTGTCTTCCCAAATTTTAATCATGCCTGCTCCTTTTTGGTTTATAATTAGCTCTTTGTTGCTTTTCTACCTTTAAGGTTAAGGTAAAGTCTGCGTTTGAGCCTAGTCGCCGATCAGGCCGGTTTCCGCAGCATGAAGCGACTAGGAATATTTCTACTTCTACATGGATTGGATACTAGTCTATCGTGCCCCCCAGCAGTAAATTTGCCAGTACCCATTTATACACCTGGGTGGAGAGAAGCACTATGAGAGTAAAGTGTCTTGCCCAAAAACACGACACAGTGAACCCTGCCAGGGCCCGAACCAGGACCGTTCGATCCGGAGTCCTGCGCACAAACTATTAGGCTACCGCGTCTCTTGCGCTCTGTCGTATTGCACTACTATGTTAAGGTTTCTTATGACTTTTACGACTGGCTTGGATTAAGCAGTGACTTTATTGCACAAATCCTCGTTGAAATAACCGAAGGTTCGGTTCTTTTAAAATGCGCAATCAGAAAAGCAGAGCCCTCTGAAAATTACTAGTGACTTTAGCAAAATCCTCGTTAGTTTGTTTCGAGACGGGCAGTTTTTCTGAGTCACTTCAGTTTTCCACTCGATTTTACCGTCTCCAGAACTTTCTTGGGCAAGCAAATAAATCACGCATTTTCCAGATCTTCCCAATCCTAGAGAATACTGGAGTGCCGGAATGCAAGACTTACCAGCGTTTCCAGGGCCGATACAAACCCTGTCTCAAACAAACTCTTAATCGTAAGAAAATGAAGTGTCAGCTTATTTTACCTGGTTCGTAGTAACTGTACACGGATGCCGAGGAAGGTTGAGGTTTGCCTACGTCATAAGCACGTTGAAACGTCACTGTGACGCATACCATCCGACTTGATGGGATCTGAAAACCACATTTAACATTTGTTAATGACACCCCCCCCCCCCCCCGCGACAAATTTAGACATAATAAGAAACTAACTCATTTTCAAATGTATAGTTCTTGGCTCCAAGGCCTGTTTTTTTTTTTTTGCCTGTCTCGTCCCCAAGCTGCCTCACAGTTTTCTCGTAAGAAACGACGGCACGTCTGGCCTGGCCTTTACAAACGGGGTGTTTAGAATAGTTTGAGTGCAACCCTCTGGATTTATTCAGCCCGCTCCCTAGATATTTCATTTTACCCCCCTGAATAGGAAGAGAGTCTAACGCAGGATTCAAGCCAGCCCTCCTACCTCCATCCCACACGTCTCCACGGGGAATTTTGCGGCGTTTCCCGACAGCAGTTAGCTGGTACCCAGTCGTTGAAATGATGTATAACGCTATCCAGCGGACACCGTTGTTGATTTCGCCAACTATTAATCCATTGGATAGTGATTTATTAGGTGGATAGTGTTATCCAACCATTACAACAAGCAGGGCCTGAGTAAGGATTACTGGATTCTTGACTGAAATTAAAACACGGATGCAAATGATTACCTCGTCAAAGTAGAAAAGCACTTTGCGATCTGGAGACTCCACGCGCTTGAGTTTCAGAGATGGATCTGACATGATCTGGATGAGATAAAGAAAAACAACAACTATACGCAATTGATTAACTCGACTTTCACATGAGGAGATTCTTTTGTCATCTCGCAATCTATTGGACAGAAATTGCGTTACTTGTCACACACAAAAGAACTTCTGCGACATATTTTCTCTTAGCAATAAAAGAAGCCACAGAGCTATTAATTTTGTGTCCATCGTTACCTTTTCGACACTGTTCCAGTCCAGTTCGAATCCCGAGGGTATCCCGACATCCATGACGGCCATACCCGAATCCTGGTCGTTCTCACTCCACATCGAGCACGCTTTGACCTCGATTTCATACTTAGTTTCCCGGATGACTTCCAACAAGAAATCGAAAGAACTCTCGTCAGGAGCTTTGTCCACATTGTAAGTGACACCGACCTGAAGTGAAATAACGACAGCCATTTATCATGCGACTAAGTCAACAGTGGAGAGTGCTCCCATAACTATGCGCGCGAGGACAGCGTGCCAAGGAGAGCGCGACGAGTGTTCGCGAGGAAAGCTATGGCGAGGTTCAAGCAAATCGCTGGATTATGTGGCCTTGGATGGGTCTTGGAGGTACAACTCACACTGAAAATTCACTTATTTACTGTTCAGAAAAGTTTTGAAAACGAGAAATTCCCGTGCCCTTGTGTTTGCACCAGGCAAACCTGAGAGATTTCGTATCTCTTCGATTGCACGAGGTGGTGGTATATAGTACCCCTTTTTTTTCCCCTAATTTTTTAAAACCGCTTCCAAGGCTGGTTTTCTAAGAGGTATAAAAAGAATATCGACTGTATACACGTGTTTTAAGCTTTTTATATCTTACCTGTAGCATTCCTATTCCGCGCCCATTTGCCGACACAGAAAGGGAACCAGCCACATTTGGAATCTGTTAAAGAAAAACAATAAACTGTTGCTACTCGCTGATTACTCAAACCGTCTTTATTGAAACTGTTACATTACACTTTCATTTCGTGTTTTCTTGTAATCGTAAAAATCACGAACAACTCCACGCGCAAAAGTTCAAAAATTCGCATGGTAATTTATCCACAGATTTTTTTATTGAATCCATTACGCTTGGATGTTCACACCTAAGGGTTTTCATCCACAAATTAAATAGTTTCAAGCACCTCGTACGGCATTATATATAGTGGCACATTAATTTATTACTCACTAGCTTTCATTTGAATGGTTAATTAATAAGATTTCGTTCACAGACTTTTACAAATTTACAAGTTTTCAGAACACTAGTTAATTCGAGGCTGTAGGACTACAATAAATGGATTACAGTCAACTCTCTCTAAGACGGACACCGTCGGGACCGGCCCCAACTGTCCGTCTTATAGAGGTGTCCGCCTTATAGAGAGTCGAGGTAACGTGACACCAGAAATTTTGAGACGATAAAGCTAAACGGCTATGCACAACGAATACACGTCTGTTTTAGTCGCTTACGTTAAATAATATCAGAGATTCGACTTGTTTGTTAATAACAAACTGTGATACTGTAAGTAGAAAACTAAATCTACAAGTTTAAGCAGAGAAGTAATGCGTTTTAGCGGATTGTTTTTTGGTAAATTTGGTATTCTAAAGGCGCTGACCTGCTTTGCTATATGTCGATAACAAGTTTTGAAGTATTATTCACGAAAAAATAACTTTTAATGCCTGTCCGTTGGCGGTTTCAAAGTGTCCGTTGTCCGTCTTAGAGAGGTGTCCGTCTTACAGAGAGTTTTCTTACGGTAAAATGACTGAAAAACGGCAGGGACCATAACCAGGTGTCCGTCTTATGGAGGTGTCCGTCTTATAGAGGTGTCCGTTAAGAGAGAGTTGACTGTATAATAATAACTCATGAAATTAAGTAAGAATAATGTATTACCTCCACTAACTGCAGTACCATGGAGTTCTGTTGATTGACAGTCATTATTTTCCTGAAGTTAGAATCTGCACTCGAAGACAGCTGAACAGTAAAGTCAATATCCGGGGTATAAATCAGCTCGGCGAACTCCGAGAGGGCCTGGAGGCCAACCACGGTATCCTACGAAATTGAAAAATGCATTCATTGATTACTTTTCTTATGACTGTCGCAAAACTGCAACCAGTTTTTACAAAGCAAATAACCACGACCCCAAGCAACAAACAAAATGGAAGGCCGGGAAGATTTATCTCGGAGGGGGGGGCTGTAATCGGTGGCAAACCCTCCCACCCATTATCACAAGGCTAGAACGGGAAAACATGCCACCAGTGACAAAAAAAAAAAAAACTAACAGGGGAAACCATGTAATCGACTGTATGTAACCTGTGAAAAGGGCAGGAAACTTGTAACAATTAGCAAGAGCGGGAAAACACGTAAACGGCGAGAAGCACGGGAAAATATGTAACCACTGGCAAGTGCGGGGAAACATGTCAGCAAAGGAAAGCGCGGGAAGCTTGCATCCGCTAAGAAGCGCGGGAAAACGCGTCACGGGTGGCAAGCGCGGAAAACACTAAACAAGCGACAACCAAAGGAAATATGTAACTGGTAGCAAATGGTGAAATAACAGCACAACTTGGAAAAGATATTTTACAAAAGCTGTAAATGAGATATAGTATACCTGAGTTGAAGAGTAACCTCCCATTGAGTTCCTCTGCTGGGATAACCAGCGTGATATTGGCAGGCCGACACTGATGTCCTTGTTTACCGAGTAAGCCAACAGAGCGTAGGCAGTGATTTCGATATCAGCCGAGCGAGGCCGGTAATATGGTCGAAACCACGGATTGTCGCTCGGTTTGCTAACATCTTGCTTTTCTTCCCAGTAAATCAGACCATCTGAAACGTTGAGCAGAATAATATGTAATGCGACTCGCATAAAGGCACGCAGGCATAACATGTACAGGATATAGAAACAAAAAATTTCAAAGGTCTTTAAGGGTAAGGTAAAGTCTACATACGAGCCTAGTGGGCCGCCCACCAGGAGTGAGCTAATGCCGGTTACTGTAGCATAAAGCGACTGGGAGTATTTCTACTTCCTCTGGATGAGATGCTAGTCCATCGCAGAGCTACCCGCCAGCATTAAAATCGCAAGTACACATTTATACACCTAAGTGAAGGGAGGCACTATAAGAGTAAAGTGTCTTGCCCAAGAACACATCACAGTGACCGGCTAAGGCTTGAACCCAGACCGCTCAATCCGGGATCAAGTGCACTAACTAAACACTTTAGGTCACCACGCTTCCCTGACTCAGAGGTCTATACAACGCCTTTAACACTCCCCTCTTCAGAAACGAGAAATCTGGGGTGCATCTCCCCTTGTTTGTGGGTCCGATACTGATGTAGCCAAATTGTCCCCAGCAACGGTCCCACAAGCCACTACGAGATAAGACTCGCCCCAGCTTTCTTCTCGTTGCAAAGGTGCGAATACTTGATGAGCACAAGCACAATTCTAGCTAAAGCAAGAATACAGAGCCATACCAATATCTGTTGCTTAAACGAGAATTTTCCCGCGAATGCTTTAAAGCAAAGCAAGGTTACAACAACGAAAACGTCATCATTAACCATTGCTATTCTGTAGTAACATCCCCTCATATTTTAGCCTAACCTTTTTCAATAGCCATTTTACGCAGTTCTGTAAGGGCTTTTGTCTTCTTAGCACTTCCAACCAAAGACAATACGTACGCAGTGATAGCTAAGGTGTAGGAGTCTTTTATATCACTCGACATCGCGTTAACCTTGTTTTCCAGGAAAGTTATTGCGTTATTCTTGGCATTAATGACAGCCTGCAATGCAAACAAATGTAACCGTGTAAAAAATAACGAATCGATAGCTTTCTTGTATATGGCTTGCACAGCAAAGCTTCTGATATACATTTTGTGCCCCAACAAGCTTCTGACATAAGATATACAGAGTTTTAGATAACCTTTAGATTGTCACTAGCTTTTATACACACAGCCATTTCTACATGACCCTACTCAAACATTTCCAAGGTTTCTTTTCAGATTTATAGCACTTAACAGCCACGTCTGTCGCACTTTAATTTTAAATGCAGACTTAGTAATTCGGTTGAAAATAAAAAGGAACATCTGTTTTGTGCCTTATACAACGAACTTCTTGAATAAGTGGATATTTATGCATTATTCTATAACAAGATATCATAACTTTGTTGATTGCTGGTGACACGTTCGCGTATTCTTCTTCCTCTTTTTGTTTCTGCCCCTACACCCACCAATTCCACCACATCTTACCCGAGACTTGGAGTTCGCTTCAGCCAAAGCAATGAGCACATATGCGGTAAGAGAAATAACACCCGTCTGACCGCCCTAAAACACAAAGAAACAGACGTTTACTACACTGGCAAGATGTCTTGAAATTTGAAATTGAAATACTTTATTAAAGTGTCTGAAAACTGTGGACACTATTTACATTATTATATATCTAAGCTATTTAAAGTTAAAATATTTACACTTAAATTCTAAGAAGAAGAAAAAAGAACCGTACTACATACTTTATAGCCTGCTTGGAATAAGTATTACTATTTTAATTATACTGTTTTAAATTATTTTAGATTAACTTGAATAAATTAATTTTAGACGCACAGCTCTGCTGCATTGTAAATAAGTGCAACCTTTATGAATTCTGTATAAAGTGTCTGTCTGTCTGTCTGTCTCCCCGCGCCCGCCCCCTCTTCTTCTTCTTCTGTCTGTCTGTCTGTCGTCTGTCTGTCTGTCTGTAAGATGTTAAAGTCTTGCAACAGGAATGGAAGACAACTTCCGTATATCGACCAACCTGGATAATGTATTCTTTAAATCGAAGAAAACAAATTAGCGGTAGTAAGTAGCGTACCTTCAGCACACTGCTGTGAACCTGGCCAACTTTTTTGATGGATCCATCTCTGTTAGTTTGACGAGCCATCCATGCAAGGCTTTCCTCTAGCAACTTGTCGTCTATGTATTCGGGAATGAATGCTCGTGCTTGTGCGAACGATTTCGCAACAAACGCAGTCAGCCTACGAAGAGACAAGAAACCGCTCCAAGTAAATGGAAAGTTCCAAACTAGCCACTGAACGCAAACAAATTTCCATAAAAGTTATTCTGTTGTAGGTGTTAAAGCGTCTGACTGCAGTCTGCAGTTCCTTATCCCTTCAAGTCTTAAAAGTGACCAACATCACATTTCTCCTCACAATAACAGTTCTTAATCAAGACCGAGAAAGGCTTAAGAGAATTTATAAAATGATCACCAAAGGGAAATTGCTTGGCTCTCGCTTTCCAACATTGTGCACATTTTCCCGCACTTCGTGCCAGCTACATGTATTTCCTATGAGTTTTGATTGGTTTACTGGACTGTCTATGTTGTTTGTGATTGACTAGAGTGATTACTTTGGTTTTGGTTTTACGACATTAACAAAAATCTCCCAACTAATACTACAAGAAAATGTATGGCGATCAGTCAGGAAAATTTTTGTGTGGATATTGGGGCGCAGGGTTAACACTACGGTCCAGTTCTTACCACATGCTTCCAGTCCCATCACGTTCACCAAAAGCGCTGTAAGAACCTTCCTTGTGGCGATAGGTCTGTTCACGTTGATAACCTGTAAAGGAATTGAGATATTATCAAAGGAAAAACTTAACCTAAGGTTACTCAAACACAACCCCGAACTGCACAGAATTCTGACGCATACAGAATGCATCATGTAACCAAGAATTGAATACACTTGAATCCCGATAACTCGAACCCTCAGTAACTCAAACCTCCCGCTAACTCGAACCTATTTCGATTCCCCTTCAGGTCATAACCCCACCACTTCACCCCAACAGTACGGGATCGACTTATTTCCCCTCCATCTCACACTACTAAAATTAGTTTTTTTAATCCACTGTTCTTTACTTAAACTTCACATGCTAGATTTAATTAGGCTCGGTACCAAGCCATGCAAGAGAAAATAAGTTCGTGGAGGGAAACAAAACAAGAACAGGGAACATTCTACAATCCCAGTCAAAAATAGTTGGGATGGTTCTCAAAACATGCCCTATTAAAGACAGTTTCGAATTCAATGTAGCCACCCCCCATTACTGTACTTCTCTAATATCGCCCCGTTCCCTCTTATCAATGTTGGTTTCTTACTTTACAATCATGTGTGTGCTTTTCGCTCAACATTGAATGGAGGAGGGTAGGGGAGGAACAGAAGTGCAAAAGTTCCCAACACTTTTGTCAGGGGTTGTAGATTTGTGTTGACTCAAATATCCCTGGGGAGGGGGGAGGGCACACGGATGAAAAAGTGAATAGTTCAAGAACAGTTCAACCTGGTCTGAAAACCGTAAGGCCCTGTTCACAATATCACGGCCGGATCAATACAGGTCTAATAGGCACTGACAAACTCAATATCACTGACCTGCGATCATGAAGTTTTTGGCTTTGTTTTGGATACTCTGAGTCAGCTGGTTAACAGTCTTCAAGTATTTCATGACGTAGATGTTCGGAGCGAAGTTCACCATGTTCTGCTCTCCACAGCCATAGGGCATGCGCACTAACTGATCCAGGTTGTTTATGGAAGAACCAAGAATGTCACCTAACAATCAAGACAAATGGGTCATACAAATCACAGAGGCAGCTCGCGTTGAAAGCGTTACGCGTTGAGCGATGGCTTTATTTGTTAATGAGATTGTATCAAACACAGAGCTGGTACCAGGGGCGATTGAAAACGTACGAGTCAAAAATGTTATAAAATCTACAACAGTTCAACTCGTATAGGCATCCCTCAATCGAGGATAACTACGCCTCCGCATAAAGAGAAAGAGTTATTAATTCAGTTAGAGAAATGAGACGCTATCGATATCCAGGGTGGTCTTACATGTAATGACTCAATGACGAAACAGAATACGTTTTTTGGTGTCCAGTTCCCAGCCGTCGCGTGCTTTAACAACCAAGCTACTCCACCTACTCCCAAGCAAGTTGAGATCACGAAAAATCACCCGTAGAGAATAATTAACCAAAAAAATCGTTTGCCAGTAATATAAGAGCAAGTCATCAAACTGTATAGCCTACGTGTAGCCGTACCACGCCCCCCCCACCTGTCCGTTTTACCTCGGGGTGGGGGGGGGGGTGGGTACAGCTACACATAAGCTACAATTTGTACTGAACATTGAGAAAGAGCTGGCATTTTCAAACTGCTAAATTGAAAACTGTTTGCTAGCAATGATTGTGAACAAAATAATTACTCATGTTGAACACTTCGTCTTCTGAAATGAAACATACCCATCACTGACACTGTCGCTCGCGCAGATCCCTTGACAGTGTTTGGTGGCACACTAAGAGCCACTGTGTGTGACAGGCTTGAGGCTGCAACAAGGTCACACAACGGTTAGTCACGGTGAGATTGAAGACTAACCAAGGTTGTGAGAACAAAGGCAAACATTCTGATAGAAATTTACCAGTTAAATTGTTGGAATTTTTTTTTCATCTCTCACTAATTATTTTCTAGGTTTTACTCTTGCACACTAAGCGCCTAATCTTAATAGAAAAATTTTTTTTTTTATAAAAAATTGCTTTTAATACACGATAAAAAGAAATAAAAATTCAAAAAAGTATTTGAATAACACGGTCAAAATAAAATTCTCTGTAAAGCATGTTAAGTGAACAATTTCGTGAAAAATTTGAACTTATACCGGCTGAGTTCTGGATCTATGCAGCAGAAGTGATAAAGACCATTTCTAGTCTGATGTCTCTGAGAAATGACTGAGCTCGCGATTTTTGTTAGAAAGTTAGAGGTTGCTAAGCAATAATTTACTAAAATCGACACTAGAACTAAAATGGTAACAGTTTTTGCTTACTTGAATTAAGATCCAACAACATACTGATGGAGTATTCCTGTGGAACTCCTTCGGGCTAAGAAAAAAATACAATAAATATATTTAAGTCAAAGCTGTGTGAGTAAAGTGTCTCTACATAAAGAACGTTCTCTCACCACTTTCCTCTTGAAAGTGATAAGACAAGAACCAACGTTGTTACCTTTCAGTGTAACAGCAAGAGTGTAATAAACCAATCAGATAATGAAGCAAAAGAAATATATCTGGTGGGAAGGGTAACAGTCTCTTAAAAACCAGCGCCCCCTCCCATCTCTTTTTTTTTCTGTGTCACCAATTTTTTCACACGCTTTCTCCCGCATTGGCTTTGTGTTTACGCCAAATCCTTCCAACAGTCAACTTTAAAGTGGTGAGTTTCACGGTGTTTACTACATTTATAGCCTATCACACAGATGTTTTTTTTCGGCTCGTCACGCAATCCTTTCTTCCCTCATCGCTGGATTGCGTGACAAGCCAAAAGAACTTCAGTGTAGGAGGCTACTACACTTATGACAAAAATGTTCATTCTAATTAATCAATATTTACCTCCACCAGCAAGTTTCTCTTGACAGCATCAGCGCTCCTCGAGGACTGAGCTCGCACTTCAATTGGCACGAGGCCTAAAGTTCTAGGGACCACAGGGAAAGACACGGCTTTTCCTTGACCAGCTCCCACAGTTATCTCGACTTTAAGGTCCATTTCTTTGTCCACATAATCTTTGTTTACGGAATTCTCGCCTCTTAGCCCAAGTTTGTTGACCTCATCAATGATGGCCCAGTCTTTGGATCCTTTCAGTGTAATGGTTACCTTGACAACAAGCAACAATAGTTTGCTCATTGACAGAATGCTCATGCAGGGAACCTGTGTTTCAGAGAAATTCAACCGCCTACCCATAGTTGGCTTTTTAAATGCCATTTTCCCTGGTTACCTATTAAGCAACCAAACATTCGATCTGTTTACAGAGTTTTGAAATACGTCCGAACTTAAAGATGAATTCCAGTCCGTACTGCGCAATCTCGGCTGCAATGTTTATGTGAGCCCACTCGAAGGGAATGTTTACAAGCAAAACTAAAAATTCCGCGACAAACTTACCTTTTTCTTCATTATTAACGCCAGATATCCTTGCAGAACAAATAATAAAGAGTAGAAGAACCTTGACGCTATTTCAAACCGACGTTTCAGCTCATCGGAAACTCTTGAACGAAACGAACCGTAATGGCGGACTAAAAAACGTCATGTATGCTGTCACCGAAGTGTAACGTTTCAACGAATTCAAAACAAAAACGAAAACAAACCCCGAGTCTGCGCAGTACGGACTGGAAATCAGCTTTAAAGTTTTGCAATACGCACGGACTGAGAAATTCAACCGCCTACTAATAGCTGGCTTTTAAATGCCGATTTTCCTGGTTACCTAAGCAACCAAATATTACAGAATGGCGTCACAAGGGTAACACCTCCAATCAGTTTTTAGAAAATTGACGTCGCAAGTATGATTGACTGTAGCCAAAAAAAAGCCCACTGTAGGCCGTTTGGTGGACGTTTCAGCTGCACTGCAATGACTTCTTGCTATATCCTAAAAGTTGAAATAATGAGTGAGCACTCCAACCTCAAATTAAGGGTTGAGCAGTCCTTTTTTGTACTGCCTATCAAGAAATTAGCGATTTTGATAGCTTTATCATCGGGTAATATTCACATTCAAAACACCAGAAAGAACGGGCAAGAACGAAAGTATCTGGGAAAACACACCTTGGCTTGAATAAGCCTACACATTACTAAAGAAATCAAACCCTCTTTTTATAGGGATTCAATAGGCCGGGAGTATTGCAAGTAACTTCCTAGTATTTCGTCAGGTTGCGCCAACAGATCGCGCTACTAAGTTCACGGAGACGTTTGTTGGGTACCGGTATATATTTGGCTGTCAACAACGCATACTCACTAGCTGCGCCTCAGACTCGTAATTGAAGACCGTGACTTGCAGAGCGACCTCTTCACCACGAACAACAGAGTATGGAAGGTTGAGTGACACAAAGAAGGACTGGAACACTTGAACCTGAAGGCCACAAAATTAAAGACTTAATTGTAATTAACAAATGGTCCTCGTAGTTGTCCTTGCAAGCAATGAAGCCTGAAAACAATTTCGAGGCTGTAATGGGATTTGAAGCCAGGACCTTTGTGGGATACTCTATCAACTGAGCCATAAAGCTCCTCGTCGCTGTGTTAGTTGTACGCGAAAATATTTGGGTCAGGTCATGGCGTACGAGACAGCCAAATAATTATGATCCCGTCCGCCTTGAGCTAACCCAGTCAAGAAGTATATTTTCAAACCACCTCTTTGACTTTTTTTGTGAACGTTTCTTGCTTTCCTGTATACTGTGCTATGCATACGAGACCTACCTGAGGTTTAAGTTCTCCAACACCCAGCCCTGTAGAGTTTGACACAGCAAAAGCACTGGCTACCCAAGTAGTCAGTGTGTCAGGGACAGCCCTCTGGAATTCAACCTCCCCTGCAGAACTGACAACATCAGAAACACTGACTGTTTGCTGGAATTTTAAGCAAGTTTTAAATTTTCAACCTGTTTATCCCTAGCAGTGACTACTCACTTCTGTATTTTTTTAAATAAAAGTATTGAGAGCACGTCTTTGTGAAGATTGAGTGTAGGAAAATCATTTTTCCTGTGCAGCCCAGAGTTGAGCCCAGGATAGGATTGCCCAACTTTTTCCAGGAGGTTAAGCCCTTGACTGCCAGGCCGGCGCATAATTTAAGACTTAGAATCATAAAGTGACCAGGAGTATTGTTTCTCCCCTGGATGGGATGCTAGCCCATCGCAGCACCCCCACCATTTTTTAGGCTTCCTCTAACACACCAGTAATCATTTAATCAACTGGGTGGTGAGAGGCACTGAGAGAGGAATGTGTCTTGTCCAAAAGCACATTACAATGATCCCGGCCGGGGCTTGAACTCGGACTGCTTGATCCAAAGGGTGATGCACGTATCACTGGGTCAGCATACCTGACACACCTTCAGTACCAAGTAACAAATTCTTACTGCAGAGTGTAGAATTTTTCTTCTGGTGCAACCCATGATTGAACCTCCAATGGGATTGTCCGAGAGGGGTAAGTTTGTGTCCCTACCCCGTTTCTTCCATTTGGACCCTCTTTACTGAATGTACCCTACCTGGCATCATATTCCAACCAGATCCATGTTTCGGGGAATAAACTTCTGACACGCTTTACTTCAGCCAGTTTAGGCTTTGCACCACCACCATCAGCACTGGCTATTCTTACATCTGAATCAGCAGCTCCTGCTATCATACAATAACGACAAAATAACCCATCAATGTCACGCTGGTCAGCCCAGGTAAGGAAGCCAAGTAAGAATGGTAAAATGAACATGCTCCCAATTGCATCCATATCCTTTTGTTTGATTTTTTGTTTCAGCGACTTTTCATGTTCACCTACTAATTGAAGGACCTTTTTTGCATTGCATATCATTTTGTCAGAAAGTTAGACATTGATGGTTTATTTTGTTGTTATTGTATGATAGCGCAGCTGTACCCTCTTCAGCAGGCAACTCCCTTTGTTACGGAAGAAAGACTGGGACCACCTGCCCTTGCCACTAGCTGGATTTGTTTCTCGGTTGTCCCGAGCTCAAATCCTCGATCACGCTTTGTACATAGCCAACTGGTCTGCCTCCTGCCAGTTGGGATTTTTAACCTTGTTATTTTCATTTAAAATATTTGTTTCCTCTGTTTCAGTGGCATGCCTGTAAACTAGCTATCTCGTTGAGATATGAAGCTAAGTGCATGACCACTATAAACAACATTTACATTTACATTTTTACATTTTACATCCCCAGTCTTCCTCTCTACAAGTCCCAGTTTTCTCTCTTCCCCTCTGCTACACAGGATACCCAATATTAAGGCTTAAATGGAGTAGCCTGCAGAGGAGAAAGAGCAGCTGATTCAGAGATCCAGTTGAGTAATGCCGGCGCTGAGTGGAAAGCCACAACTGGCCAAGGTAAAGCGCGTCAAAAGTTTATTCCCTGAAACGTGGATCTGGTTGGAAAAAGATGATTATTCCTTTGAAGCAACCCATGTTTTTTTCCGACAGGGGTACGTTAGTGTCCCTAATGCGTTAACGTACGTTCCCTACCTGGCATCATACTCCAACCAGATCCATGTTTCAGGGAATAAACTTCTGACACGCTTTACTTCAGCCAGTTTTGGCTTTCCACCGCCGGCCCTATTTCGGAGGCCTGGAACAGCTGCTGCTTGCCATGCAATAGCAACAAAATAAATCATCTTTGTCGTGCCGGTTAGGTAACGCAAGAGACACAAAAGAGGTCCAGTAAGTATGGAAAACTGAACATGCTCCCAATCGCATCCACATCCTTTCTTTTTGTTTTAGCGACTTTTCATGTTCATCTGACGATTGTAGAACTTTTTTGCATAGCATATCATTATATCAGAAAGTTTGACATTGATGGATTATTTTGTTGTTATTGTATGATAGCGTAGCTGATTCAGAAATCCAGTGAGCAATGCCAGCGGTGGAAAGCCAGAAGTGGCTGAGGTAAAGCGTGTCAGAAGTTTATTCCCTGAAACGTTGATCTGGTTGGAATATGATGATTATTTCTTTGGAGCAACCCATGTTTTTTGTCCGAGAGGGGTAAGTTTCTATTCCTTATCCGCTAAAGTAAGTTTCCTACCTGGCATCGTATTCCAACCAAATCCATGTTTCAGGGAATAAACTTCTGACACGCTTTACCTCAGCCAGTTTTGGTTTTCCACCGCCGGCACTCTTAAATTGGATCTCTGAATCAGCTCTTTCTGCTATCATACAAAAACGACAATGTCATGGTGGTCATGTAACGCAAGAGACACAAAGGAAGCCCCAGTAAGTATGGAAAACTGAACATGCTCCCAATCGCATCCACATCCTTTCTTTTTGTTTCAGCGACTTTTCATGTTCATCTGACGATTGTAGAACTTTTTTGCATAGCATATCATTATATCAGAAAGTTTGACATTGATGGATTATATTGTTGTTATTGTATGATAGCAGGAGCTCAGCCAGATTCAGAAGTTCATTCCCTGAAACGTGGATCTGGTTGAAATGTGATGATTATTCGTTTGGTGCAGCCCATGATTAAACCTGCAATTGGGTTGTCCCAGAGGGGAATGTTTCACCTACCACATTTCCCCCATTTCCCTCTTTCAGTACTCTACCTGGCATCATATTCCAACCAGATCCATGTTTCAGGGAACAAACTTCTGACACGCTTTACTTCAGCCAGTTCAGGCTTTCCACCGCCGCTAGATTTTTCTCTCATATCTACACCACCACCTGCTCCTGCTATCATGCAATAACAACAAAATAAATCATTGTCACGCTGGTCAGGTCAGCCAATAACACAAAGGAGGCTCACATAAGTATGGAAAACTGAAAACGCTTCCCATCACATCCATATCCTTTCTTTTTGTTTCAGCGCATTTTCATGTTAATCTTATGATTGCAAAACTTTTTTTGTGTTGCGTATCACTATGTCAGAAAGTATGGCATATAATAATGGTTTATTTCGTTATTGTATGATAGCGCAGCTGATTCATTGATCCAGTTAAAAAAATGCCGGCGCCGGGTGGAAAGCCACATCGGGCTGAGGTAAAGCGTGTCAGAAGTTTATTCCCTGAAACGTAAAACTGGTTGGAATATGATGATTATTCCTTTGGAGCAACCCACTTTTTTGTCCGAGAGGGGTACGTTTGTGTCCCTAACCCGTTACAGAGTTGCCACTCATTAGAACCAAAAAAATCCCCTGACTTTTCCCCCCTGACCTTAAAATAAGCAAAGCCAAAGCCACTTTTACATTTGCTTCAGCTTCTTCTCCAGACCATCGATAGTCTTCTCTTCATTTTCGATCTCTTTACGTTTTTTACAAGGTTTTGAACGCATCAGTGGCATTTGAATTCCCTGACTTTTCACTGACTTCGACAAGAGCTTAGATTTTCCCTAACTTTTTGCAAAATTCCCTAACGTTAAAAATTTTTTGTTATTCCCTGACCGTGGCAACCCTGAAGTATAAAGTTCCCTACCTTGCATCATATTCCAACCAAATCCATGTTTCAGGGAATAAACTTCTGACACGCTTTACTTCAGCCAGTTCTGGCTTTCCACCGCCAACACTGCCTCCCAACGTGTCTGAATCATCTGCTTCTGCTATCATACAGTAGCAACAAAATAAATCATCATTGGACATCACACTGCTCAGGTTAAGCCCTGGCCAAACGGTAACGCAAGTGAACGCAAGTAATCACAAGGTGAACTTGCATACAGACTTGCATTGGCTGGCCAAACAAACAGGCAAGTTTAGTCGCAAGTGCAAGCAAGTTTGCAAAAAGCCATTTAAAATGCTGCGAGGTGCAATTTAGTATTTGAAGTAAACTGGAAAAAATGCCTTGACTTGCATTGGGTGGCCAAACGGTGAAAAACTTAAGTGCAAATTTGATCTCGACTAAAGTGAACGCAATTCAGTTTAAGTGCACGCAAGTCCTGGCCAAACGGAGACGCAAGTAGACGCAAGTTTTCATCTTGCGTCTACTTGCGTTGCTCCTTGGTCAGGGCTTAAGGCAAGAGACACAAAGGAGGTTTAGTAAGTATGTAAACTGAAAACGCTCCCATCACATTTATATACTTTCTTTTTGTTTCAGAGACTTTTCACGTTCATCTGAAGATTGTAGAACTTTCATAAATCGCAGCATTCCTTACGTCCTCCGGCCCTATCCCCCACCCTGGGGCAAGGAACTAAGCAATCCTTACGTCCATCAACAATGTCTGTCCTAATATGATTTTTATTTTTTATAATCTTTCTTATAATAAACAACTTTTTTACTTATATGATTGGCTGTGATCCTGAGATGAACTTTATAAACTGTTCTATCATTTTTTTCTTTACTGCATTTTAACCTCTATAAATGTAGACCTTGCTTTCTTGTTTTGTCGCCACAGCCCATGGTAATAGCCCGTTTCTGAGTTGCCTTTTGCCTCTGAGGCAGAACGAGTCTTCCTGTGAAACAGTTTGAAACAGAGGCCAAAGGCAACTTGGAAACTACCCAAATGGAAATGAATTTGACGCTGCGGATTTAAACAATCTGTCAATTTATGTGCCTACATTTCTTTTTAAAAATACATTATTTACAAAAGATGTCTTAGTAATGAAGCATTTTATTCAACTGCACCAACCTTCCATGACTGGACGTCTACCATACATGATCATATAGTCATCATAGCCTCCTGGCAAGTTGTAGTTAGTTATCACAATAACACCAGAGTTCTATGAAGTAAAAATATGAAATGGGTCAAAATTAAAGTGGTAAATCAAAGTGGCTATAAGCCACTAAACTTGGAAAATGTGTATGAAACAAGAATCAAAAACAACAAACTGGCAATAAAGATTTGCCAAAACAAATTATGTTAAACTTGCCACACTTCAGATAATACTTCACTTAGTTTGATTGCCGTCTAGCTGCTAATTGAGAGCTGGCCGAAAGGCCAAGAGATAGAAGCCTATGTCTTGGATTTCTTTTTATAGGCACGCAATGCATATTAAGGGCACAGATGGTCCAGCAATGAACAGCATGCAATTCAGATGGTCATATATACCTTATTATAGGAATATAACGAGGCATTTTAACAACGCGAACAAAATTGACGCATGATAGAATTACCACGAATTTAAGAAAAGTTCTGGTTAAATGCTTATGGTAAACGTGTTTATATTAATTAACATCAATAAAATTAACGCGAATTTTTGAAATTTGCGTTAATAACATGTATCATTAATTTCCTATAATAAGGTATGCCAGATTATTATTCTATCAGAAAATTGAGGACCATTAACATGGAATTTTAAGGTTCATCTCCAGTTTCCAAGACAGATCAATATTAATGAGGAACATTTGCTTTCTCCTTCCATTTGATATCAAGAAATCAAACTTAGTTTAAATATGTTTTTAGAGCAATGAATTAACTTCTAATTAGATGCACATACCTCAAAGATTCTAGCTGCACTGCGTCCCGAAGTTGGAAAAGGCATAATCATTCGACGGCTCCGCCTGATGCCCCACTCCCAAAATGGATACCATGTTTGGGCAGAATCATAACTTTGAAGATCTTCAAGAACCTAAACAAAAACATTGCAAACTTAAATTTGAAAAAGAAAGTTAACAACAATTTGCCAGGTTCATCTTGGCAAAATGGAAGGACTGGATCCTTTAACTGAAGAAATTAGAGCATGAAAAAAGTGAATTCCGAACCACCAAACAAATCCTTTTCCATCTAATGACAGTGAGAAGGATTTGAACACAGCCCAGTGTATAGGATCTAATCAGCTAGAACTGCTAATGATCAAAGATGAAAAAAACTAAAAGGAGAGGTTCACTCCGGTCCAGAAGGGCCATTTATTTTCTTTACGCCAATAAAACGTTTAAACAAAGACATGTTATTCACCAAAATTTTAGCCTCCAACATGCGCTATAACCCTACAAAATCTTTCTCAAAACTCGATAACTGAACACCACCATCTTGGAGCTGGTAATGTATGCATGACCTCAAAGAGCTCAGCCTGAAGTTTGGCGGGAAAATTTAAATACTCGAAACTCCTTTATTTCTTCGTAGTGGCTTTTGTTTGTCAAAATGCCTGTTTGTGCATCTCTATTTTGCTCAAACAGAGCTCCAAGAAATACAAAAAAACAAGGAGTTTCGAGTACTTCTCCTTTAATGCAAGTCTGAAAATAAATGCTTAACGGTGTGAGAAAAAATTATTCTTCTAAACCATTTGACAAGCCTTGACGGTGCTATTTTCAAACTTAAATTTCGCTGCTCAGTATTATAGAAAACACATCTACAGCCTCTTGCAGTTATTGGCTCCATATAAATTAAATTAATTACCTTTCTAACAGAGAGATCAGTATCTTCTTTCATAAGAAGCACACTCTTGTCCACTGCTCGGAAGGCCATAAAAGATCCTGGTGTCGCTTTGCCTTTGATGGTCACTGTATCACCGGGAGAGACACTATCTTTGTTATTTGTGTCAATGGTCACTGAAACCTGAAGTAGAATTTACAAAGTCAAGGCTGTGTATAATGTACAGCCCCACTGAAAATCCTATACAAGACAGAACTGCAAGCAACACAGTATGTATAGTGCCAAATGGAGTTCATTGGTCTGTACTATTAATTATAATTATTATTAAACAACGATGTTGGTCTGGTCATAATACCGTAGGTTCAACATGTAAATTGTATTTCTCCATTTACATCTACTCCTTAGTTTGAATTGAGGCAATAATTAATATTAAACACACACGAGAGTGTGTCATAATGCACTTTCTCAAACTCATTAACAATTCATCAAGTTAAAACAAAGGAAATCGTAACCATGAAGGAGGTTTGGATACCTGGTCTTAATTAGCATAGATTTTTTTGAGAATAAAAACCAACAGACATTGATTTCCAAATACCCCGAATTTCGTCAAAAATACTCTGCTGCATGTGGTATTTTCAACTTTCTTCTTGGTGTTTGGATATCCCAATGAAAGACTGTCTCTCATGTTTGATATATTACTTCAAACACCTAGTAGTATATCAAAACTAATCCACAGTGCATCATAAACTTTCAACTCTCTTCTTGGTGTTTCAAAATGGGATGAAATTATGTCAAATAAATACAAAAGACATATACACTTAGATCCTTACTTGATTTTGAAAAGGGTCTTCTATTTTAACATTCAGAGAGTCCACCACAATCTCACCACCTTGCAACATGCTGTAGACCAACAAGCGAGCAGTGGGAGCCATGCCTGGCTTTGACGGGATAGTGAATGAAGTTTTGGTGGAGCCAGGAGATACAACATGTGTGCCTGTTTCTGCTGACATTCCACGTGCCACCACCTAATCACAAAACAAAAACAAAAATAGAATAAATTTATTAACTTGCCACTTTTCATTAATTTTTGCCAAATTTCAGATAGCTTTAATAGTTTTGCCATAGCTTTGCATTATAAATTGATTCACTCATTAAATTACTTCTAATCAACTACTGTTAATAGAACAGTGAGCATACCATGTATTTTAACTCTGAGAGTGTGAAGGTGGCTTCCACATCCAAAGCAATATTATCACCAGCCTGAACAGAAAGATACAACACGTTCTAAAACAATGTGCTAAGTACAAAAATATATTTACTTAACAATCAACTGCATTGTAAAAATAAATGACACGCAATGCATGCAGAAGCGATGACGTTTCACAAGTGATTTTGAGAAAATTTGTCATTAACGTAAATAAAAGTAGCTGACACCTTGTGTGTGAAAAGACTGTTATCCAACTGCAGCTTACATTTTTTAAACATAAGAAAATGTTAGTGATTGTATAAATAGCATAGTTAGAATCTGATTATTAGTTATGAATTCACAGACCAAGGATACAAATAATACATTTTCTTTGTAGATTCGCTCAATTGAATAGCAGTAATATTTTAGTTAACATTTACGAGATGCTATTTATAAAGAAACTGCGACCAAATTTGAATATGCAGGCGGACTCCATACGTGCTAAACTCTTTGTTTGACATTGAACATTTTTACTTCACAACTTTTATTAATTTTAATCTCCATTGTCTATTTTTAGTATTTATACATTTTATCACATATTCTCTTTGCTTGATAATGACGTTAAGTCAACGTCGAAATGTCGCGTCTTTTTTAAAAAAAAATTAAACAGAGTTTATAATGTTTTTAGCGAATGTCTTATCGTAAATTTTTATTGTAAATTTTACCTTGGTTGAAAAAAATAACCTAGGCTAAAAAAATTTAACCTGCATTTAAATTTGACCTGTAACATAAACATATAATTTTACAAATCAACTTCGCCAATCTTACAAGGTTGACTTGCCTGACTTTGTACATTATTGTACATTATACATACCGGTAAATGTATTACTCAGTACAATGAAGTCAAGGATTTATTAATCAATGATAAATTATTACCTTAACTGAAGATGTGGTAGTGGATAGCTGCAAGAACGAATTGCTTGGCGATTCTGATTTAGAAGCAGAAAAATAGGCCATTACTTGTCTCAGACCCTCTGAATACTCTGCCTGCAAACAACAACAACAAAATTACAACAATTTAAAAATGCTAATTAAAAATATGCAGCATTGAAATCTACAGTTCTTGGGTTTTTCACCTTGTTACATTTCTTAGAAAGACCAAATTGGGAAAATCAGGCACAGCGCTAGCATACTTAGTCATTTACCGTATTTATTCGTTTAAGCGCCCTGGGCGCTTATTAAATTTTTGGACCTTGAGAGTGGGCGCTTATTCGAGGTGGGCGCTAATTCGAGGCTGGGCGCTTATTAAATTTTCACCATTTTTAGCAAGTAGTCGCTTATTTTGCAGGAAAAAAGTAAATAATAACAGAACGTGAAGATGTCCAAAAGCCGAATTTTTTACTGATCCTTGAAAGGTTCTGTAAATTCTTGAGAAAGCTTGCTCTTCTGGGTAGTCTCTTGGTAGTTCTAAGTCAATTTCACTCCTCTCATTTTACTCCTCTTGTTCATGTCAATTTTCTAAGGGGTGGGGGTGGGCGCTTATTCGAGGCTGGGCGCTTATTAACTTTTCCTACCTACAGGATGGGCGCTTATTCGAGGTGGGCGCTTATTCGAGGTTGGGCGCTTAATCGAATAAATATGGTATTTAAGATGATGGAAAAGGAAAAAAAAGCCATCATAGAAAGGAAACAGGATGTCAATCCTACATGTATATACGTTTACCCATGAAAAGCATTTAAATAAAACCACAACACTTTTGAGGAGGGTTGACAAATTCAACTGTTGGTTATGTGTCCACACTGCCTTAAAAAATTAGTTATATTTAATCAAATGGACATCACAAACTTGTACGCACATAATATTATATATTACTAGTGTGCATTTGTAGATCCTTGTTATAAGTTAATAAATACAAAGTTTACCAAACGAACCTGTAGACTTAAGTATTGCGCAGATGAAGGGATGTCCTTGGTGATAATGAAGCTTCCGTCATCAGAATGAGGTAAAAATTCATCAGTGCCGTCACCCTTCCAGTCGTACTTTGTTGTAATTTTGACATTACCCTGCAGTTTTTTCAGTCTATCTGGACTGACTGGTTCACCATTTGGTTGGACAACTTGAAGCTAGAAGAAAGAAGTACAGTAACTATGCCTTTCAATAACAACACTCAATTTAGTGTCCATGCAGCATAAAAATGTGCCCTCCTTGCAATTTGACTTCCCAGGCTAAAAATTAAATAAGTGTCTCCCCCCCCCCCCTTCTAAAACCTGTATTAAGTGCTCCCACCTGTCCTGTCTCTCAACAAAGAATGAATTACATGCACTGAATACACAGTACAATGAACATTTGGTACAAATACTTCTTTGTGAAATAAAGATTGAGGGCATGTGCTTCTACTGAAAAATGTGTTTTGCTATCTTATGTTAAAGCAGTATGAGATATTTGAAACATAGACTGTTATATTGAGGTTGAAATATGAAAAAAATGAAATAAGTGCCCCCATTCAAATACATGTGCACCCACCTTCAAAATAGCCAACCCCTCTACTCCCCCCTCTTTCTTTCTTGACTCAGAAAATTAAATATTAAGAGCCCTATGTGCCAAACATCTGAGCATGAATAAAATGCTCTACTGCATTCTTAACATCCAATGACAGTTTTAATCACTCGCCTGTGAATGGCTAAAATAGCAATATAACCAAACTCACTCACCAAAACCTTGAAAGGTAATCCTGGTTTGAAGTTTTTAGGATTAAATTCTGCAAATTGCAACTTGACATCCATCTGGTAAAATGAAACACTTCCTTGGCCACTAGCTACTTTGCCTGTAAGGTCCTCGTGAAACGTGGCATTAACCTCCAGTTTAATGTGAGCATAGCTATAAAGGACTGTTGCATCTTTTTCATACTGAAAAGAGTCTTGAAATAACTGAAGAATGACTTTCTTGTCAAACGAAAATGTACCACGGCCATCATTAACCTGATAATGTAAAGGTAAAATGTTAACAGTGATCTCTTTCACACCACCTAGCTAACTGAACAGATTTATGCTAGCTATCCCCGAGTGAGAATTGTACCTAGCTAATTTTGTGGCAAATTGACAAAAAAAATATTTGTTATGTAGTGTCATTAATGAAATATTCCAATATAATAGAATCTGCTGGTTTTCTTAAAAAAAAAATACAATAATGATGAGTGCGGAACCACCAGTGTTTTTATGCTGCACTTAATAACTATTTTTTTTCATTGGACACCTGAAGGAAAAAGACAGCGTGGACGACCAAAAACAACTTGGAGACGGATGGTAGAAAGCGAACTTAAAACCCTAAACTACACCTGGGGAGACATCGAGAAGAAAGCTCGTGACAGGCATGTGTGGAGAAACTTTGTCGCTGCCCTTAGTGCCAATGGCGTATAGGGCAGTAAGTTAAGTTAATAACTATTTACATTGGGTTTACAAAATGTAGCTGGATATGAAGCTTGAGAAATTCTGGCCAGATTTGACTTAAAAAATAAATCATTGTAGTAAGATCATGATAACCGTGTCTAAAAAAAATTCTTGTACACTTAAGTTCAGATGATTGCATCCTTGTATGCTGTATAATTTTATCAAGTACGGTGTCCTCTTAAGGTGTGTTTAGGGAAAATTAAATTTAATTCTATCATTAGAACTTACAGGAATGTCTTTAGCTAGTGAGATTTTCTTTGGTCCATATGAGTTAAAATAAATTTGAACATTTGCCCTTCCTTTAGCTCCCTTGCCATATGTGTACCTTTAAGAAAAATAAGAAAAAAAAGTCCATAACAGAATTTATTAATTTGGTAAAATGGTCAAAGGCAAAAAAAATAAAAGTTCTGAAAAAATTGATTTCAACTTAAAACATGAACATCAAGGTTGATGGCCATCTGTAATTTAAAATGATGGATCTACCTAAGATCACCTTTTATAGCATTTTATTTTTTTTACGAAGAATTACAGTAAGTGTTATAAGTTATGATTTATTTAACAGGCAAACTAAAAGGGGGAGGGGGTCTGCAACTGATAACCAATAACTGCCCTTGTTACTTTCAGGTATAGCCGACTTGTTATTGTATCTTTTGGAGGGTCACAACTTTCGGGTAGCTTTTAAAAACAAGTAACTTTTCTACATGTAACTTAAAAACACTTTGGCCAATTTAAGAACAAGGACACAACTTCTACTTAAATACAATTGAGTATTTCATATTAGGTGTTTTGGTAGGGTGGGGGGTTTAATAAAAATTGGTCAGAAGTAATCAGTTTTTTAATGTTCTTGTTAGTGGTATAAGAGGCAGCTGTGTTCTCTTACAGCTGCGTTTGGATGGTACTGTGAGCTTACAACAACAACAACAACAACAACGCTTTATTTGCACCCTAAATTAAACTAAATTTACAATACAAAGAAGAATAAAAATTATAAAAGGAAGTGCATGACAGCCCAAAATAATCACCATTGGCTAATGAGATTGGGCAGCCATCCTTAGTGTTTAATACAATAATTTCTAAAATGGGTCAGGTACTTAGGATAATATATACAGTGCTCGCACAAACATACAGACAAAAACTACATGTAATTAAGTTTACTTAATAAATAATTTAGTGAAAATAAGCTGGAAAATAAAGTATAGTATGTGGACAGATTAACTAACAGAAGAAAGGAATTAAAAAATGAGTGAGATTATTTAAGGTTCTTCTTCAGATATCACAAAAACAGAAAGTTCTTACTTTCAGAAAGACACCGACTACCGGTACTTGAGGGATTTACTAACAACCATAAAATTTATCGCTATTTATCAAGGGGCGTTTCTTTTAGGGGGTTGTGACTTCCAGAACTCTTATGGTATTAAGACACTAAGTTACAAGATTTAAATTAAAAAAAAAAAATGAAAACAACTTACTTGACATCAACAGCACCAGTGAGTTTACTCTCTTTCTCAATTACATATGCTGGAAGGTTTACTTTCACTTCAAACTTAGGAAGCACTGTGAACATACAGAAATGAACACAATTTCACTTACGAGTCGAAATAATTGTTAAATATAATATAGGCCACTTTTTCAAATCAGGATGTGGTTACATGTACAATACCAAAAAGTGCATTTTGTACATGTGCATAAGCAGCTAGGCAAAACGTTTTTTGAATTGAAACAACTATGGTATCACTTCTTAAACGAAAAAAAAATTAAAAATGGGCATCTTTTGGCGGGGGGGCTCATCATGGCCGGACGCAAATAATTGAGCTCCGCAGTATCACCTGCCCAAGAAGTGGTTTCAAGCAATATTTCGACTAAAATTCGTGCCGTTCGCTCTTTCTATCGTGTAAACTTCTTATGGCAAGTAAGAATGAAACGGAGTGCCGTCTCCGGATCAGGAGTATCGCCTGATTCCAAACAAGCACGTGGCGACATTTTAAATATGGCGGCTTCTTCTCCGCTTAACGAGGAAGCTATTCAGGAGGAAATAGAAGAGCCAGACATGGAACCAAATCTCAAAGACATCCACAATCTTCTAAAAAACATCCAAGGCGCTATTACTGCGATTCAAGGCAATATTGCAAAGTTAGCCAAGGACAACAACAAACTGTCAAGTGAAGTGGCTGAACTTCGAAAGGACATCGCGAAGAATAACGGCGAAGTCGAAAAGCTAAAGAAAGAATTGATAAGCCAAAACAAATATGTCGCTTCTTTGGAACTGGAACTTGAACGTGTAAAAAAAGCTTCAAAGAAACAAAAGAGTGACATTGATGACCTGCAAGCGAACCTTGACGAGTTGGAGCAGTACTCCCGTAAAAACTCTCTCGAATTCCATGGCATTCCCGAGGATGTAGGTGTTACAACCGATGAAGTAGTTTGCAAGGTGGCTCAGGCGGTAGGCGTGGAGATGGAACCGGAAAAAATCGAGATTTCCCATCGCTTAAACAGAAAAAAAGGAATCAAGCCAATAATCGCCAAATTTGCTAATCACAAGGACAAGGCAAAGTGTTACAAGGCGAGAATTCGTCTAAAAGATGTAACTCTCTCCACCATCTTCCCGAGCTACTCGGGAACAAGCCTGGCCGATCAGCGTATTTTCATTAACGAAAATCTAACGGGGTACCGAAGCGAGATGATGAAACTGGCTATTGAGAAAAGAAGAGACGGGAAGATTCTAAGCACTTGGTCGCTCGACGGGAAGCTATTCGTCAAAACTTCTCCCACTGGAAGACCAAGACAAATGTTTTCGATCGACGACGTCAAGGAACTTTGACAATTCAACCATCCTGTCATTATTGGCCTCACTTTTACCGTAGGGGGAAATGTAAGTTACTAATCAGTATAGATTAATTTTGTCTTCGTTGGGTAGGTGATACAGAGTTGAGTAGTTCAGATTATCGCCCCCTGAGTTGTAAATTAATTGTTCCCCGTTACGTTACGGTTCTAATGTTATTGTGTTTTCTACTTGGAACTTTGTTTAATGTATATAGTTATTGTACACAATTTCACTCCTCTGTGATCTGTCTTAGGCAGATTCGGTGGGATTTGTTTCGGTTTAATTCCAGCGATCGATTTGATTCTGACCGCATGAAACAAAAAAGAAAATTATCGGAAACCGGTAGTTCTTGTAATGTGTCGCGCGTTCTATTTTATTGTTTTGCTATGTTTTGTTTTGTGCTACCAAAGATGCATCGAGTTGCAAATGAGCAATATTTTTTTTGTAATACATTCTATATTCCTTTCCTTAAACGATTATGGTAGCTCCAAAATGTAATTTTATAACTTTAAATGTTAGAGGTATAAGAAACCGTGTCAAAAGAAGATCCATCTTTAGTTATTTGAAAGATCAAAATTGCCATTTTTATCTCTTGCAAGAAACTTTCTCAGAACCAAAAGATGAACTTGCATGGAAAAATGAATGGGGAGGTGACGTTTTCTTCTCGCACGGATCAAATCACAGCAAAGGTGTTTGTATTCTTGTGAACCCTTCTGTTGTCGTAAACGTAGAAAACAGTTACAAAGACATTGACGGTCGAATTATTGCAATAGATGTAATTTGCAGGGGTGTAAATCTATCTATCTGTAATGTGTATGCTCCTACCAACCGTCAGTCGCAAGGAAAATTCTTGCAGATTCTTAACGAATTTATGACTTCAAATTTAAACATCACACAGTTAATTGTAGGTGGAGACTGGAATGCTACGTTAGATAGCATTGACAAGAAAGGTGGCATAAGTTGGAAACCAACGGCTTATCGGAATGGTATTATCTCAATGATGGAAGAACTGGATCTAATTGACATTTTTCGAAAGCAAAAACCCCATACAAAAAGTTTTTCATATGAGTCTAAATTTTTGAAAGTCAAATCGCGAATCGATTATTTTCTTATAGCAAAACACCTCACTCAATACGCCCACAACGTTGAAACAAAGACTGCAATCACTCCAGATCACAAAGCAATCAAACTCAGTTTAAAGTTATCCCAGGTGTCAAGGGGCCCAGGATTATGGAAATTTAACAACTCACTTTTAAAAGACAACAATTACTTGACTCTAATTACAGACAGCTATCCAATCATCAGTGAGAAATATGCCAACATAGTTGACAAAAGACTAAGATGGGAACTGATTAAAATGGAAATTAGAAGCATCACTATTTCTTTCGCCGCTCGCAAAGCAAAAGAATTTCGCAAACAAGAATCCGACCTTCAAAAGCGCTTAGACGAAATCGACAAAAGTATAAGCAACAGTAGTGATAATCAAAATACCGAAGACAAACTGAAAGAATATGACAGGTTAAAAAATGAATTAAATCGCCTCTATGAAATCAAGGGCAAAGGCGCAATTTTTCGCTCCAAAGTGAGATGGGTTGAACTAGGTGAAAAGCCAACCAAATACTTTTTCAACATGGAGAAAAAAAATTACAATAAAAAAGTTATATCGGAACTCAAAAGGTCTGACGGAAAAATTATTGTCCATGATCAGGATATAATGTCTGATATCCAAACCTTTTATGAGAATTTGTACAGCTCGAATATTGACCACAGTAGTAATGTTTTTACTGACTTTGGTAGCGATTTACAATTCGCGAAATTATCTGATGAGGAGAAGACAAATCTTGATGGCGAAATAACGTTAGAAGAGTGTGAGAAAATCTTAAACACCTTTCAAAATGGGAAATCGCCAGGGGACGATGGTTTTACAGCCGAGTTCTATAAGCAATATTTCAGCCTCCTAGGTCAGGATTTGGTAAATAGTCTAAATGCAGCTTTTGATTTCGGCGAAATGTCTGTGTCCCAGCGAAGAGGAGTTATCACGCTTCTACCCAAAGAAGATGCAAATTTGTTGTTTTTGTCAAATTGGCGTCCAATAACGCTATTAAACGTAGACTATAAGATAGCGTCAAAAGTTATCGCTAAGAGGATAGAACGCGTTTTACCATCTCTTATCCATCCAGATCAGACCGGTTTTATGAAAGGGAGATACATAGGACAAAACATTAGGCTTATAAATGACATAATCCAGCAAACTGAGCTACAAAAGATCCCTGGGATACTGCTACTTCTAGACTTTCAAAAAGCATACTGCTCTCCCTGGGATCTGCTCTTCAGACTTTCAAAAAGCATTCGATACCCTAGAATGGTCTTTTATTCAAAATACCCTCAACCTGTTCAACTTTGGTAACGGCATTAAAAAATGGATCTCTACGTTCTATACGAACTCTGAGAGCAGCGTCTTGAACAATGGTTTTTGTACAAACTATTTTAAATTGTCGAGAGGGGTGAGGCAGGGTTGCCCCTTATCACCGTATCTCTTCATCTTAGCTGCAGAAGTTCTTGCCACAAAGATCCGACAAGACAAAACTGTCAGAGGTATCACAATCTTTGGAACAGAGTCGAAAATAAGTCAATTCGCGGATGACACATCAGCCTTTTGTGATAATTTATTATCTGTCCAAAACTTGATTGCAATAGTTAACGATTTCGGGACATATTCAGGTCTGAAACTAAACACTTCAAAAACCAAAGCGATATGGTTAGGCCCATGGCGCAATAGGGAAGATCAGCCCTTCAATCTAAAATGGACAAAAGAACCTGTTAGAACTCTTGGGATCTTTGTTTCCTACGATGAAAATGGGAATGAGAAAAGAAACTTTACGCTTAAGGTTCGAAAGCTTAATACTAATCTTGATATTTGGAGATCAAGGAATCTCAGTTTATTTGGAAGGTGTTTGATAACAAAAAGTCTCGGCATTCCACATTTAGTATACTCCACTTCAATGTTAGTCATCCCCTCGGAAACTGTCTCTTCAGTTACAACCTCTCTATTTGACTTTATCTGGTGTAAAAAACCGGACAAAGTTAAAAGGCAAGTCATGTATCAAGACTATGTTGACGGAGGATTACGTGTGCCAAATATGGAGGTAATAGCTAAATCATTAAAACTTGCTTGGATTTCTAGATTTTTGATAACCGACGCGCTGTCAAGGAAGGAGAACTGGAAGGCAATTCCCTATCATTTTTTCAGAGAATACGGTGGTTTAAACTTTCTATTACGTTGTAATTACGATAAAAAATTTCTCAACCAGACTGATATACCTCCTTTTTACAAACAGGTATTGTGGTACTTTTTAGAACTTAAAACCCTGTATGAAAGTGACAATGGACAAGAAATGATACTGTTCAATAACAAAGAAATTCTCATTGGGAATAGGCCGATTTTTCTGAAAAGCTGGTTTGAAGAAGGAATTGTCTCTATCCAAGATATTCTCAGCGAGAACGGAAAGTTTTTATCATTTCAAGAATTCAAACAAACATACACAATTAAGTGCAACTTCTTAAATTATTACCAAATCATATCTGCAATTCCGAAACATCTAGTAGAAAGAGCAAAACATGCTCAATTAAATAAGTCACTCTTTCTTGATAGTGTGAATTTTCAATTGTCACCTACAATATCGATCGATCTTACGAAAACAAAAAACAAAGACTATTACTGGCTTTTTATAAAGAAAAGTATTCCCAAAATAACTGCACTTAGTAAATGGGAACGAGATCTATCATCAAATGATATTCATTGGAAAAACTACTTTAAGCAAATTAAATTTATGTGCAAAGAGAACAAACTTAAAGAATTTTACTTCAAACTTGCTCATAGGATACTTGTCTCCAAAAAGGAACTTCACCTCTTTGGAGTATCGAACAACTCGGACTGCACCTACTGCGGCCATCCAGATTCGATAAGTCATACTTTCATCGACTGCCACCTTTCTAAACAATTCTTTCATAAAGTTTTACAACACTTCAATGAAGAAAACGGCACCTCCTTTACGCAAAGTGATGAAGAACTACTCTTTGGTAAATCACTAAATTCTGCTCAACTGCAACGACACTCTCTAAAAAAGAAATTAAATTACTGCATGTTATTAGCTAAGTATTACCTTTACAATCAGAAACTTAATCAAATAGAGCCTGGGGTAATTGAATTCGTTAGGAAACTTAATTTTAAATACCGTGTAGAGAAATTTATATAAAAATTTAGACTAGTTAAAAGTATTTGTTAGTAAGTTAGGCTTTATCGGTTAAATTGTGTAACTTGATGTATTTTTATCTTCTTTTTTTTTTTTTTGTAACTGTGTTTTTTTTTTTCACTTTCTCAGTGTAACGTGTGATATTAAATAAATGCATTAAAAAAAAAAATCTTTTGGCAGGGGAAGGAGGGAGGAAAGTTGTTGTAAGAGGCATTTGAGGGATCTAAATCAGTTTGAAATTAATATCTTTTGTGAAGTTTGACATATGGGGTATCTCAAATTGAGAAAATTGAGACAATTTGGGATGGCTTTTTTGGCACTCCTGTCTGTTAATTTTGAGACACTACTTTTTTAGCAATTTCTTATGAAGCCTCCTACTAATTTATAATATTATTAGTTAATTGTAATTCAAGTCAAGTTCATGATCTAAATGAAAGCTTCAATACAAATCGGAATAATTCCAAGGTTCTAGCATTTTACTGCTAGGAAATAGGAGTTGTGTTACAATGCCCTAGTATTTTCATGCAGCATAGCCAATAAAAAGATGATGCGCAACAACTGTTGGTCAAAAGTTACACTACAATTGAGATACGAACCATAGGGCTTCACTTCAATGACTTGTTCTGCTTTCTGATCCTAAAAAAAAAAAAAAAATGAATGCCACAGGATCAGTTCAGGTTCAAGCGATCAATTAACAGCTGACCATGGTGTAAATTCTCATTAATTACCTCTGCTGCTGTGACAGAGATTTTCCATTCTCCCTCAACTGGCTGTGTGGAAAGGAGAAATTCCCTCTTGATCACACCTTGAAATTCAAAAGAATTGTATGTAACACATTAAACATAATGCAACAAAACAATTTTCACCGACATAGACATTTAGACAGCGAATCGCATCCACTACAATCACGTACATTGTAACGTAATTTATGTGTGTACTGATCGGGAAATAAGAAGACCATGTCACCTTCTACGTGTATGACAAACAAGTACATGTACAAACCTGATTGGCTGTTAAGATTGACCCAGTGTGCCATTTTGTTACCATTGGGATCCTGAAATCATAATACAGCAAAAAAAATGCAACTTAGAAAGAGTATTGAGAAAAACAATCAGTGACTGAAGAATTACTATAAAAACAACCTCAGTGATGAAAAATCTTAAATATTTGTATTCTTCAAGAATTCACAGAAACTAAATATTATGAATTAATTATTCACAAAGTCAACCATCAATCTTCATCACTTACCAAGATGTCCACTGTCAACTGATTGAGAAAAGCAAACGTCAAATTAAAAAATAATAATTAATAATGATACATTGGCCATCTATATAATACGTAGCCTACAATACGTGTACATATCTCTAATCACAGTTTATTTTACGCTACATGTATGTGAAATGTAACACTGTTACAATTATTGTAATAAGTAACTATTATTTATTGTCTTTACTCATAATGATGTATTAAAATAATCTTGCATGCATTGGTCGACAAAACGTCAACATTTTTCCATGGTCTACACTCTAAACTACTTATAGACCATAGAAATGATGCCATGAAATATCCAACACTTTACAGTGAAACCACTTGCCTGACAGCTCATGGTTCCTCTTGAGTTTTGAACATTTTATGATGTTATTTCTATGGTCTAAAAGACTGTACAACATGAAAAATGCGCTCAATTTGTTAAATAGCTTGCATCAACTGACCTAAAGTCAGGTCTACTATCGTTTTGACATATAATTTTAATAAGCAAACATTTAAGGCACATCGAAATACAATGATACAAATTAAATTATTCTGACTTATTATAACATACAACACTCACATTGCCAGTGTAAACTTTCAGGTTTGGATGCACTCCAAAGATTCGCATCAGAACTAATAAAAAGAAAAAGAATAGATTCAAATGCCATACAGTGTATGACACAATGTAAACCTGGTCCAGGTATTTAAAAAACCTCACAGCTTACACGAGGCTATGTCATGGTAAATTCCGACAAGCGACACGGCTCAGAAAAGTAGCGACAGCAAATAAAATAAAAACCCGACAAACAACAACCCTTTTGGGAAAACTTAAATTCCAGCAAGGACGAGCAATTTTCCTTTGATTCAACTACCAACAGCGTCGGGAAGTGCGATAAAACAGCGATAAGGGAAATTTTTAAATTTAGACAAGCGACACGGGATCCCCCTGGCAGGGCCTCTTACACTGTACAAGTGATGATCAAGCCACTGAAAAATCTTGTGCCATCCCAAATTTGTTCATAAGCTTATGTTGAATGTTACTGTTACAAAATAATTTTAATTTTTAGTTTATCAGATACAGTCCAGCACAATTTTTATTATACAACAATTTTTATCTTTTTACCATTTTGCCCTGGTTTGTATATGGCTTTGTCAGTCTGTATGTAGATAGTGAAGCCCTTTTCCATGAAACGGATATATCTCAGTTCAGAGAATTTGACTCCTCCTGTCCCATTTACAGACAACTGATACTGAACAGATGTAAAAGCCACACCATGGGGGATCTGAATAAAAGAAAAACAAAAGTCATTTTGATGACAAACGTGTACCCTAAATCAATAAATATGGATGTCCATGTATGATACACCATTTGAAATGTTTCGATCACAATTAGTCATAAAACATGTCAACAAATAATAAAAAAGTAATGGCCTTGAAAGATATTGCTTTAAAACGTAAAAAGAAAAAGGTTTAAAAATGTGTGAATCTCCGTATATAGTAGGTATACCCCTAAACTATAGCTTTTTGTGCAGCTCTCAGTGTTGTGGTTAATTTCAGTTATGTTGCATCTCACATACGTATCAGGGAAAAAAGTTTCAAAAATTATAGGGGTGGTCAATTAAGTCACAAACAGGGGGGAAGAGCATGTTTTCAAAATCTCTCCAAGGGAATCTTGGTGGCAAAAATTCAAATTGGTCAGAAAAATATTGACCAAGTTATGACCTCATGTGCCAAATGGCACTATCGTGGCTTAAAGGGTTAATTTTTATTGTAAAATTCATTAATTATTCATGAGTGTGCAAACCAATCCCAGCACAGTATTCAGATCCCATGTACACAACTGTAAACCCCAATACAAATCAAACAGTAGATAATTTTAACTTTTGATACAAACTCCTGCTCAGCTAATTAGTATTCATTAACTTTCGATACAGATCTGTACTGATTCGCATAACAATACTTTGCATTCAATTTATTGTTTTCATTTCATTTCCTTCTGCATGGGCGTTTACAATGGCACCACTGTAAACGCTCCCGCTCATATTTTTACTTAAAAATAAAATTTTATAATACTGATGAAACACTGAACATTTCGTCATCTGAGTTTCTTTTTAATTCCACCTTCTATGAACACAACATTTTGGGTGCTGAGACTGTTGTATCAGCATGGAATTTTATTTTGGAAGTTGTCTTTTTGACTTAAATTTTCTATTGCTTTGAGGCTGGAGTGGTTAACCTTGGCATGGCTCCCTCCCCTGCCGCATGTGCTCAAGGGGGGTACTCGTCATTTCAAGTGACGGGGATGATCGAATGTCGGCAAAAGTCAAGACCCAAAAAAAAACCTAGGGCTTCTAACATAACCCAAAAAAATCCCTTGATCAAAAATTGCCCTCTCAAAAATCAACAACAAAACACCTTTGTTTGTACTTTATTCGCAGAACTACAAAGCCAAGGCACTACCACGAATCTTCAGATTGTTTTTAATACCCAAAAACATCCCTAATTAAATAAAAAAAATACTTGTCAAATTTTCCTACCCAAAAAATCACGGAATCGAAAATTTCGAACCCAGAAAATCCTTTGATCATCCCCATCACCTGAAATCCCGAGTACCCCCCTGGGCGCATGTGAGAGTTAAATATACATCATGTTTTTGCATAAAACACTGTAGCTACATTGCTACCTACATCCCTATACCTGTAATGTCATTTCTTTTGAGGGACCTGCAAAAAGACCAAAAGCAGTTTATTATGAACAAACATGTAAAAATACACCGGTATATTGCAGCATAACAATTAGACTACAAGTCCAAGTTTCTACAAGTGAACAGTTGAACAAGGTGCAGCTAAGTTGACTATTGTTCATAGAAAACGAGGGTGGGTAGTCTAATTATTGTTCAGTAGAGTTGCTGTCACACTGTGTCACTGTCGCATTTCAGTGTCATAATGATGTCGCTTGTCGCTGTTAAAATGTTCACTGTGTTGCCCTTGGAAGGCCTAGCAGTAGAAACTCTTAAGGATTGCAGTCAGATAACACCTATTTAATATGTACTTTTAAGCCAAAAATCAAGAACAATATTGTTCCTTTAAAGATGAGAGCAACAAGCACATTTATCATGCCCTATCAGTGAAAAGAAGCCAATTGGAGGACCAGTTAGATTAGGGATATCCAAAAGAACATGACTGAGTTCCTACTTATCACGTTTTTAAAATAACAGCTACAGTGCAGATGTTACATCACCATACTACACTGTCTTGTAACAGTTTTGATGGAAATTTATAGGTTTAAATTACATTGTATACATAATTTATTCTAGAGCTTACCTTTGCCAAATGTGTCACTCTGACTAACAATCAATCTTTTCTGCTTCTGATCCATAATGCCAGCTGTTATATCCACTGGAAGAGTGACAGCATTACTCAGTGCCACTCGAAGTCTGAAAGGCTGCCCTGGTCTGAAGACGCTGGGGGCCGTAATGAAGTAGGTGCTGCAAATGAAACATTAAATACAGTTAAAGCTCTCTAAACAGACACTCATGTAAGCGAACAGCTCTACTTACGGCCACTGGCACCTTGTTTGAAACCCCATTTGAACTCCCATACAAACTATGTATTTTTACATTCTCGTAAGCAGACATTCCCCGGGGGGGGCACCCGGTATATTTTTGGGTGGGTGTGTGCCGCTGGGAATTTGAAGCCCTTACCCTATACCAGACCATGTTCAGCTGATTTTTGCAACCCTATACTAGACTAGACACTGAAAATCCCTACCCTATCACATTCCCTTAATTAAGCAGCAGACATTTTCAGAGATTACATTTATTTGTACGACTAAGACTTTTTTTGTTTTTAAGCTCCCATAAGTGGACACCCCAAAGAAAATCCCATTAACAACCTTTGTATCTTGCTTTTATCAATCAACTTCACATCGCCGTTCGTCACAATGATTTTGCATGATGTCAAGATTGTGGCAGGCAAAAAGCAAGGAACATGAACCAAAATACAAACATGTACACAGTACAAATACAGTGCAGGGAAAAATTACAGTGCTTGACTGATCGTGAGTAAAGCAAATCCAATAGAAATGCGTTTGGTCTGAGTGGTTTGAGAAATCAGGATTACTCAGTAAAAAAACATTTATATGCCTAGTCACATTTTATCATATTTTTTTAGAATTGCGAAATTCGCGAAATTAAAGTGTCACGAAAATTTCATGTAATAAGGTAGCTATGCATGTAACACTGAAAGTGGTTGTATTGGTTGTGTGGTTGACAAGACTGATGAAGTTTGAGTGCTTTGAAAGCCTCCCCTAAAGACCTCATCATCTCTCATATGCTCTCGCCAACTTTTTACGTGCTCGAATCAATTTTTCATAAGAGTTGAAGAGAGTGTGACGAAATCTCATTCATATTTGGCCCAAGTTGATGATACCGTATTTACTTGAATATGCGCCGCGGCGCTTATTAAATTTTTCGCGCCTCAAGTGCGGCGCTTATTTAAAATTTGGACGCCACAACGAATCCAATCTTTTTACAGTAATTGAAAATAGCGTCTTTTGATTGTCAGTATTCTTCATTGCTAAAGAGAGCTGTGGCACTAGCTGTCCTGGCAAAGTTTGCGGTCTTCATAACATTTAGAGCACTACGTATTGTAAGAATGTTGAATAGAAAACTAATGGACGACAACCACTTTTAACTGCAAAACCTCGTTTTTGATAGAAAGAGTGTCCAAGTTTGTTTTAGAGTTGCTTTGTAGTGCTGTTTTTAGTTAAATGAAATTCCTCGAATAAGCGCCGCATCGCGACTGCGGCGCTTATTCGGGGGCGGCACTTATTAAGTTTTTGGTCTTAAATGTGGCGCTTATTCGAGGGCGGTGCTTATTTGGGGGCGGCGCTTATTCAAGTAAATACGGTAGTCAATGAGAGTTGACGATAACATCCTTGTTTGGCCTGGGCTTTTAAGCATCAGATCATTTGCCTGGTCTAAGCTTCTTTAAGCTTCTTTTAGCAGTTGCAAAATTATAAAGACAATACATACACAATACAGTATTGGTATTGGTAGCATTATCAGTGATGCTATTATCAGTCCATCAAGCTCTACATAATTAAGTTTACAGTTATACATTAATTAATTTCACGCCTCAGAAAGGAAAATACATGTATTAAACTATCAGCTTCAACTGAGGTTAGACAAGTACAGGGCTACAAATATCCAAACTTGTGTAATATAAGCCGTGTACGGCAGATAACAGATAAGAGGCCCTGTTAGGGTAGGTATATATACATGTCTCATGATGATGTCAGAAACAGAGCAGAAGTTTCTCAAAATTTTAATTTCCAAACCAATTAAAAAGACGTGAGTAAGCTCCGTACACAGAGCAGGTATTTCTCTGGTATTTTCAAAAGCAGTTAATTTTTTTAATGTCGCGACCAATTAAAAACGAGCAGGAGTTTTAAATTTTTCGACCTATTCTGATTATAAAACGACGTGACACAGAACTAGTACACGGAGCAGGAGTTTCTTGTGCATTTTGAAAAAGCGTTTAGATTAATTTAATTATTTGACAGATTAAAACAAGACGTGCCTAACTGAATTGCGGAGACGTGAGTAACCTACATGTAGGTACACAGAGCAGAACTTTCTGACTCTGAACTAAGAACACAAAGCAGTTTTTCATGCATTTTAAGAGAGCCGTTAAAATTAATTTAATTTAGTTCCCTGAGGAACTTAGTGCATGCCCTGAATGCTGTTGACGCAAGGAATTTGTAACTACATCAGTTCGCCGTCGAACATTTTTAAAACCGATAAATTCGCCTAATGGTCGTTCCTCGCCATATTATTAGTTTTACTTCTTCCATTTAAACGCAGTGTCGCTTGTCGAAATTTATCCTAACAGGGCCTCAGATAAAGGAAGCACGAAAAGCAGAATTCCAACTCCGATCTCAATATAAGATTTAGTTCTAAAACAAGCCTTAAGTGCTAACTACTCACGGTAATTAGCACTTAAGGAGTCACGGTCAGTTTTGACAAACTATATCGGAGATAAGCTTATTCGTGCAAAAATTTCGAACCTTCCTGAAAAAACGTGCTCTTTTTACTTCCCATCCAAATGACCCAAATAAAAATCCTATTAATGTTATGTTATAGTTAATGTTTAAAATGTATAGTAAGCTTTTTTAAAAATACACTTTCGTTCAAGAATGCATTTTGATTATTAAATCTTACTTGTTTACTTCGCCCGCGGCCAGAGATAATGCAGTGCAAATCGCGACGAGGAAAAACATTGTTGCAGCTTCGTATCTCGGCGACGATTTAGACCTATGTGGAAAGAAAAAAACGTTTAAAATGAGAATTATAATAGTCTACCACTTGCAAATTAATATTTCACACCGAAATGAGCTGTCTCGTATAAGAGAGTTCGATTTTAATCCTGCATGCATGCATGACACAAAAATCAGCAGCTGCGCTGCGAAGAAATGGTCAAGAATCGATCGAACAGAGAAAAAATATCTGTGAACGAATCCAGGGGAACGAATAAACTGACAATGTGTAAAATCAAACTGAATCTCACCAATTCTCGGTCAGTGCATTGGAAAGTAGGCAAAACGAATGTGTCGAAACCTCAAATTCAGCTGCACAAATTATAATTAACTGCAGGATCACAATTTCACACAACTTGTTATGCAGTTCAATGAGTTCATCCGCTTGCTGCGTTCGATTTTTATGCAAATGGCGCCAAGTTATGACGTCACTACAGAGGTCTCCGCGGGGGAGAGGGAAAAACCCGGATTACATAGGATTACGTTTGTTTTTGTGCAGGGGCACTAAAAATTTCTTTTTGTTAGAAAATTCGCACCAGTAATATAAATGCTTTGTAATGTAACAACAAGACAGCTTGAAGTCTATGAAAAGCCTTTAACGCTTTCAAAAACATCTGCGTAGCAAGAGAGTTAGATACCGTAGTAAATTCATTTTTGCGAGGTATTCCAATTTAACATACAAAGGCTTTAAAGAATGTGCCAAATAAGCACATATTCGTTCATTTATCATCCATGAAATATTATTGGTTGTGTACGTGGGTGTGTAAGCAGCACTTTCATAGACCAACTGATAGTTTTTGTTATACTTTACTGACACTTAACAAAATTTTTCAAGTGGTTATTAGTTCCGTTCACGATCTATTTTTCACCAAATCTGCCGGCAAGCACGGCACGCACTTTTTTCTGAACATTTAGCTGCTCTTGATTTAGTTCCTACTTGTGATTAGATCATTTTCAAATAGAGGTGATTTCTTGTGTTAAAACAGACTTGCAAAACAAAACTTCGTGACGTTTAGCCTGCGTTAGCTGGAGCCTGTGTAGTTTTTGAGCGCAGGCTAGCTTCGTGACGGGAAAGTAAAAAAAAAACCTTGAATGGTTCATAACACCCGGCCTATCGTAGATTGACATCCGTTACAATCAGGTCCATTAATCAAGCCATTTTTTTTTTTTTACTTTCCGGCATTTGTGAATCTCGTTAACCGCGCAAAACGAAAACAAAGGCTGGCTGTTGCTTTCATTTTTCTGCGGAAATTAATCCGTACGTATTTCCTTCATTTACCTATTTACAGCTATCTTCTGCAATGATCACAATTATGTTCCAGCCAGCTGTAGCTAGCTGTCAGCTGAGCACGAATAAAACCAGTGGGAATTAGTCCAAGAAGTCCATTTGTCTTTATAAATTTAGCGTATTTTTGTATTTGTTTTTTGTGTTTTGGCGTATTTTTGTATATCTAGTTTTCTGTGTCGTCAATCTCTGGCCTCACAGGCAGGACAATCCGGCACCTGGCGGCGCGGGCGGCGCGAGTATGGTGTCGTGGGCGGATTTTTAGCCAATCACTGCGTAGTATGCACCACGCAAACTTCGACTCAAGTGAAACGCTCTAAACTGAAAATCGTTATTTTAGCTATCATTATCACCATGTAGGAAATTCAGTCTGATCTCCAAACGTTCTAGCTGAACAGCTGTGGTTTTGTAAACAAAAGAGTGGTATCTAGCTCAGGAAGCTCATTTATTTTCCAGCTTTTCACCTATGTTTATCTTGGCTACTTATGCAAACCTCAGTAAAACTGAGAACGAACGAAATAAAAATTCTCTCCAACTATGGGGGGGGGAAAAAAAAGGGGGGGGGGGGGAATTTTTTTCCAGAAGGGCCAAAAACCGGGAGGGGGGCATAACCGAATTTACGTACTCTCCCAACGGCGTCTGCCCGGCATAATTCTTCTTTTTTTATAATATGATCGATTTGGCACCTTATTTGTTTGTCGCCCAATGATTTATGTTGTTTTTAAAAGATTTAGCAAGTTCTGTAATTAGAGACAAATTTTTTCGTTTTTTTTTTTTTGATTTTTTAAAGGAACCGTGAGCCGGCGGATTGGCGATCTCAAACAATACTAGGGTAGCGATTTTTTTTTTTAGCTTTTTTCCCTACTGAACTGTGCATGTCAGTTTGATAAATACGGCCATGGATGGCCATCAATTAATGAGGCCCTGCTAGGGTAAATTCTGCCTGTTCCAGGCGTTCGGTTGTTGGGGCGGCGCGGGCGGCGGCGAAAAAATGGGGGGGACCCCGCCCCCCCCCCCTCCCCCTCATTTTTTTTTTTTCGCTCGCCGTTTTTCGCGCTCCCCAACTAACCGAACGCCTGGAACAGGCTAGAGTAAATTCCGACAAGCGACACGCTTGTGTCGCGTTCAAGCAGCGAGGAACGAAAAGAAGGCCTTACTGAAAATAGCGACAGCCAAGGAAAAAGTTAAATAAGACAACTACGGCAAATCTCTTGGATTCTTAAACGTTCGACGGCGAACTGATGTTGTCACAAATCCCTGGTTCGTCAGCATAAAGGGCTTGTTTTTAGGTCCCGCAGCTTTCAGGCAGAAAGCTATCAAGTCGAAAAGTGGTTAAATACGGCAATCAACAAAAACGTTCGTTGATTCGTTGCTTGTCCTACCCACTAGTGTGACTAGTATTTCTCTACAAAGGGTACAATCTGGTAGATCCTTATTCGTTATGGCTGTGGCTGATCAAGACGTCATAAAAACCCAGAGCGGGAATATTGCTGCTCTTATCTGGCAACCAACTAACAAAGTGTTAGCAAATAAGACAAAAAAGCCCGGATGTCCAGCCGAGCGAGATGCAAAACGACCCTTTAGCGTTGAAAAAAAATCACATATATGTAGAAGAAGAGATTTGTTGAACAATTTGACTATAAAACGTTGCGATAAAATAGGTTTAAAACATTTTAAACCAAGATGGTTTTAACATTTTCTATTTTATCGCATTGATTTATAGTCTTTTATATATTCACTTTGTCAGTCCAAAAATAATGACCCGTCCGAGAAGATCCAGAAGTTGATGGAGAAATAGTTTTAGTTTTCGAAATTTCATTTCGGATCAGCTGAGAACTAATTTTGTTAGTCGAGAAAGTTTCATCGGTGAAGAATAAAAACAGTTATAAAAATTCCTTGATGAAATGCCCAAGAAACTCCTGCTCTTGTGTACTCAAGCTAGTCATGTCGTTTTTTAATCTGTCAAAAGATTAAATTAATTTTAACGGATCTTTCAAAATGCACGGGAAACTTCTGTTCTGTGTACTGGGTTCAGAGTCACGTCGTTTTCTTAAAAAAAAAACGCGTCTTAACCGCAAAATAAAGTGCCCGAGAAAACTCCTGCTCTGTGTACCTAAGTTAGTCACGTCGTTTTTATTTTTTTTGGTTGAGGAATTAAAATACCTGAGAAACTCCTGCCTTGTGTATTAGTTACCCACGTCCGTCTTAAGACGAAATGACGGAATTCCGACAGCGACATGCAAACCATTCTTAGTAGCGACATAACAAGCTTTGAAATTCAGAGAGACGGGAGACATTCATACCTACCCTATCAGGGCCTGATTAATATTAATTTCTACACTACGAGTGGTCCACTTGGCTCCCTTGGTTCAAAATGCGAATAGATTATTAAAGATGTAAAAATTCGCCCTGCGAGTACTCCTTATTTTGCTTTATTTAACTGGCGGCCAGCTGTCAAAAGTTCCGGATCCGGCTTAGCCTACGGCCAGTTTACCCTCGGCTCCCTAGACTGCTAAACTTCGCCGCGGTCAAACGTCTCAGGCAGGTTTTCTTTCCATTTCGCCGTTTTTTGTTCAAATTGAAGTGTTATTACGAGCAAGGATAGATAAAAATAGTTGCCGAATGAAATCATAATCCCATTCCCTCAGGTAAACCAGTGTTTTACTTTTTAACGGTTTCGCATCCGAACCAAAGGTGCTTTGACAAATGGCGCCGACAAGTCCGCATATCGCTATTTTCAAACACGTAGAACTTTTTTAGTAAAGCTCCAAAAAACTTAGTAAACCCTTAGGATACCGGTTATGTATCGAACTTTGAACTGTGAAAATTAAAACCTTATCTTTGCAGTACTTTTATTATTTTTTGCATATTTCTGTCGTTTGACCGCGGGGGGGGGGGGGGGGGGGGGGGACTGCTCAACAGTCGTTCTAACTTAGCGTCTAACTTAGCGTCTCTCCCCAGTCTCACTCACAGTATGACATTGGCTCCAGACCTCTCACTCTCGTTCGAAGACCGAGCGCGTTCGCAAAAGATACGACTGATTTGCAGTCTATCGGCTCCCATGCTTGCTTCGCAGTTTCAACCTCGTTCTCAGGGCTTTTCCCTTGTTAATTTGCCCGTTCCAAATTACCAAGGGAAAGCCCTGGGAACGAGGTTGTCGCAATTTTTAAAACCCGTTTAATTTCCTCTTGTCTCTGAGTCTCTGTCCTAAAATATTGGCTCGATTTCCGCCGCCTTCTCGGGTCCGGTCATTGGGATGACCGCAGGCTCATATTCCCGAAAAAATACACCCTCCCGAATATTAGCCTGTGTCAGGAGCCCATGACTGCCTGTGTACAGCCGTCCCGCTCCCCGATTTTTTTGAGGGAGCTGGACGGCTGTACACAGGCTACCGAATATTAGCCCATGAGTATTTAGTTATACTTTAGCTCTTACAGGAATGTATAACTATTCCGATTATAAGCCCCCTATTGTTTGAATTTAACGTTGTTAGATGAAAACTCAGAGTGACTGTACTGTAAACTACTGAATAGGACTTTTTTTTTGGGGGGGGGGGGGGTTCATATCTTTATGTTTAGAGAGTTTTACTTTGTGGTATTCTTGTATGCACCAATAAACTTGAGTCACAGTAACCGGGTCTATCCCGTCCAAACTGAACCGTCTGAACCCAAACATTTTTTAAACGCAAATATTCGTCCGAAAATCAGCCCGGAATAAGACCCCTTATATATAGCTTCCCCGAAAATAAGCGCACCTGATTTTAATTTTGAAACGCAAACAGTTCCATCCAAATAATCCCCCCCCCCACCCCTCACTCCCCGTTTTTAAACTCTCCCTGAAAATATGAACCCGCCTGAAAGGGACGTAAGTCGAGCGCATATTTTCGGAGTTTTACGGTATAATTATTTTTCGCTGTGTATAACTGTTTAACAATTGAGTTCAATACAGTATGCGCTAGCCTGCCTACGTGCGTTAGCTCACAGGCAGATTGCACCCGAATCGGTAATAGGTGATGTCATGTAAGGTATCATTTGGTGTCATCATATTTCATGACGTTCATATACCCCCACTGTCTGTCACGATCGCCGCAAAATGATCTTTTTATAAAGCGCGTATCCTCTTCAGTTGGGGTCTTGCGCAAAGCCCTCCTCCTTTATGCGGAGAGAAACTTAACTGCTGAGCAAATCCTACGCTTAAACTTGTGTACGAAACGCAAGAAGCTGTTGTGAGAAATTTTTTGCACCTTTGGAACCGAGCGACGTAACTTTCCAGGAAATCAA
Organism: Oculina patagonica; assembly: GCF_052425735.1. Lineage (NCBI taxonomy): Eukaryota > Metazoa > Cnidaria > Anthozoa > Scleractinia > Oculinidae > Oculina > Oculina patagonica. Next base: position 8,003,423 of record NC_135761.1, on the reverse strand, counting down.
GGTAAGTGACTTAGAGTAGCTTTGTACGGAGAGGAGCGTTTTAGACCCGGAGTTTAGACTAGCTTCGACTTGACTAGCTAACATGCAAGTATTATTAACGACTTTTAGAATAATCCTCATAGGAAATTCCTCTATAAGAGTACTCAATTCATGCGTGGCTGATTCTCGCTCGCGGCATTGGGCACTTCGCAATAGGTTCTTTACAATTTTGAGCTTCAGACTTCAAAGGCCGAAGGAGAAATAATCAAAATACAGCCGATTTGGAAACACAAGGAAAAAACATTTGTCAATTCCATTTTGCAGGGAATGGTGTTTCGTTCTGGGTCATGAACCCAGAAGATATTTGATTTGTCATGTTATCATTTTGACGCAAGCCGAGCGCCGCACCACGCTGCGAAGAGAGCATAATGTGGCACTGATATTGGATATCAGGCCGGTTTAATACTTCCCGGGAAATCAGTGCGCCTGAAATAACAGATTTAGTGCACAATGAAAACACGACCTATAAAATGCTAAGCACATACACAATCACCAATAAAAAAATGTATTGGAATCTAAAGAAGCGATCATGCAGTGGTGATGAAAGCTCTGAAAAAATAATCACATCTAGGTGTGATTTGTGCCCTGTTTGAAAGCCTTTCGACAGTCCTTCCATGTTATACTCAAAATATGAGATTTTGACCACTCTTAAAAATTTCGAGTGCATATATGCAATTAAGGTAATTATATCTCTTTTAGCCTGTCTGTGTAATTTCTGTTAATTTGCGCTGTGAACGATCCGCTTCCAAAAAAGTCAAGAATCAATGCCTGAGATACTGCCAATACTTAACTCTCAGCGTTTGCGCGAGAGTGATCGATAATCGGGCGATGCAGTGCTCGAACTAACGAAAGAAGGGCTGCCTGCAGTCTAAGCGGGTATTTTACGTGCAGTACGGACAAACTCGGGGACAAAACATTGAGTACCATGCAAGCTTCAGAAGCTTGGACGCTACCCTTATGGTGGATTTCCACTGACGCGTAAATTTTTACGTGCGTGAAAAAAATTAGAGACAATGTATGAACGGCCTGCGTAAACGTGTATGCAAGCCGTTCATACATTGTCTCTAATTTTTTTACGCACCTAAAAAATTACGCGTCAGTGGAAATCCACCATAAGTTCCGACAACTTGAAAATGACGACCCAGAATTTAGCAGTGAACGGGCTGGTCAGGTTGTTGTCGTTAATACATAACGCGCAATCATCTTTAAAAATGAATTTTATTCCCTTTACTCTTCTATTCAGCAAGCGCTTCCGTCGTTTCGTCTGTGTCGCAATCAAAATATCAAGTCTGGACTTTACGGGGGCGCTCCATTTCGGCTGCGACGCACAAAACGTGACGTAAAAGTTGAAATCGGCACCCGCCCTCCCACCCCTCCCACGTCCCCCAAAACTCTATGGAAACCTTGACAAATTGAGATTGTTACAGATGTCACATTTGCTTTGATTTCACCTGGAAAATTTCTGTGAGGAACAATTTAAACTGGATTTTGTCTGATTCAAACTCGTGGCAAAATTTGTTCAGAAATAAAATGTCGGCAGAATGAAGATTTGAGAGTGACGCATCGCAGGGCGTACGTTTCCCACTCATGTCACAAAACTAAGGCAAACGGAAACAATGTTTTGCAGTCATTCAAGGTCATCACTTTTCCCGGCTTAATTTCTTCTTCCCTTGTTACCAATTTTGGAAAAAAGAATTATCTTTAGCGAAGCAATAAATGTGGATATTTTCCCGCAAGGTTCTTTATGTTAAAATACAACGTTTAGTTTTATCTTTGTTATCTTTTAGCAGAAGAAAATACAAAGATAAGTGCGAGCCGCCTTTTACAGAACAGGTATGGAAACCTTTATGTATACGTACTAATTGTATTTTATTCAGTTATAATTTAAATTTTCGTTCTTCAAACAGAGTTTTCTTAGCACAATTTACTCGCTAAATCGTAATTAAGTTTATTGACTGACGATCAAGGAAAAAGAAAAGACAAAAATTGTAGGGGAATTAAATTTATTGTTGCTCATAGCGCAAGATATTCGGTAGGGTGTATAAATAATATTTGATCATAGGCGATATGGAAGACCAGATCTTCATAGAAGCTACGTATACACTTCTTCGAGTAGCAACGGCGCCGTTCGTTGTTGCGTTCGACGAAAGAAAACGAATCCCTTTTTTCGTGTGGTGTCCTCGGCACATACTGGTTGTCCTGCCTGTACAAGGGGAGATTTTGGAGTTAGCAAAAATGCCTCGCTTTCAGGTTATCGACCTTGATTTAATGCGCGTACACACCTTGACTCACCGCACACGACACCCGGGACACGACATCGCACATATCAACGTGGACCTTCACTGGAGCTTCGATTTGTATGGTTTACCCTACTGTTGGTAAATTAAATTTTACTAACTGTCCTTTCCATTTAGTCGTTATGTTTAGTCGTTGTCTCTAATTTTTTCACGCCGTAAAAATTACGCGTCGTGGAATCCACCTATGGTGGATTTCCACTGACGCGTAATTTACGTGCGTAAAAGGAAAGGACGGCGTAAACATTTACGCAGTCGTTCATACATTTTCTCTAATTTTTTACGCACGTAAAAATTACGCGTCAGTGGAAATCCACCTTTATGGTGGATTTCCACTGACGCGTAATTTTTTACGTGCGTAAAAATATAAACAATGTATGAACGGCTTGGGTACACGTTTACACAGGCCATTCATACATTGTCTCTAATTTTTTCACGCACGTAAAAATTTACGCGTCAGTGGAAATCTACCATTAGGGAGGTGTGTGCGACGTCTAAGTGAATACATTAAACGGGAAATTATCGCTTTTTTGACGGTGAATCACGTCAAAGAAAGCGCGTTCTGATCTAGCCATTGCGAGCAGACTCTCTATTCGGGGGCACGAACTCTTTCTTCGGGCGCCGAAGGCGCGCTCGCGCCTTCGGCGCTCTCGAAGAAAGACATTTACCGAATAGAGAGCTTGCTCACAACGCGTTACGGCCTGTGGTCACAAAATAAATCTATCGAGTTATTTGCGGAAAGTTTGCCTCAAAACAAATCTACCGGACTGTTTATATATGCGGCAAGTGTGCCACAAAAGATATCTACCGAATTGTTTAACTCGGCGGCAATTGTGCCACAAAAAGAAATCTACTGAGATGCTTAGTTCGGCGGCAAGCGTGCCACACTGTAAATCTATCGAATTTTTTTCAGTCTCGGCGGCTATTGCGCTATTCCATCATGTGTGATTTTGACACATGCCAAGCGAATTGTGTAGGTTATCTATCGCGTAAAGCGCCCGGATTTAAGGCGCACAAAATTGACTCGAACGCGCTCCGCTCATCTATAAGTTATATAAAGTAAGTTCCAGTAGCGGAGTTGATTGTGATTGTACCCATACATTATTTTCAGGAATGCCTTTCCGACTGTTGGTCGCCCTGTTCTTGTGCTTTGTACCCAGTCCTTGGGTGATCACCTCTGGATTACCCAGCATTCCTAATCCCAATGACAAGGCTGCGTTTAATCAGATTCTTCAAGCTAACATGGAGCTAGAGCGTGACGGTAAGACAAGTATTTGGTATTTGTTTATGTATAAACATTTCCAAACAAATAACAAGCCACTTCCGCAGGAGACATTTATTTAATTCACTCTTCTCTTCCGTTTCTGCACTCACCACGCAAGGTACAAATTAATCTGAAATCATGCCCTCCCTCCCTACTACTAAGCGTCAAAACGCCTGATCGCAAGTTAGGTACAAATTGCCTAAAAGCGGCGCCATATTCTGGGCGCGTTATGCATGTGATGACCCAAAGAAAAACAAAAAACAAAAAATCGCCTGCAATGGAGGATAGCTGGATGCTGGCACCTCTACTAAGTCTTTTCGCTGCTCCATTTCTCTTGACTCGGTTTTATTGCTTGCGTCTCACCGTGAGTAAGGAGACAATGATTGGCGATAAGTGCTTGGGATATACTCTGGAGGTCAACGCGACCCATGCAGGGTTGTAACTGGTCCCTATATCAGTATTGCATGAATAAATAAGCCCTGTATTCTGTCATGCATAGGATATTTTTTGAAGTAGTGTTGAGCAGCTGCAGTGTTTTGTTTTTCCTTGCTGTTTTTCTTGTTTTTGCCTTTTGGTTGTAACGCCCTCAATTTTTAGGAATTTCTTCGTGTTTGTGTGACTTGGACAGATTAATTTCTACGCATAAAACAAATCAGGCCGAAATAACAATAGTTACCCAATTAGCGTGAGACTATTTCACATGGTCCATCTTTCCAGGGCGGAAGCCCAAAGGATCGAATTAACGTGCACTTATCGACACTCCACCAGCTTTGAGGAAAGTGTGATACGGTGTAAGAAATGCACAAGCACAGTTTCTTTTCAACCGGTACGAACAGAAGTCTCGAAGAAGTCGACTATTTTTTCCCTTTAAATTTGCGTTCAACCGCCCAGATCCAATTTCGTCTGCGCGCGCTTTCTGGTGGCGGGAAAACGTGAAACAGAATTTCACCGATCTGCGGCCAGAACAACTGACCTAGGCTTCATTAATTTTAATAAGCATGTTTGTATTCAGTGAGGAACAGCTGTACGCAGGCTAGAATTAAAAGTAATTTGTGGACTCGGAAACGACTATTTGCAGAATAAGTCGGAAAACATGACAACAATAAGCTACTTGTTCCACCTTTTTAACGTCACAGAGTCTTATTCTTCTTCATCTGATCACGTGCAACTCTATGACGCACATATGAGAGCGCGCACTTAAAATCAACGAGGCAGCATGTGAGATGCCCTGTCAACGAAAAGTCTCATCCCTTGAATGGTGTTGCTAAACGTTTTAAGACTGCAATGTTTGATTGATTCTTTAGCCATACAGTTCGAATAAACCTTAATTTCACCGTAGTACTGACTGAAAATAGTTTTGAGTAAATTGCGCCATGATGTGTTGCTTATTCTGATGTGGCGGGTTTAATTGTCGTATAGTTTTTGAAAAAATTAGGCAATTTAAAGTTACATCTGGTTTCAGTTTTTCTTGTTCCAACACCACTCATATATAAAACTCCATTTTTATACGATTTCGAATTAAAAAAATGCGCTGCGATTTTACAACTATTTGGGTACAACTCTTTTCTAATACCTAGGCATCCTAGCACTTCACATCGTGATACTTTGTTTTTTTCCTTCCCTATTTCAAAAAAATTTTTTTTTTTTTTTCCCTAAAAAAAAAAACCGCTATAACAGGCGATCCTTGATTGTCTAAGCCGAGTACACGAGTACAATAGAAGAGCGCGACCCACAAATATGGAGCAAAACGACCGCAGCCACTTTGGTCCATTTTGTCTCTCGCTTCGACTTACAATTCAGTGTTAGCGCGCATCAGTATATTTTTACCCCAAGACCATTGTGAAACACTTTTGCGACTTCAAGAATCCCTACAAAACCCAACAGAGCTTCAACTGAAATAACATAACAGGTTGCAATTCTCTAAGAGTTTTTATTTATTGTACATATTCATAAAGACGGGTCGAGATAAGGAATGAATGTATCGCGTCTTGATGATAAAATTCAATCAGTTTAATTTCTCACAAAGATCTTTCACTACAAATCAATACAATGTTTATGCTATAATAAACTAGTTAATTCCGACACAAGTGTTCTTATGCATTTCCCAGTCTAAAGCCTGACAATTTTCGTCACAATATCGGGTAACTTTACAAGCTGCGCAGAAACACAACCATTCGCTTTCTTTGCCACAAGTAGCGCACTTTGGCGTACCTGCTGAAACAGAGTCTAGATTTCCATAAAGCTGCATGAGTTGAAATTCACTGCAAGAGTTGAGTTCGGCAATGGTATCATTCCTTGTTTCTGTCATGACTCTTTCAAGTTCTTGACTATTCTTTAGCTTTTCTTCACGAGTAACAGCTTTCAAATTATCGTCCTTCTCTCTTCTGACTTCAACAAGACATTGTCGTACATGCGTGCCAATGTCAATTAAAAGTCCTTCAGTTTCACTTTTCTCCCTTTTATATTCGTGAAGCAATTCCTCTTGTTCAGTCTTAAATTTCTTTCGCAGTTGTCTTCTCTCGCTGCTTGCTAATTTTTCAGCTTGTTTCGCGACAGTTTCTTCAAATGAAGACTGGAGCTCTGCAATGTTTTCCTTGAGTCGAGCTAGCATTCCTTGAACTTCGTTTACACCTTGTTCCATCATTTTGTCAAATTTAACAGTAGTTTTTGCCTAATCCAAAGAGAGTATTTCTTTGCTCGCTTGACAGCTTTAAAGCGTGTTTGTATTCAGCCTTTTTTCAGCGCGTGCAATAGGCCCAATAGTTATGTCACAAACGCTTGACTTTGTTGTCAACGATGATAGCACGAGCACGCACACGCTTCGGTATACCCCACCCTGACTTACGGAGTTGTCAAAAATGTATTGTTATAAGAAATTGAATATAGCATCGATCACACCAGAGAAAACAAATTAGATAAACAAATCTTGAAAGAAAATCATATCTGGTCACGACCACACTTCATAAAATTTTAATCCTGTTAAGTGATTGGTTGTGCAGTCGCTTAGTAACCACAGTGGTGAGAGCGCTCGCCTCCACAAAATAAACCACATTGGGCCACATTGGTGGGAGGCTCCCACCAATGTGGCCCAATCGTGGTTTCATATTCATAGCGTCGCTTCGCATGATCACGAGTCTGAATAAAACTCAATAAGGAAAGGTTCCTTACCACGAAACTAGTGCGTATGGAAGAATGATAACCTTAATTGTAGTATTGGCTAGTATTCAATAGTTTACTAAGTTTGTTTTATTCAATCTTACTGGAGACTAATCGACTTTGGGTTGAGGGACTAATCGACTTCGGGTTGGGGGCTAATCGACTGAGGGCTAATGATCTTGGGGGCTAATGATCTTGGGGGCTAAATGACTGGATACCCCGGGTTCGATTCCCGAATATGGCGTCATGTGGGTTGAGTTTGTTGTTCGTTCTCGTCCTTGCTCCGAGGGTTTTTCTCTGGGTTCTCCGGTTTTCCTCCCTCCACAAAAACAAACACTTCCAAATTCCAATTCAATCGGGAATACACGGCCCCACAAGTTTATAGCTTTAATCCTCACCGTGTCTAAATAGAGGAGGCGATTTAGCTTGGGTTTACATAAACCTTCCAATTCCATCAAAAACATTCTGTCATGTTTGCCAGTACGCGCCGACACTTATATTTCTCTAAATTTTAACATTCCCTTTTCATATTGATTACAGCCTTCTCCAGCCCACCCCTACCAGATAATGTGTTCGAAGGAGATATCGAGTTAACACAAGAACAACTGATGAATATCGATATATATGGTGACGCTAGAGGCAACGTCAGCAGGGCGGCAGGCAGTAACAGCCGCATCCGGTGGCCTAACGCTATCATACCTTTCGAGATTGACTGCAGCTTACGTAAGTATTCTTTACTCTGGTAAATTTAAGATTGAGTAAGATTGGTAGAAACTCGACATTAAAAAAAGAGGAAAAGGAAAAATAAAACAAAAGTGCAAATCGTCCCAAAAGTTTTGTCTATGGTCAGCGCAGTTCGTGACTTTTTGTATGTATTAGCTGACAGCTCGGCGCCGGGCGCGGTACATGTTAGCGCGAAATCATATCACTCTAAATTGTGACGAAAGCTGTCCATTTTGGCGGGAAACGACTGGAAACAGTGTGGCAGATGCGGCATATTTGAAGAACGCGGCATGGACAGTGCGAAAAAAAGAACAAATTATAACTCGCTGACATTGTGTTTATAATAAAGAACTGTCAGGGTTGAGATTTTTGTTGTCATTTTTTAGTACCCTATGGGCGCTAAAATATGGAATTTGTCTCTATTCCATTTGAACAGAAAACATGCCTGAGGCTTTGAATGCCATACAGTCGGCCATGAAGGAATGGGAAAGCAAAACGTGCATTAGATTCGTTAAGAAGACATCTCAACGAGATTACCTGTGGTTCTTTCGACAAAAAGGGTGAGCAACGCAAATAATTTTAGAGCAACAGGTTTCACATATACAGTCAAACCTTGTCCCAGCCGCTAACCAGCACTACCGAACTTAACCTCCCATACGCGGGCACCTGTCCTAAGTGGCACTTTTTCTGGACCCAGAAGTGTCAGATTACGAAAGATTCGACTGTGTAGAAAACCTCAAAAAAGTTTTGTACGGGGAGGCTCCGCCTCGAGGTCCAACCCCTTACCCTTTTATATACCATTTTGACAGAAAAGGCACCCTTTTTCGTATACCTTTTACTGAAAAGTCATATACCGAAAAAACATGACATATGCCTAGAACAGCAAGTCTTTATGCAATTTTATGCAGCGCTAAAAAAATGTAAATGATTCATCCATTAGGTGCCTCTGAAATATTTTAATGGATGGCCCTTTTAAATACCTAAATGATCGATATCCCTACCCTTTCATATACCTAAACTTGTGAAATCCCTACCCTTTTATATACCATAAGAATGAAAAAGGTACCCTTTTCGGGCGGGGCCTCCACGTATAGGCCATTATAGGGAGTAACACCCCCCTTCCCCCAACGCCGGATAGAAAATGACCTCTTAACTAACTCAACAGCGTGCAGTCAGCCCTGAGCTAAAGAACTGGACGCCATATACTCTCTTGTATATCCTGGTCCCATAAAAGGGTGTATGTAAATAACTTACCGCTAATTTCTTCCTTTAGATGCTGGTGCAATGTTGGTCGCATTGGCGGGAAGACTTCCTTGTCCGTAGGATTCGGCTGTGAATACAAACACGTGATGGTACATGAGATCGGTCACGCGGTTGGCTTCTGGCATGAGCAAAGTCGACCTGACAGAGATAGTTACGTCCAGGTACTGAAGCAGAATATACTGCCAGGTACGTGGGCATAGTCGATTACTGTTATATGAAGTATATTGTATAACTTATTAGCCAAGCGCAAGGGGCCAAAAAGGAGAATATCGGTCCCGTAGAATATCAATCGAAAGGTCCGTATTAGAGGGGCCTGAGAGGTAAAATGGGAACTGGGAGAGTGGGATTTGTGTCACTGGAACAGGGAGTCACAAACAAAAATAGGACTGGCACTGGGAATTTAGCAAACTTTGGGCAAACGATAGGCTGGGAAATGGGATTTGGGCAAAATTTGGGATGGGGAATGGGATTTAGACCCTCACCCACCCACCCCCCTCTTCAAGAACCTCGCTCTGATTAGCAGAGAATTTCCGTTACTGGTCTGTTAACTCTGGTTATGAATAGCACATCATTTTGCTCCCTTATCCGGAGCGAAACAGCGTGTCTATGATCTCCATCAGAATATAAACACAGAAACAGAGGTTTTAGCTTATAATTACATACTAAAGTCGATAGACACTGATCTCTGCTTGTTGTAATTTTAACTCTTGTTTTCTTGTTCAAGGTTTTGACAGTGCTTTCGCGAAGTATGGAAGAGATCAAATCGACTCACTTGGTTTACCATATGACTATGCCTCCATTATGCACTATCCGTTTAACGCCTTCTCCAAAAACGGTCAGCCAACATTGCGAGCCCTTCGTCCATTGGATGGGAAAACGCCTTACAAAGCCTTAAGTGACCTGGACGCACAACAAACGAATAAAATGTACGGCTGTGCTGTAAAGAAAAGAAAAAGGAGACAAGCTGGTAAATATACAGATATAGTTATTTCGTTTGTTATCTTCTGCTTCGGGAAAAATAAGTAATTTTTGGTGTTCTTTTATCAACGCCGTGTCGGTTTATTTCCAAACTACTCGGCTAGTCTCTTTTAAGTCTATTATAAAAGCGCCAACAAGCTGACCTACCTGCGATTTATTAGCCTGCGGTCTTTCTCCGAGAAAGAACCTCTCGTGCCAGTCGTCAACTTTTAATGTTCGTAATGTTTTGGTCGAGGAGAAATTGGATAGAGTCAACTCTCTCTTAACGGACACCTCTATAAGACGGACACCTCTCTATAAGACGGACACCTGGTGTTGATCCCGTCCCTGCCGTTTTTTCTTAATTATTTTACTGTAACTAAACTCCTATAAGATGGACACCCCTCTACACAGTAGAGCCGGCCCGACGTGTCCGTGTTAGAGAGAGTTTGGGGTGGGGGGGGGGGGGGGGGGCCCCCCCCCCCCTTTTTGTCCAACCCCCCCAAAGAACCAAGATTTGGGACCCGGGGCCCCCCCCCCCCAGGGCCCCTTACCCCCCTTCAACCCCTTTAGAGAGAGTTGACTGTACATTTAGTTAGGCACACGGGATTTATAGGAATAGACGAAAGGAAGGACTGGGTACAAGTTTTTCGACGGACTAGATTGGAACAGCGTCAGAACTGCAGTCTATTGACAATTTTTTGTACGTTACACCATATGGTTAAACGTAGATATCTAATACTGTCTTTTTATCTCCAACAGGATGCAGGGATAATCACGCCTATTGTTCCTCTTGGGCTCGAAATGGACAATGCAGCACTAATGCAGCCTACATGCGAACTTGGTGCAAAAAAAGTTGTGGAATATGTAGTAAGTACTATAATAATATACATCAAAAAATTTCTCGAATCTGATTGGCTTAGAGAAATGCATTTTTTTAATAATTGATACAACCGGAACACGAGTGACGTCGCAGAGGGGAGGGTGGGATGAAGTTTAATTTTAGGGGAGAGAGGAAGGGGTTCTGGGCTCTGCTTGTATTCAACCCTTACCCCAAAAGGACTCGAACCAGGGCCGTTAAATTCATGATCGGGAAATCAGTCCATAACTTTTTTCCCTTTTTTTGCAGGTAGTAGCCAGGTATGCAGGGATTTTAACCGCTACTGTTACTCTTGGGCTCGAAATGGCCAATGCAGAAGTAACCCAGCCTACATGAATAGATATTGCAAAAGAAGTTGTGGATTATGTAAGTACTCTAAAATCGAAACTGAACACGCGTGACCTCGAAGAGGGTAGGGTGGGATGCATTTTTAGGAGGATGGGGAGGGTGTGGTAATTTCTGCCAATAGCAGTTTGTCCAAGTCTTTGTAATCAAAAAAGGGAGCAGGGATGGCGCAGTGGTGAGAGCGCTCGCCTCCCACCAATGTGGCCCGGGTTCGATTCCGGCCCGGTGCCATATGTGGGTTGAGTTTGTTGTTGGTTCTCGCCTTGCTCCGAGGGTTTTTCTCCGGGTTCTCCGGTTTTCCTCCCTCCTGAAAAACCAACGTACATTTCCAAATTCCAATTCGACCTGGACAGAGGACCTGCATGAAAACCAGCTAGCGCTGATGTGGCTTCCTCTCTAAATATAGCAATTTATTATTTATTATTAACGGCCCAGGAAATCAGATCATAACAGTTTTTCCTTGCTATTTCAGGTGGTAGCCAGTCATGCGTTGACAGGGACTATAGATGTGGCACGTGGGTCAGATACGGCTATTGTCGCACCAATGCGTACACGAGGACCAATTGCAAGAAAAGTTGCAGACTCTGTCCCAAGCCCCCCACCGTCAGGCCGCCGAAGCCACCGACTGTTAAACCCAAGCCCCCCACTGTCAAACCAAAGCCACCAACAGCCACCCCTCCCCCTCCCCAGACTCCACCTCCGCCTAACACACCCCATCCACCCCAAACTCCACCACCACCTCAGACCCCACCTCCACCGAACACACCACCTCCTCCCCAGACTCCTCCACCGCCCAACACACCACCTCCACCCCAGACTCCTCCTCCGCCCAACACACCACCTCCTCCCCAGACTCCTCCCCCACCCAACACTCCACCCCCACCCCAGACTCCTCCTCCGCCAAACACACCACCCCCACCCCAGACTCCTCCTCCGCCCAACACACCACCTCCTCCCCAGACTCCTCCTCCGCCCAACACACCACCTCCTCCCCAGACTCCGCCTCCACCGAACACACCTTCTCCGCCCCAGACTCCATCTCCAGGATGCTTGGCACCAAAGGCTCTTGGGATGGAAGATTTTACCATCAAAAACAGCCAAATAACAGCGTCTAATTTCTGGAATAGGTACGTCTCCGGTGGTCATTCGGTGTTTGACCTCAGTGACAATCAATACAGTTCTTACTTTTTCATGTTCGCTTTTTTCACCAGGTTTCATGGTCCTCACCAGGCCCGTCTCAACCTCCCCGTTGGCAAAGACGGCGTCGGAGCCTGGTGCGTTGGGCGACCGAGTTATGAAGAACACTTACAAGTAGACTTTTTGAAGAAAACCATCATAACGGGAATTGCAACACAGGGTGAGAACCGATAAAATAAGACGTTTTAATTTTGTGCAAAGGCCATAGAACCGAGTACAGTTGAACCTCTCTAAAATGGACACCGAAGGGACAGAGCAAAGAGTCCGTATTAAGGGCCTCTTCATATGATCCCGGTTAACCGGGCTGGCCCAGTTACCGAGATCTCGGCTCACTCCTATTTTCTTGTAAAATTTTGGATGTGTTCATATGAGAAGGTGGGCCAGCCCGGTTACCGATATCTCGGTTTCTGCAACCGAGATCTCGACAAGCGGGAAGAATATTTTCCCATATGAACGCTCCAGCCCGGTCGCCGGGACGCAACTTTTTTTGAGAAAATAGCTTCCCTTTCGTAATTGGGTGGTCCAAATGGTTTAATTTTGCCTTGTATCTATTTCCACTTCAGAAATATACGAATTAGCTTTATTAATAAAGTTACATGGGTCAATAAAGCTACGATAGTCGCGAAAGATGCAATTTTGTGTGTCGCCATTTTGCCTTCGTTTCTTGAATTTTGTCCCCGTCAACCGGGCTAAAATTTTCCATATGAACAGAGGTAAAAATCCGTCCTGGTAACTGAGACAGCCCGTAAACCGGGCACATGTGAAGAGGCCCTTAGAGAGGTGTCCGTATTTTAGACGGCACTTTTGACTTAATTGACAGGTGAGATTATATAGTAACTCGAAATGTTCTGCAACGCAATGCTGCAGGTAAAAAATTAACACTAAGCAAAAATCCGAAAACGTCTAAGATGAATAAAGCGTTACATAGTTGTTTTTGTAACCACATTACGAGCACAAAATATCATCGCCTGAATACCAGAGTATAAAGAAGTTAAGTTTTTATGAATTTGTTCTCTTGGGCCGAGATTTAGCGTCTGTTATCCGTATTAGAGAGGGTCCGTATTATAGAGGTTTTTTTTTTGAGAAAATATATGAGAATTTTGTTGGGACATTCGTAATTATAATAGAGAGGTGCCCGTATCAGAGAGGTGTCTGTATGGAGAGGTTCGAGTGTACTTTGACAGTTCTAGTAGGTAGCGTTAATAAAATTTTAGAGCAAGTGCGTAAAGGACAATTGCGACTACTGAGAAACGTAAATAACTTCAAACTTCCACTTTTGTTTTTTTAAGTATAGAGTTTGCCAAGGTTCTTTATCTCACTACTAGTTACGAAACTAATAAGTCATGATTGTGTAATATTTTGCATTGTATTGTTAGGCCGGAAAAGTGTGTATCCAAAGTTTGTGAAGGAATACGTGTTGTCGTACAGTGATGATGGAAAGTCCTGGACAATGTATTCTGAGGTAACACGTGATTTGTGCGTAGTTAATAATAAAATAATAATAATAAAACTTTTATATAGTTAATTTGCCCTTTCCTTTTTCCTTCACATGGAAAACAACTCAATGGATAGATCGTAATTTTGGCGTGAGTGAACACATGACATTAATGTTCCTTTAGCCAACATCACAGTAGTATTCCAGACAAGAAAAGGGAGACACTTGAACTGCAAGAATTACTGACGTCCAATTTTCTCTCTTTTCTTGCCTTATTTTTTGTGCGGATCTGTGAGCGGCCTGGAAATCGAACAAACTGGTAGCCCTTAAAAGTATTTATTTTTCATTGTTGATCTAACCCTAACGATGCTGTTTTTCATGTTCCGGCATTTTCCTGAGAGCTGCAGCTATTCTTTTTTGCAAAATTTCGAATCAAGAATGATACTTCTCTAGATTAATTTACAGTTACGGTCCATCCATCCATTCATTCACAAAAACATACGTACATATATATTTGTTTAGATTTGAAATCAGTTTGTCCTAATCTGGAAACTGCATTCCACTTTCAACGACAATACCTAACTCAGCGAGTTCTTGAAGGTGTAGTGTTCCTCGAGCTAAGACGTATCAGTTGAATAAAACGTAAAATCAATAGCAACCGTTGGCTTTGCAGCTAGAATTCCTTCAAATTTTTCTTAGAAAAATCACTCAACAACTGTCTCTATATCTCTGATTCCTTTGATAGATTTTTGTTGGAAACAGTGACATGACCACGGTGAAGACGAACCAGCTGCCTAACCCAGTGGTCGCCAGATATGTCCGTATCCACCCGACTGCCTGGAAATCAGACATATGTCTAAGGGCCGAGTTTTATGGCTGTCCAGGTAAAGCTAAGTCTTACAACGTCATATAACAGCAGACTCTCCACTGACAAACTTGTAGCTCTTGGTTCCCAGATCTTGATTGAAATTTAAACGTGTTTGTTTTTTTGAGGAGGTAGGAAACCTAGAGAACCCGGAGAAACCCAACCTTTTTATTGAGCAAGGGGAGACAGCCATCGACAAAGCCCACATGTACCTCCCCCCCCCCCCCCAGAGTTCAAAAACATGACCAAACATACCTGAAGCGATTTGCCGATTCATACTGGAATACTTGCTCGAATTTCATGTAATGTATAAAACACGAGAGACAGTGTTTTGAAGGGGCATCCAAACACCAAGAAGTTGACGAAATTCGAGTTATTTGAATATTAGACACTGTCTCGGGTGTTTGATATATCTTCTCAATCGAAACCAAAGCTACGGAGTAAACGGAGAAATAAAATCGTAAAAATCAAGGACTTGCTCATTTAGACTGGGTATCAAACCTCCTTCACGGTTATGATTTCCTTTGTTTTAATTTGATGAGTTATTTATGAGTTTGGGAAACATGTTTTTCCTTAGACCACACAAATTTTTCTCCGGGTTTCAGATGTGTGAAAGTTGCTCTTATGAAAAAAAGCGACCCTCTTCCTCCATTATCACAAACGTATCGTTGTTAATGTGTAGCGATTTCACTGTTATCTTTTAGTTGAACCGACGACTCCTCCAACAACATCACCGGAAGCCACAACGACGGAAGCACCAACAACACTTCCGGAATCCACAACAACGGAAACACCAACAACACTTCCGGAATCCACAACGACGGAAACACCAACAACACTTCCGGAATCCACAACGACGGAAGCAGTAACAACACCACCGGAACCCACGACGACGGAAGTACCATCAACTCGTCCCCAGGCGTCTACAACAGCAAGCCCAGCCACGGTTAAACCGCCAGTGATTGCCAAGCCCCGCCCACCCATTACAGTGCCAGCGAAACCAACAGGTGAAATAAATCATCGTGTTTGGATAATACATCTATAGCTATTAAGTTCAGACGTTCGCCCGACTCATATACTTACTGGTGACATGGTAAGGAGAAGGAGACTAAATCAACAGACGTTAAGCCGTACAATGTCAGATGAGATCTTTAATGGAATCCCGGTTTATCGAAACGTCAAAGAATTAACGAAAATTGATTTCGAGAAATCGAGGAGGGGCCGGGGGGGGGGGGGTAATTGCAGTGTTCAAATGAGCAGGGAAACCTTTTTGTAGCGACGAGTTTAAGGAGTCGTTAAGTCTTGAGAACCAAAAGAGGTATACCAAGTAAATTGGTTTACAATTTATTGTACCTATCTCGTTGATGACGGCCTTATGTGCCCAAGGGCACGAAGAGGATTGAGTGATCTCGTTGATGTTCCTATTCAGTTTTTATATCCGTAATACATTAAAGTTTGCCGGAAGCATATTGTGATTTTTTTTGGGCACTGTTAGACGCGGCGGCCTATGCTAATGGTGGGTTTCAGCGATAGCTAGGGTCACTGTGTTGACTTCTCTGACAACCGTCAACCTCTCACAGTCCCCCTCTCCACTCTGCACTTACAATGTTGGAAAACGTCGGATAAAATGCTTGGTAGTAGACTGGCATCTGATCTAGCGCGAGTAGTAACACTGCTAGTCGCTTCAGGCTACGGAAACTGGCAGTATGGGACAGCTAGTCGGAGTGCCCCATAAGCTTTATATAGGCTTTTATTAAAAACTAGCAATGGTATATTGCAATTCCTGAGTTTTTATTGGTTAACAGGCAATGGCATATGAGCTCATTTACCATTGACCACAAATGTGGTAGCCAATACGCGTCAACGGAAACAGCTGGGGAGCTCAAATGTTGTAATTCTTTGGGCGTTTTTATAAAACAATTATTCCACTCGGGCTTGTTGAATATGAGATAGTTATAGCCAACTCGGCGCTACGCGCCTCGTTGACTATCTACCATCTCATATCCAACGCGCGCTCGTGGAATAATTAAACAACATTACTCTGTAAAATGGCCTCTTTAATGTCATAATTTTATCACACTTTTTCTTTTTTACAGGCTTCAAGTGCGAAGACCGTCATCCAAGCTGCCCTGACTTTGCAGCGGCAGGCCAGTGTTCAGCCAATCCAGGCTGGATGGAAGAAAACTGCAAGAAGAGCTGCGGATCCAAACGATGCGACAAGGAACCTGTCAGACCTCTTGGTTAGTTGAGCTAGGAGACGTTTATATTTCAGAATGCTTCCTACATGTGCTGAAATCTCCAACTTAAAAATTTGACGAAAAGTTGTTAAGTTATATTCTAAAACAATTTGCGACTTTTTTGTATCTAAATGCGCCATGTAGTCTTTCTTTAGCGGCAATAAGCTCGTGCCTCCAGAAATATGGGCCCATGAGTGCTTTCTGAATTGACTTTTGGCCATTTGTTGCATAGACTTTTTTGTAAACAGGTAATATTTTAGCCTGTATTGACAATTTCTTTGCCAATGGTTAACCAGAAAAAATTTGGCATTAGACCATGCAGAACTAATGTTCAATCGATCAATAGCATGTGCAGTTTTTGGGTTCTTTGATTGCCTGAGATTGAGAAGTTTTAAAAAACTAACAGAATTGAAAGATGCGGAAAGAATGTCAAAATTACATGCTTTAGTTGCTGTTTTACCATTACAATTGTGTCATTATCGTTCGCTAACTGTCTTTTTCCTTGTACAGCTCCTTGCTCCATTCCACTTGGAATAGGCTGGGATTTCAAACTACCTGACAGCGCCTTTTCGGCTTCCTCAACACTTGACGTTGGTGAGAAATTTGTTTCTATAATCACTGTTTTCATTTTGTCCACCTTTTCATTTCAAATATAACTTCCATTCACTAATTTCTTCAATTGTTAGGTGGCGGATGGGACTGCGGGGCTCGCAATGCACGAATGTACTTTACGGACGAATTTAAGGCCAAACGGATAGGGGGCTGGTGCGCAGCAACTCCGAAGAACCAGTGGCTGCAAGTGGACTTGGGACAAAATAAATACATCACAGCTGTCGGAACTCAAGGTAATACTTAATTATTTTTATTTTCGACCAGGCATTAAACTAAAGCTCGCGTTTCTAAACATTGTTTAAAACTAAACCATGTCAGAGCTGTTGGCATGGCAGAATCGACAAGATTCCAAATTACAGTGGAACATCGATATAACGAAGGGCCAAGGGACTGGCAAAATATGTGCGCTGAGGTTTCGTTATATCGGAGTTCTTTTCCATATATTGTACTATTACTGGGGCTAACAATATCGTTTGTTAAACCGAGGACTTCGTTATATAGAGGTTCGTTAAATCGAGGTCCCACTTTAGCGTGTCTTAACGTGGAGGGTAGGCTGGAATGCCCTTGCTACCCCATGTGATATACGGCGGGAGCTTAATGTTCAGTCTTGGCAGGTTTTACTAACCCTAATTGAGCTGTGGAAGGGGAGCCTAACAAAACCGCACCATGATCTTCAGTGCGCGCCCTGAAAAAGAAATTAATGCTACTGAAATCTCACTTGAGACGATATGTGCCACGCAGACGATATCAAACCTATCAGTGTTGGTAATTAAATTTTCCGTTTTAAATCATAGGTCGGCACAAGTATTACGAGCATGTGAAATCGTACAAACTTGCTTTCAGTCAGGACGGAATCACATGGAGTTTCTTCAAAACTAAGGGAGAAGACAAGGTGAGAAATGAAGCTCCTTTTATGTCTCTCCTGTTTTAGAACATGTATGTATCGGAAAGGCTACTGATATTCGTACATTGTGGCTTTAGCATTTGACCATAGCTCACAAAGGACTGATTTCTATAGAGAGGATTGCCCGAAAATTTAGTGGATTTACCTCACCCTACACGATAAATGTTCTCCAGTCGTTTCAGGGTCTCACATCGTAAAAAGAAGCAAATTTAATGCCCGATTGAAAACAGGACACAAGATTTGTGAAAAAGACGAGAGGGAGCTGGAGAGCAACTTCCTTTCACGCTTCTGATTGGTCAATAAACATCAGACATGTTTCCTGTTGCTTCAATGAAGTCACTTGTTTCGTCAAATTAAACGTTTATCACTTATCAACCTAGTAAATGGCCCATCTCACAGCGAGTCTCTCGTAGCTCATTTTGTTAGAGCGCCCAACCGGTATCTGGGAGGCCATGGGTTCGATTCCCGTCGGGGACTCAGATTTTTTCTTTGTCCCACGCTCGTGTCATGTAGAATAATATCTCCACTAAAACGTTTATCGTTTGTCAAAAATGAGCTTTTCAGGGCTTGTTCTATAGAATAAGTAAATTCACTATCTTTATTATTTTTCTGCTTTTTCCGTTTGCAGGTATTTGGCGGCAATTGTGACCACTTTACACCAGTGGTGAACACCTTGGATCATGGCGTTACTGCAAGATACGTCAGATTTTACCCTGTGACGTATAATTACGTCTGTATGCGAGTAGAGGTGTATGGTTGTGACGCATGATTGCCTGATTTGGCTTTTATCAGCAAAAGACGTAAAAACACAGTTACCATGAAATACTTTCATCTTTTTTTTTTACATTTTAATATTTTGGGTCTTATTTTTTTAACGCGAAAATAAACGTATGACTAGTTTTACACTTTTTGTCATTTCTTTTTCCTTTTCCCCTTTAGTTTCAGTTATAGACCAGTTTGTGGTAACCTCTTTTCCATTTTGAAAAGGGTGCAAGGGGTGGGGGATCTCATATGGGCGTACTTAGCCGTCGGATATTTTAAAAGAAGCCCCCACCCCCACCCGAAGCGTACCAAGGCCCAAATCTCACCCCCCCCCTCCCAAGGTACGACGAACATCCCCGTCACCTTTATATGAGAGTTCCCCTTTACTCCTCCCCCTTCCCGTGGCGCTGGGAAGCATGCAGTCGCGTTTAAATAAACACCTTTCAACAAAAGAAGACTCGGTGAACGACAGAATTCCTTGCAGAACAACGGAAACGTCCCCACGCTCCTCTCCTCCCCAACTTTCCGAGCTTTATTTTCTCTTCTTTCAGTACGAATATGAGTCAAAACTAGAGATAAAAGTTTATTTTGCTCACCTTACAAGGTAGGTAACTCGTTACTTAATTGAAAATCTACATAATAAGTTACATTTCCCATCATATTTACACATTTTTTTCCAACCCTTTGTACACCCTACATTACAACTATTTCACGGTCTCTGACTGATCAAATGTCTGAATTGTATTTTAATTTCTAATCTGAACCACACAAAGTGAAAAATAATACCTTCTTCGCTGAAAAATACCTCCTCAAAATAGCAGTTATAACTATAAGCCTGCAATTGGCGATTCTTGGTCAGTTCAGTTGCAAGGCAACATGTCATCTGTACCTGAGCAATCAAAATCTGACTACGGTATGATTAATTCTCTTTGCTTAACTTCTAATGAGTGTATTGTGGGAAAGTTTTTCAAAAGAAAACCATTCAACAATTTTCATTAGTTTCTCTTCCAGGGGGTAAGCCTTACCTCCTTTAAAACTATTGGAGAAAAAGTATATCTGTATCTCCCCCCCCCCGTTCCTAAACTTTCCAAGGAGGCAAGTAGTAGTATAAGGAGTCTGATTGCTTTAGTGTTAATTTTCCGATTTCAGGGACTTTAAATTCTCCAAGGTAAAAAAAAAGAAAAATAATTACAAGAATTTTGAGTACCAAATTGCAAGTAAAAACACTGATCAACTTTGCAGAAAAAAAGGTGGAGTTAAATACAACGGTTTGGTAGGGCATATGGGACGTTTGTTGAGGTGAAGACACCTTATTTTAATCTCGAAACGTGGCCTAAAAGTTATGGGAATATCCCAAATTTATAATGCAACAATTTCCAGAATATGTATACATGTAGATACTGGTAGCTGTAAGTCAGTTTTTGTTCCAGCGACTACTATCATTCTGTGACCTAAAAAGTACCCCGCTATCCTCTTGTCACAATTCACTCTACACTAAAAAGGGAGAAGTCATACCAGCAATAGAATTTTGTGAAAGAGATTGTACACAGCAACCTGTAAGTTGGACCTAAACACCTATATTTAAGAATTGAACAATTAGAAATTTTCTCATGTACATTTTAACATAGCTACATTTTTTGTACTTATGCTAGAAGTGTATAAAAATATCTCTGACTTTTTTGTTTGTTCTCCATACAACTTAGATACCTAACCATACACTTAATATAAACTTCAAGAACTGCCATTCATCTTCTTGGTCTTAGCTGAAGGCGTCCTTACTTCTTCAACCTTATCATCCACATAGAAATATTTCATAAATAATCTGAGTGGGCTGCCATGCGAATAACAGTAGAATTGTTCAATAATTCTGACGCAAAGTTCCTTGATGTATTAGTTCTGAACGGCAGGTCCATTCGGGAACAGTGATGTGAAAAATGAAGTGACAAAGTTGTAGGCTACAGTTGTGGCTGATGGTCCAGGGGGAGGGGGAGGTGGGGCTGGTGGTTCTAAAGTGTCATTGGCATCATTATTCTCGCTGTCTTCAGTGTTGTGTCCTACATTATCAGTTGTATCTCCTTGGGGTCTGTTTACAGCCTGAATAAGAAGCAGGGGAAATCCAATGTTAATAGAATACATAACGTAGCACAATAAGTAGCCCATCCAGTGCACTCAGGGTTTTCAAAACAAGCCGGAAACTGCCTGAGTATTGCCAGCTACTTTATTATAATTATGTTGCCAGGTACTCTGTTTCATAGCAATCAGCTCACGACAAACAAGCTTGGCATCACAGCTGCCTACTCTTCCAGTTGCTGACGCCTATTTCAAAACATTCTGAAACCACTGTGCACTAGCCATTAGGCTACTGTGCCTCCCACCTGCAATTCCTAAAGGCTTGGAAAATACAATTTCTCACACACAACTGGTAGGTATGCCAAGCCGAAGCATGCAAATTTACATTTACTACTAGCTAGTAGCTATGCCAAGCCGAAGCACGCCTGACCTTTATTAATAACAAGATTGTAACTTGGGTAAAGAGATCAAAAAACAATTGTGACCTGAATACAACCTGAACCAATGTAGCTATAAAAACTAAGCTCACAACAAGAGCATCGCAAGCACGAACATGAGGAAAAAACGCGTGACACCTAAAACTACAAAACCTACAGGGCCTAAAAAGGGGGTGGGTGGGCGGGGGTCAGGCAAGGCGTACGGCAACAAGAAAACTGAACACTTCCGAAAATCATGTGACCTAGACCCCCTGCACACTAGCACCCAGACTCCCAGCCGTGTGTGAGAAAAACGTTTTCCGCTTAATTCGTGCCTCAGCCAGCGGAAAACAACACGTATGGTATGACCAGGGTAAATAAATTACCATACATAATAAAAATGTGTGTCAAAGAATAACAGACCAACAAAACATAAACATCATTTAAATAATACATACCTCCTGTTCTTGTCTCTGGTCCTGTTGTGGTTCTGGCGCTGGTGCTGGAGGTGGAACTTGTTGACGATTGTTTTCTGGAGAAGCAAGAAGCCAAGGTTGATGACAATAATTCTCTTAAATGTACATCACAACCGGTAATTTTAACTTGCAGACAGGCACATATAAACAACCTTAAACACTATGTTTAGTGACAACAAACGCTGTCATGATCGCAAAGTCATACAAGTCACCTAAAGACAAGTACCGGTAAGTCGCCTGTGGCAACCGGGCTCTGCTAGAGCACAGCTCTGTACATACTGTACTTTGATGTAAACACGGCAAAATTAATATCCATTGATTGCATATATTTTCTTTCAAGATGGTTTTGGTTTTAACATATTTTTTGCAAGTACAACTGACATTTTGCTACTGATAACTGTACATGTACGATAATTATGTAGACCTCCCTAGGATGTTTCAGAAGATTATTAATAATAAGTTATATTATTACTGTAGACCTTGGAACACTTAAAAACAAGGTTTAACAAGGTTGAGAACAACAGAAACTACACAGAGCAAATATACTTAAATTGCAGGATGTAAAAATGTAGGTTCAAAGATTAATATCACATTAAATTCTGCCAGAACCTACCTCCATTTCTTCTGAAGATCTGGAAAATCCCAGATTGGTACAAGTAGATTAAAACAAATGTAACAACCAACACCAGGAAACGACTCGTTGACGAGTAAAACCAAAATATGCTCAACAAGATTCCTATCCGACAAAGAGTGTAAATCTTATCCAGCCAGTCACGATTTGGATTCTCTTCGTCTTCATCTTCGTCAAACAGAGGTCCTGCATTGGCATTTGCTTGAACATTTTCATTTGCTTGTGGTTGGGGTGCCTGTGGTTGCTGGGCAGCCTGTGGGGGAGGTGTCTGTGGGACATGTTGAGGTGGTTGGGTCATAAATGGTGCTTGAGGTGCAGGAAAATTTCCTCCCTGTGGGAACCATGGGTAGGGCATTTGTGGATATCCACTGTGGACGGAAAGGCATAAACACTTCACATTTACCATTTACTCGATATGAAAAGCATCTATAGAACACAAACTGAATGTACATGTACAAAGTCGCCTATTATTGTGCTAAACAATAGAAACAAGTAATATGGCATTAATTGTTTCTTTATTTTGCCAAACTACCGGTACTATTCTCTCTTTACAATGTATGGAGAGAATAGAGCTTGCATGGTGATATACATGTACCGGTATTACAGAAATTATTTTTATGCCACTGACTGCCCCTTCATACATGTGCACAGATAAATTTATTTCTGCAGAACAACAATGTAGTCAGGGCTGTCATAAACTAGGGTATCCGAGATACAGGTTATCTTGAATCTGGTTGGCTATCTCGGGATATTTTTTTATTGTTTGATTCAAATTTTACAGCAAAGTACTTTGTTATTAGACAGCTTCCTGGGCCCATATCAGTTTAGGACTCAGAGTTCCAGCATGTGCCACCTTGAATTCCTTTCTACATGAAATGACAGGGTTAAAAGCCTTGCAAGTCTATTACATCTACATTATCATATGTAAGTCACTTACTAGTTGGGTGGCATGTACATGTTAGGTTGAGGTATTCTACCCGCTGCCATTTGCTGAGCAAACATTTGCTGCATCCAGTAGGGTGGTGGCATGAATGGTGGCACAACATAGCCCTGTCCTTGGGCAGGAAGATTGTAAGCAGCATTTGCCATCTGTTGGCTGCGACAGAAGACAAAAGAATTTTAAAAAAAAGTTCTGATACCACACATAGAGGTATGTACATGTTTGTACTTTCAAACTTCTACATCTACTAAAAATTGCAGATATAATGATTATATCTACACCAGACGTTACACTGCGTAAAAGTAATGCACATAGCTTTATAGCTCCATTGGAAGAACACTGCACTGGTAATGAAAAGGTTTTACTGTACATTCAAATCCCACTAAAGCCAGAAGTTTCATCAACACAACTGTGATCATAACTTCCACATTTCATTTCAAGCTTAAATTTAATTGCTGTGTTTATTAAAACACAAACAAGTTTAAATTGAAGTTATGATAATATACTTACTGGTACATATTAAACTGAGGATATGTGGGTGTATTCGCTCCTCTGTATCGCAGTCCATCAGTGGCTGTTTGTGGTGTAACAGGGGTTGTGGAAGCCGTCTCTGTAGTTGAGGTGTTATTGCTCGTTGAAGGAGTACTGGGCCCCTTCTGAAATAAAATTTGTCATGGTTGAATAGTGGTACATTGTTAAGGCAAAATCAGAATAGTAGTAACCAAGAGTTCAAACTGTTGTCTTGTTTGGCCGTCAACTCACACAGGCTCTCATTCACCCTCATTATTGACATACAATCTTTCAGCAACATGTGCTCAGCCTACTGCATTACTTCTCTTAACTCTCTGCATCAGTCATGATTATCATTTGGACTGCAAGGTAGTCTCCTTGGCAGCCAATTGGGTGATTCCCCCTTGACAGGAGCTTAAACCCAAACCACATACTTCATTTACAAGGTTTACAGCTTTGAACACATGCATGTAATCCCGAGCAAGTCATGCCAAAATTTGCTGACTACAGTAATCAAAAGTTGCGTCTCTAGTGTCGGAAACCTAGAATGGACACCAGTATGCCACCTTCTGAGTTTGATGCATGCTGGACATTAAAATAATACAATTAAGTTTACTTTAATATTTTGAAAAAAAAAAATCATCATAAGGCATTTAAGTTCAAAACAAGAATGTTCAGCAGTTTACAAAACTCACCGTTGCTTGAGAATTGGTTACTGATTTGGTTTCTGTTTTCATTGGACATACAAGATGTACAGTGTGATGTTTTCCATCTTCATGCTGTTGACAATACAATCAAGGATTTAGTACATTGTCAACCTGTAACGTAATGTCATTGTAAAGTAACATTTAGAAGATTTACAGTAAATGTGTTATAATATGGTTTGTGAAAAGAAAGGTGAGTCCTTTCCTTGCTCACTCCTTGGAGTTGCTCAATGCTCAAATTCAAATGCTGGGCTGAAAGCTTGCTTAGGCTGTGTACAGTTTGTAATCTCACAGAGCATGAAGAATGAGGAAAGGATAACGAATGGAAATTAATATTATTCCTCTCTTTATAATGTGTTCATGTTACTAAGACATCCTCAAACAGAAGAATCCTGATTTCTCAAACCCTTGGTTTGAGATATCTGGAGTTTTGAGAAACCAAGTTTTGTTTCCCTTAGATAGTACTTCTCTGTAATTTTACCCCAATTTCTCAAAGCAATTTTCGTTTCCACTGGAAATTAGGATTTAACTGCAGTTTGAAATATACCATACAACTGCCACAATTTTGTTGCAACATAAGTTACAGTGTAGGCCCAATGCTGCATCTACTTGTAATACATTTTTTGTGCACAATAAACAGCTTTTTGGTTCACCTTGTCCCACACTTTCAGGTAGTGCAAAGCATCAACTATGTGCTTCACAGATATCTTACAAATCTTGTAAGCTGTTATCATAATTCTTTATGTGCAAGGCATGTACATGTATGCACTTTATCATGAAATGGTCATGAACTGCAGTGGCTGATTTTGTTTTTGTCATGAGTTATAGTAGTTGGTCTAAAAATTTGATAAGATATTGATAATTTAAATATTTTTAAAACAATTTAATAGTCCCTCTCAAAATACTGAATGTGAGCTCCATAATATACTTGTTCGACTTGAATACAAATCAGTGCACTTCAGTTCAGCTGTAATTCCATTCAAGGCTAGACCACCTACGATTTCAAGGTTTTTTTGACGTACATCTTTATGCGAACCAAACTAACCGTAAAGGTTGATATGAAACAAACAAATCGTACCGTAGGACAACTTAAAATAAAATTGCAAAATAAGCTGCTGAAAAAAGATTGCCAAAGAAAGGAAAAAATGTTCATCAAGTAAATACGTAGACAAGCAAATACCTGAGATATTTACATGCAAACATGTTCCTATATATGTGCGGTAAAAAATTACACTATTTATTTATGTGCGTCGTGGGAAGACCCTGTTGGCGGTTTAAAATGATACGAAACCCACCCTTGAATAAGTATTCCAACATGATAAAAGGAATTAAATTAAAATGATACAGTCAAGTTTTTAACTATGTCCTTTTCAGCTGAAACTGAAAGCAATTTACTGACCAGTGAAGAATAATCGAAGTTCTCGAGTACAATTTTTAAGCTGCTCACCTCTCGAAACACATCTTTAAGGATCAAATTATCGTTGAGTAGCTGCCCTGAATAAATGATTCTCTGATGCTGGCTTTCCTTTATAAAACAGAAGCAAGACGACAATCAGTATAAAGTTCACCTGTTTAAATATAGAAAAAGGTTTGCGAACGCTGTAAACGGAAGTCAAATCCCTACCGGTTGGGTTGGATAAACGCTCGAAAGATGCCGTTTCAATTGTTCTACGGACCACTCTAAAGCACAATCTATCCTCAAATCGTCCACCTTTTGGTTGGGAGTCTTTACAACTAAAGTGACAGGCGAATCGAAGACCAAACTAGCCATAACGTAACTTCAAATCTTCCTTCTGTGCTTTGCTGTCCTTCTTCACAACAATTTCGTCACGTGATGTCGTGGCACCGACTGGTTGGCCATCTATTCCCATGATTCATCACGAGTCTCGTTTGTGACGTAATCTTTGCGTATGAGGCAAGAAAAATTAACCAAAATCTGAGCACCTGAGTCTACAAAATCGTTCTTAAGACGTGTAAGTTTTCACGCAAATACTTTTATTTGTGAGATAATAAATATACCTGAAATACGTATTTCGCAGTACCTCGCGAAGGAAGATTTGTTGTGCAATATTTTGGTGGGAAGGCATTGTTATGACTTGAACTGACAGTTTGCGTGAAAATTATCTGACTATGCCCTCCCCAGGCAGTACGTAGTTTTTCACGCGGGTGCTCAATTAGAGAACGCGTGACGAGCTCAAAAGTCTGCATAGGGGGCTAAATTATTTCTAGAAACTGCAAAAATTGTAGGTCGTGCTGAGAATGCAAATCTACATCGCATTTCTTTTTCGATTTGAGCAAGACCAGATTGTGCCCTCCCCAGGCAGTAGTTTTTCACGCGCGTGCTCAATTATGAAATGTGTACCGAGCTCACTGAGAACATCTGCATAAAGGGCTAAATTATTTCTAGAAACTGCAAAAATTGTAGGTCGTGCTGAGAATGCGAATCTACAATCGCATTTCTTTTTCGATTTGAGCAAGACCAGATTGTTGCTCAAGGACTGCCCTGAGCTCCGACCACAGCAAATCGATAAAATATATATATATTTTTATTTGAGGTAAAATGTAACTGAAAGAGACAGTCTGTTCGCTTCTAGTCTAGTCTGTGGGCCTTAGTAACAAAACAAATTTCTATTTCTTAAATTTACATAACGGCTTAAGTAACGAATTTATTTAACAAAAATGAATTTTTAGTCGTTGTGCAGTAGTTACGCCAGATTAGCTCATTTCATCACCAAGCCTCGTGTTCAAATTGCAAACTTGTAAATTTTTTCATGAGTGATATTCCAAAGCAGCAACGATGAAAAAAAAATACCCACGTGAAAACTGCGGGGGAGGGAAATAATACACGTAAACGAGGCTTGGCGGTGGATTTTTGAGCACATGACATCATCATGCAGACGACCTATTGTTCTGCTGGTTTATAAATATGTATATACAAGAAAGAAACACGAAGTCCACGTGACACGCCTGGTTTTAAATTCAGCAATGTTTGGTTGGGTTTCTAAACTCACCCACCTCTGACTAGAATATTGTAGGAAGGTCAGAAAGCTCTGTGTGGTTTACATGTCACATAACGCCCATTTTGTGGCTAAAGCTACGAAACACAGTTATAAAGTTACCCTCGCTCTTGAGCTCCTCCGCAAGCGTTGCAAACGGTGTTAAAAGCCGTGAGTTGGAACAAACTTTCAGTAGTTAAAAAGCATTTAAAATCGCTTTTCTGAAGAGTTCGTGTCAAGAATGGTTGGAAGTACTCTTGTGGAAGTTTGCGGTGGACTTATTTTCAGTTTCACACGCAGTGTGGCAGAACACGTTAACGCCAATGAGACCGAGTTTAATTCAGAATTGTTTGGATACGATCTTCTAGAATGCACTGGCGTGGAGTGGTACTGCCAACCGGTTGACGAGCTTATTTGCCAAGAATACAGCGAGCAGGAAGTCACAAGCACTGCGTACTTAGCTTCTACCAGTATTGGCTATGGTCAAGCAAGGCTTATAAACGCCTGCTCCACAGAGAACAGCGAAGATTATGCAGACGATGTCCCACATGAAAGAGCTATGGCTTGGAAAAGCCTCAGACCATCTCTAGCTCGATCAGTTTGGAATTCTATGTACTTTGGATTTTTAATTTCTGTTTTGAGTTCCGCCGTCGTTGGCATTTTTTCTATCGTTTGTTATTACGTTTACTATCAAACTGTGCTTATTTGTCGCGCTCGTCCTAAAGAAAAGGTTCCAATCAAGATGCAATGGTATAGAACTATCTCCGAGATCACAGCATGCACGTTTCTTTATTTTTGGTATTTTCTTATTACACTGTTTTGTTTTAGGCCTTATCAAATCATGGGATTGAAACGAAAACTTTTCTTAATATCTTTCGTTTTCTACGTTCTGGATTCACTAAACCGTGGAATTCTTCAAGGACTCGGTATTTCCCACTCTGAGATGACGTTTTCACAAAAAATTCCTGGAAACGTTTTTTTCGTGTTAATGATCTGTTTACAAACTTGGATCCTCGCTAAACATTTCTATGCAAGATCTGGAACCGCCAAGAAATTCAAGACGATGGTACTGCTGATGGTACCATGCGGATTTGGTGTCGTTGCATGCCTTGTCGTAGCATATTTCATTTATCCAGAGTACAACAAGCAAAACAAAGCCGGCAGAATCAACATTGCAGTGTTCACCCCTCTCATCACAGTTGTGGTAAAGAGTGTCTCGCGCCTTTGTGTACAGCGGTTATGGAGAATTACTCATCCGGGGTCTTCATTTGTGCTACTAGCTCCGCAGTATTATGGATGGGCCGTGATGCTAAGGCTCTTACAAGTGGACCTCGGCAGTTTAAAATCAATCGCTTTGATCGGAATAATCCATGGCTTTGCAGAGGTCATAGAACGTAGCGTGGCGATTTTGATAGACTACATTCATCATCAAATCTATGAAAGAAGACGGGTTCCCTGGGGAAGTTTTCGTACTCCTCGTCGCGAGAGACTTGCAGCGGACATCGCTATACTGAGCATGCTACTTGAATCAAGTGCTGTTATCTCCGTGAACGGTTTCTTGCACCTACATGAATATTTCTACACGGACAACAAAACACCACTGCATTTGCTTCAGTCATTTGCCATCACTACGTCCGTTCCACTGGCTATTGAGTGGTTTTTTACCAGTGTGTCTATAGCCATCGAGACTCGCTATCAGAACAGGCCTGTTATAGCAGTGTGGCGAAGGCAATGGAAGAGGCACCTAAAAATGGCGCTAATCAACGCACTGCCGATAGTTGCTTGGACGAGCACCAACCTGCTGATTGCTGTACAATACCGCTTTCCCAATATCAAAGACTACTGTGAAAATCCGTTCAGTCATCCGTAAGAAGATTATAGGACAATATACTTTTAGATTCACTGTGGAAAGAAATCTATTTTTGTTTTCTTCTTGCTAGTGCATGCTGAGCGTATGGAGCGTAAGGTCTGTTGTTGTTTAAAACTGCTGGTGCCCGCGCGGCCGTGTGCATGTTCTGATCTAACCAGTTGAAACAAAACTATTGTTCTCTCAACTAATCAGATGGAAATAGGGCTTTCCGCAAGTTGCTCGAAATAATTCAAACAGTTGCCCGAAATTTCTTAAAAAGGTGCTCGAAAGTTGCTCCAAAAATCCGAAAAAGTTGCTTTTGTTTAAGAAAGTTGCACGAAAGCTACCCCACAATATCGAAAACGCTGCATTTTATTAAAAAATTCCTCCAAATATATGTTAATTTCCCTTTGAAGGTAAAATTTCTAAGCAGTTTCATGCAATTGCACTGCAACAGGAAGTATCTAAATAAGATTTAAAAACAAAAATTTGTTGAATTACAAGTATTTTTTTTTTCACTGAAATCGTTAAGATATCGATGACGTCATGTTAGCTAACTAATTTTGTAAAGTCTTCAGGTGTCCCACGAAAATCTTCGGCAAACTTCGTTATTCTTCGAAAACGTTCGTATGGCCTTCAGAAAACACTCGGGCAATCTTCGAAGATCTTCGGTCTTGAAATTGTCAAAATGCAACAAGTTGCTCGAAAGGAAGAAGTTGCTTAAAGGAGAAAATGTTGCTCGAAATATGAAAAGTTGCCAAAAAGATGCCGAGCAACTTGTGGAAAGCCCTAGGTGGAAAACGTAACCCAACCGTGAATTAGGCTCAAAAATGTCCCACGCTTGCTTCCGCGTTGAAAACTTATTTTTTACTGCGAGCTGTAATAGTTTCACTACTACAATACAATACAATAACAAGCTTTATTTGCATGACTATAAGTAAATACATTATTGCAAAAGCGTACAACTAAACTAAAGCGAAACTTATAACAATAATAATCATGTAATAGGAATGAAAAAAGAAATTATTAGTCGAGTTGGAAGAGGGGGTTCCCATGCACCCACATGATACACCTCTCCAACTCACGCTTCTGCAATCCTCAAGAAGTCTAGTAAACGAATTTGCATGTTCCCACCTCCAAATATTGTCCCAAGGCCCCGCCTTGGTGGCCCACATGTTATATGGCGGCCATCTTGGCGGCCATCTTGGATTTTTGACAAAAATCTGAGGGCCTTGTTCTATTGTTTTTCTGTCTTTGATTTACATTCCAGTTACCAAATCCTTGTCCTTGTGACCCGAATCCTATTTTCCCAATGAAGATTTGCCCAAGTTCCAGTTTCCCCGAGATTTTACCCCTTCAGGCCCGTCAATTCTAGCTTCATCAATGCAAGTTTCATGAATGTTCACGCTAAAGCGTAGTCGACACTAACTTCACCGAAACCCTTGAATTCCCATTGGAACGTAAGTCGTCCACCAGAGAACTCTATCTTTCTCTGTCCTTGGCAGCTCTTTCTAGTTGATCCCAGTTGAGGAGGATATTGTGGGGTACTGAACACCACAATACCGCAAAAAGTCGGCGATTGCAGTAATAACGCGAATTAATAAGGAAAATACCCCAATGTCAAGCAAGCATGCATTGCTGCCCGGGGGGGGGGGGGTACTCCTTGGAATTTTTGGTGGGGGTGTGCCGCCCGCACCTCCAAATCCAGATCCAATTTCAGGCCAAAAAATGTCATTTTCCACACCCGTTTTCAGACCTGGACTCAAAAATCCATACCCCTTTTCAGACCTGACCTTGAAATGAACGCTGAACGGAAGTCAACGTAACAAGGATGAATAGGTAAAATTTAGCTGAAATGATATATTTTATCTATTTGTCTTGTCTCTCACCAGTTACTCGCTCCGGTTGCTGGGAAGAATAATAAGTTTATAAGCTTGCGTAAACGTTCCCCAGATAACCATACCCAATTTCAGACCAAAATTTTCAAAATCTATACCCGTTTTCAGACCAAAACGGCTCAAAAACCATACCCTTTGGGGCGGCACATACCTATATACCTTATATAGGGGAGTACCCCCCCCCCCCCACGAGCATTGCTGGCGCTTTTGTTGTCGCGAGGGAAAAAGAGAGAGAGAAACAAGCGGCGGGAACGTTTGATTAACTAGAACTACTTACAATCATTTTCTATCACGTTTAATATTAACTCGTGTAACAGAATAAAGATTTTTCAACTTGTTTCCCAGAATTTCTGCTTTATGTAGCTTCAGTTCCATGACAATCTGTTAGCGGTCCAGGCTAACGGATTGGGAGAAGGGATGGGGAAATTAACTGAGCGCGCAAACAAAAAAGGAAAGTTTCGAACCCTTACCGAGAAGCTACAATCCCGGACAAAACGGTTGAGACACTGCTAATTTTCACTAATTTTGGTACTACAGCTAATTGTTGTCAACCCCCCCCCCCCCCTTCCCCTATTTCAATGTTGTCAATGTTGTCGTTTTATGGAAACAAAGCCTGGTGAATTGCAAACCCCATAAAACAACATTGAGTGGGCGGGGGGGGGGGAGGGGGGGATAACATGTTTTTAACAAGCTTGCCAGTCAAGACATTCGCGAAAAATCTGTGAAATGCGTTTGTCTCAACTGGTTTTGTCCGGGATTGTAGCTATTCTTCACAGTGCCTTTTTCGCTCACCTATTCACCCTTATTCGTTCTCCTTTCGTTTTCGTTTGCTCGTCTCCCACATTTGGAGTGCCTGGAAGAGACTTTCAGTGACATAAAAGAACCACACAAGACAGGAAGTGTAATTTAAATTTTTATTACCTACAAACATGCCTATTTATTACACGACTATGCTGAGAATTCCATTAACTACAATAATCAGCCAATCAGAATGTTTTATTGCTGGACCAATACTTTCGTAGTGTTAAACCAGTAAGTTTTTGTAACTGCTATCCTCGATCATTTAAGCCTGGCACTAGCGATGCAAGCACAAGGGCAAACACAGACGCAAGCGAAACAGCTCTTATTTCATCGTGAAAACAGCCTCGACGCAAGCATACGCACAAGCACAAGGATCAAAATTTTTCCTTTCCTTGTGCTTGTTCTTGCGTTCGCGTTATGCCATGTGAAAACGAAACACCACATAAGCACAAGGAAATTTATGACGTCTGGCCGTGTCTACCCGGCCCAATTAAAACACTCGTACCAGATTCCCCCGCGGAGCCTTTAAGCCTTTTAAAAAGTAAACATCGTGTTCTTATGCTTGTGCTTATGCTTCAGGGCCGTAACTAGCAAGAGGCTGGTCTTGATTTTAATTTAAAATTAAAGACAAAATATGTTTAGTTGGGAAAATAATCCCCAGTTAAACAAAATGATTTTTTTTATCAAGAAATACCTATGAACAATGTTAAAGAGAAAGGCTTCAGAGCTTTTAATTCTCCAAATTTTTCTGGGTGCATGCCCTAGAACCTCCTAGCAAGATCTTGCCTCGTCTATGCCAAATGTTTGATTACGGCCCTGTGCTTACGTACAAATCTCCACTCACCAGAGCAATGTCTCAAGTTATTTAACCATATCTTTGTAAAGATTACGAGACAGGTGTTCATCTACTGTTTTTTCTTTTAATTTTCTTATTAATTTGCCATTGTCGGTGCCATGTCTGACATGTCTATTCACGTCGGTTTACTGTCTTTTTTAATCTAGAATTTCCTTATGGGACTATATATTCGGCGCCATGTCCAAATTAAAAAAAGAAAAAAAAAATTAACCTTCCATTTCAAAATTATGTGAAACCATGTTCATCATAAAATCTCTTATTCCAAAAAATACAGTACGACTTACAAAATTATCGAAATCAAAAATTTGAAATTCGTGATTAAAACAATGTTAGCCCAACGTATGCAATGTCATTATATTAGTTGGAATAAAAATGCATTATTTCTTAAAAATTATTATTTTTTCTTTCAATTAATTATATTATATAATTTATTATCATTATCCAGATTTAATTTGAGCTTAATTCTTAAATAGTTTTATACTTAAATCTTTTTAACTTTTATTTTAAGTGTACCTTTTTAGTTTAGTTTTTTTACTAACGTAACTAAATAATCTTATTTTATAATTATATCATATAAATCATTATATCGTATAATTCGTTTTATTATAATTCGTTTATGCAATTGATTATATGATCATTACAATTAATTATATGATGTATAATTCGATGTATCATACATAATGATATGATATATCGATTAATATCATATAATTCATTAAATAATGTAATGAATTGTATGAAACAAATATTATCATAAAATTCATTAGCTCATATAATGAATTGCGGGGTAAACGAATTATTATATTACGATTATACGATGTAATTAATCATATAATTTATTGTGCGAAAGTAATATATAATGACATACCATAGTATAAGGAGAAAATTGTTTAAATCACGAATCTTCATTAAGAATTATACGTTTCAAAAAAATTTGCAAGCCTTACTGCATTATTTGACATGAAAGGTTTTCTCGGAACATGGTTTCACATAATTTGAAATAGTTGTTATTCGATTTCTTTCAAATACCGAGTAGCTTATCACCGAGCTTATGATTATATAAAATTGTATATCAGACACAAAGTTTCAGGAACGGATTTTCCTAGTCCGTGAACCAAAATTTAAATTAAATGGAAGAGTCAACTATTTCACCCAAAAAGAACGCGTAAAAAAGGAGTCGAGGATCTGTTTGTTACAGTGAGAACACAAAACCGTGAACACTTTCATTATACTTTGAAAAAGAAAGTAGAAATATAGTTGACAAATTATTCAGGAAAAATAACCTGTTGGCTTCATCTCTGTCCATTTGTTTATATTCCCTAGAGTTTGAGCTATCATTCGATGGTTTTCTGCAGAAATTTTCATATGCAAAATAGATTGAAGTGTTCACGGTTTTCTGGTTCACACTGTAAGTAAAACCAATCTTGATTAACTTGTCCAATGGAGCAGCGAATGGGCCTGTTAGAACGGGATCCTGCCCTGAAACTTTACTAGAGTGATCAAGAGATCATTTTTTTTTAAACAACGAGTAACTATATTCTCTCAAATAGCAGTGTTTTCGTGATGTAGTACCAAATTCCCAGAACATGCCTTGATGATTCACTATCCCTATTTCTATAAAGATGTTCATCAACTGAGCCAAAAGAGTGTTTTTACGGTGGCTATACTGGTGTCTCCAAAATCAGGATTCAAAATGTTTCCGTTGAATAGCCAGTCAATACCCATTAATCAAAGACTGAAAATACCGCGTTTAGCGTCGATATAGCCGCCGCGACGTCACAGGAAACGCCTCTTTTTAAACGATCTTTACACATGAGTTGTCCATTGACAAAAGCAAACGGTTTATAACTAGAATCATTGGTCGAGCAACTTCGACAGTTTACCTGACGTCTTTGTGCATCAGTTCTGTTTCCGTTGGATAAACATCAGTCTTAAGTGAATCTGGTCTTCAAAGGTAGACTGCAACTAGCCAAGAGAGACCTGCTAACTGCTTTTCTATGTCGTTGCTATGTGCAGACATAGAGTAACTAGCTGTGTGACTCAATGGAGATCAATGGAACTGCATTACTCTTGAGAATGTAGTTGTAGGCTGCATAGGTCCATGGCAGATTCGCTGTTCTGGGATAGCTCTCAGAAGATGACGACTGACTGACCAACTGGATTGATGTTGTAAGTCAGGATCACTGCGCCGCCCGTGCACTGGTGATGAAGCTAGTGGTCACAACGAACACTCTTAAGCGGCAAGTACATCATTGTTGGCTTGGCATGCTTTTTTTATTGCTGAAAATAAAGGTGAGAGAGATAGTTATTTTAGAGAGACGCTGCTAACATATTTTAAAAGACAGTTATTGTTTCAAAATACTAGCAGATACAGACGTACCTTTCTTAACCATAAGGTATACAGATCCTAAAAAGCGGAAGCAGCAGGAAGCATCAGCTGGCCTCTCAGGTGGCGGGGAAGATGATCATCAGAGCCCGTAGTCTGAACGATGTAGGATTGCTCAAGTAGTAGAATCGGCAGGCCCGTCTCGTGGAAGGGAAATGATACTCAGATTCCGAGGTAGCAGGAAGAATAGGCACTGTCTGGTGGCGGAGACAATCATCCGCAGAGCCTGAAATTAGCAGGATACAGCTTGCTGAAGCAACATGAAGAATCGGCATGGTTTTGTGGTGACGGGGAGGATGATCTGCAGAGCCCAAGGCCGTAGTTTGTCGGATATTGGATGCTAAAACAAAAGGAATTCGAAGAATCGGCATGCCTGCCCTGTGGTGGGGAAGATGATCCGCATGGCACGAAGTCTGCAGGACGCTATTACAGCTGAATAGCTGAGCTGATGGTTGTCTGATCAAAGATTGGTCAGTATCATGACATTGAGGTGTAATTCTGCAGGATTTCTTAGCTAAATGTCAAAAGCGTATCCGTTGAGATGTCATAAACTGCATTGGAGATAAGTTGGAATGACGCTGATTACGTACGAAGCTGCAAGATATAAAGTGTACTACCCAACTGCACAAGTTAAGAGATATAACTGTAAAGACATATTCCACATATAGTCAGGGCACATATGATGATATGCAGCCAGGGAGAAGAGATAGAACGAGTTCTAAGGCTGAAATAGGGGGAAAGATTATTAAAACTGGGGCTTTTGGAAACTATAGATTGCTTAAAAACTTGAATATTTCGGGACTCAAAGACTCGACCACTAGAAGTTTCTGCGAAGTAAGATTAATGTACTTGGAGAAACTGTAGACTGATCAAAGAATGTTCTTCTTCTTCTTACATTTCAAAAGCTTCAAGGGACCTGCACAAGAACCCTCAGGATCTCCCCTAAAAGATAATGGATCTACGTCCCATAATGATTCTTGGAATGATTCAGTGTCACCTTTAGGGCCACTCCATAAACACATATGGGGGGGCCCCCGCCCCAAATTGCCCCTATCCGAGAAGGGGCCCCCACACCAAAGTATGGATCCACCACTGCATATTTGATCCTCTGAATCTGACATGTAGATTTGAACAAAAGGTCAAACCTGATATTGTTTCTATGACGGTTTTCTGACGAGACCAAGGTACATTTTCCATGCACGAGGGCTCCACGTCCAACTCTCTCGGTGTATATCTGATGTGGCTATGGACACATATAAGGTCGTCACAGATTCCAAGACGGACGGACTGCTCGATTTGGTCATCACCAATCAAAACACTGGTAGCGTACACGTGACTGGGTTAACAGATGCATGATTGTCCAAGAGCTCTTTTTGTACGGCAATGGGCAGGATGTCAGATGTGGTAACCTGGGTTTGTAGAAAACTTTATGGATGCATTAGTAGACATAACAAATATACCTTGCAAGAATGTTACTACAATTTCGCCGAAACTGTTATAAAAACAAATCATGAAAAAAAGCCACAATTAGGAATTCAATTACCTCAGTCTCTCCTATAAGCAATCAATCTTCAATCTTATACATTCCTTGTGATGTTAGTTCTAGAGATATAGTGGTACATCAAGACAAATGCAGGTTCACGAGTGTTTTAATAATCTTTTCGTTACATACATACATACATACATACATACATACATACATACATACATACATACATACATACATACATACATACATACATACATACATACATACATACATAATACATACATACATACATACATACATTATTCGCTCCCTAGGGCTTTTCAGCAGCAATGTTAAAAAAAATAAATTAAAATCATTCGAACTCTGTATTTCTTTTAAACAAATCTCTCTGTGGAGAATTTGGTAGTTCATCAAGAAAGTAGTATCCCATAGTTCATGTGTTTTCTTTACTCTCCTGGCTTGTTCAGAAAAGTGTTAATAACTAGATTCAACCTGTACAGTAGCCGGCGAAAATTGCACATAGTACTCACAGTCGAGCATCATTGGGGAAAGCTCCATCCTTTGTACCTGTCAATGGCCCAACTGCGCGTGCGTGAACTTCCTGGCTTCATTGAGGCAAAACCAAGGAGACCTGTTAAGACTTAACTTCGAGATGAGTTAATAAAAATAAAAGAATGGCTCACGTCGCTCACTTCCGCTTGCCTCGAGGCTTGTTTGCTGTCGGTTAGGGCATCTGACTACTTTCCTGTTGTACATCAAAGCATGCACTGACATGCGAATATGTGAAAACGTTTCCGACAAAGACAAAAATCTCGAATGATTTGAAATGGAAAATATTTAAGCAAAGAGTAAATCTACAGTGCAATACTTACCAAGTCTCCTTTACTTGCAGAAAAGGAAAGGTGCGTGGAGTGCTGAACGGTCAGTAACAGGTGGTCGCTTTTTTATCTGTACTTCAAAACGAAAAAGGAATAAAATATCTGAGTAACCTTGTATAAATAATAAACATAACGATGTGCAGCTGGCAACTTACCTCAGTCATTAATGCGTGAGTCGTTCAGATCTAATCTGGTGATCGAGAAAGCTCTTGGTGTAACTGACGGTAAAAATGTCTTTTCGTTTTTAGCTAAACGGCAATGCCAAACGAAAACCTAGGTTGCGAGAATTCGTTTGTCCCCGAAAATGGACATATATTGTAAGGTAACACGTTTTACGCCGACGAAAATGGGCGTAGCTAAACTACAACAAAACGCGCGCGAGTTTACAAACTCGTCCGAGTCATCCCCGAAAATGGATGTCATTCAGATCCAATCTGAAGAATGTCGACCTCGTGTTAACTGACGGTCAACGGCCTTTTCTTTGTTTCGTTACTTAAAACAACGCCAAACGAAACACCAGGGCGAGAATTCCTTTGTCCCCGAAAATGGACATATATTGTACGGTCGTTTTACGCCGACGAAAATGGGCGTAGGTAGAATTCACAAGGACGCGTAAGTTTACAAACTCATCCGTATCGTTCCCGAAACTGGACGACCTAGACACTGGAAAAAATTCTTCGGGTACTGTTTGGGTTAAAATTACAAAGCAATACTTATCAAGTCTCCTTTATTACTTATAACAAAAGGAATGGTGTGCTGGGTGCTAAACAGTCAGTTACAGGTGGTCGCACGTGGTTTACCTCTATACTTTAAAACGTAAAAGGAATAATTATCTGAGTTAACGTTTTATAAACATAACGATGTGCAGCTAGCAACTTACCTCATTTATTAATGGCGTGACGTCTAGTCCAGATCCAATCTGGAGAAAGCCCCTGGTGTTTACTGACGGTAAACTTTGAATTTCTTTTGTTTTTCTTCAGATAAACTGCAATGCCAAACGAAAAACCAAGTTGCGAGAATTCGTTTGTTTATAAAAATGGACATATATTGTGCGGTACTCCGTTTTACGCCGACGAAAAATGGGCGTGGCTAGAATCCACCGAACGCGCGAGTTAACAAACTCGTCCGAGTAATCCCCGAAAATGGATGTCATTCAGATCCAATCTGAAGAAAGTCGACCTCGTGTTAACTGACGGTCAATATTGCCGGCCTTTTCTTTGTTTCGTTACCTAAAGCAACGCCAAACGAAAAACCAGGTGGCGAGAATTCGTTTGTCCCCGAAAATGGACGGATATTGTACGGTACCGCGTTTTACGCCGACGAAAATGGGCGTAGCTGGCCCAGAACGCGCGAGTTGACAAACTCGTCCGAGTCATCCCCGAAAATGGACGACCTAAACAATGGAAAAAAAAATGAGACCAGCAACCTTTCACCGTTACGATATATTTTGCAGTCCTTACTACCATCATAAAATGACAAAGAGCCATCCCGATAAGAGAAGGATTAAAACGAGAATGTGAGTCGGTTGTGTGCATATAAAATAGTTATTATTAATTAATTAAATTAATTAATTAATTACAGCATTTAGAACAACGTGATACAAAAGTAAAAAGTTTTTTCATTTATTTTTAAGCTGAACATATCACTAACTACACACAGTACAGATATTCAGTTGATACAAAATGCCATTGAACCTGATATGATAGATGGAGTTGAAGTACGCTAAACCGACATTTACCTTGGGTTAACCGTAAACGTCGTTTCTTTGTTGTCTCTTGAATAGAAAGAAGCACCACAAGAAGAACTTTTCCTGTAGGTTGATAGACCGGTATTCGTTGTACACGCAAATGAAACACGCGTTTTACGCCACCGAAAAAACTGAACATGCAGGCGAACTTAGGACTCGGCCTGAGAGAACGCGATGTTGACCAATTTAAAACTCGGTCAAGCCATGCCCGAAAATGCATGGACTACCATAGTTGCAAGCTAAGGTGTTGAAAAAAAATTCTTTTAAAATATCACGCTCTGCGTCCCCGAAAATGGACGCTTAGAGGAGGAATCAAACAAAGAGAGATGAAAAAAAAATTGACAGGACTGCGTGCGAATTCCTGAAAATAAAAAGCGCCGACAAGTTATTTAAAATTCAAAAAAAGTCAACAATAAATACAACCAAACAAGCTTCTTTGTGCAACATTTATTTTTTTTTTAATTTCAAGTTGAGCGCACCAGGAATTACATATTGATATTTAGTTCTTACATGCTTTTAAACCGGAGAAGGAACGAAATCTGCCAAAAATGGACGATTTAGCACTTCGCATGTGCCTGTTACCCAGCGCAGTTTTCGGATGTATTTTTAGACTAAAAGTATTGTGCAAGCTATAAAGCAGTACTGTTTTTAATATTGGAAAGCGTTTATTAGATACGATTTTACAGCAACGAAGACGTCGTCCCCGAAAGTGGACAAGTTAAAGTTTGAAACATAAACATAATCCCTTCCCACCCCCATAGCTTTGAAGCGGCGGTGAGCGTTCATCCCATAGAATCAAAATGCTTTAGAGTTTATTCATCCAGATAAAAGAAACTCACAAAGTAACGACAAAACACACAGTTAACTGAAACGTAATTTTTATTGTCAAATTCTCGTTTCCTGCCGGTCGTTTTTGCTCCCGAAAATGAGCCCCGACGTTAAACAAGATATAATCTTAAGTATAAACCTTCTACATGAGAACAAAAAAGAAAAACAGTTGGTTAAAAATGCCAACAACACTAGTCATAAACGTTAGTCCCTACGTATACTATGCTCAAATTTTGAAAAGAATATTACAATACTTCTATGTACATTACATAAATTAATCCACAGGACCTAAAGTAATCCATGAGGGGGTGCGCTCCTATTTGAAAAAAAAGTGCCCAGAGAAACCAAGAATGTTCCTGTGTCTGTAAAACTTGACACTGCTCGTGGAACACGCAGGGCTGCTCGGACATTTATATAGGGTTCGCATTGGCCTGCTATCGAGGAAAACGCGATACCAGGCTTCTTGTCGTAGATTCTCGGTTAAAGCCGAAAACCGAAAGCCGAACATAGTTCGAAGCATTCCGAAAGCAACCGAACCGAAACGTTCACCGAGCCGGAGCCGAAGCGAGGCTGTGCTGTATGACGCTGGAATGCAACCCGCACTACAGTCCACAATTTCTGTTTCGCCTTTTTTATACGTTCTGGAGTAAATATAGTGGTTTTTTTTTAAATAACAGACAATAGAGGTTTGAGTCTCAAAGGAAACAAACATTGTGGTGAGCAGCGCGTGTTGCAATTCCAAAGTCTTGCAGCATTCATCCACGCGAGCTTTCCACGCGTGTCAAGCGCGTGGCAAAGACAACAACTACAAATGACACAAACCAACAACCTTCCAGTTATCATTAATTTTCATAAATATGATTTTAAATTACCTTAAGAACGTCTTTAACAAATGAACAATTATTCACCGACCTCAGAATGAATAATTGTTGTAGCATGTACCACAAAAGTGAATGAAGG
This sequence comes from Oculina patagonica, assembly GCF_052425735.1. Lineage (NCBI taxonomy): Eukaryota > Metazoa > Cnidaria > Anthozoa > Scleractinia > Oculinidae > Oculina > Oculina patagonica. The sequence continues at coordinate 7,962,055 of NC_135761.1, read as the reverse complement.
TGAACACGGTGAATTAGACATGTTTTGCGAAATCTTGGTAATTAACTGAAAATCTTCCAACTCGCTTTTTATGCTAGTTTGGCTATGTGGAAAAATTCAAGTGCCCGAAATCAAACCAACATTCACCATTGTGGTTCATACTGGTTTTATAGTTAATTTTTTATGCTATCTATACTTTCTTGTCTATCAATTCAGATGCAATGAAAGAGATGCTGTTTTCCATGTGTTCTCGTTTTTCCTGCGTGGTTCCAATGTTATCTCCTTGTTTCATTTGTCCTCTTTGTCTTGGTCGACGATGTCGCGTCTACCTAACTAATTTACTCTATTACTGTCTTGCTGCTGTGCGAGGTCGATCTTGGCTCTCCTTTCTCCAGGTCTTAGTATCATATAACTTATAGAGGTCTTAACAATAATTTTATCGAGTAAGCTTGTGTCGATCCATTGCAGTCTCCAAATGACGCTCCAGTTGCTCCGCCGAAAGTGAAGTCTACCAACGCCTACAATTTGTAGACGGTCTAAGCTTCCTGCGCCTGCGAGGTGCAATGCAAGCGGATTCCTTGAGGAGACTCGTCCCACTAGGCAACGCTAACAAAGAGACACGTATATGTCCGGTTGCTAACACCGCCTGTAAGCGAGAAAAGCCTCTCAAGTAACTAAAAGTAACTCCTGTGCTATTCTCTCAGTCTCTTCACTGTCTAGATGGATGATAAGATCTTCTCATAGGAAGCATCTTGTTGGTGAATTGTCCAGTAGATCGCTTTTGGACACTGTCTATGCTGAAATTTGTTAGTGATATTTACTAGGATGTGTGCTTTGTCCCAGATTCCCAGCTAACTACTTAAAACCTTAGCGCTGAACTACACTCGCAAGTGCGAGCCTACACTAATTAGCTACCTGCAACTAGAAAACTGACAACTTAACGCGAAAGAAGAAAACAAAACCGTCTTCGTTCCCGTGTTAAGCGGTCATTCTCTAGTTTCCTATCTTTTATCATTAAATTAATTAATTAATCAATCGATTAATTAGTTGTTTAATTAACTGGATGAACCTTGAACCGAAAACGACCCAGCTAATAACAGCGATGATACTGCTATTAAAGGGGGTAAAGTTCCAGTCAATAACAGTGATATTGCTGTCATTGAAAGGAACTTAGATAAGAAAAGACATTAACAGAAAAACACTACGCGGGAGATTGCGCAGAAGCCGAAGTGAAGCCGAAGTGTTGACGAAATAAAGCCAAAGTGTGCCGGAACTTGAACCTTGTGCCGAATAATTGACCGAAAGAAATATTCGAAGCCGAATTGTGAAACCCATGAAAGGAAAAGGGGAGGCCCAAACCCATCCCACCCAGCACTAACTAAACCGTCTAACTAAGCCGGAACTGTCGTATAAGCCGAATGTAGGCCAAATGTAAGCCGAACGGTAGCCGATCGAGTGTAAGGTTCATCCAGAGCTCTAAGTGTTAACCCACCCTTCCCTACCCACAAAGAATCACACTAACCACTACCAAATAGACCTTGTGTCTTTCGTTGCCACGACGACGCTGAGAACATTGGGCGAGAACATTGCACTGGCATGGACTGCTAACTTTGGAGGGCGAGAACATTGCACTGGCATGGACTGCTAACTTTGGACAATGGACTGACTGCTTGACGAGGTCGGGAGTAGCCAAACTGAAAAGGACACAGCAAAGAAATACAAGGAGTCAATTTTTACTCCTAAATAAAATATTTGTATATAATCCTATACTTAATTACACCTGCATTTTTTTTTAAAACTACTATTCAGTTACATACCTATTTGGAAATATGGCCCAGATCCACACCATTTCGTTGGGTTATTTAACCTATTCAGATCTTAAATACGATTGTACGAACATTTCTCTCAAATAAACTTACAAAAAAAGAAATATATAAGGTGACATTTGATTTTAGACCAGTCATTTCAATTTATAAACTCTCACGTCTTTCTTCCACCTAAATTATCAGTTTACGCTTTTTAATAGTTGTTTATCAAAAGGTTGCCAGCATATTATAAAAAGCTGGACAAAGTTCACTTCAAGTATTGAAACTACAGGTGAAAATTAAACTAACAAAGAAGATAAGTAAACAGACAAACGTACCTTGTATGAATATTAGCGTTTAAACCAGAACGGCCACATTTCAGCGCCTTGATTTCTTCGCGAAGTTTGCTTGGAACACGTTTTGTTTTGTTTTTCCTTCAGTGATCGATCCAGTAAGTAAATTCTTCGGTCGCTAGCCTCTGGAGTAAAAAGAGCAAGAAACCGACTTGACTAATTAGCCAAGTATCCGCAAATACATTGAAATTTTTTGGTTTGAAGTCGAGTTCAGTGCTCTCAAAATAAAACAGTTCGTTGCCGCGAATCGAAACTGAAACATCTTATTAAACACTTACCATTTTTCCGGCCAATATCGTTTCAGTCTTGTGGTTCTGTAGTAAGAACAGCTACAGCTTTAGAGTAATTTATCCTTGGGTCTGCTAAGTCGTGAAAGGCTTCGGCGATTTAGTGTTCAAAATGTTAACTATTTTCTTCATTCACCCTGGATTCGCAAGAAGGCGAATATTTAATTTAAATTGAGCGCCAACTGTATTAAAGCACGCCCTCGGCAAAAGACGGTATCTGATTGGTTCGCGTCATCAAACACCGCACGGGATTTAACTGTTTTACTGTTCGTTGGTTCAGTATGCTAATTTAATTGTTTTTTGTTTACGGCAAATTAAACGGCTGTTCCGAAAACACGGAGTGCGGAGTGCGGAGTGCGGAGTGCGGAGTGCGGAGTGCGGAGTGCGGAGTCCGAAAATGCGGAGTCTGTAAAAAAATTAAAAAAAAAATAAAATAAAAATAAAATAAAAAAAGTGTGATAAAAAAATTAAAATAAAATGAAAAATATATAAATATTAAACTAAATATTAAAAAAATAATACACATTTTTGCACAGCTTCGCCCGAAGCAGTGAAGCGGATCGTTCAGACCGCGGCCATTTCTTTCTTCAAAAATGACTGCAGTTCACGTTTCACGAAATATTAACAAACACTATTTCCAATTTTTTGGAATCACTACTCGTAAACTTCAAATAATTTTAGTTTCTTTTTTACCAAAGAGCCTAAAGCCATGTTGCTTCGCCTGGCTTTCCACGAATACACAGTAAACTCTCTAAAAGAACCATCAGCAACGTGGCACTTTTCAACTCCGCCTTTTATGCTAGACGAAGTTCAAATTAAAGAAAAATGTACAACAACGATACGCTACTCCGCAGCACTTAATAAAAAAGCAAAAAATAAATAAATAAAAATTTCCCCAAAAGTCATTTAACCGCCTTTGTGCCGTGGATATCTACATCCATCTGTGGACATGTCATTTTTGGTTGAAATCATGTTTTCAGTGCAAGAATACTAATTCTTTTGATTGTAAGTTCTTTTCGCTGGGAACTCGGAACCTGGGAACCGTTTATTTCAGGTGTCATGGAAACACGCCTGTGTCAAGGACAATCGTGATAACTGGTAATGGTTATGTCAAGCTTGCAATAGCTTTTGCTTTGTTTTGACAAGCAGAGCAGTGCGGTTGAATGGCTTTTTGGCACTCTTTGAAAAGTTTTTTTTTTTGCTTTTTTATTGGCCAATCTCTTTTTTTTTACTTCACTATAACTATAAGTCTGCGTAACGTATCGTTGTCACACATTTTTTTTTTTTTAAAAAAATGAACTTCGTCAATTAGAATGCGAAAAGTTTAGAAGGCGGAGTTGACAAGTGCCACGTAGCTGATGGATCTTCAGTTTAGAGGGTTTCCTGTGTATCATGATCTTGGAAAGCCAGGCGTATTTTATTTTTTACGAAGCAACATGGCTTTAGGCTCTTTGGTAAAAAAGAAACTAAAGTTATTTGAAGTTTACGAGTAGTGATTCCAAAAAATTGGAAATAGTGTTTGTTAATATTTCGTGAAACGTGAACTGCAGTCATTTTTGAAGAAAGAAATGGCCGCGGTCTGAACGATCCGCTTCACTGCTTCGGGCGAAGCTGTGCAAAAATGTGTATTATTTTTTTAATACCTTATTGTTACTTATTTTCGCGGGCACTTAATTTCGCGAAAATGGAACAGGAATATTTCGCGAGTCTTAATTTTCGCGATATGGCCAAAAATACGTAATTAGCATAAAAAATACAATAGAAATCGGTTAGAATTAATTTTCGCGGGTCTTTAATTTCGCGATTTTTTGAAAATCGCGAAAATCGCGAAAATTAAGTCCCGCGAAAATAAGTAACAATAAGGTATTTAGTTTAATATTTATATATTTTTCATTTTATTTTAATTTTTTTATCACACTTTTTTTTTTTTTATTTTTATTTTATTTTTTTTTTTATTTTTTTACAGACTCCGCATTTTCGGACTCCGCACTCCGCACTCCGCACTCCGCACTTCGCATTCCGCACTCCGCGTTTTCGGAACAGCCCAAATTAAACACCAACTTGTGCTCGCTGTGGGCATATATTTACAACCGATAGACACGGTTTTCACGGGCCGCCATGAAAGCTTTAACTGAAACGAAATGCTGAAACGAAATTGCACTCAGAGTCGATGAAGTTTATTGAAGTTTAAAAGGACAAGATCAAGATTGAAAGGTAACAAACTTAACTGAAGTGCTGAGTCTTATTTTACGTCTAACACTGAATGAAACTGTGTCAGTTTTCTGGTCGATCTTCCTGTAAGACCTGTAAATTATTTGCAGCATGGTCCGAGTTCGAGCCCTGACTGGGGCGCTGCGTTGTGTTCTTGGACAAGACACTTTACTCTCACAGTGCCTCTCTCCACCTCGGTGTATAATTGGGTACCGGAAAATTTACTGCTGGGGGGGGGGGGGGGGGCTGCGATGGACTAGCATCCCATCCAGGGGGAGTAGAAATACTCCTAGTCGCTTCATGCTAATGAAACCGAGATAAGCTTCGGCCTGATGGGCCACTAGACTCGAACGCAGACTTTCGAATCGAGCTTCCAAAAACCTCACAATAAATAAAATTCATTTCAATATTTAGAGCGATATTAGGAAGTATTTTTGTCTACAGGTAGATGGGCCTATAACCGGGGAGGGGGATTATAGCCGGGATTTTATGGTATGTCATATTTGTATTCTCGGTGTTGGACTGCAACTAGCTTGCAATGAGCCGGGGGCTAATTCGAGGGATCTTTTCAAATGCTAATGACGTGAAGCTCTTTATAAAAAACCAACATGGCAGCGAAAAAAAAAAGAAGAATAAAGACGTGATTAGAGAGTTCGTGATAGAAGCAAGCTAAGGGGGTAAAATGCCAAGGGGCTAAGGGACCGGTCATTATTTATCGCCTGGAGGGAGCGGAGGTTTTTTTGGGGGGATCACTTGATATTTAGATGAACAGAAGGGGGGATCAGTCGTAACTGAAGAGCCAAAGTGGGGATCACTAAAAAGTTTGGAAGGATTCAGATGCGGGACCATTCAAATCTGTTTCGATAATGCCAGTTTGAGAGCATACAAAATAAATGCGCCCATTCTACTGGGAGTTGATAGCATTTGCGGTCTTCAATTGCAATTTGTTCTAACTGAACTTTACGGATGCTGTCATACTGGGGAATGTGCACATTTCAATTTATATCGAGCTAGGACGTTTTTTGTTAACAATGTTATCATGATTTTTCCTTTTATGAAGTGCTTAGCTAATATTCATCTATGAACGTGGCAGATGAATTCCAAATTGTGAACTATAACTCCTGATAACTGCTGAAACATTGTGAAATAGAATGTTTGTTTAAACATAAAGCATTTATCGCCTTTCCGGGAATGGGCTCCTGTCAACTGCTTCATCTGCCTCACCTTGAGCCTCGTCATCCGATTCAACAACTTCATTTGCCTCTTGAGCCTCATCAACCAATTTATCAATTTTTTTTGCTCATGAACCTTATCATCCACATTTACATTTTTGTGAGGCAAGAGTGCATTAAAGATTGTATTGTATTCGATTCTATGACTTCATTTGCCTCTTGAGCTTCATCATCCAATTCATCAACATTTAGTCCTCTACAGCAGGTTGTCCTTGAGTTTTATTCCCTTAAAATGCCGCTACTTGTTCAAAATTTTTGTTAAGATCATGCTAAAAATACCCTTTCCTAGTAGCCACCACAGCATAGGGTTTGATCCAAACACCTTGTTATTTTCTAAAGAAAGTTAGCATCGATGCTACTCTATCGTTCCCTTCGATTGAACCCGTAAACTCAATTGAGGTCAAGTTTCCAAAGAAATGGTGTGCCCTCTACTCGAGTCGCTTCTCCTTGGTTTTTCGGCCTTCCTTTTCTTTTTTTCTTTTCTTTTTGACACTGTTGAGTTCTTGGCATAAGGAAACTTCTTTGACAGGTTGAAACGCGCTGTTGTTTACCTGTCTGGAGCTGACTGACGTTCCGTGTCCTTCTTATAAATAGGCGAGCTCTTCGCCTTCGAATACAGCTCTTTATGCCTGAAATGAACTTTTATGTTTTGGCGCGCTCCGTATTTCTCACTCTTTAGTAAATTATTCGCTTTGTTCAGTTTGACAGCTCCTCTATCTTATTTAGCGCCCATCGCATTTGCTTTTATTCAAACAGGTAGTTCCTTAACCCAGATTACCTGTGACGAAACACAGACTCATAAATCCGTTGGGCAATGCTGTTTAAAAAACTCCACTTTCGTGGAGTGTGGGTTTTGCAGTAAATAATTTTGCCAGGGCTCAATACTGATAACTGAATATGTGTGCAAAGACATTGAGGAAAGGGGGAGTGTGTGTGTGTGTGTGTGGGGGGGGGGGGGTCACGAAAGTTATCGATGATAAGGAGGGGGGATCACTTCAATGAAATAGCATTAAAGGGGGGATCACCTAAATTTCACTATGTTTAGGCCAAAAACCTCCGCTCCCCCCCCCCCCCAGGCGATAAATAATGACCGGTCCCTAATATATTTGTGTTTTATTGTTCAAGAAAATCGACCCGATTCTCACAGACAAAGAGGAACACTATAGTTCAACATTTTATTTTTAATTTATTTTTGAGAAAATATAAATTTATTTATTTTTAAGCCTAACTGTGGTTAACATGAACACGTAAATTCTTTGCAAACGAATCATGAATATTGAATTGAAACGAAAGTGCGTAAAAGACGTTATTACAGTAGACGAGAATATACCGCGTTTATAATAACAGCCCTTCAAAATGTGTACAGTCAACTCTCTCTTAACGGACACCTCTATAAGACGGACACCCAGTGTTGGTCCCCGGGGGGGGGCACTTCCTATAAATGGGCTAATGGGGATGTGCCGCTGGATGGGGTCGCATTTTCACGACTGGACTGACTATAATGGGGTCGCCATTTCAAGCATTTTTTATAGGGTGACTAGAATGGGGTCACACTTTTCCGGGATTTTGAGAGTACGAAAATCTGGCAAGTTGTGATTATGAACGGAAATATTCGCCGAAAAAAATGTTACCGTATTTATTGCTGTTGTTCAATATTTGACAAACAGCTCCCAGAAAGTGACTAAGTTGGGGTCGTAAAAATTATATTTACCCAAAAGTGACTAAGATGGGGTCTATAATTGGCCATAGAATAAGACTATAATGGGGTAGGGGTTCTGAGAGGCCAGCGGCACATACCCAACAAAAATTTACCCAAGTACCCCCCCCCCCGGGTGTTGGTCCCGTCCTTGCCGTTTTTCAGTCATTTTACTGTAACTTAACTCCCTATAAGACGGACACCTCTTTAAGACGGACAGTTGGAGTCGGTCCCGACGGTGTCCGTTTTAGAGAGAGTTGACTGTATATTATTATCACCAGCTTCCTTTACATATACAAGTTTTATAACATGCATTTTATAATATAGTCTTTAACACATACTTGCAAAAGCTTATCAGTGCGGATCCCCTTACTGAATGCCTAATCCCCCATTAGATTAATTTAAATTAAAAAAATTAAATAATAAAACCCCCTCAAGTTAAGTATAAACAAAATGTTGTAGTGTTCATGGCTGAAGAGAATATCTTTTTAAGTATAAAATGTGTTCTATAATACAACAATATACCCGAAGTCTTTTAAAAACTTTAGCCTAAATAAGCAAATTCGTATGGTAAATAAACGTTTTTTAAGGCTTGTTCTTCAGTGACTTTTTCAAAATCCACTCATTCTAGGCTACTAACTTTTAGGTAAGCAGACATTTTTTTCAACATTACACATCTGTCCCCGGGCCTCTCCTTATTGCAGATGCTGGCCAATGCAAGTGACCTTGTCAATTAGATTAACTTTTTATACCGAAAATAAAATTAAAATAAAAACGTCCAAAATAAGTAAGAAAAAAATAGCCTGGTCACAAAACAATACGGTTTACAAACTGAAAAACATTACACTGGCCTGTAGGGCTGGTTTTGCAAGAAGCCTTGCCTTGCAAAAACGAAACAAATATTATTGCAAGTGATCTGTGTCGTTGGTAGTAAAAATGATTTAATGTTCACTTTTGTCGCGCTTTCTACATCAAGGAGCAAAGAACAAATAGACGAAACGACAGGAATAAGAATGAGTATGAATGAAACAATTCGCAATATATAACAACTTATGTGAAGTCCGTTCGGTTTTGCGTATATCATTTAAGCAGTACTGTACTGTATTTTGAATTTTGATTGACCATTACCAGATATGTTTCAATTGTCAACTGACTTTACATTGAAATTTGAAATTAATAAAAACAAGCGAACAACTCACGTTGCGTAAACATGTAGGATGCCTTTAAGACCCTTTAACTTATTAATGATAAGTTATCTGGATGTCACATTAAAACAACTCCTTGCCCACATAAAGTTGAATGTACTACGGGATTGGTTGCACTGTAATTTCCTTCAAACTATTTTTTAAAGCTGGCGGTCTTATCGATAAAGTCACTGCTCTTTTTACGCATATAGCGTTTCCGTATATGAAAAAGAAACTAACATTTTTTATGTATAAACAAGGTAAAATCAAAGCTAAGCTCCGAAAAAATTCAAGTGAAGCTTACATTATTTTCTAGCAAGTTTAAATAATAATAATTTAAAATAAACAACTAGTTAGTATTTATATTATGGCGTGTCCACACCCGGTGAACTGGTCTTACATTGCTCTCCCTATACCCGATTACTGTTTTATGTGTCACTGCCACACTAAACGTTATTTAAAAAGGCAACAAGCAGAGCCGTAGCCAGTCTTTTAGCGTAGTCGAGGCAAGATATTGCTGAGGGAGGCCTGGGGCATACCCCCAGAAAATTTTGAAGTCTAGAAGCTCTGAAACGCGTTTTTCAGCATTTTTCGTAAGTTATTTATTGAGAAAATAATCAATCTTGTTCAACTGGAGGTTATTTTCCCAACTAAACGTATTCTGTTTTTAATTTTGGGTTAAAATCTAGACGAAGCAAGTGCCTCGTCTTGCCTCTTGCCAGTTACGGCCCTGCAACAAGGGACCTTTACTACTCTCCACAGTGAGCCGCGACACCCGAGATTTTGTTTCGCTTCATTCAGAGTAACTTTTTGTCTGTCCTTTATCTTTTGTGTGATGTGAAAAACACTGTTTACGCGATACAGCTGGGGTAAACTGTACCATGTGATGCACTTTCAAGCCATTCAGGCTGTATTTGACACAAACTTACGAGAAAACCCTAGGTGTCACGATCGACTGGGACGAATATTTACAAGACAACACTAAGGTTCCTTTCGCGTACACAAAGCGACTGCGTGTCAGATGCGAGGTGCTGCGCATTTTCCCGTCATTTCTCTTGCCATTTGCTCCCGCCCGCGAAATCGTCCGTCAGCTGCCGAAGCGTTTTCATAGCGTGTGTACATTGCTTACTTTATACAGTATACGCGTTCCAATTTAGCGTCTCTTGTAGCTCTTCAGAATAATCCAAAAACTGGGGGAGGTGCCTTCTTCTTTTCATAACCTGACAATAAAAGAAAACGGTTATTGAAAAACATGTTCCAAACGGATCCGGTCCGAAAATCGGATCGGATATGTCTTCTGTTTACACAGGACCGTTCTGGAACCGGTCCGGAATGGATCTAAAACTGGACCTGTTGTTTTGCAGGTACAGTATTAGATTCGTTCTGGACCGGTTCCAGAACAGTTCCAGTCAGATCCCGTGTAAACTTAGCCTAAGATATATGTCATTTCTTCCTGATAACAAACAATTCTGATTACACTAACACGAGACATTCAATGTGAATAGTTTATTGAGGATGCGTCAGTCAGTCATCTGATACAAAATGTATCCTAATACAGTCATCTGATGCAAAATGTATTCAAATACAGTCATCTGATGCAAAATGCATCCTGATTACAATCTTGAATCTAGCAAAAAACAACAGTTCGTTCTAAGAGTATTAAGGCGTGTGCTACGCCAGATACGAAAAACCACTAAAAACCACCCTTTAGAAGTGGCCAAAAATAAGTGGAAACGTATTTCTCATCTAAAGCAGCAGCACGAGACCCCGAGGAAAGGGCACTAAATAATCTAGAGCATTTTTCAATAGACTTGTTACAAAAGCTGAACAAACAACACTTTAAAGAAAAAAGAAAAGCAAGCGAAGACGAGGACTGACGACGTAGAATGACCTAAATCTCCCGCCAAAAACCTATACTATACCTAGACATCCCATAACAACCCGCGAACCTCTCAATCGTGCCGTCAGAATAGTAATTTCTGTCTAATTCATTCATTCAAACGTCAGAAATTACATTTTCCGGTGTCCATTTTGCACCGACCTTACCTTTGTGCCTGCTACAGCCGTACACTTCTACTCTCATACACACGTTGTTAGAGGTTCTGGGATAAAACCGGACAAACCTGGCCTGGATTGGCCGGATTAACCTGTTTACCACTGGTGTAAAGTTATCGCAATTTCCCGGTAATACCTGATTGAGAAAAAAGGAAACAAAAGAGTGATTTAGATTAGCAATAAATGACAAACAATCACCGAGCTTGCTAGCCCTCGTGTATAAAGCCGGGTTGAATGGCCATCCATGAGAGGAACGACCGACAGCTCCTTGGAACGACGTTGAGTGGCTCTTTCCATGCAGGAGTATAAATATGTACGGTCAAATGTTAGACCAACAGGCAAAATACTGGGGAGCAACCTACGATAGACTAGTAGCCCATCCGGGGGGGGGGGGGGGGACTGCAATACACCTAGTTCCTTCTCGCCACAGAAACCCAGATAAGCTGCGGCTCCGATCCGTGGATCGCATGGCCCGTACAAGTTTACCATCTGATAATGACATCTAAGTTACACCGATGTAGAAATTACGGTTCGTCTTAGCTGAATGAATGCATAAAAACTAAAGAGAACCTTTTTTAAGCAAGGCAATCGGATAATTCGGCAAATGTTCTATGTATGTCTTGTGCTTGTTTGTCAGTAACAAGCACGGCAAGTCACTGTCCCACGTACCATTCCAAATCAAAGTAAAATCAACGAATTAATATCAAATCCCTACCCTAATTCGTCCGTTTTCTTTGTATCGATTCCATCTTTCACCGTCTTTACTAAACGCCAGCTCATACGACTTGACATGCTCATAATATTTATCGCGACCTACCAGAGAAAGTAACACGTCATAATTAATTTAGCACTATAACTTCGTTTTATCAGTATGATTATATCATGGCGCAGTAAAATTTTAAGTTTGTACCTTGGGTAGCGCGAGGCGTTATGGTCTAATGGTTAGCGCGCTCGGCTCCGAGTCGAACGGCCCGGGTTCGAGGTCTGGCCGGGGCGCTGCGTTGTGTTCTTGGGCAAGACACTTTACTCTCACAGTTTCTCTCTCCACCCAGGTGTATAAATGGGAACCGGCGAATTTACTGCTTGGGGGTAAGCCTGCGATGGACTAGCATCCCATCCAGAGGGAGTAACAATACTCCTAGTCGCTTAATGCTACGGAAACTGGGATAAGCTGCGGATGTATGGGCGGATTTTGATGCTTTTCGGTAAAAAGTGCTAATATCGGCGAATAGGTATTCTCGTACATGAAATGCACCTAGTAAATCAAGATGGAGATATAAAGTAAATTGTTGTTGAAGGAACATGGAAGCCATAATAGTTTTTAGGTGTTTTTCCATTCCACAGGGACAAAACTTGAAAAAATCAGCCTGATTTTTTCAAGTTGAGATCTTAAGTTCCTGATGGCATTGCAATAATACCACTTGTTTATCGCTTCAGTACACTTGCATGGTGATTTTTAATAAAATTGGACCACTATTCGTAGCTTCCGTATGTCTTTAGGTTTTTGAGTTTTTGAAGTGAAACTGGTGACAGTGTCCCTTTAACCTTTTACCTTACCTTGGGTAGCAACAGCGGTGACGAATTTAATCTTTCCAAGATCCACTTGTAGCCACTGACCATTGCTTTTATCTCTTGCGCACCATCCGCCGATTCTCTTTTTAATGCGATCGTCCTGTTTGTAAAGTCGACCATTGTATGCACCGAAGTCCCATGGACCTGAAACAAAATTGATGAAAATGTTTGGAGGAATTAATACTGGATAAGACGAAGTATGCTCCAGAAACCTAAAAGGAGTCACGTCACGGGAATTCGAAGATGTTTGGTCTAAACTGTTCTGAATTTAGTGGTAGGCAACTTAACCCATAAAGAACATTATCTTTGAAAGTCAAACCTCGACTAAAAAAAATGATTTTTTGAAGACGCGTTGAAACAACTTGGCCCAATTTTATGGGCCACTATTGTTAGGTTTCCTACGGCGCAATTATAAATTTTGGCTGCTCAAAAATCTGTTTAAAACCGTGACAAAGCCCTTTTTTAAAAGGAATCAACACCCATTGGATAAGCAGCTACTGACTGATGCAGTCGGGGGTACAGTTTCCCACGGACACTTGTGAACATTGCTTAGGCTGTCCATGAGATATCTGACCAAAAAAACTGCGAAAAAGATACTTATTTACACCAATAAATAGGTCCCAAATACGGCCCAAGAAAATTTGTGATGATAACAATTGTGTTCCAGTCTGTATATCGTTTATTATACAGATCACATGTCACATGTTTGAAGAGAAGAGAAGAGAAGAGAAGAGAAGAGAAGAGAAGAGAAGAAAAGAGAAGAGAACAGAAGAGAAGAGAGGAGAGGAGAGAAGAGGAGAGGAGAAGAAAAGAAAAGAGAAGAGAAGAGAAGAGAAGAGAAAGAAAAAAGAAGAGAAGAGAAGAGAAGAGAAAGAAAGAAAAAAAAGAAGAGTCGCAGATTGTGCCAAATATCGGGCATGAAGAAACGTCATCTGATTTTCTGTACTGACCTGAGTAGAAACTGGAAGATGCAGTAAAGGCGCTGTCTGGCAAAGTGAAGTTCCATCCCACACCCAGAGGCTCAGAACATGTTCCTATGTGGAAAATGAAAGCACGGTCAATAGAATGCATAGATGCTGATCTGTATTGAAGCACTTTTAATTTTCACCTCATGCCTTAGGCCCCGATCACGGTTTCATAATTTCAGTTTTGCATCCTGTCAAAAATTAATTAATCAGTCAGTCAGTCAGTCAGTCAGTCAGTCAGTCAGTCAGTCAGTCAGTCAGTCAGTCAGTCAGACAGTCAGTCAGTCAGTCAGTCAGTCAATCAGTCAGACAGACAGTCGTGGTTTGCTACACATTTCCGCTAGTTTTACCGTGGTAACACTGTAAGTTTATGTTCTTACCCGCAGGTCTGACAGGTTCATCATCACACCCTAGGGCCAAACAGGTCCTGATACAACGTCTTCTCCATTTAGTTGAACACTGTCCTCGTTCGAGCCACTTTTTACAAGCTTGGTCGCACTTAATACCTATAGTAAATGGGAAGAAAGATAAGCAAGATGAAATCATACCGTGCGGCCTTTTTTGGAAGCAATAGTGCAGGATCCCAAAAGGTTAGTGGCTAGCGATCGGGGCTCCAGTGCTTACAAAAGGCCAAAATATCGTGGGGCACAAGGAAACAAACATGGAAAAATTAGGCTTCAGTGGCACGAAAATATAAAAAAGCATTCGCGTACGGGCACCTTCGGTCCTGGGGGGACGGAGACCTTTTTGCCCGAAAACAAAAATTGGCACAGGTTGAAAGCTGAATAAAAAGCCATATCATGAAATGAAAAATAAAACGTGCATTGAAACAGCTGTGTATAAACTTCGCCTGCTTGCTTTACTTCTTTAATTAATTTCGTTGCGTTGTCCGAAGGTGTCAATGCAATGAATCCTTTTTCGGATTTATTTTATTTATTCACTCTAGTTTAGGAAAACTTAAATTAATTTTGGGGAGTCAATTTACATTGTTTTCACCCAATTTGAAAGAAATACAAAAGCGTGTAAAACCATTGGTTTTAAAACATTTCGTTGAAAGTTTTAAGTTAGCCCTAGCCCTGAGAACTAAACATTTGAGTCAAAAGCATTAGCTTCATCACATTTATAACAGCTTTGTTTCACGGTCTTCCACTAAATCCATCGTGCGCAAACGCTCAAGCTTTGGAAAAGCTGATTGCCACTGAATCAAACTGAGGGGTTACGCAGAATTTGCGAGAAAAATCAAACATGATTATAGCAATTTGGGGGAGGAAACGAAAGCAGATGAATGAGAAATTTGGACTTTTGAACAACAAAGTTTGGCATATTTCCAATACTTTCGCTGTTGATGTAATTCGTTTTGAACGTAATGTTGTCTAGACTTTTCGGCTTATTTTCTATTTTTCTCTAGGCTTGTTGCCCGAATTCTAAGCATTTTGCCCGAGAAATTTTGGCACTGGGGGGCCTGCAGCCCCCCTCGCCCCCCCCCGCCTCGTACGCCTATGGCCAGAGCAACGAGCTAGATTTAGGCTACAAAGAAAAAATATATAGGGCTCCAGCCTAGTCCCTAGGCGTTCTCTCTTGTTTCAGTGACCGCGCAAGAGCCCAGACTCCCATTAAGCCGAAAACGCCTAGGGACTAGGCTGTATTGGTCCCAGAGACAATCGGAATTAAGATCTTGGATTAAGAACTGAATAGTGAGTAAAATTCACTTACCCTTGGGCTCCGCTGGTCGAGTTTTGACGGGTTCTGGAACACAATTGAATGAAAATACGTGTAAGGCATACTGATGTCAAAAGTTTAGTCGTACAATAGGAGTGTTGTTCGTGGGAGGCGAGACACTGTTCAGTAAAACTTCGTTTATATGAGTATTAAGCCTAAACGTTCGAAAATCCTCTAACATGCCCAACAGTGTGCTAAAAATGTTGGTTGACCGTTTGACCATTTGACCAGGCCGCCGGCAAGATTCATCGTCGTTTTAAGTTTGCTAAGAAGTGCTTGCACACTGTTTTTACCCATTTCCACTATTCAATGTTAATTCAATCATTTTTCTCTTACTTTTTGTATGTACGGTCCTTAGGAGTTCAGTGGTTTTCAATATGCAGGCCCTGCCTGACCGACTAACCTTTTGGGCATGAATTGCATGCGTGTTGACACTTGTCAATCATTAAATAAGCTCTGTTTTGACACATGCCAAGCCCCGCCCAATGCTCACAGTTAGCGTCATCCAACTTATTCCTGCAAGGCGCAACTTGTTTATTCTCTTCCTCTGAAGAAGAAACAAATTGCACACGTTAGTAACGAAAAAAACGAGAAGAATTTTTTTTTGGCTTCAATGAATGGAATAATTGGTTCCTAAAGAAACTGTTAGAGACGCAAGCTTCGCATAACGCAAGCTTCGTACCAGTCGGTCATCAATGTACATGACAATCGAAAATCGCTCTTGCGTCGACCGCGGTCAAACGACAGAGATTTGCAAAAAACAAGAAAAGTACTTCAAAGTAAGGTTCTAATTTCACCGTTCAAAGTGCAATACATTAGCGATATCCTGACAATTACTAAGCTTTTTGGAGCTTTGCTAAAAAAGTTCTACGTGTTTGAAAACAAGAAAATGCGGACTTGTCGGCGCAATTTCTCAAAGCATTTTGGTTCGGATGCGGAGCATTTAAAAAGTAAAAATACTCGTTTATCTGAGGACATGGAAATATGTTTACACTCAGCAACTATTTATCTATCCTTGGTCATACTAACATTTCAACAGAAACGGAATTTCCCGAAATACAAAAGAAAAGCTGCCTGAAACGTTTGCCCGCGGCCAATCTCTTGCGTAAACTGTAAAGCAACTCGACTACTGAAGTACCTGGATAGCAGGCTTCACAACTGAGCGGACATTTCTTGTACATGTAGTTAGAATAGATGTCACAGTAGCCATCATCGCTCCATTTGGGACACTTCTCATGTTTATCAACACATGGCCTCTTTGCCCGCGGTGCACCTGAAAAGAACGAGCAAGATGCTGTAATCAAAGGCGTTCAGAGTTTTGATGGTCCTTTCTACAATTTGAGAAAGGTGTGGTGGCCTTAAGGTTAGTGCGCTGGACTCCGGATCTAGCGGTCCGGGTCCGAGCCCTGGGGCCCGTTTCTCGAAGGTCCCGTAAAGTTTTCGCACCCGGAAAGTCATGGCAAAATCTCAAACCTTGCATTATTATACAGAGCTGTTTTATTCACGTATTTTAAATATGAACAGAGGTTCCCTACATGTAAAGTTTCAGGCCAATACACTTGTCGTTTTTAAGATACGGATACCTTAAAATCGCTTTACGGGCCCGAAAAGTTTCCAGGGCTTTCGAGAAACGGGCCCCTGGCCGGGATCACTGCGTTATGTGTCTTTGGGCGAGATAGTTTACTTTCACAGTGCCTCTGTCCACCCTGCTAACCTTGCGATGGACTAGCATCCCATCCAGGGAAGGTAGAAATCTTCCTAGTCGCATTAGGATTCGAAAACATGCCGAGATAAGCTCCAGACTGATGGACCACTAGGTTCGAACGCAGACTTTACTTTTACCTTTGCTACAAAATGCTTTTCAATCGATGGGCAGACCTTGGAAAAGTCCCCAGCCACCTCTCTAGGCGCGCTCAAGGCATGAAGGCAAGAATTTCTACTTATTGCTCTTCTCCGATCTAGAGTATATATTTGGTTCGTCGCAAGAATTTTCGGCCGTTTTATGTATTGCTTAGCGCCGACAACTGTTCCTTTCGCGCTCGCTAAAGCCTGGTTTTCACTTGCGACGCAAGCACAAGCGCAAGGATAACAGGTCTTATTTCACCGTGAAAACGGCTTTGACGCAAGCAAACGCACAAGCCAAAATTTGCCTTTTTGTGTGATTGCTCTTGTGCTTGCGTCGCTAGTGGAAACCAGGCTTAATTCTTTCACACCGTCGCTAATTGCAAGTTGCCTGCTAATAAAAGCGTTTCAAAAATCGCTTAATTCCTTAACTTTAACCGTTAGTAGCCTTATAGGAAAGCGTTTTCTTCCTGACCCCCATGAATATCAGTCAAATATCTTACTTTTCTCGTATAATCCATGTGAGTCGCAGAGGTTGCATGTCCGTCTGCAGTTCTTGATCATGTACAGCGCTTTAATGTGGCAGTCACCACGTGCCGCCCAGTACTTACAGAACCTGTGCTTGTCTGTGCACATTGTGGGCATTGCTGATGCAATAAACAAGAAAAAACAAGTATTAGAATCGAGTTTCTACCACACAGTGCAACTATTATTGTTTCCAAATGTGTGTCAAAAAATGAAAGACGGAAACAAACACCTCATAAAATAAAAAAAATCGACGATCTAAGGACATAAGGAGCAAGCCGATAAATGTACAGAGTTTTACGTCATTTTTAATGGGCACTGTTGCCTGGCAACCTTCTTCCAGTTAAGTCGACTAAACAAAATTGGACACGAAATTGACATTGTCACAAATTCTTCTCAAAAATTATGTATCACAATAGCTCCTTAACTTAGTATATTTTCTCCCGCCCCGTGCCCCTTTCCCGTGTTTCACCCTTTCAAATGCAACGGAAAGAATGAATGAAGGCGAGAACTTAGAAAACAAATCACCCTTTGCGCTTTTTATGGTCGTTTCGACTTTGCACGTGACTTGAGCTTTGGCTTGTTCTTGCTTGCGTTAAATGGGTTTTTCGGGTTCTTCAGTTTTCTTTAAAACACAAAATCAGCACTTCTAAATCAAGAAATCCTATGGATATTTTTTTACACGGTCAAAAGGCATTCAACAAACAACGCCCCTCTCTATTAAGGTTAATTTTTCAGATCATATGACTCACCGATTCTTCTTCGGCACAGGTTACAAGTCATCTTGCAGTTGTATGCCATATATTTTTTCTTGTCCTCGCGTTCGCAGTATCCTCGAGCTTTTAGATCTTCGCACAAGATGTCATTGTCTAAGCATTTCTCGGCTAAAACAGAACATATATAAAACAAGATCCCGTAAGTCACCTATCTCTTAACGTTGAGAATAAAATGTTGAAAATGTGGTCATATTATAACATTGGCCAAAAGAGTGCGTTCATGGCGGCCATATTGGAGGAGTGAAACAATGAAATGATTTTGCTTTGGGGAAAAATAATTTTTATGTAAATATCTGTTATTGTTTGACTCCTCCAAAACACTCTGTAATGCTGGTTGATACAGATCTTTGAATTTAAAGTTCAAAATGAATTTCTACGGCTGGAGAAAGAGTGTTACAGTAAGACTGAGGTCAAAAGCATTACGCTAAAAGCTCTGGTAAGGGACCAGCCTCTATAATTCGGGTGTGGTCGCTAACTTAAGTTTGGGTCGCGTTTTTTATTCACAATTCTGGAATGAAAATGGCCAGAATGTGAAATGCGTGCGTTTTTGTATTCCGCATTCCTATTTCGGAATGGACAGAACGCCATTCCATCCATTTTGCTTCCAGGGGCAGAATGAACAGAATGTTGCGAATGAAAATCCAAGATGACAGAAAGCATAGCCCGTGATTCGAGGGATGTGTCTCCTATCCTTTGTGAATAGCATTGCCAGAACATTCGGCAAATCCATTACAGCCTCCATACTTTCTTCCTCCTCTATATTAAGTAGAAAAATTGTGGCGATAATGGATGCAATAGCAGCCTTTTTGTCAGCCGCCATATTTGTTACGCAATGTTTACTCATGCCAGGAGCGGGCATATCATCTCGACTACATGGGCGTTTTTTTTTAATGCTGGCAATCCGAATTATTCCTAGCATTTTGTACCAACCATTCTAATTCCAGAATTGTGGGTTAAAAGCGCCCTTTTCCTCGCGAACGCTGACCAGCTCTAGTCAGGACCACTTTTTCGAATTCCCAAAGTGGCCGGAATAGTTAATGACGTAAAATACTCAATAATGACCGACCCTGGAGCAAAAAAAGGTTAGGTAAAAGCTCGACTACACATTATTTAACCCTACATGACGTACTTAGGTACTCTAGATCCGTGGTGACACACAGGTTACAACTTTTCTTGCAGTACTCGCTCATGAAACGCTCTCTATTGTTGGCAGAACAGTAACCAAGCCGGGACCACCCAAAACACGCTTTGAACGTATCCACACATGGAGGCCTTCTTGTAGGTTTAGTAACTACCTCGGTTTCAATTTTTCCTAAAGTGAGAGAAAGGAAATAAACTTGCATGAATGACAGACCTTCTAGTCTGAGTAGCTGACGGGACTTCGTTGCTTTGTATCTAAACTTCACTACACCCCATTCTCCTCGCGCGGCTTCTCCGCTCTTGAAAGAAGCTCCTCCTGCCAGCAACGTCGGCTACATACCTCAAACCTCAGACCGGGTGGAGAGGAAAATTGCAGGGCGGAGAGGGGAGGGGGAGAGTGGGGGTGGAGGACAAGAATCTTAGAATCCCTCATTCCGCTTTTTGAAAGAGACACGATTTTGCCGTGAGCCTCACGATTTTTTGTTTAATCTCACGGTCTCACGATAAGACACAAAAATCTCACCATAAACAGTCACAAGCTGTAAGGATACAATTTGCACTTGGTTTAAGTTCAGATTTTTGTCTGTCAGTTGATCGATCTCCCGGTTTTTACTGAAATCTCCGGATATTTTTTTTTAACCTCGATCTCCAGATTTTCGGTTCTTTGCGGTCGAGAAGTTACGTACACAAATGAAAGATAGTGTCACTTACGGCAGAAGTTACAGGTTAAAGCACACATATTTCTCATAGAGAGCCGTTGGTCAGGGTTCGTAGTCTCGCAGTATCCTTCTTCCTTGAGCCTCGGGCAGCGAGACTTCACACGGTCTTTGCAATCGTGGGTCTCTGAAATAAAAATTTATTGATCAGCAGTGAATTTCTCTTAACAATTTTGATACATTGTCAAGCAGATTCATAGGCCGCAGAGTATGGGGGCAGGGGGGCTGTAGTCCCCCCCCCCCCCCCCCAACGAAAATTTGGGGGAGGCTCAGCCCCCCACGTTTTGGTGCCGAAAATATCGCGAGTGCAGCGTAAAATTGGTTTGTGAAGATATTCCGTTTTCCAGAGTGAGTTCAAACATCTTCGAAACTTACTTAATAGGTCTTAATAGTCTTCGGGAAACTTTTATCTTCGGAAAAGTTTGAAAAATGATCGCAAACGTTCGAAGAATCTTCGGAAATCTTCGGTCAGAAAGTAAAAAAGTTGCGCAATATATGAAAACCTGCCGAGTATTTTTGGACAGTCTTAGCCCCCACGTTCAAAACCGCTCCGCCGCCTCTGAGATTTATGACGAGAATAAAGAAATTCAACAACTAATAGATACTGTCTTCATGTACCACCAGAACTGATGTAAAAGAAATGTTTGTGAAATGGTAGATTAACAGATAATAAGTGTGGATATTTTACGAGAAGCAACGAGAAATATTTGATATATTTTTGACGACTAAATAACTTCCACTCAACAAATTTATAGTTGTATAAATCTTTGCAAGTTGAATCATCTTTCCTTACCAGCAACGCAAAACGCGCAGCTCCTCCTACACGCTTGCATCATTATGTTCTTGTATTTTTCATGCGTGCAGTATTTCCATCTCGCCCATGCACGGCAGCGCGGATCTCGATCCATGCATCTTTCTTCAGCTAACAAAAGATAAAACTTGTTCGTTTAGAAAAACAAGTAAGTAACTGCAAGGTACCAAATAAGAATTATGTTGGCTTAAGTTTAAGGTTTAAGTCTGTTCTGTTGCATAATGTAATTAAGATCCTTCCCTCCCCTCGCCACTGCCCCTCGGTGGTTTGCCTGTCCATCACAATTTATTCCTTTTAGCTCAGGATTGTTTTTGTTCCAGGCTTGAATTTTTAATACAAAATAATTCTCTTTTTACAAAGACAGAAACGTTTGCGAGAAGCGAGATGAACCCAGGCGGAATTAAGGCTAAACTTTTCAAGTTGTTTCCGCGCGTCTTAAAAAAAAATCGATATTTATAGCTGTAGGCTTATTTCTATCCGCAAATTAAGGTTATATCTTCCTTTTGATGTTCAAAGATGTTTTTTCGTGGGTTAAGTTGACTACAGGTTGACTAATTTCAGAACAGTTTAGACCAAAAATCTGCGAAAACTCCGTAACCTAGCCTTTTTAAGTGGCTTATCGTTTTACCAGGGAGCGAATTCATAGCTGGTCACTTACTGCAAATATGGCAGCTTTTCTTGCATTTGACGTGCATGAAATCTGGCCGACTTTCACAGTATCCGCTTTTAGCCCATAACGGGCAGCCTTCCTTGGTGTCCACACATTCTTCCTCAGATTCCTCTTTAGACTCAACCTCTGTCGATAAAAAGGAAATCTTTGCATTACAATTGTTGCGTGACGTTGAATTTCAATAGCTACAACAAAACGAGCGTCACGCAACCCTTACCTGTGTTACACGCGTTACAGCTAAGCTTGCAGTCCGTCAGCATGAAGTCGCGCCGCGTCTCACAAAAACCTTTCTCGGCCCAGAAGGGACACGCCTTACTCGTATCCTTGCAGTTAGGATCTTTATTCGTCTTTGGGTCTTCCACTGTGTAATTGTAACAAGAACCCAAAGTTAACTTTGGTCATGAAAGGACAGAGTATAGTTTCGTCACTTCCCTCCCCACACCCCATCCTTGCTGCCCTTGCATACCCTAGCGATGCTTTTCTTTTTCATGTAAATTTTACATAAAACTATTCTGTCGGGGCGCAATTCACTGACCGTTGTTAGCGAATATATATAGCAGCTCTTGTAAGCTTGTAATTCTACTGGTCCTATAGTGAAGCAGTTGCTATTGTTTATAGGGCTAGAGGCATTGTTCCTGTTGTTTGTTCTATTGTTCTTTCGAAGGGTAGCGAGTCACCATGTGAGACTTGGCGAGAGGCGATACCCGACACACTTTTGTTAAATTGAGCGAATATTTTAAGATTATTATTGTCCAATAAACAGTTTTACCAACAGCGTTGAGTCGCCAGCGCAAAATTTCAGATTGTTTATCCAAAACCCACGAGCTCAGTCAAAATCAAACGCGGGATTTAGATCAATATTCGGATCAAGAATCAAGAGAAAGAAATTTTTTCTTGAGAGACACAGTCGTACGAAAATAGCAGTATGTGGAAACAAATACGTCAAATACAAATAAATACATCAGTTTACGAAGATAAATATATCAAATTACTGAATTCTTGTAGCTTTATTCACTTTGCACCAATCACAAGTAGCATAATTTTCATTTACCTTCATTTGAGCGGGAACTCGATCCTCTGATGGTTACCAAACGCCCGGTCTCAGATTTTCTAACATCGCGTCTTATTCGTCTTTTAGCTTCGATATGTGAACTATTTGTGGATTGTTCATTTTTACCTAGGGAAGAATACAAAGAGATGTCATTTAAACATCAAAATCAAGCAGAAATTCTACATCGATCATCTTGTTAGTAGACCTCCCCTCCCCCCCCCCCCACCCCCTCCACTCGGAGCACTGAAAAGTCGAAATGTCCGCGAGATGAAGAGGAAGATTTAAAGAGCACGAAGAACTGTTGTTTCTCCCCTGGACGGGATGCTAGTCCATCGCAGGTTACTGCTCAGCATTCTGTCATGTTGTCCTAACAATTCGTCGTTACTCTTTTATACTTTTGGGTAGAGAGAGGCAGTGTGAGATTAAAGTATTTTCCCCAAGAACAAAATACCCCGGCCAGAACCCGAACCCGAGCCCGGATTTCTCGACCCGGCGTTCAACGCAAACACCCGTTAGGTCTGTGCAACTTCTGCTCTTATCCTGGAAACCAACCGATAAAGAATTAAAAAGAAATATTCAAAGACCATACCATCACAATTGTACATCCTTTTGACCTGAAGAACGTCAAGCTTGGAGATCCTCCTATAAGGGCGGGCTCGAACCTTCCTCAGGGGTACAATTGTTTTCCTTCTTGATGATCTGGAGAAGGCGTTTAGTTTGTAATGCATGATGCTGGAGTAATCATACGGAGTGTCCAATGAATCAATGTCTTGCCATGTTTTTTTGAGAAAGGCGTGCTCCCAACCTGATGAAATAAAAAGAAGTAAATCGACCTTCACCCTTAAGAACCTTCGTAGACTTCACTTAAGACAGTAGCTTTTTCCATTTTTACGATTTTATTTATGTAGCTTGGTTCCCATTCTCTTCTTAATTTTTAAAATGATTATAATTCATTTGTATTTTTTAAGCGTCTTTTTAATACCCGTTTTAATCCTTGTACATTATTAAATTTCTTATAATGTAGTCATAATTTACGCAGGGCCCCTGATGATACCAGGCAAGTGCTGACTGGGCCACCTTGTCTAAATAAAGTTGACTTGACTTGACTTGACCCAAAAACATAACACAAAGATCCTAGACGTTAGGCTCGAACCCAGATCTCTTGATTCGAACTCCAAACTCCATTTTTAGGTGAGATTTTAACTGGATCTTTTACCTTCACTAAAAGACAAACCTTCAAGTTGAAATAAAATGTCAAGTTAACATCTTTTTATACTTTTGCGCAAAATATTTAATAAGATTATTTACTGACCTTTGTTTATGTTTTTCCAAATTATCCTCACGTGTTGGTCTCTGTCTGGCCTGCTCTGCTCGTGCCAGAACCCGATCACGTGACCTATTTCATGTACCATCACGTGATGATATTCACATCCGAATCCAACGGACACTTCAATGCGTTGATGTGCCGCTTTGCCCACTGTACTGTAACAACTAAATTTCAAGAAAGTATAAGAAAGGAGTATAAGAAAGTATACTTAACAACTATTCACCGAAGTGAAGGTGGGTAGTGGTGGTTATTTACCGAGCCAAGAAGCGGCAAGTAAATAGTCGCCACTAGCCACTAGGTACTGAGGTGAATAGTTGTTTTAGTATATACCAAAAAAGTTAGATAATACAACCCAAGAAGGATTACTTTTAACTCATTTCTTGTCAACGATTACAGTTTTCGCACGCGAATTGCTCGGAGGTAAATAGCAAAGAACATCCCATGTTTGAGTAGCCAATGAGCGCGCGCCAAAAACGCTATCCACTGTTTAAGTTTATACTAAAAAAAGATATACTTGTACGTGCAGGTCGACATCAAAGACAGCGCAATCTCCCTTCCTTATCTTATCGAGGCCACTATTTCGATATCACAGAAAGCATCAGCTTTAGATAGAAATCTTTTGCGCGTACTTTAATCTTTATCACTCTTTATCACTCGGGAGGATAAGTATTTTTTATCAAACATCTTATAAGTCTAAGGGTTAATTCATTAAAAAGAAAAAAAGTAAAACAAGCCTCTGGATTGTAGTAGCGTCGCCTAGATAGCATTCCGGGGGACTTTTGAATTAAGGAGACGGAGGCGCTTGTCGGAGCGCATAGGGGTAAAAATTATGGTTTTGGCTCACTAAGGCCCGGTTCAGACGCCGTACTTTTCATGAGCCGAACTCAATTCGAATTTGGACCGACCCAAATTGACAAAAGTACGCCTCTTGATTCAGACGCCGTACTTTTTGGCCGTTCCGAGGCCGTTCCTAATACAGTTCCAATAATTGAGGTAAACTGCTGCCAAATACATTATAATAATTTATGAATTAGGATCGGCACATGAAAAGTACGGCGTCTGAATCAAAGCCGTTCCAAAGGCGTTCCACAGGCGAAATTCTCGGCCAAGCCAGGCGGGAAGAACGGGTGAGCCCAAATTGAAATAGCCGTTCTAATTTGATTCAGACGGCGATCTTTTCATGTACTTAATTCAAGGAATTAGGTTCGGCTCATGAAAAGATCGGCGTCTGAACCGGGCCTAAGAGTTTTCAGGAGAAAACGGCAATAAAATTAGCCGTCAAGGTCTTGTTTAGGGTTGCATATGAAGAAATATAACACGCTTTCACAGAAGTACATAATCTAGCATTGGGATGCGTGCTATCAGATACGCGTGTAGGATATTTTTAGAACGTCCTTGCGCGCGAGTGCACGCGAGGTGCGTGAGGAAATGACGAAGTAGCTCGAAGTATATCAACCAATCGCGCTGAAGCATTTCTCGCTCGCGCTTTTTTTCGGCTGCAATAAATAAAAACGCACGAAGACAGCCTGCCTAGCTAGCCTTCCTACGTAAAAATAGCAAGCACTGTGAGATTGGATTATGTACTTCTGGCCGTCATACTGTGGTGGCGGCCTTGCTTGTTCGTAATGAAAAATGCATATTTAGGGGCAGAAAACAAGCTTGAACCGCGCCCAAATTGGTCTTTTTTAGGGGTTTTATTCAAATTTTCCGATGAGCATCCCAGTCCCTTACATATGGGAGTTACCCTGGGGGATAGCATGCTCGTCCTTCCTACTTCAAAAAGAAGTGTCGGGTCATGATGAAACAAATGACAATAAGAGAAATATTCTTACTGAGATCCTCTAAAAAAAGTGACATAGTCCTTTTGGTCCTTTCTTTCCACGAACTTGAGGCATGTTTTAGATTGCCAGTCATCCATAGCTAGTCGAACAATGCTTTGAAGTTCTGGCATATTTTCTGCGTAATAAGAGAGACATACATGAGAATTAAAGGATCGCGAAAACCCGGGTGCGAAAATAACTAACAGTGCATTCTCTAAAATGTAACAAAGAAACGGGAGTTATAAGTTTTTTAAGGGTTATTTTTCTTCAATTTCGCAAATGCCTGGTCGTATAACAGAAGTGTAGTGCAGAAATTGTGTGCGAGGCTATGTAGAGACAGAAAGACGGTTATTTTTTCTTCGTTTATCTACGTATAGTTACACATTTTTCATATATAAGAACGTTACTTCTTGAGATGAGTATTGAAAAGACGTTATTGCAGTAAATCAATTGAAATTGTACATGTTAAATGTACTTGCCACGTTTTGGTCGACAATGTTGTTTCCGAGTTGGATGAAAGCAAAGTTTAATTGTATTGGTCATTTTCACATAACTTACAGAATAACTTACGCAAACTGCAGTCAAACACATACGGAATAACCCCTCCCTCCCACAGTAAGGTCTTCTCTCGGGTGGCGGCCGGCGGTTTTCGCGGGAGAATGAAGTCATCCACTCCGCTTGGTATATCAAGCAGCACTTTCTGGTGGTCCGATAGTTTTATGTCACCATACAGCCAGAAATCTGGCCTGATCCTGGGGCTAGAATCCTCCTCTGTTAAAAAATACAATCAAAATATTACCTTTTTACAAATTATAGCCGGAGACAACTGAGCAAAGGGCAAGGTGCTTTGGTCATTCATAAAAATTCAATTAAGTTTCACACCAAATACGGTAACACTTCTTTGGTGTATTTCTTCTTTAGAAATGTATTTTTTTTTATGTTTTCCGTTTATTTAAACGTACTTTTGTACGCTAAAAAAGGGTTTGAAATATCGACATTTTTCCTTTAACAACTCACTCCCACCCCACCCCCTTGTGTTCGTGACACTTCTCCCCACTCCCCCTACAAGAGTAGTAGAATGACAAGAAAAAACGTTTCACATATCAACAACCTCACGTAAAGCTCGTGCACCGGAATCGAGTTTTATAAACATAGTGTAACAGCGCATTTATACACCAATACATTTCCGCAGGGCGTTGAATGTAACTACTGTATAGTACTCAAAATCAAATCAATTCAAAATAAATCTCTGAAGATGTATTATGATATTCCTAGCTACGAAACAATTGCGTCGCTTATTTTAATACTATGCGGGTAAAAGTTCTCAAAAGCTTCGCACTTGTGTTACAAAACAGCGCACATGAAAAGTACATTTGCCTTTCATTCACTTCAGCAAGGCGGCCATCACAAAATCTTTGGAATCCCCTAACTTTGAATTTTGTGATTGCGCTAGCCCTCTCCTAGATTAAATTAATTTCTTAGCAACGCTGTTGAACGCGCGTAGTCTTGCGCCGTGTTGTATCGAGTGTTTGGGTCGCTACTAAATTGAAATTAATAAAATATATCAGTTTTTTTGTTACCTTCGTTATCATTGTCACTTGGTAGTTCAGCAGTTGATAGAGAAACGCTGGACACCAACAAAATCCAGGAAATGTGAAGCTGCATTTTACCCTACAAGAAGAAAACAAATATCACAAACAGTTTTGTTAGACCTAATTGTATCGTAGCCCGATCTTTCATCATCCAAATTAAGATAAATGCGTTATTCTTGTCTGCAGCCAAACTTGATACATACCAATTGACACTGTGCTTTTTATAATTCACCTATAAACATCATTTGATTACAAACATAAAGAAAGACCCCCTCCCCGGGACCCCCTCATAGCTATTCCAAAATGTCTTTTAGAAAACGCAAACATTTACACCTTTTCTTTATATAGCGTGATGCCTTTGCAGAGCTTAAAGGCGGAGTTGAAACAAATCTTGTAAATAACTTCGGCGGTAAAATAAACGAGCTTCCCTGTTGATCAGAGAGGTTGACAATAACCGGCAAAAATTATGCATTGTTTCTGCTTGTATGTCGTTTTTCAAGGACCTCACTGTTACAAAACAAACAATTTTAAACAGATTCATATTCCAAAAAGAAATAAAACCGCAATTGAAGACCTGTTATTGACAAGCTTTTTGAAGCGGCGTCTTCAACATTCCTAGTTTACATTCATTCAATTGTTCTTTTGTTCGCTGTGGAACCATTTTAATTTGCAAACAATTAATTCTTTCTCTTTCTTCTGTTATTTCCAATGGAAGCAAACCGAAATCAATTATACGAAGTCGTTTATCAGCTAATAGCGTTAACCTTTTAATTGCAAAGCAAAATTGTTGTAATACAGTAAAAGTTTAAGGTTGCAATGCTCAAACATTTAATGCCACAAGAAGTGTACATCGATCAGATCCTAGGCTGTTTGGAAAATCGGGCAGAATTTCACTCGCGCTTTTCACAGTTTTGTCCAACAATTGTTGCAACAATTTAATTAATTGGTCATTTATGAATTCCTTGCCGGTTTGCTTTGAATGGTAGTATTGTTATCCAAAAACCAGAAGCTGCTTTGTGTTGAGCTATTAATCGTCAAAAACATAAATTATCAGGTAAAAGGTCAGTAATTAGTTAATTAAAATAGTTTCCAATCAACGATTCAGTCAATTTATCTTGCGCTTTTAATTTCAACCGCCTTTGACTTCACGATAAGTAAAACTATGCAGGGTCTATGCATAGTTACCAGAATTACAGACTCAATGATATCACATTTATTTGACTGCTAAAGGGCCGTAAAAGACACATTGTAACATGCAAAATAAAACGTTCAACGTAAAATTAAAAATGTCAATGTTATAAAAAGCCAGTAAGCTATCTGTTCAGCGAAGGCAGAAGGCTTTTAAGTGTCCCTTTGTTGCTTATATTCCGGTTTTCGTAGCATGAAGTAACTTGGAGATTACCTTTTTGTTACTTATTTTCGCGGGACTTAATTTTCGCGATTTTCGCGACCTTAAAAAAATCGCGAAATTAAAGACCCGCGAACATTTATTTCACACGTTTTCTATTGTATTTTTTTATGCTAATTAGGGATTTTTGGCCAAATCGCGAAAATTAAGCGCCGCGAAATATGCCCGTTCCATTTTCGCGAAATTAAGTACCCGCGAAAATAAGTAACAATAAGGTACTACAGCCTGGACCCCCACGCGCGCGCATCCCAGCATTTTTGCCACGTGGCACCAACAATCTACCGATACCTGTTTAAACTTCCGGATAAAGGGAGGCACTGTGAGAGTAAAGCGTCATGCCAAGGAAAATAATGTAAGAACTCCGGAAATCTTGACGTCCGAAAATATCGCAGGAGAAATGCCACACACAAAGTAGTCCTTAATTTTGTTGTTAATCTTGTACGTTCAGGTAAGAGTGGATAAAGTTTGTTTTTTAGAGATAAGTAACCCATAATTAACCAATATTTCACGACTGACGTCTATTTGATTGCCTAGTTCTGAAAACAGAAGATTGAGAGAATAGAAGATACCTTTAGTCCACAACAAAAAAGCCTAATTTTGAGAGTCGCCAACGTTTTTTGCGGAACTGAATAAAAACGTTTTCTCCCCAGCGAGCAATATAAGCCTCCACACTTTAGTGCCGGACAGTACAACAATCCTACCCAATATTTAAAACTTACGAGTCCATTTTAGGTTAAAATGATATCATTTCCTCCGAGATCCGATTAAAGACCGATTAAAGCCCCCCAACAATTGTGTCTTACATCGTTTACAGTATGTTTAGAAAGTTTTGGTCTTTATTTCACCACAGTAAGCGGCGAGTCTTATCGTTGCGTAGTTCTGGGGAATTTTTGCTCGTCCATTTGACGGTCGACTACCCTGCGAGCAAAGTCTCCTTCGCTCTGCTTGCAGGGTAGCCAACGACATACCGGGCAGCTTGTGCCGTTATATTGTTATCCCCGAAACTTTACGGAATGTATGAACAACAAACCTAACAACGATTTTTTTCAAAAAATTCAATTAAGGTTATTAGTGTATGGAAAAGCTTTCACATTTTACTGGCTTAATTTTATATCTGGCTGGCTAGCATGTCAGCCATAAAAAATCAAAAGTTTTTTTTCGTGTTTATGTCAGGAACGCACTGGAGCTTTTAAAGATTACGTTCCAAAACATGAACAATACTAATACCGTATTTATTCGATTAAGCGCCCAACCTCGAATAAGCGCCCACCCCAACCCCACAAAAATAAGAGAAGTGCGCAAGAGGAGTAATGATTATATAAAAATTGACTAAGTACTACAAAGAAGACTTCCCCCATGACCGAGTTTTCTTAGTATTTTACATAAACTTTCAATGAACAGTTAAAATTCTGCTTTGGTACATCTTTACGTTTTGTTATTATTTATTGTTTTGTTACGAAATTTGACTTACTATTTGCTGAAAATCGTGAACATTTTATTAGCGCCCAGCCTCGAATAAGCGCCCACCTCGAATAAGCGCCCACTCTCAAGGTCCAAAAATTGAATAAGCGCCCAGGGCGATTAATCGAATAAATACGGTAACACTGCAAAACGAAAGCGGATTATACTGTATTGTTGATCACGCAATTATAAGACTTGTACATGATTCAATAAAAAAGTTTTCATTACTACCTATTTTACTATTTTCTTATACCGAACTGAATTAGAGTTCCACGGAGTATAAATGACTGCCGCACTGCGCAGGCGCGTGCCAAACCCAATCAAAAGCTAGTGTAGTTTCGTTCAGGGTAATTTTAAAGATTTGAATTATTCTCATTTCATTTACCGAGATTTAAGTAACCATCTTTAAATTTTTTCTCTATCTCCAGGAAAAGAAAAAAAAACAGTTTTATGTTTCGAACAACAGAAATAACTGCATTTTACATTTACGTTTAATGCCTTGTACCGACGGTCTTGTACCACAACAAGAATAATTTCTCCTGGTATTTTAGTGTGAAATATAACCCCTTTAGCTGATTAATGTATTAACATAGTTTCTTTTCATGCTTTGTTTGGCTTAACAGCTTTCTAGACTTCGCCAACCCCACTTGTTGACAACAAAGCATCGAGACGCCAAAAGTGTAAATCAAAGCATTTCACTACGTACTCGCACTTGGCATAGAAACATTCTTTGCAAAGAAATTACTGGATCCAAATACCCAGTGCCACATAGGGCACCTAGTATCACGGAAAGGTTGCTACGTTTTTAGTCAAAACGGTGCTTCGCTTATATATTAAATGCGGCTATAACACCACGATAAAGATTTTCAGTTTTAAAACATATTGACGGGAAAGCAAACGGTAACGGTAGTTTTTAGTGGGGGGGGGGGGATTTGTCCAAGACTCAAATTCTGAATTTGGAAATGTCTGTCCGAATTGTCCAATTAAGTCTGAATAAAGGATAAAAAATATCGTGCATTTTTTTAAAAAAAAAAACTAGACCGTGACCATTATGCTTAAGGTTTGCCATGTGGACAGTGCCCCTTTAAAATATGTTCTATCAAGGTAGAATAGCAGGCAAAAAATGGTAGCAATAAGCCAAATTGGCAGAAGGATGGCTAATTCAGTTTTAATAGGGGAAAGTTGAGATAGATTACGAACAGAGATCTTATAAAAAATTGGCTGTAAAATTGTTTGAAGATCGTTGACGCCATCTTGATCTTATCTTTATTCATTTGTATATCAGGGTCTTACAAAAACGATATAATTACCCTTGGTCTTTTTTGAAATATAACTCTCATTAAAAGACTTAAAAGCAGTTAGGAGGATTAGAAATACCCTAATACACCATAATGATACTCCGACTTATGCAGCTGAAAAAACAAACTATAAATTTGATTTGCTGAAACATTGGTAGAAACCGCAATTGTCTTTCTGGGAATAAACGCTATTAGCGAGCTTACATGTAAACGTCGATAAGAAAGCGAATTATCTTGCTTGTTGGTAAAACCCTAAAAGCTAGCTGATTTGGTATTGAATGAAAGGAAATGACACAGCTTGGTTTCTTTAAAAAGGGGGTTTAACATTAAAGATGACGGCTGATTGACGGGGACATTCTTCAGTGATCAATTCTTGCATGATTCCTTTTCAGCAAAATGGGAATGACACTGGATAAACAAACAAACCAATGAGTCAAGTCAGAAAGCGATTTATAACAAAGGGGGAGAAGAAGATTCCATTCTCTTTTAATGAATTGGTGATTGCGATTCTGCATTTTTTTGTTTTTGTTTTTGGGTGAACGTGCAAAAAAAAAAAATTGAACCAAGCTTCGTAGATGCTTGTGATTTGAACGGACACAAATCTACGGAAAAGAACAGTGGGAAACGAACCAACCAGTTAACGTTTGTCAAAAATGTCGAAATGGAACAGGGTACCCTCTAACCTGACCAGACCATTCTCTCCGCAAATTGTCCCGTCCGAACGGACCATACAATCTGTAATTTCGAATCAAAACTGCCGGAAACGTGATTCGTTGATAAGGCAAGAAAATATTTTCTCGTGCACAAGGCCCAGGCGATGGACCTGAACTTTGGTCCGACCACTCAATCACAGTGGAAAGATGTTGGAAGAAATCACTGGTAGGCAATGGCACGGCTCTTACCGTTAAATTGTTGCGTCGATTATGATTCATTCAAGGTCTATGCACCAGGCCTGTCATCCAGTAGAACTGAGGTCCACACGTAAACACGAAACTAGCCTTTTATGTAGAGAACGTAAGCATAATTTCCCTCCGTTATGATACAAAGTACGGAATCACGGCAAACCACGGATCATTTCAAGAGGTTCCCCACAAGGGCATGTCTTTGTTGCTTCAGTGCTTTTTTTTCTCTAAGTAGGTTAATGTAAATAAACAGAAATCCTCCAGAGAAAATAGATGTTGTATCCTTTTAATCCTCAACTGACCAGCATTAAATTTCTCCCAACAATATCATCACATAATCACGACAAAATGTCTTGAGAAATAGAAAGTTCACTAAAGATCAATAGAAGAGACATTGTCTTGATTTCAGTTTATAGCCGCCGTTAAGTATAGCACCATAAGAGATCAATGGGGTTGACTATCGGTTACGCCTCTGAACAATTGCATGGCGATTCTTTTGCTAAATT
Organism: Oculina patagonica; assembly: GCF_052425735.1. Classification (NCBI taxonomy): domain Eukaryota; kingdom Metazoa; phylum Cnidaria; class Anthozoa; order Scleractinia; family Oculinidae; genus Oculina; species Oculina patagonica. Next base: position 7,929,152 of record NC_135761.1, on the reverse strand, counting down.
AAAAGTTGAGTTGCAAGCTTACAAATGAGAATAAAAATGTTCTTGTTCTCCAAAAAACTCGGCCACATAACGAACAAAGATTATTATTAAACATAGAAGAACAGTTTTCATACATTTTCTTATACGTATATCTATTTCAGACCGGAGGTTTCATTTGATGTTAAAAAAAGTTTAAAAGGAACAGAATTCCCTGAAAAAGCGTGACATAGCCTCTTTAACATAAACAAAAATCCTTGCATGGTTTTAAATCTGGGATAAGCTGCCTGAGAGAATTGTTGGTTCACTACCTACGTTGTGTTATTCTCTAAAACTGAAATTGCAAAATTCGAATGATTCATCTGTGTCTTGAGTTGACTTCCCTGGCTAACTGACATCATAGAAAACATAGAATTGTTTGTCAAATAAATTCGAAAACGGATGCACCCTATTAAGCCTGGCACCGGTTTAAATCTGAAGGCCAGTTTTGCTTGTTTAAAATTGTTTGAAGAAGCTTATGCATACAGACCTACCTAAAGACCTACCGCAGAAAGCATGTCCGGCAAGCTTGAAATCTGGTAAAACTTGAGAGACTACCTGCAGCGAGGCACGCAATATGCATTGTAGTCAGTTTAAGGGCTTTGAGGATTTTTCGTTTCAGAGTACCAAGATCGCTAGGGGTCAATACGCATTAGAACATTTAAGGTTATGGAGTGCTCGAAATCCCACAAAATCTGTTTGTTTGCAGGATCAAGTTTTCATTAAAGCTAGTAAATGAGAGTTTTTAACCGTTAAAAAACTTTCAACAGTTCTCTTTATAGTGTGCAAAACTGTTTGCATGCTACTAAGGGTTTCCCCTCCGTCAATTTTCTTATTCCTGCAGTTTTTCTGGATTCAACAAAAGCTCGTTCATTGAAGCAATTAAATCGTGCTTCACAAAAAGTTTTGGTCGATCCGCTGCCAAGCTTAGCTTAACACGGCAGATGTTTTATTTTTAATATTCCTTAATTGTTAACCTGCGGTAAAAATCGATAAATCCGTCAAATCCGTTATTGTGAAACCACTTAGCGTGGAGCCAGTTTTCTTCGGCCGGTTTTCGTTCAGTGATCTTCTTAAAAATGAAACAATGAACACTGATCTTTCAATTCTCAATGGCCGACAGTACAAAGGCAATCAACGAAACATGCATACATGCATGTACTGACCATGTTCAGTAAAATGATTCGAAACTACGCCTTCTTGTCAAGCTCTCCCCAGTCCACTCTCTGCCGGGAAGAGATCTCCCGATTTTTCCTTTTAAGAGAGCCTGTTAACAAGCCAATTAAACAATCATGTAACGTAATTAGCTAATTAGTAAACGTATACGGTACCTATATATAGCCAAGAGATGATCTGTACTATCATCTTTATTAAGCAGGAAAAGTTTCTTTGTCGGGAGCCGCCTGAACGAGATTTTTTTAGTAAATCAGTTCAAGCAGATTTAGTTTTACTTGTTTACAACGCCCTCTAAAGTGATTCAACTGCTTTCATTTTAACTTGTACTATTTTGTCAGTGTTTAGAAAACTCAAATGCAAAGAATTTCTATCCCCGTGGGGGTACGTTTTGTAGTCAAATGGCGAAAAAGTCATTCGTATAGCGCTAAGGATTAATGTACCTTGTATTATTTTAAGATAAAAAAGTATGGTATTTTATAAAGTGCCTTATCAAGATATGATACTTTCAGATAACTGCGTTTTTATCGTTAATGAAACATAACTGAATTTAATTTGTTGTTCATTAATGTGGCATTAAACCGCTATCTGTTGAATACTCGAGGGCAATTTTCCAAAGTCAAGATATGAACGGCCCAGTAGACGAAGCAAAACATAGAAATGCGACATATCATTCAACAGCGTTCCGTGGAGATGTACATGAAATTAGGAATAAGAGGAATCAGTTACATAACCAAAGCTGGTCATTTACAAAAACTTTACTTCGTAACCGCCTCGTCATTAATACACATCAAAGAAGGTTATTACACTGATGATACAAAGTCTGAGAGGTCTGCCAAAAAGGACGCCAAATTACTGCCTTATTCCCGAATCATCGCAGCTTTGAACGAGAGCCACACCCAAGGGGTGAGTCCCCATACTTAACTACTGTAACTCGACACATTTTACCTCTTAGTTTAAAAATTTCAGCTGAAACGAAAGCTAAACAACAACAATAATATGACGACGACAACATCGCCTAACAACAACATGCAAAACGTCGAAAAACGTGAATGAGATAACTATGCTTTAACTTGTGATCTGAGACAAGATCAAAAGAAGGTTTATCTCTCCTCTAAAACGAACAACTACACTTTCCAGGTAATATTAATTGAATATACAGATCAATGTCGATTCAGCTGACATAGCTTAGCCAGCTTTACTTTTATAAAGTATATCGTGAATATCATCAACACACATGCAAAAAAAGTAGCAAAAACCCACCCTCAGTAAAGTTTAAGAGTCAAATCTTATTCTCGGTCCACATTTCCAGCCTACTGCGTTAAAGACAAATGGAAGAAATTAAAAAGGTTATCTGCCGGCGATTTAAGGTGATCTCAAATAATGTATGATGTGCAGTCAATGCTTGCAAGCTGTAGTTCAAGAAGTCGTTTATCTTATGATTTCAGTCTAGTGTTTCCTTACAGACTATCAAACATATAGCATTACGACGCACTAAACCCAACCACATTTCCGGTACTCAGTATGTTTATTTGCGAATATGTTTTAAAACCACGCCCTTGTGGTGAAAAGCGAACAAAGATAATGAATCGGGCAACGTACACACCTGACATCGGTAGATATTAACGTGCAATTAGTAGTTTTACCGGTTTTTCCAAAGACTTCCGAATTTCCGGTATTTTTAGGAACATAAATTATTCCCTGGCTCAGTAAAATCGGATCCTTCTTTGCCAACAAAAATACCTCAGACGGCCTTAAGGACACAGTTTCAGTTCTGCCGGAAGAATATGCTCGCAGTGAAGTTTTGTGTTCACACATTTCCGGACATGGTCGGAGAGTTGCTTTTTCGCGGTTGGAGACACATGTTTACAAAAGAATGTGACAGGTGAAGATTAGCTTTGAATGGGTTTACTTTTCCGCTGCATAATTCTTTCAGCTGCTTATGCATAATGCTATCGGGTATAGAATTGACAAAGGTGTATTACGAAAAATGAGAAGGCAGAAAAATAAACATCAGAAAAGAGACTCATCGCCTTTCGACCTCTACAACTAAGAAACCTCATGCAATATGCTAAACAAGGTAAACCCTCGAAATTTATCTTATTTTTAGTCTTAACATTCGTACAATGTTGGACTTTTTCCCATTTTGCGATTCGTTGCGGCATCTCGTGATTGCATTTTTTGGAAATATTCGAGACATGTCAACTGAAGCAGGTGGAAAGATAGCTCAGAGGTAATCGATCAGGCAGCACCGCTGGGGCGCAAAACTGAAAGGGAATCTCGCTGCGCTGATGATCTGTTCATTGAAACGTTTAGTTTCTATGTAAGCAGGAAAATCTTCAATCTTATAATCTCTTCTCTTTTGACACTCATGTTTTTCGGGTCTTTGTTGCGGAAAAAGTTGATCTGCATCTATGTAAGCAGGAAAACCTTAAATCTTATAAACTCTTTTCTTTTGATGACACTCATGTTTTTCGGGTCTTTGTTGTGGAAAAAGTTGATCTGACATTCTCGAAAACCGCCGTGACCCAATAAACATCTTCTTCGGCATAAATAGAAATACCACAAGGTCATCAACTAAACTCTTCCCTAGTTTCTGAGAGTTTCTTTTCTCGTTAAGATGTAGGACACTGGCTCCATATAGCAAGAACGACTTTTGAATTGCTTTCATACGATTGTATTCCAAAGGAAAAAACGTTTTTGGAATTCCAATCGCATCCTTAATACATTTTAGATTGAACGTGACCCTTAAGAAAAAAAAAATCACGATTTCAACGATGCACGCATACAAAAGTCCATTCACGTGCTTGCAAAGATTTGAGGACATCGGCTTTATCTACATTCCCCCGGTCGGATTCTTCGCATTCTTCTCATTGTTTTCCAAGTTCTCCGTCCCCGATTATGATCAGTTCCGTGTATAGTGTGACATCTGTTTTGTATAAAAATCCAGGTGAAATTTTGGCGCCGTATATACTGAACGCACCCAGCCCTGCCACGGAAATCGACAAGGAAATCCCCAGTATCACGTAGTAAACATAAATTGCAGCTTGCAACGAAACTGAAGCGCGCTTCAATTTTCGATTGCAGAAACAAACTACGAATAAAAGCAGAGTTGTCACAACAAAATCTTCTGCAGAGCCGTTGCAAACGAAAGCAATGTTTCCTGTTTCGATTCAAGACCACTTCTCGCCGACACGCGCGCGTGTGTGAATACGTATAAACAATGCAACATCCAAGCGCTAACTTCCCAATTTGAGCGCGAAAATCAAGTGTCTGCATTCGCCTTGTGCACGCGCTTGCAACACAGCGCTTGCTACTGTTGCAAAACTACGAAAAATGCTGCATATAAATATTTTGCAACTCACCTATCTATGCAAGATTCATTCGTTATTGCTGTTCATCTCTCACGGGGAATTGCCAGCTCTCCGACGATCGATCACTATATAATGTTATCCGTAACTGTAAAACAATCTTTCTGATTCATGTGCTCGGGTTAAAGGTTAAACCGCGGGCAAAGAATAAGTCTTTGGTTTCAAACGAGATATATCCCCGGGCCCCGGGGATATATCATTCTTTCTTCTGCATCTTATCCACAGTTGACACGCTTAAACCATGCTAAGCCAGACATTTCTCCACACCGATGAAATGACGTTGAAATACAAGAAAGAAAATTCGACATCTTTCACTAATATTTGGATGAAAGTCAAAAAATAGGCACCCGATGTCGTATACATGTCAACCAGCATTTCTTCAAGCCGGATATTTCGTCGGATCTATTTGAAAATATTGTTTACTAAAATCTGCCTTTCTAAATAAACTTCATCGTAGCTTCTTTGGTTAAAAAGTAGGATCGCGGAGATACAATTGTACTTCGCTAAAAGCTGTGATTTTCGTGCAATTTGTTTCACAGAATCGCACAGAAACTGATAGCTCAGAAGTCAACACCAGTTTTCAAGTACATTACTCAAAACAAGAGGGCGCGAACAAAAGAACAAATCGTGACAAAAATGGAAACGATCCAAATCTCTCGACACTAAAGTAATAAGCTTTATTTTTAGCACGCTAAGAAAAATTATCTTACTTCCAGACCTTACTGGGAAGAGCCAAAGGCAAAATGGGAAAGTCAAAAGCTTGATGCGTGAGCATAGTCAGAAATGGTCTGACATGCCAGAAAATAATCTCTTCTAATCCAGCCAGCTAGCTTGACCTTGAGTTGTTTTTGCAGTAACCCTTTCAGTTTAGATTAAATTAGATTTCATCCTTAAAGAAGTCAAAGAAGTTAAGCGGTATTTAATGTCGATGTTCCGTTTTTTAAGGCTAAAAATAAAGAGGTGGGTTGTCCTGTATCAGTTGTCAAGAGACGACGATAAACTGGGTAAATTTTCCAAGTGGAAACTTGGGCAAACGTTTTTGTTTGCGAATTGGTTTCCCTTAAAGAACGCCAAAATGGTTTAAAAAACCTCTACCTCGCTTGAAACAAAGCAAAGGCGTTATCCAGAAAGGAATGTTGAGCACTGATTAGTGCAAAACTGAGGGGGAATTAGCTTGAGTTTGATGTTTCAATCATCGTAAACAAGTCATTGCCGGAGTCCTCTTTTTTTTTCTGATCTTTTAAATAATGCTCCAAGGCATTATGATATGTCGGAATCTTTACTGTATGGCCCTTACTGGGCTCTGTAATCTTCAGTACACTACCAAAATATTGTTCAAATTTATATCACAACAAAAATGCGAAGCAAGTTCCGCAAAACACTTTTTAAGTCACGCGCAGCCAAATCACGTTTACTTGCACGTTTTTCAAGTGTCAAGTCTCAGGACAATTTTTCACGTGCGCTGCGCATGCATGAAGCCTACGTATCCCTTGATCAGCGGGTCGTTTCTCGGCCCCGGTAAGGAACTGAACTCGAACAAAAAAACATTTATTTTTCGTGACTTTGGCTCTGATCTCGCATTGATGAGTTGGGCGGTATGCTCAAATGAGAGAAAAATCAGTGTAAAGCCAAACACGATTTACTTCAAAAGCGATTCAAAAAATGTTTAGAAGTAGAAAACTTCTTAACTATGATTCGATATGATTGAAACCTTTAGTTATCTTTCAGATCTTTTGTTTGGCGCGTGTATACTGCACTCTTTTTAATAAACTTGGCTAGCTTGGTCGATGACATCTTTTTTCATTAAACGTATATTCTAAGCATCCGGAACTTTCTAGTCAACACTGGTTAGTCGTGATCTTGCCGAAGTAACATCCTTTCCATGCCAATAACAGCTTGTGGTTTTCCTATTGATTTCACACAAAAAAGCTGTTCTGGGTCGGCAAGGGGGGGGGGGGGGGGGGGGGTAAGTGGTATACCAATATACCTGAAAAACAGGTACCCAGTATACCCAAAATTTCCCCCAAAAATCATTCAAAATACCAAAGTTTGGAAAAACACAGTATACTTTAAACCCATAAGAGGCCCAATTTTAGCGTAAAATACTGTATCCTGCTGTATACCCAACTTAAAGTCCCCCTGTATACTGTAGACCTAAAAACCCAGACAGACTCTGGCTGTTGACGAACGTCAAAGTTGAGACAAGCACAAATTGAGAGCTACTTGTCAACTAAATGGTTTGATTACCTCGAGCTATTTCAAACCTGCGATCACGCGAAATCTTATTCATCCTTTCAAATTCATTGAGTGTGGACAGATTAAAACAATGTCTGAAAATGATCAATTAAGGGATACTGCAGTCTTTCTCTTTAAATTTCCCATCCGCAAAATTCTCAAAAATGACTTTATGGAGGGCACTGAATCGGTAAAACTTATCATCGAGCCCGAGACTAGCTGAAAGGGGAATTATATATATAATTATAAGTAAGGAGCTTGAGTGATTTTAGAAGCGTCACTTAACCTCTGGTAAATGAAATGAGTCTACTGGCTTCATATTTTTACGATTTTGGAAATTTTGCAGATGAAATGTTTTTCGCTCAATTTCTTACCACATAAATCCTTGTACTATACTGTGTATAGGCTGTTTACATGGTGGGAACTAAAATTGAAATAATTTCAGGTACACATTTCAGGGCTTTCACAACTGGTTTCTTTGAACAGAACTGGAATTTGAAGAACAAACTTAAAAGTCTTTAGGTCCTTGGATTTTGACTGCTTCAGAGTTCTTGAAATTTCTTGTTTTCATTATCAGTGATTCCAAATTCTACTGTCAAATCCGTGAAAAAATAGCGTTACGTACCTTTTGATGAATTCTAGTGGTACCTAACAGGCCGACTGACTTATTTTAAAGTACCGGGGTAGTGTGTTCTCAAAACCTGGTCCTTGAAAATCCTTCAGTTCAAATATTGGTGCCGCTCCTCAAGTCTCCGTTACAAATAGTTGGGGCATACACTAGCCTGTAGGCGTTTCATTCCCGCGTTTCTCTCTTCCTCTTCCAAGTTTGAATGAAACCTTACCTTAGACTAGTTTCAGTTCAAGGCAAAGTAAATTTCAATCAAATCGTTCAGCCAGCTGCACCGGGCATAGCTTGTCAACCACATATGCGGATTATTATTATGTGCTAAAATTCTGGCCGCGGATTTAAATAAGCTAGCTGTTCCGCATCTCGCAAGCACGTTTCAATGTATTGCATTTCAGAGAACTGTTGGAAATTGCTACTAAAATACATTTTTTTTGTCTAAATCTACTCGCGTGCAGTGTTCCTGCTTGTTTTGTTTTCGTCACATTCGTTTCATCAAAAAGGCGGGAAAAGTTAGAGGCACGTTTTACCGTCAGTGATGACGTCATCGACGTGACCTAATCATGCACGTGTCAAACATGTAGTTTGTTTCTGCACGGTAAGTTAATGTACCGCCAGTTCAATTCTACACCCGCCTAGCGTTCCGAAATGGACACAACGAAGAACATTGCATTTGAAAATGGTTGGCAAATTGTTGCCTTTTTGAGGGGTCACACTGTCACGCAACGCCGTTGTGTGACTGTATGCTGGTGAAACTGTACGTGAGTAATGTGTAGTGTGACCTTGACCCGCTGTCATCAGTCGGTCGATTGTGCTTGTATAAATGAGAGGAGATTACAAAGACAAAAGCACGAACAGGAGAACCGTCTGTTTTTAGTCAACAAAAGAAAAATCAATGTTGAAATGCGTCGTCGCATTTCAATGTTTGCTGAAATCATTTCCTGTACGCGATGAATCATTTAAAAAGAAATTTACTGATCGCTTGGCATGCTTTCGCCCCGGGCTTTCGCATCTCAACTATTGTACAGATGGCGGCATTTTCGTCGTATACGCAGTGCGATTTGGTGAAAAGCTAATTATAGCCGTTGATAATCAACATATAAAGATCACGCGCAAACAGGCGTCAAAATAAACTTATAAACATATTAACTTGGTGCAGTGTAAAAATTAAGTCTCCTTCATGAATAAGCGCGATCGGGAACATGACCAGATTTTAAAAGATAACTCAAAAACAGAAATCTGGCGCGAATATTCTTGTGGTGTTACATTCTCTTGCTTTAATACTTGAGAACAAAAGGTTCTATTATTACCCTGCAGACATGTCATTAGCGTAAATTTATAAATGGAAGCCTTGCGCCCGGGCTTACGTTCCAGGGACTGCTTACAGTTTCTTTTCCTCTCGAAGAAGGACGAGAGGTTGTTACAAAGGCTTTATACAACGAGAAGCGCCTTTTTTTTTGGCGAATCCCTCTCTCACACCGAAACAAACGTGATTTATACAGTATATTTCCAAGGATGAAATATAAAAGGACTGGCGCAAGCAGACAACGTTAGCTAAGTGAAGTACGCCTACAAGAACGAAAATTATTAGCGACTGAGTTGTTGATTAGCATGCTGCAAACCTCGTGGCAATACGAAAAAGCGATCAGTAAAGCGAACAAACTATACGATATGCAAGAAAAAGGCAACTTTACCTTTCAAATGTTTCTTCGAGCTTGCGCGTAGCTGCACAATTTCAGATCGTCGTCAAGGACTTCAACATCCGTCTGTTTCGCTCCTGAAACGGCGTTGCTTTAGTTTGTTCAAAACACAAATGCTTGCGGCTTTATAATCGAGTCAAGCTACATCTCTGAACGATGGATTTGATTTGTGTCCAAAACTCACCAACTTGAATTTAACCCTTCCGTTTCCGCTCAGCGGATCTTATTTCCGGTCGTCTTCCTCCCCTTTGCACTCGACTGACTGAGTGAACGTCGGGGGTGTATATAGAAAGCTGTGTAAGCCAACTATAGAGATAAAAGCCTTTCAATGATTTATTATTCGAGAATTTTCCTTTCATTGAGCGGAAGACGTTTTAACACATTTACAATGATTTCCATGTTTACTTTTGAGCCCGTTCAGTCACAAATCAAATCCGGGGGTGTAGCGTTCGGAATTTTAGGGGGAGGGGGAGGGGTGCCTTGGTCAAGACACCCATTTTCAGATTGCCAAGATTGGTATATATGTTTTTCAATACATTTTTCGAGCGTGCCAACAAAAATCCTTACCTATTTAAGGCCTAACCTGGCCTGGTTTCCCGACTCGCAGTTTCACTGTAATCGCTATCGAATGCATGCATTTTATTTGCGCCAAGCCTTTTTTCTATCCTATGTTTTTGGTTGAACGCTTACTCTTATTCATGATCCTTTTACGGATCAACAAAATAAATATATACTTTTCTACGATGTCATTGGAAACTATGCTCTATTTCAAACCAAGAAAGCTTAAAACTAAAAAAGCAAAACCTATGCCCTATCTCAGACTAAAGGCGGGCACAACTCTTAGTCCTCTAACTGAACTTCGTACATAACCCCTCCCCCCCCCCCCCTGGAACAAGCGTGAGGAGAATCAAGTTTCAACGGCACTGATTGTTCAAGTACTATTTAGATCATATCAATAGCATATTCAATGGATTGACCCTCATTTCCCGTTTTTAACACGCATAACTGACAATTTTTTACAGCAGAAACTTCATCTTCCCGTCGGGATTAGACATGCACTGAATTTATAGCCCAAGGGACCTAACATACTGAAGCGTGTTTTAAATCAGGAACTGTAAGTGTAAAGGAAGTCACGCGAATATCAACTGAATAAAGAAGACGTGCTTGACTTTTCTTAATTAATTTTCTAGACTGGTATTTTTTTAAAGTATTTACTGCGTCCATGGACCAGTGCCAACACGCACTTGACTTGTCGATTTCATCAAGTAAACGTTCCGTTCTCAGGTTTTTACCAGCTGACAGTTTCGAGCGTTCGCGCGTATCCGCCCTTCGTAGGCCAATTAGGGCTTTAAAGATTTCTTCATTTATATGCGGAGTGGAATGGTCTGGAATAACAAAAATTTAAAACGAAATCATGCCACCGCATCAGACCAAATTGGATCAGGATCAAAACAAGTAGGCCGTTCATGTTGTTTAAAAAAAAAATGTATACCCGGGTAGCGGTATATAGAATGGAATGTAAAGAAATTATCTCAAATCGTCCCGTTTCTTTCTCCTTGCCGGAGTCTCAAGTCAGCTTTTGTTTTGTTTTTAAAACCCAAGATGGTTTTCTTCAGTTGTTTGCTCTTTTAAAATGAAAAAATTCGCGTCAAAAGCAATCTATTTGTGACAAATAGGGAAAACATGTTCACCCAACACGTGTATCCATTACATAACCACAACAACACCGCAAAACCACTTGAGCTATAAATAATTTCAATTTCGGGCCTCATTGTGTTAGTTTTGACCTTATGGGGCTTTTTGCCATCCTTTATCAATGTATTACATTAAAGCATTTCCAAGTCGTGATAATCCGCAAACCCCGCGCCAATTTGGCGCTCTGGATTCAGTAAAAAGCTTGCGGCCGCGCATCAAGCAAAATCAAGTAAAAGTACGGCTTGGAAGAAATTCCTACCTCCCAACCTCCTGAGTTGTCAGGTACTTAATGAACACTTGGATGTAATGCTGCTAAGAAAATAACATGTGCCAAATGGATTGAAATGCCAAACAATTTTTTTCTTCACCCTGAGATTTTGTGCGATGACCTGCATTACTAAAGGCAGATACCAGCAGTCAAGTTATCTTGTCTTAAACGTATCATGATGCACAGTAAAACTGTGTCCAGCATTTAGGTTAACACAAAACACTCATATTCTAGCGCGCCGGGGTAGGGAGAGGGAGGGCCGGGGGGGGGGGGGATAGAAATTCCTTATATTAGTTATATAGATATGTCGAGGGTCCAAAGGATATTTACAAGCCGTTTTGTTCCGAGATATGGTATAGACTTTGATATAGTTTTATTAAGAGTATCAGTTCCCTATGTCTCCTTTACCGTAGGTTTATACTTCCTTGATATCGCTACAAATATGGCTTGTTGTATATTAAATCTCAGTTCAATTTTCCAATACTTCACCTTTTCAAACAGAAAAAGTACACTGAGTACAGTTCAAAAAGTTACTGCAAGCATACTTCTACATCGTTCTTCCCTTTGGAAACATTTCTACCATTTAGGTATACTAGTTTAATTTTATGATTGTTATTATTGTCATTATTCCTCGCTCAAAAAGTGCAATTAAAAAAGACAGGAATTTGAAGCCCTTTTCAAATATTTATGCAAACAATTTTCGGAGAGTACCCCCCGGAATAATAGCTGTCGAGTAGCACGATCCGTTTATACAGTTACTGGGCCAAATGACAACAGAACACTTCTCTCAACAGGGGCTCAACCAAAGTAAATCATGTGGCCCGTGCCATTTCCAAATATAGCAAATATGATGGCAAGCCGGTAATAGCAGAGAAGCTCTTCCTTCTTAACAGTAAAATTATGAGTAATGAATTGGCTAATTTCCGATTACCTTACTACAGGGCGGCACGTTCAATGTAGAATTCCAATTTTTAGCTAACACCGAGTTTGTCGTAACAATTATGGCCTCATAATTTGGAAAGTCTGATTCCACCGCAAAAGTTGAAACTGACTGACCAAGGCGACGATTACGATGGGTCTTGGGAAAATGGTGGTTCTGATTGTCTTTTGGGAGTTATATAAACATAAAAGGGGCGATAATCAATTATGGCCCCTGCGGAAGTTAGAGGGTTGCCCGCAATGGGGAAAATTAACGCGCGACATAATAAAATTGAGAAAATTCTCCAATCCTCACGCGTCCCCTACCGCTCTCGCGCGCGCCAGCTACACAGACTAATCAATGGCTTGATGAAGAGCCGAATTTCTGCGCGGAATCTACATTTGAAAAATTTGCTACACTGACCGTGTTGAATGGAAATTGATGTTTAAACCTAGTATAAGCGTATAAGGCGGCACTCTGTATTTTGGTAGTATGAGGAAGTTGAGAGCCGAAAAAAAATATAATGCTGGGTCTTTTTTTAATGAGTGCCATTGTGTTGGTTTGGCACTTAAAATTGTGGTAAAACTCAAACACAACATTAACTGAAATGGATTAATCCTCTTATTCTTATTATTACCCTCCTAGGTATAATGAAGACGTGTGAGCTGTTGAAACAGCTGTATTCCAATGGTATGAGGAAATCGAGAAAGCAGAAAAACACTCAATGTATTGTTTTCAATGACTCAATGTATTTGTCATTTAAAATTACGATAAAACGTAAAAAAACATTAACGGAAACGATTAAAATCCTATGATCATTTTCTCCTTGACACGATGAAGACATTTTGGCTATAAAAACGATCACATAAAACCGTAGTCGCTGATCGAGCTTAAACGGCCAACAAAGATTTTTTCTGTTTTTCGTTTTTTAATCCAAAAGACTTAGCTTTCTCCGTAGCAGCATGTCCTTTTTGTATAAGCAAACTTAAGAGGACCATCATTTTTTTTATCTGTATATGCTGGAAATATGACAAGTAACTGAGTGAGTTTCGTATACAAGTAACACAGATTCCCCTTCATCATTCACGACATACAACTCAGCTTTAATTTATGAAAGGCTCGCAGTGTATGCAGAGCAATACTCTTCCTTATTAGCTACAAATTGGCTCATTTCCCATACAACAACTTCCAATCGGAAACAAGGAGGAAGTTGCCTTCTTTATTTTCAAACCAAAAAACGTGAGCAAAGCCGCCACGTTCTAATTTTGTCCATTTGTCACCACGGTATTGTTTTTTATACCAACGTGCCGCATTACAGACTTTAGTGTCGATTCCATTTATGTTTATCCGATCACTTCTCAGTTCCGTTCGCGTGCCATCGCTGGAAATTATTGATCGTTATTCGCTCATATACATGAATGAGTGTCGGGGTTCGAAATGAGAAAATATGAATAGTTTTAGATAAAAAATGTTTGGATATGATATAAAAAAATATTAACCTAAGTGTGGGACTAACACTTGGCATGAAAAGGGCCATTTTAGATCTATTTTTAAGCGATGACGTATAGCTGACGACGTCATCGCTTTATGCAGGCAGCCGACCGGCAGGATCTTTTTGTCTTTTTGTCCTTTTGTCTTTTTGTCTTTTTGTCGTTTTCGCGCGATCGAACAGAAATCAAGTTTAACTTAACAAGAAATCGCCGCGTAGAACTCAAAAGCAAAATACTCCCGTGCAGTCAGAATGGAACACCACAATGTATAAACGAAAGAGACTAAATTTTATATGATGGCATCTATTAGATTTTTTTAAATAGACAGAAATTTCAAATTCTTATAAAATACAGGGCCACTGTGAGCAAGAGACCGTTTGACCTTTCTCGCAGCTGAAAAACTAGCTCCCGCGTATCGTGTGTCATTTATCGGAAGTCACACACTACTAACAATATAACGGTCGGTTGCCTGCATAAAGCGATAATTATACATTTTCTTCGTAGATTTGCTCAATTAGCCATGTTCAAAACGAGCAGGGGACTGGGTACGAATATTCAATATCGATTGCACTGAAAAACTGGGCCCGTCATCTGAAAGAGCATCCAAAAATTAGTAACTCAACCAAATTTGAGAGTTATTGGTTTAAACGCAAAGGCATGGAACTCTTTTAAAAATCGTTAAAATAAGAGAGCTTAAAAATTACGAATGAAAAAAGTTGACACTGGCTAAAAATATTGTTTTTGGACGTTTCGGCCACTACTGTTGCCTTCTTCAGCAAGATAAAAATGCAAATGTTCAACGGCGTCCTGTTAAAATATGTAACGAATGTGTGAAAACTAAATGAACTTTCCGCGTGTAACAAAAGTCTCTAGAGCATTCTTAATGAGTCGATAAATTCTTAATGCTATTGTAAACGTTTGGTAGCGCTATGTGTTCGTTTATAGCGTTCCTATCTCGCACAGAATGCCAAGCTTCAAGAATTAGTCATTGTTTCCACACCGTTGACCTGTCAACAATTTCGACGCTCTCCAAATCTATTTGATGGTCGTTAAGCATGTGGTGTTTTGCCAACAAAGAGTCTGATGGCCTTTGCGTGTTCTTTCGCGTTCTTCGTGGCTTCAACATCAAGGTCGCCCATAAACCTATACGTACCATCTCGAACATACTGAAAAAACCAAAAGACAGGATCGAGAAAGAGGATACCAGAGGAATTGTATATAAGATCAAGTGTAACGATTGTGACTGTGTTTATGTTGGTCAGACATCACGCGCGCTAAAAACACGTATGAAAGAACACGCAAAGGCCATCGCAACATTGGATAAAAACTCTTTGTTGGCAAAACACCACATGCTTAACGACCATCAAATAGATTTGGAGAGCGTCGAAATTGTTGACAGGTCAACGGTGTGGAAACAACGACTAATTCTTGAAACTTGGCATTCTGTGCGAGATAGGAACGCTATAAACGAACACATAGCGCTACCAAACGTTTACAATAGCATTAAGAATTTATAGACTCATTAAGAATGCTCTAGAGACTTTTGTTACACGCGGAAAGTTCATTTAGTTTTCACACATTCGTTACATATTTTAACAGGACGCCGTTGAACATTTGCATTTTTATCTTGCTGAAGAAGGCAACAGTAGTGGCCGAAACGTCCAAAAACAATATTTTTAGCCAGTGTCAACTTTTTTCATTCGTAATTTTTAACATGCCTGGCTACAACCCTAACATTTTTAAGAGAGCTTAGTATGGCTGGATGGACATCTGTCCCTCCAATCCATACTAAGCTTTCTTATTTTAGCAATTTCTAAAAGTGAACCATACCTATGCGTTTAAACCAATAACTCTCAAATTTGGTTGAGTTACTAATTTTTGGATGCTCTTTCAGATGACGGGCCCAGTTTTTCAGTGCAATCGATATTGAATATTCGTACCCAGTCCCCTGCTCGTTTTGAACATGGCTAATTGAGCAAATCTACGAAGAAAATGTATAATTATCGCTTTATGCAGGCAACCGACCGGCAGGATCTTTTTGTCCTTTTGTCTTTTTGTCCTTTTCGCGCAATCGAACAGAAAACAAGTTTAACTAAACAACAAATCGCCGCGTAGAACTCAAAAGCAAAATACTCCCGTGCAGTCATAATGGAACACCACAATGTATAAACGAAAGAGACTAAATTTTATATGATAGCATCTATAAGATTCAGTAGACAGAAATTTCTAATTCTAGAAAATACAGGGCCGCTGTGAGCAAGAGACCGTTTGACACACTACAATATAACGCAATCTACTGTTCTTCAACTGAGCAAATCTACCGAAGAAAATGTAATATTATTTTTGCATCCTTGGCCTGTGCATTCATAACTACTGTATTTATTTGAATTCCATCAGATCCTTACTACGCTATTAAAATAATCACCAACATTGCTTCTTAGGTTTAAAAAATGTACACTACAATTTGATAACAGTCTTTATCACGCACAAGGTGTCGGCTACTTTTATTTACGTTTAGTTTTTGACAAATAACAAATAATAATAATTCAAAATCATGTTAGACCCTTTGTGAAACGTCATCGCTTCTGCATGCACTGCATGACGTTTATTTTTTTTGCATTTCTATGTACTTTAATTTTTAGTTTTTACTACGCGGAAAGTTGCCTAAAACTGATCAGCCGCAAATTCTCAGAAAAAGTCTTGAAACTAACGTATGGTAGTTAGCAAAGAGAAAAACATTTTATTCACAATATTCGAGTTGGAAGTAACGTTACGACACACGATTCGTTTACGTTGCACGTGCAAAATTACTTTCAGATGTAACAAGAAGCTTGAGAAGCTTGAGAAGCTTAAAATCGGGCGCTTAATAATTAGCTATCTGTTTTGACTTGAAAGGCAGGGTACAGTACAGTAAAAATCACTGCAAAAACAGTCACTTAAACCTATTCAGGCCGGGGGGGGGGGGGGGCTTTTGAGGCCCTCGCTGACTTTTGACGCTTATAACTTAAGATTCAACCAAACGCTGCCAAACTTTGCGCGTTTATCGAAAATTAATCTCGCAATAATTTGGTAGGATTAGTTATTGTGCCAGTAACTTGAAATCACCATGGCAACGTCATTTTGACAGCCTTTTAATAAAGGCGGGGTTTTACCTGAAGACCAAGTTTTCCAACGCTTTAGGTGGCTGACGCATTTCAGTATTTTCCAGTCCTTACACTTTAATGGAACAGTATACAACTCCTAATCAGGTACTATTGTCAAGAAAATGATCACAACTTATTGACCAATGATTAGGTATTTGTTTCATACCATTACTGTAATAGAAACTGGTGAAGAATAGTAGTACTGACCCAAAGTATAAGGGCTGGAAAACACTGAAAACCATTTCAGCCGCGTTTCAAGGAATCCAAAAAAGCTTTACTTATCCCATATATATATGTTTTGCAGTATTTTGTTAATTTTTGAACGATTTTGGGGGATGTCTGGGAGGCGATAGTTTTTCTCAAAGGATTAGTAAAATGTAGACAAATAAGAAATATTGAAGATTTAATGTGATTTTAAAATTTGAATTTGAAGTTAAAAATTGGTGGACGGACACCAAACAGTCTCCTGACAACCCGGAGTGCTCTTGCGAGGGGGTCAACTGTTTGAAGGTGTTTCCATTCTTTTTATTCAATCCCTTCTTTAAATCTCTTAAAGTTCCATTCAAATTCAGGTAGAACCCCATCTTAATTTTTGTTCTTGTGAGAAAACAACAGAAGTCAAAGGTTGCGTGATATAACCAAGCATGGATTTTAATTCTCCCTCCCTTTCCATCTCCTTAGCCTTTCACCCCCACCTGTCCCTCCCTTTCTACTCTCATTCAATTTAATGTTTGTTTAAATTTCCTAACCAATTAAGTATCGTACTAATCTGTGCCAAGCAATCAGATAATATCAGAAATTTGCCTTAATTTTGATCTCCCATTCCAAGACCTTGGAGTATAAACCGCTAATAAAACAAAACACACTGATAATAATTCTCTGAGGTTATACACCTTGCAGTATTAACGTACTAACAAACTTGATAACAAGCCCCATGTCGTACTAAGGATTTTTACTGATCAACATAGAAAATGAGTTCACAATGGTTTGTTCCCAAAACGTTTTTTACTGTACAGAGGGTCTGTTTATTGACCTGTAACTTGTATACCGTATTGAAAAATTCAGAACGAACCGATCTCTGCCCGCTACCATACAGCCGTTTACTGGCAGTCTTTGAAAATCCTGAATTTCGTCAAAATGAACCAAAATAAAGTTTTAAAATTTCCTTTATCAATATGGTTCTTATCTTTTTATTCAATTCTATAAACTGCTTTTATGCAGTACTGTCCACAAAAGTTTCAATTTCCTCAAAGTTTCGGGACAAATGGATACAAAATATTTCGTGCAGAATGTAATTTGATTAAGCGAATGTTTTCACGTCTATAAATACTTCAAGCAGTGAATGAAAAACCGTTTTGTTTTCATCGATGAGAACCACTTTCAAATAGTTATGCATAAAAAATAACAATCAGATCAGAATACAATAATTATTATTATTTTTTTCCAAGAGGGCACGGTAACGAATCCTGCAATCTGATTGGTTATTAGCGCGGGCAAGATTCTCCTATCTCTGCCCACGGGCCACGGTAACGCTTTCGTGAGTTTCATTTCGCGGCGAGACGAACGAACCCATGACAGTTTTGCTCTCCAAAATGATTTAAATCGATGTAGTTGCTCACCAACCGTTGTAAATTTGAAAGGGAAAATTAGCAGTGGAATTAAAGGCCTTGAAGTTCTCCAAAAGGCGAGTATTTATTCTCTTTAGTGACAAAATGAAGTTATAGTTTTATGGCCGTGGTTTGCCGATCGTTGTTTGTGCATTCGCACTGATTTTCACGCCATTGCGGTTAACTGCAAGTCGCCGGTTTACAGACTCGATTTATCCTTTCAAACACCTTGCTTCTCTGCTACTTTTCTCCAAAACCAAATACTGCTTATCGCCATTCAAGAAAATGAGATGCTTTATTAAAAAACAGTCAAATTAATTCTCGCAATATTGTGCCGTCACTGTGCAGGCGACCAAACTACACATTTCAGCTTCATTCAGTTTCACTTTCGCAAACTTTTTGTCAAAACAGAATACTGTGGGAATCAACACAGAGGTTTTTGACTCGTTAAATACAAATGTAAATAGCTAAGTGCTTTCCAGTCCGAAAAGTAAGTTTAATTAACTAAAGAACTCACAAGCCGAAATGGAGTTAAAAGTGTTTCGCAACTCGCTGATTGCTCTATTCTACATTGTGCTTTTCTATTATTTCAGATGCTTTTTTCTTCTTTTTTTTTTCAGATGAAATTTTCCTTGAGTACTGTTCATTTTAGTGAATTTATTTTGTTTGGCAGTAAGCTCTTATAGCTAACAGATCATTATTTACTCTTGCCGTAGCTTATGGCGATCGACTCAACATTGGATGCGCGCGTATATAAATACAAACACATTTGGCAAGAAAGTCTTTGTAGGTTTTTTAGGTGTTTTTTAATCAAACACATTAAAGTAGGAAAAAAATAAATAAGTTATTTACCGGCTTAGGGTCGGTCCGTATAGTGAAAAACTGTGACCTCGGCCTTGAAAATGCTGCCCTCGGCCTGCGGCCTCGGGCAGCATTTTCAAGACCTCGGTCACAGTTTTTCACTATACGGACCTCCCAGCCGGCAAATAACATATATATGTAAGGTCTGACGCTATTATGTCTCGGCAGAGATACTTCTTTTTTGCAAGTTCAAATGTATGCAAATTTCGTGTGAAATGTAATTCGATTTCATTGTCTTGTTTACAAACTCATTCTCAAGAAAGTTGTATTTTCGTGAATAAAACCAATTGGCCTGTTTTGTTTTCCTGATCATGTTTGTCTGTGATTTTTACCAAACATGTGGTCTTTTTTTCGGAACTTTAAGTTGTACAAAAATTCCTATTTTAAACACAGATGTCACTTCCGGAATTTCTCATCTAAAATTCAATTGGTATTTAATTATAATTATTCGAAGTTTTCATTTTCAAGTCATCTTTTTATTCGATAGCTTTACTGATCTCGTAAAAAATTCATTCAAGTTCACACCAATACGGTACACTGCCAAAGTTTTGCTGATGTCTTGAGAAGTGTCTTACTAACGTCACTAGTCAAATCTAAAATATATCCAAACCAAGTTGTGCAAACATTCTAATCTTTGTGACAGGCGACTTTGACGCCCAACTGTGCGGAAATGAAAATCGACATACTTCTTGCTAAATATATGAAAAATAGTTTTAAAGTGGAGTCCGCCTCAAAAAAATGTACCGCCAGATCACACTGCTATTTGTAGAAACCTGCAAAGCATCTAGTTTCAAAAGTTTCCCACAAAAACATTGCGTGACATCAATGACGTTACCCCTTTTATTAACAAAAATAGCTTCAACTTGTCAAAGCAACTACAGTTTCACAATGGTGATTATTAGTACTTTACCCCTTAAGTTTTTTCCTCTGTCCTCCCGCCGAAGCAAAGAAGAGAACCAGATTGCAGATTAGCCCAAAAGTCGACCCAGTATTCCTACAACGATTTACTGTCAAAACTGAAATGAAACCGATTGGTCCAGGCTATCCCCGTAATTTTTAGCCGACAGGAGACTATCGTCTAGGACGACCAAAGGGTAAACTATAAATCGGCCACGCCCGATTAACAAAACATGCCGTTATGACGCCGGAAATCCAGCTCACGCATACTATACCCCGTGACTCACGCAAACCTCCGACTTACGTGCTACTACAGTCATTCCTTTTTAAACATTTTTTTTTTGACCACCACCGTACCTTTCTACCCAAAAAACTCATGAAACCGCCCGGTTTTAACCTGTTTTAACCTTTCAAAAATTAGAGCGTTCGAAACTAAATAAGATCCGTAATCACAAACAACATACAGCCGTTTACCAGCACTCTTTAAAACTCCTGAAACCCTTCAAAATCAGGCAAAATAAATCTTTGAAATAACCTTTATCAATGTTTCTTATTTTTTTATTCAGTTCTATAAAATGCCTTTCATACACTACTGTCAAACAAAAATTTCAATTTCCTCAAAGTTTCAAGACAAAAGAATAACAAATATTTCGTGCACAATGTAATTTGATTAAGCCAATATTATCACGTCTAAAAATACTTCAAGCAATTCAGTGAAAACCCGTTTTTTTTTTCGTATCAACGGAAACCACTTTCGAATAATCAATACATGAAAATAACAATAAGATCAAAAGGAAGAAAGGAACCTTTCTAATTATTTGAAGACTTTCAAAGCCGTGATATTATGCATCCAATCCGCGATAAAATTTAATTACAACAAAATCCAAGTTCTCATTTTGAAGTCCATTTTTTTCAGTTGATACCTTTATCCAACTTGTGAAAAATTCCATTCAAGTTCCTATTAATACTGTACATTCCCAATGTTTTGCTCAGGTCTTCAGAAGCGTCTTACTAACCAAATCTAAAATAATTCCAAAACATGCTGTACAAACATTCTACTCTTTGTGACAAACGACTTGACGACCAATTGTTCAGAAATGAAAATCGACACAGTTCTTGCTAAATAAAAAAAAAGTTTTACGGCGGAGTCAGGCTCAAAAAATATACCGCAAGATCACACCCCCATTCATAGTCAGAAACCAGCAAACCATCTAGTTTGCTAAAAAAAACACTGCGTGACATCAATGACGTTACCTTTTTCATTTACAAAAATAACTTTAACTTGTCAAAGTAAGTGCAATTTCACAATGGTGAATATCAGTACAGTATGGGGCCCAGTTCTAGGCCGGGTCCAGTTCTCGGCCACTTTGTGTTTAACGCGTTTTTTCACACTCCAGTTGAATTAAAAGAAAAAGGTATTTCCTTCAAACGATAGACTGATTCATGTGCTTTAAGTATCTTGAGTTTGATCGTTCAATTCGATATAGAAAGCTCACACGTCGAGTTTACGCGGAGGTAGGTGAATTTGCATTCCCGAAAAATTTGTTTGTTCACGGCTCCTTAAAATTCATGGATGTAGTTAAATTCGTATTTTATCCAAAAGCCCCCACCATACGAGCTAATTTTTGGCATGTGAAACGTAGAATAATTCAGCTTTCTGCTTTAGTTAACTTTTCGTTGAACCGTTGTATTTTTTGGTCTTAATTTACTTCGAAAGTTTTTCTTGCGACGTTTGCGTATTTGCCAGTTCTCGGCCACCCTGCTCGCTATCACAGCTTAGCGCTTGGTTTTTAATATAATTTCATCTGCTGCTGCCAGAATGAAAGAAATAAATGTTTTAAAAATAAAGTTCAATCTTATCTCTAAGTTTTGAGCTGACTCTTGTCTTGTCTGTTATTTCTACAACACCTAAATCTTTCAAGACCTTTTCACTGCAAAATAAACCATCTAAATGCACGGGTCACACAATGCGTTGCTAGAACCTGCACATAGGCAACTAGGCGCGTTAAAATCCTTCTTTTCTAAAGTAAAACAAAGCCTCATAAAAATAATTTGGGATCGATATAACATAAATAGGTTTACAGAGTGATTTTATGACTGTGAAAATTAATTGAGCATTTTTTTTACAGATAATTACGCGCAAGCTTTTTAGTGGCCGAGAACTGGGCCAAGGTGGCCGAGAACTGGGCCCACAAATGGAGCTTTTATTTTTATTATTGCTCGGGCAAATTAATTTTTGACCGGTTGATAGCTTTACACCAAAAAGCTGAATAATGTAGCTTGCTCTGGGAGAAATTTCAAGTTCCTGCGGTTCTTCTGAGGTAAGAAATACAAGTTTACGTCAAAAGTGGCCGAGAACTGGGCCCCATACTGTACTTTGCCCCGTAAGCTTTTTTCTCTGTCCTTCCGCCGAAGCAAAAAAACACAACCTGATTACACATTAAAAGTCGACCAAGTGTGCCTGCAACGATTTCCTGTCAAAACTAAGATGAAAACCATTGCGGTATGCGTCACCGGAGCGGTTTTGTAGCAACCCCAAGCTATCCCCGTCTTTTTGGCCGCGCCAGGAGACTACGCTCTAGGACGACCAAAGGGTAAACTATAAATCGGCCACGCCCGATTAATAACTCGTCTTACTTATTGCGACCAGCAAACAAGCACCAGCGCAGTTCGCTGGGAGCAACTCTAATGTTGGTGAGGAAAGATTTCTTTGACGCTGACTAGCGATTCCGTTATATACTTCTAAAATTCGCGGGCGCTTGTATTGTTCTCGAGCTATATTTGGCATTTAGCACGTGAACAAATGTTCCTGCTCATATGATTTGATTAAATTAATCCATATTTGGTGCAGCGAAACATGCGTTCAATAATTCCATATTCCTAATTTGGCGTGTTCGTACGTGCCCGTGTTTTCACGATGTCAACATAGTACATGTTTTTACATCGCTCATCGCACATCGCTCGTGACACGAAAAAAGCGGTCTTATTTTTAAATTACCTTATTACATGAAATTTTCGCGACACGTTAATTTCGCGAATTTCGCGATTCCAAAAAAATCGCGAAATTAAAGTGACGCGAGCAATAAGTGTCGCGAACATAACATGACGCGAAAATTAAGTGACTCACATTATGTCAATTATCAAGAATTATCAATGGAAATGTTTGTTCAGTTAGATCAGTAGAAGCAAATTTCGAACATTCACGCGTACCTTACATATGCACGTATCTTCTGCCCTTTCCCCTCTAGCCTTCTTCGCAGACCGCTTGTTAAGCCTTGTCAGGCGTGACATGTCCAAATTAAAGCGGCGAAAGCCATTTCCGATTCACGCACACAGTCTGGCTGAAGTCGGTGATCAACTCTAGCTGGGATCTTGCTAAGTCCAGACCTTGTCTTATGACATGCTGGCAGAATAACGTGTTGAAAAAACTGAAAACATGTCGTGGGATTTGAATTGTTTTAAAACCCTACGACAATCGTAGCTTCTGAAAAAATTAAATGTCAAAAGTTGTACGCGATTTTTGCACGACGCGAGCAGTGTGAGCTACTCGTCGAATGGAACCAAGTTTGACCGTCTAAAAAATACACGTATTTCTACATGGACCGCCTGCGTACATTAACTGGGTTTGGCCAAGACGATGCGTGTCTGTGAAATGTATGCGATGTTTATTCGTCAACATAAAAAACCTTTTGGTGAACAGTGATCACGCACCAACAGCGTAAAGACAAAAAAAGGCTGAATACCATACCCTATCGGGCCGCACGTCCCCGTTAAGCCCTTATAAGGGAGTGACCCCCGGGTCTGGGGGGGGGGACCCTGCGATGAATTAGCATCCCATCCAGGTGAAGGAGGGGTAGATATGCCCCTCCTTGCTACATACTACGGAAACCGGGATAAGCTCCGCCCTAATGGCCTACTTGGCTAAAACATAGAGTTTATCTAAGGGTCAGTATGCGTAAGCAAATTTCATGCACAACAAAAATAACATATTTAATTTGTTTAACCTCTTTTGTGAAGGAGTTTATATGACTAGCGCTCAATAACATTTTCTGTTAATATTTCCTGTATTCAAAATCTAACGGTAAAACTGAATGAGTGGGGGTAGTTGAGGAAGTCGTAGAGATTAACAATGAATGACATTCTGTTTATCGCACTCGGTATGTTACGCGAAGTCGAGACACGATTTCTTCTTGATTTCACTCAGTTTTTGCTCAATGAAGGATTACACATATGAGCTCTGATTAATTTATTAAAAGTAGTGTTTTGAAAAAAAAAACAGTCTTAGTTTAATTAATTAATACTTAGGTTTCTTAGTAGGCTTAACTCAGCTAAGGGCTCTACAGTGCAGAATACACGGTCGCTTCAAAGCATGCATTGTGCGCACAATAGATCGGAGGTTTTATCTGCAAAAGTTAAGTTACTTGCGTTAACAGCACGGGAACATTAGAAAATGGCGACGTTTTTTTTTTTTGCGGCTTAGCTCGCTAGAGAAATAAGCGTCTCGTAAACGAAGATGGCGGCCTAACAATTTTTCCCATATTTTGAGTCTAGCAAATCACTTTCTTTCTTTATCGTGAGCATAGAAAAATCTCTATCGTAGAAGAATCAACCTCGTTCGCAGGGCTTTTCCCCTGCTATTTTGAAAGGGGCGGGGCCGCCCTCCCATTCCCAATTACCAAGGGAAAAGCCCTGGGAACGAGGTTGCAGAAGAATAAATAATCAAGTGCAATGGAAACGCAAATCGTGTAATTGTGCCTCTTGATCACTGTATGAATTAGATGAATTAGTGCTGGTTTAAAACTGCACGCTTTTATATCATTGAAAAAACAAACATTAAATTGCTTTTGAAGTCGACGCAGTACATCTGTGTAATGTTTTATTTTACCAAAGGTACTTTCTCTTTCATTTCCACCCAAGAAACGTAAAGTGGAGTGCTCAAATTAGAACGTTTCTGGAAGCTGATACAATTCCCCGCTAATATCAGAAAGGTATCCAACCGCAATGTATGCGTTGTTGGGAGAAGAGAAAATACGAAAGCTATTGAAGCCTTTGTGGTTTTATGGGAAGAAGCGCGCCTCTCGCATCTAATCTTCTGTCATCCTAAAAACCTATGAGTAGCTTATCTGATAAAGAAAAAACTGAAGAAGAAAACCAGCAGAAATTCTCGTCCCCATAGCCATTTTCGCGTCTCTTATCCGGCGCGTCCTTTACACGAGAAATAAAGGGCTCTATAGACAAAGGATATCCAGTCTTGAATTCTGGGACTAACGTCATGTATGCAGTCGTGATGCTTCTACATTCTATGTGGGAGACTCATGGCGTTTTTGACTTTCGTTCAAGATTTCTTTGTTTTCAAACAGCCAATCACAAAAATTTGAATTACTGAAAAAACCTCGTATCCAGAGCGCTCCGTTTGTATTGCCAAGGCCCCGCCGGCCAAAAGAAACACAAGGGGCTATGGGGACGAGAGAATGACCAGCAGACAGAAATTAAGAAATAACGTTGTACAAGAATAAAGTAGTGCACACTATTATCAACTTTTAATCAGTCATAGACTGACTCAAAGGATAAAACAGATCAATCCGTTTTAAAGGATGTCCTTGAATTCAAACTTTATTGCCAGAAAGCACTTTCAATTACCCACTCTGAAGCGTTTTTTAGCAGTTTTAGCCGCGACAAGATTGTACAACAAATGGTGGACTCAGATGTAAGCAAGCTCTGTTTTATTTTGTTTATGCCTCCTTATAGCTTTAAATCACACAAAAAAGAAAAAATATCGAACATGACACTTTTACAAGTAGCAATCCACTTAGGCCAAAAGGCGTATATAAACTGAACTTAATTTGATACTTTCCAACCGGACTCCAGTAAAGGGATATTGGTTCCGTCTACATCCACGCGTTATTCTTCATCCTGAGAAAAAAATAACACACCTTAACATATGAAATGACGTTAAGGTTTATTAACATATTTTGTGTTTACGAATCTTAAGAACAGATTGATGCAAAAAAGAATCCGATCGCGCAATATGCGAGGTGAAAGCTAAATATTTTTTAGAACAAGAAAAAACGTAAAATCTTGTAAAAGATGGATTGACCAGTTCTTGATCTCCCATTATACATTTTGGTTACTACCCCCCCCCCTCCCCCCCCCCCAAAAAAAAAAGAAAAAAAGAGAAAGAATTGCATAAGTATTGTTTTCAATATCTCTTGGGACAACTGTATGTCTCAAGAGAAATTGAAAACAAGGCTTATCCAAATCTTTGAGGGTAAACAAAGTGTATTATGGGAAATGTGAAAGTGGCGAATTAAAAAACATGCGCCAACTTGAAGGCGCATCTAGGATTTCAAAACATTTGACAATACATCAGAAAATGTCCAAGGAATTTACGAGAAAATGGAATGAAATTTAAGGACGCAAAACCTGAAAAGATTCGGGAATGAACTCTTCACAAAAAACTAAACTCTTATCGAAAAGTGATAAACTGCCTCTGAGAAAATGGTTCCCACAGAAATGTCAAGTCACATAACCAAACAAGTGACACATCATTATTGAGTTTTTGTCATTATAGACAAGTGTGCAATAAGTGCGATTATGAGCCTAGCCTAACTACCACGACGTCCTTCCACGACGTCCTACCTAGATTTGTTCTAGGTAGTCCCGAGTTCAACTCCTTCAGTAGCCAGTCCATGTTAATAGGCAACTGGTTTGCCTACTTCAAAAAATTTTCTCTCTCCCTCAAAGAACGAGGAGTGGACAGGTTTTAAAAACTAGCTTTGTGCTTGGTGCATTTCCACTTAAATCATACACTGACGTCAACAGTAATTACCATTCAATAATCACACAGTCGCACTTTGCGCGCTTGGTTATTTTCCCTGTATGGTGAAAACCTGCATAATCCGACAACGTAGCTTTAAGTTTAAACAAGATAACAAAACTGCCTTTACCTTTTGCTCTGTGAAACGGTAAACTTGGTTGGCCCACGGACCTCCTTTCCCATCACTTTTACAGTCTTGTGATTCACTGTATTTGTTGTATGTTAAGTGAGCGGTGGAACTGGTACGGCACTGACCGCCATCTTGAACTGCAAACATTTTGTATCCTTGCAGTTTTGCAAATAAGGCGCATTTTTGGATTGCTTGGTTTCTTGTTTTGTAATCACTCCTAAGCAGATATGGCGCAGGAAAATCGAAATTTGATCTCCCATCCACGCTCTCGATAGCTCGTTCATTTGAGTCTTTGTAGCATCCAACAGACTTGTACTCCACTAATGGCAGTAGGCCTGTAAGACAAAAAACTAATCAGTAAACGATCAGAAAAGCAACCAAAACCATTTTACTCGGTCAAGAATCAATGTGCTACTAAGAGTAAGGGTAGTGGCCTCTCTTATCCCTGCCTACCTTAAAATATGTATTACATGGTTAACCTTGTTAAAGATGATTTCTAGTCCGTACTGCGCAATCTCCGCCTGCAATGTTTGTGAGTCTCACAAACAGAAGAATGTTTACTAGCAAAAATAAAAATTCCGGGACAAAACTTACCTTTTTCTTCATTATTAACGCAATATCCTTGCAAAAAATAATAACGAGTAAAAGAGCTCGACGGTATTTCAAACGGACGTTTTAGCTCATCGTGAATTCTTCAACGAAACGATCCGTAATGGCGAACTAAAAAACTTCATGTACGCTATCACCGAAGTGTAACGTTTCAACGAATTCAAAACAAAATGAAAAAAACCCTGAGTCTGCGCAGTACGGACTGGAAATCATCTTTAACTGGCATGAATAGAAAAGTTCAGCACTTTTGTTTTGATTACAAGTCAGCTGTAGACCATTGAAACCTTTTTTTGTAAGTTAACGTTACTATATTATGGTTTGCACATGGCTATCGAACCACGGATTGCACCTGATGAAAGGAAACCGTCGGGATTATGGAGAATACAGGAACATTTTGGTCGGGAGGGCATGATTGAAGAACCCTATTGGGTACCCTCTTAAACTTGTCAGTTTAGATTGTATTCATTCGATTCAGGCATAACTATATACATATTTTATAGAAAACAATACAGACACCGCACAAATATTCTGTCAGCTACAACCACCAATTTTTTTTTTTTCAGAAAATAAGAACTCGTTTAGGAGCCTAAATAGTCAAACACCAAAACTTTATTTCGTGAAAAACAGAGGTTCTTATATGCTTCTTATCTGGCAAATTTTCACAAACTTAACCCTTAACATGCTAAGCGCGGATTATTCCGGGATTTGGAGGAATGGCCATTCTGCCACTTATGACGTCACCAATTTACACGTCAGCAGATTTTTGTGATTTGCATCTTATAGAGCTTGGATAGATCTTTCTACACTCCATTTTAATATTGACTGCATTCCGACAGAGCTAATCGAAAAAAACGCGATCAGTTTTTGGTGTAAAATTGGTGCTAAAACAGGCCAAAATACCCGTACTTGATCATGATCTCCTTTCCAGGGTTTTCCATTGATTCAGATCAAAACTTTTCAGGCCAGTAGAAGGGGTGCACAGAGTAAAAGATAGAGAGAATAAGAAAGCAGAGAAAAACGAAAAGGAAAGGAGCAAGGAAAAAAATCGGAACGGTTCAGCAAAAAAAAAATGCGCCAAAGTAAAATATTGTACATTTTTAGATGGAAATTTCATCAAAATCTTCCTGCATTGTCAGAAAGTGCATTTTTAGCAAATTTAGAGAACTTTTGGACCGTAGAGCCAAGAAATTCAATTAATGGTAAAAAAACGCGTTTTAGGAATAATTTCAGCATATTAAGGGTTAAGTAGAACAAGAAACATTACAATAACAGCGCTTATTTTACCATCAAATGCAACGGTTTCATGGCCATGAATATACACTTCGTTGCTAACCGCCATGGTTGAACACTGTTTCTTGCCATAACCAAAGTTGACAAAGTTCTTGTCAGTATTGGGACCACTGGCGCACTGCCCGTCAGCCATAACAGCAAACACTTGATGTCCTCTCCTCTTGGCCGCGAGTGCACACTTCCTGGTAACATCTTGTCTTTGAGTGTAGTTACCATCTAGCACAGGGTCCTGCCCTTCAAGGCTAGGGATGGCACGAGCTTGTGCGTCATTGAAACATCCAAGCTTTGTGTTATAATCACAGGTCGAAAGAATGTCTGCAAACGACATTAAGCCGGAATTAAATTGACGTTTGAAATACAGTGAACTGGCAATTAAAGAAGTTGCAAAGAAAGAGGTTTTCAGGCTTCTTTCTTTGAAAATTTGTAAATTGCAAGCTCACTAACAGGATCATTTCCTTAAGTTAAATCTATCCGCAGTCCAATATGATTTCTTTCATATACAAAAACCACCCCAAAACCAACTTTCTTCAATCATATATTCATGTCATTTTGTATACTGTTTGAAACATCTCACTGTAATAATCTATTTCTATAATTTACCCCGAAATAAGGTTCTAAAGCATTTTCGAGAAACTTGATTTCAAACCTCGTAAAAAAGGCTTAAAACGCGTGTCATTTTGTTCTAAACCGGTGTAAAAAATCCATTTTTGAAAACAAACCATGAAAACATAATTTTTTTTTTTCTCGCAGGGACAGCTTGAGAGCTAAAATTTCGTAAAACTGTGACCATGCTATTAGCTCTTTTTGATAACTTTATTTTCGCCTTCATTCCTTGAATGTTCAGGTGAAACGTTTTCATAATGTATAAGTGAACGTAAAGGTAAAGCCTGGAGCTTATCCCGATTTCCATAGCATGGAGTGACTTGGAATATTTCTACTCCCCCCCCCCCCCCCCCCCCTGAGTAAAAATTAAAAATGTTTACAATTATTAAGCTACCGTAATTACTCGAATAAGCGCCACGGCGCTTATTAAATTTTTAACATCTCAAGTGAGGCGCTTATTTAAAACTGGGAAGCTACAAAGAACTTATCTTTTACAGTTATTAAAAAACTCATTAATAATTCATAAAGAAAATACAAAAGAAATTAATGTTTAATGAGTGTCTTTATATCTGATAAAGACACGGCTAAACTTTACGTCCAATTTTCTAGGCCAAAATAACCCCAAATCTAAATATTAGTGCAAGAATAAGTTGATCTACATCAGAAGATTTTTAAGCCGTTCAATAAATTCGCAGTTCGTGTTTTATCAAGTCTAAAACACTCGGCTGCGCCTCGTGTTTTTATTCTTGATAAAACACTGCTGCTCATATATTAAACATTACTTCAAAATATCTTCTTTTCATTGTCAGTATATTCGTCTCTTGCTGAAGAGAGAAGTGGCGCTAGCTGCCCTGCCAAGGTTCGTGGCAACATTTACAGAAATACGTATTGTAAGAATGTTGGATAGAAAAACAAATTTTGTAATGGGCGAACAGTCACATTGAACTGCAAAACATCGCTTATGATAAAAAGAAATGTCCAAGTTTGTTTTCGAGTTGCGTTATAGTGCTGTTTTCAGTTAAACAAATTTTCTCGAATAAGCGCGCATCGGGACTGCGGCGCTTATCCGGGGCGGCGCTTATTAAATTGTTTGCCACAAATGCGGCGCTTATTCGGGGGCGGTGCTTATTCGAGTAAATACGGTATCTACATTTGAATTTAATTTTAAAACTAGTATTAAAGGTAGGTCAAAATCTTTCTGTTTAAAATTAATGGTTGACCCAGATAAAACTTTAACGGTAGAATCGATAAAACAACCGAAATTTTAAAGATGTGGACAAGATCCTTTCGGCGTGTCACATATGCCAGGCTTTTATTTGGTTGAGAGCGTGTTCCAGAGTACGGAGCTGAGCCCTTGTAGGCTAAAGAGTCTTTCATGTATCGCGTGTTGAAACGCGACACTATCAAAGATTTGCGTGCCCTAGTTGAGATCAAATGATCTCGCATGACAATTATGCATTTACTTAAGATGGTATATCTCGAGTGTTTGAAGTACCTTCTTAATCAAAACTGACACAAACAGTAAACGGAAAAATACAATCGTAAAAATCTATGGTAATTCAGATCAGATTTCCGTACTTGAATTGAGAATAATTAATAAAAATCGATGAAATTAAAAAAGGAAAACAGGTAATCTAAGTGCGGAACTGAAACTAAAAAATCTGTTCTAGTTACAAGAATCAGTTCGGTCCTGTAACAACCGGAAAAATTCAGCATAATTATAATTTTTTTTTTTTTTTTTTTTTTTTTTTTTTTTTTTTTTTTTTTTTTTTTTTTTTTTTTTCTTTTTTTTTGCTTTTTTTCCTCCATCCCTTTTTACTTTTTCTTTAAAAAAAAAAAACCACAAATGGCAGTGTAAAATATCAATATCACCGTACCTTCCATGGTTCCTGTGAGATTGTAAACCTGGTTAGCCCAGGGTCCTCCTTTTCCGTCATTCTCACAATCCCGTGATTTACCGTACTTGCCAAACGTTTCGTGTGCCTTGGGACCACCAACACACATGCCGCCATCTTGAATTGCAAACGTTTTATATCCCCGTACTTTGGCTGCCACTGCGCATTTTTGAATAGAATCATTTCTCTGTGAATAGCAATCTTTGAGAAGGATGTCTCTTCCTTCCATAGATGGAATAGCTTTTACACCTTCATCTCTGTAGCAGCCAAGTGATTCGTACTCAACAGAGGAGAGAAAATCTGAAGAGAAGAAGTCAGAGAAACATAAGCATGTGGAAACTCGCATTTCTAAGCAGATAATGCCACACACAACAGTGTCATGTCATAAAGGCTTCTGAACGGCAAGTAAGGCTGCATGTTAAAGTAAAATTCCCTTTCCTGTTCTCTAGAAAAGGTTCTTATAGAGTTTTGTGTTTGATTCATCATTGCTTTATTGCCATCACATACACGCCGTAATTTTATTGATATCAGTGAGGACAAATGGGATGCTTAAGTCCTTAGTCATTGTTAGGGACGACTAAAACAACTATTCACCTCAGTGTCGGTGGCTAGTAGTGGTATTCGCCTCTACTTCGGTGAATAGTTGTTTTAAAATTACTCAATGGACATTTTCTGTGCAATGGGAACTTCTTGTACCTGACATTCCTTCCAAAACGAATACTTGACTGGCCAACGGCCCTCCTTTTCCATCACTCTTGCAGTCACGGGAGATGCCGTATTTGTTAAAACCTCTCAGCGTGGCACTACCAACGCACATACCACCATCTTGAATGCCAACAACTGCATATCCCTGACCATCCCCAACCAATATGCATTTCATGACTGCATTTTTTCTTGATTTGTAGTTGCCATCAAGAAGGGGGTCTCTTCCTTCAAGACTTTCCATGCCTCGCCCAGGTAGGACTTTGTAACATCCATGACTTGAGTGATGTTCTCTAGTTGACATAAACCCTGTAATGTATCACATACTATGTTCAAGGGCGTGGTATTCATTTAACATACAAGTTCGCAAATTCTTTTAACACTATTTTATAAAGATAAACCCGCCTTACAGGTAATTTTACCAAAGATGTTACAACAGCAAATTATTTCTGTTTTGCATATAGTAGGTGTCCTAGCCCAGTACGGCACATCTTTTCCAAACTACAGAAACCCGCGATTTGTGAAATGCCATTTGGGACAATTGGTCTTGAATTGCCAAACACCCCTCGCCTGGGACTCACGATTCCTCTTGAGCTATAACCATTTTATGATGTCATTTTAATGGTCTAAAAGTCATAAAAGAGTGAAAGGGATCGTGGAAAAATGTGGTCAATTTTATTATCGTAAGCCATTTTTGAGAATATGATTTAAAAATTTCTCCCTCGAAAAACTGTCTTTGGACAAATCCTCGAAAAGGTTCCGTCAACTAAAGGATTGAAAGACATGATGATTCAAACCAAACAAGCCGGATACTGTTCACCATACTCAATGTTAGCTCCGGTCTCTATTACACTTTGGCCTCCCAAATGATGAATTTTTCTTTCAGCCAGTCACGAAAAGTTAAAAGTTAAAGACAATTATTGAGTTATGGTCAGCATTGCAAAGTTGGGAGCTGGGAGCGGTTTCAGAGCCACCTTGAATTTTCGACAATTATGGTGGCTCTGAAATTCACCAGTCAAGGTCTGACCCAGGGTCTCACATAGAGTTCGCTTTACTTAGTAAAAGGGCCAGGCGCTAAATAAGCCATTTACGAGTTGACTTTTGCCTTTGCTTTGAACCGAGTCCTCGTGCAAAACCTTTCATACTCTACGTAAATAAGTTAGATTTGTATGAAAATGACTTGAAGGTAAAACACATTTTCATATAAATAGTTCGGCACGAAGACTCTTTCTGACTCATAACCAGAATGCAAAATCAGCTCCATTCCCAGTTATTTATAGTTTCGTTTTCAATTGAGCATACCTTTTTTTTTTTTTTTTTTTTTTTTTTTTTTTTTTTTTTTTTTTTTTTTATTTTTTATTTTTTTTTTTTTATATAAATTATTTCCCTTTTTTTTAGCTAAATCTTAACACTTTAATAAAGTATTTCATTCATTCATTCACCTTGAACACTTCCAATAACGTAAACATGCCTGGCGCCCGGTCCTCCTTTTCCATCGCTTTTGCAATCCTGTGAGATTCCATACTGGTTGAACCCATAGAAACCGACAAGACATAAGCCGCCATCATGAACAGCAAACAGTTCTTCTTTTCTCTTCATGGCTGCCATTGCACACTTGCTAATGGCATCTGTTCTAAGTGTGTAATTACCATCAAGAATAGCTGCGTCTTCTTCTTCCACAACAGTCATTTTTGCGCCGGGTTTATGTTTGTAGCATCCAAGTGATTCGTATTCGATCTCCGAATAGACATCTACAAGACAAGCGAGGGAAATGCAGTTAATTTAAGAAATAAAAGTTGCAGACAGAGGAATACATAATAATCTTCTTAAGTGCAAAGAGAAGACTCAACAGCAGCAGCGAGTGACCTCAGCTCACGGAGATCTCTAAATTTTAGATGTTTCATAAAAGCGCAAAAAAATATCACGTCAGTATACCTTAGAAACCTATGTATGGAAACTGCGGGCTTCAAAAAGGGACTGGGCTATCCACAATCACATGGTACAAAATTCGCTATGCTGGATGGCATGCTAATTACCGATTTGTTTACTCACTAAGGTGATGCAAAACGAAAAAAAAAAGTCAAGCTTATTTGGTTAAAAATGCTTTATTTTGGAGGCTGTCACTTTCTCTTACCATCTAGCAAGGCGGTTTTTGTACCATGTGTTTGCTTATCCAAAGGGCCCATTGGACGGAAACTGAAAAGGTACCAAAATTGACAGTTCTGGTTGACAGTCATTCTTTTAACAGTTTAGTTCCCACTAACTGACATTTACATCTTTTAAAAGACTTTGCTTCACTTTTATGTATGTCTAATGCATTAAAATAAAAAAAAGGGCGATCAGTCGTACTTTTCATTTCTCCAATGACGTAAAAGTGGTTGAACCAAGCACTTCCTCTCCCATTGCCTTCGCACCACCCAGTTGGGCTCCCTGTCATAAAGCTTTTATGGGCGGTTGAGCTGCTTAAGCACTTGCCGCCATCTTGAATAGCAAACACTTTATATCCACGTTCCTTGGAAACCAATGCACATTTTTCAATCGCATTTTCTCTAAGTTTGTAATTGCCATCTAGGCGAGGATCTTGTCCCTCAAGACTTGGGATGCGACGATACCAAGAGTCTGGGTTGATGTAACATCCAACTGATGAATACTTTACAGAGTCAAAAGGAACTGAAATTAAATAAATAACATAATAGTGATGGTTACTTTGCGTTTACTACTAGACTGTTCACAACTCCTTTCAGTTTCCGTGAAGTCTGATAAAGATTGATTACGATGGTTGAGTTCGATGGGCCACTATTTTGGTTCCCGAACGCGAGTGGAAACTGGGGAGAGTACAAAATGTCCATGGGTAGGAGTGCCACACTATAAACACCCCGCATCCCTAGCCACGGGGTGTTTGTACGCTCCCCAGTTTTCGCTCCAACACACCACTGACTTCAGAAAAAAAGGGGACTGTGAACAGTCTACGTTTACTACCAGAATAAAGAAGTGATTTCCTTTTACTCTCATGTACCCTGGTTG
The DNA here is from genome assembly GCF_052425735.1 of Oculina patagonica. NCBI lineage: Eukaryota > Metazoa > Cnidaria > Anthozoa > Scleractinia > Oculinidae > Oculina > Oculina patagonica. Next base: position 7,894,083 of record NC_135761.1, on the reverse strand, counting down.
CTAGAGGCTTTTCTTGGGTTGTTTGCTGTTTCGGTGCAAGCTCTTTATCTCTGGTACCAGGAGGTACTGGAGACTGCCACTGGTATCTGCGTTTCGAGTTGTCTGGGTAAATTGTTTTGTTCTATTTTAAATCAAAGGCTTCTCGAGTATTTCAACACCAATCATATATTACACAAGTCACAGATCGGCTTCATGCCTAACAATCGAACAGCAGACCATGTTTTCACACTCCGAACTTTGATAGACAAGTACGTCCATAATCACAATGGCAAAATTTATGCCTGCTTTGTCGATTTTAGAAAAGCTTTCGACTCAGTCTGGCATAATGGGCTTTTAAGTAAGTTATTGCAAATTAATTTAGGGGGATCCTTCTACAATTTAATTAAAAGCCTTTATTCTAAGTCTTCTTGTTCGATAAAAATTGATCAGTATCAGACACGACCCTTTCAATATATGAGAGGTGTACGACAAGGTTGCGTTTTAAGTCCACTACTTTTCAACCTTTATATTAATGATTTACCGTTCTCATTTGAAAATATTCTGTCTGATCCTTTTGTCCTACCAAACGGTACAAAATTAAACGCTCTACTATATACCGACGATTTAATTATTTTATCACGTTCCAAAACAGGTTTGCAAAACTGTCTTAACACATTAGACACATACTGCAACACGTGGATGTTGAGCGTAAATCCCAAAAAAACCAAGATAATGGTTTTTCAAAAACGTGCGAAAAAATGTACTGAACATGTATTTTACATAGGAAATCAAACAATTGATGTTGTACAAGATTACACTTATTTAGGAACCAAAATATCTTCTACAGGAAATTTTAAAATCTCACTTGATCACCTAAAAGAGAAAGGACTTCATGCACTTTTTAGTTTGAGACGACACACAAATTTTAGTAGATTGAAACCTTCTCTTGCCTGTAAAATCTTTGATGCAATGATATCTCCAATTCTGCTCTATAATAGTGAAATTTGGGGTGGTTATGTAAAATCTGATTTTAAGGCCTGGGATGGTTCACAAATTGAAAGAACACATCTACAGTTTTGTAAACGCTATCTTGAAGTCAGTAATAAGGCTTCTAATGTTGCATGTAGAGCTGAGCTTGGTCGATTTCCTCTCCTTATCACCATTAATCAAAGAATCCTCAACTATTTGATATATCTCCAAGAAAAGCAACCGGATTCTTTTGTTAGACAGTCTTTTTTAATTTCATTAGAACTTCACACCGCTGGTAAAAATAGTTTTTACTCTAATCTTATGAAGATATCCGAATATTTTAATTTTGGTAATTTTAATCCTGATTTAGTAGACACCGCAAAAGTGACAATGTTTCTGCAGTTAATGAAACAGAAATATATTTCGTATTGGCAGCATACTCTACAACATTCTCAAAAACTAAAATTTTATAGATCTTTTAAGAACGAATATGCTACCTCCAATTATCTAGAGTTAACTAGGAGAGTTTCTGGTAGGAGAACATTAGCTAAATTACGAATTAGCAATCATAAGTTAATGATCGAACTAGGCAGATATAACAATACGCCCAGACATAATAGGCTCTGCCCGGTCTGTGATTGTAATAAAACCGAAGATGAAATTCATTTTCTCTTTTATTGTTCCAAATATGAAACAATAAGAGATAACTTTTACAAGACAATACAGCCTATCATCTTAAATGTCAGCCAACTACCAGTGCCTGACTTGATTTTAGAATTAATGAATTCTCCCGATCGTTTTGTGACCATGCAATTGATTAAATTTATATCATCTTGTTTTGATTTACGTAACAAAATACTATCAATGTAATTAATTTTATATGAATCATTTTTGTTTTTTACTATATATTATTATTTTATTATTTTTATTATTATTATTACTAAATAAGTTTACGCTTTTGCAATATTGTAACAAATTTACAGTCATGCAAATAAAGCTTGTTGTTGTTGTTGTCTCCGCCATTGCCCGACGACAGCATTTAGAAGAGGAATGGGAAACGTGTGTGCCTCGCAGAACACGCGCGTTGTGCCGAGGTCAGTATGATTAACAATAAACGTTTACATGTAACTGATGAGCGAGCAATCGAGTGAACGAGGTTTCCTAACTCTCGTTAGCATAACCACACTGACCTACTATTGGTTATCGCGCAATCTGATTGGCTACACAGGTGCCTACTATCGATCCGTAGAAGGCTCTCGGAGCGCGCGCTTAGTTTTCGTTTAATTTTATCAATCAAAATCTTCAATAAATCAATTCTAGCGATATTCTGAGTTTAACAGATCGGTAAGTGGGTTATGCTAACACAATTAGACGGCTCGCTCTCGGTTTCTACAGCCGGTAGAAACCTCAAGCTCGCCGTCTAATTGTTAATTAGGAGCTATGTCAAGATATCTTAAGTCATTTTTCTGATTCCTTTCAAATTTCTTCCAGCTGTTTCAAAAAGTGTTGTCCGCGACGAATTAAAATTTTTAAAACCAATGTAATCACTAAAACTATTTAGTTTTGGAGTACTAACGTTAAACATAGCTCCCTTCTAACAGTATGAACGCAACAGTCAACAAATGCAGTGAAAAAAATACATACCTGCGTTAACAAGCAGCAAGCACACACAAAGTAGTAATACAAAGCACTCCATTAGTCTGTGCGAAAGGAGAAGATGATTTCATAAGGCTCAAATTTGAACATCATTTATTTTCGTTCTACTGTGTAATAGGCGCGGTGGCCTAGTAGAATATTTCACGGTACGTCACTCTCAAAAACATTGCATAACTAGTATGTATGTGACAGGTCTATTTATAAGCATTAAAAACATGTAAATACTGTATTAAAAAAAAGTGGAAAAAAAGTATTTTTCAAAAATACTTTGAAACATTCAAGTTGAATGTTTCAATGTAATTTTTTTGACATACATCGTTAACTTTTTTATGCTTTTTAGTTTTTATTTCTATTGTATAATTATCAGTTTAAAATGTAAGAGCATAGAGACTTTAGCATTATGCTCCTAATACAAAACAATAAATAATAACAAACCGCGAAGATATACTAAAGCAGAATTTCAACTGTTCATTTAAAGTTTCTTTAAAAAACAAGAAAACTCGGTCTTCGGGGAAGTTTCTTAGTGGTACTTAGCCAATTTTAATCTCATTGTCACTTAGGTCAATAAGCGAACTTTCTTGGGTAAACGCTCATTCGAGGCTGGGCGCTTATTAAAGCCTGGTTTTCACTAGCGACGCAAGCACAAGCACAAACATAACCGCAAGCATGACAGCTCTTATTTCTTCGTGAAAAAGGCTTCGACTCAAGCAAAAGCAAAAGCGCATTGCATATTGATACTCGTGCTTTTGCTTGCGGCAAGCACAAGCACAAGGGTCAAAATTTGTCCTTTTTGCGTGCTTGCGCTTGTGCTTGCCCCGGGGGGGGTACTCCCTATAATGGCCTATACGGGGAGGCTCCGCCCGAAAGGGGTACCTTTTTCAGGCTTCAGGTATATAAAAGGGTAGGGATTTCACGAGTTTAAGTATATGAAAGGGTATGGAAATCTGTCATTTGGCCATTTAAAAGGGCCTTTAATTAAAATATTTCGAACAGGCGCAATTTATGGCTGTATTATTTTAATTTATTAAGCGCTACATAAAAATGACAAGAAAACGTCCTATTTTAAGTCCACGCCATGTCTCTTAGGTATATGAAAGGGGTACCTTTTTTCAGTTAAAGGATACGAAAGGGGTACAATTTCTGTCACAAATGGTATATAAAAGGGTAAGGGGTTAGAACTTGGGGCGGAGCCTCCCCGTATAAAACTTTTCTGAGTACCCCCCCCCCCCGGGGTGCTTGCGCGTGTGCTTGCATCGCCAGTGAAAACCACGCTTAACTTTTCCTACCTGTAGGGTGAGCGTTTATTCGAGTTTGGGCGCTTAATCAAATAAATACGGCATGTTTGTTTTATTTTCAAACTGTACATTATTAAAAAGTTCGACCTGACCTGGCCAACCAGCTTTACTAATCACGGTAATATTTAAAAGTGACCCAAGTAGATTTCCTCTATATGTTTTTTTCGGGTGCTCAAATGCTAATAATGGGGAGAAGGGGGGGGGGCTTATATGAAAGGGACGGGGATGCTCATCGGAAAATTTAAATTAAACAAATCCGGGTGAGAAGCCCTGTCTTCAGAGTTTTCTTAAAATTTGCATGACTCTCGCATAGTTTTAAGTCTTTGTCTAAAGAGTTCCATAGCTTTACTATTCTGTGATAAAAAGACCTCTGGCCAGCAGTGGTTTTGCACAGGAGAATATTCAGTTGCTGTGAATTTCTTGTGGTTCTGCTTGATATTTGTTGCCTTTTGACAAATTGTGAAGTCAGATAGGTCGGGGCGCAGCCCGTCATGCACTTAAATTAAAAGGAAAACAGCTTCTCGGAGGTTAAGCTGCTTTTTAACGTGAAGCCACCTAAAATTCTTGAGTGATGGAGTAATATGCTCAAATTTTAGTGATCTTAATACAAAATGTTTTTTCTGGAGCGACATGTACACTGGACTGACTGGAGAGGTTATCTGAGTTATATCAGCAGGTTTACGTATGAAAACAAAAAATCTACTCGCCCTCAAAAGAGTCAAGAAAGATGGGTAAGGGATTGCGAACTTGCTGCTGTGGAGGATTTGAGCTGGACTTCGATCTATTTACTACCAAGATTGTGCACACTTAGTACTAAATTAAGGAACTTTCAGTTCAAATTCCTCCACAGACGTATAGCAACGAACTCCTTTCTATTTAAAATTGGAATTTCAGAAACTGCTCTCTGTTATCTGTGCAAAACAGAGCAGGAAACACTAATCCATCTTTTTTGGGAATGCCCGACAACAAAACACTTTTGGCAAAATGTTCAGAGTTTCTTCGCCTCAGTCCAGCTGATACCAGCCTCACGCGTTTTGGATATACATGAATGTTTAGGTTTCAAAGGAGAAAAAGATGATATTATGCTAAACCACTGTTTGCTTCTTGCTAGATATTACATCTATTGCTGTAAAATAAAAGACGCCACCCAATGTATTAGAGAATATGTAAAACAGCTGAAATATAACTTAGAAATTGAAAGACAAGTCTCCATCGTGACAGATTCAAACGATAAATTCCAACAAAAGTGGTACCAAATACTTCATGCGCTGTAAGCTTTCTTTATTATCTTATTTCTCCTTCTGAAATAGTATATTACAATTAAGCCTTTTAAAATACTTTGGTCCCTTAATTTGAACGCTTTTCTTCCATTTACACCTTTTTCCGATTTAGCCTTTCTGTGTTTTGTATTGTATGTAATGAAAGAAGATATATTAGTAATGTAGCGATATTGTATTGTATTGTAATGTAACGTATAGGAGACGTCTTAGTATTGTAAGTAGCGGAAGCAATTATACTGTAAATGCTGTTAAAATCATCCTTGTAACGTAAGTATTGTGAGTATTGTCAGTAGTTTAAGTATGTAATTATGTTTTTTTTGTGTGTGTGTTGCAATAAAAAAAAAATAATAATAAAAAAAAGGTTTACGTATGGACCTTAAGAGGGGCGTGATTTGATCTTTATTTTCGTCTGGTCCAATAATCACGCGATAGACTTTGAAAATGCATCTGTCATTGACAAAGGCGGCTTTAGAACAAGAAAGGCATTATAAGCGTGGCATTCCAAGCTAACTCCCAATACAATTCCTGTCCTCTACCTCTACACATTCTTTTTAACAAATATTCTTAGTTTTTAGCATTTTTATTTCGCAACTTCACACACTGCATTTTTTACCCTTTTTAACATTTAACCCGTCGAAGGCTGTAGTTCAAACAGCCTAAAGCTCGTATTTTTAAAGATATTTATTTTGCAAAAATAAATGGGCCTATGTATCTTGTTTCGTAAGTCTTTCCCAGCTTCCGGTGTTATCCCCTCCAACGATTACTTCCGGTCACATTTTGCGGGCTCTTACGTGTACATGTAGGTTGTGCAGGCGCAGTTACATCGCCCTTTCGCTCATGGCCGGCTTTCAACTAGACAAGTTAATTTTCCCCTCCCTCCACTCCCTCTGCTCTGTCGTTGTTGATTTGGGTTGGTGGGTTCTCCCTCACCTTTGCTGGGATAATAGTTTATCCCTGATATAAAAATAAACGGCCACACCCGTGGCCAAAATCTGCCAAATGGTAGTCTTGTCTTTCATTATCCCAGCAAACAGAGCTTCGCCAAAGCAACACATACATACTTCGGTTTATATGCATAGCATTTAATCTAGTAGGAACAGGATACATAAAAGTTTTCTAGTCAGAGATCGTTTTTAAATTTTATAACTTGATTTTGTTGTTGTTGTTTTGTTTGTTTTTGTTGTTTTTTGGTCTCGTTATCCAACAGCTGAACAAAGACTTATTTTTATTACATAAACACACGCATATAATAAAATAGACGAAAGCATAATAGCCTTCAAGAACTGACTTTCAGTCACACAACATTTGTAGAGGAATCGTGCAGGACGAGGAGGAAAAACTCGGTCACGGGTTTCTGCTTCAGTGGGAACAGCGCCTTATTCGTATACATTCTCTTTTTTATTCTAACGCCTTTCTTACGAGTCTAGTTCAAGCCGAGACCGGCTGAGTATTTTTGTTTTCTTATGATTTGACACGACACCTACGAAAGGTCATTGCGATCTGTAAAGTTTTGCTAAAAATCTGCGTGACTTGCCAAGATGTATAAAACTATGTCTTAGTCTATAAATTAATTCTTGGCCAGTTTTCTTTGACGTAAAACTGTTTCTCTTAGCTTATAATTCTCAGCTTGGGTATTTACTTTAATATAGTATGTTCTTAAATTATGCCCAATCTCAACAAAACGGGCTTAAACAGTCTGTACCCCATCTTCTCACTGAGACAGGGGACGAAGCTGACTCCCTTTATCTGATATATAGAGTGAACCAAAAGATTTAGAGATGAACTTCCATTTTCTATGTGGACTTTTCTTTGCAATAGAATGTTTTTCATTCGTAGTTTAGTTCTATAAATTTATATCAACGAAGTCTAACATTTTGCTTTCGCTGGAGTTCCAATTTTTAAATTTAAAATATTGTTGCATAATTGATGTTAATGTCATGTAAACGGTCTGCAAGCTTTCTCAAGTTTGAAACAGGCAGATATACAATACATCGCTGCAAGGTTAAGCTTACGTCTTAGAAGGCGTTTTTTCACTAATTGAACTGTCTTGTAAAATGAATTTAAGCAAAAAAAAAAAAAAATAGAACCGTAACACTGATCACGTTAAATATGGTTACCATATTTATTCGATTAAACGCCTCCCTCGAATAAACGCCGCATATTAGGGCAGAAATATTTATAAACGCCACCCTCGAATAAACGCCGCATCAGGACGCGGCGTTTATTCCAATAGTAGATTCAAAAAGCAAATCTTATAGTAATCTAGTTTGAGGAAGCCTCAAAAATATTTACCTTGATTATAAGATATTGAAAATGACTTTTCAGAGAAGCACTAAAACATTTTTCTGTTTTTAAAATTGAAATGTTCTGTTACCATACTATTGTAAGCAAGAAATAAATTGAATTTTAAATAAAGTAACGCCGCCCTCGAATAAACGCCACCCTCGAATCACGAACTCAGTAAACGCCGCGGCGTTTAATCGAATAATACGGTACCGTACACCGCTGCTGTGCCCCAAAATTCGATTAACCCTAATAAGTTCCAATAATAAGTGTCATTACCTTTGCTTGGTTTGCAGTAGAGAACCTTTATCCTCGATTTATCCAGAAGGTCTGATGATTCCTTGGGAAACTCCAGCGAGGTTTGACTAGAACGTTTCACTCAGAAGTGTTTAAGTACGTTCAAAACGTGTCAAATGATCCGTCCAATATGGGACCTTCTCACTTTCAAGGCAGAATTATGCTCTCGTCAAAAAGGCGTACCAAGTTCAAGTACGCACTTATAAGGTGAAGTTATAGTCTGGGTACTAGGCTTTTGTACATTATGCTTTTGTTTCCCCACAAAAATGCTCCCCCAAAAAAATCACTAAAATGCTCGGATAATGCTCATTATACAAACGGTTTTTTAAATTAATTTCAAAGTTCTTAACATGGCGTTAACTGTTAACACTTACAAAAACGTACAAGTGTTGCAAGTAACAACAACAACGTATACAAGTTCATAAATACAGCCAAAAAAAACATAATCCTCGAAATCATCTACGAGGTCAAGTACAGAAAGTAGTTTACTATCTCTAGAAAGTTATTTGTTGTTGAATTTTGAGTTTGTCTTCATTTTTTCTAAAAAACAATAATTCCTTTCTTATTTTCTCAGAAAAAAAAATCAATTTTCCTGAAAAATGCCACTAAAATGCTCGATTAATGCTCAATGCTTTTGCCTCACTAAAATGCTCGAAAAAATGCTAGCATACGGTACAAAAGCCTACTGGGTACTCACTTATACCTTCGATCCCTAAAAAAATATAAGCTGAAAAGATGGCTCATTAATGAAAATATATGTTCAGTTTCATCAGAAGAAGTAGCCGTGTGAAAAGCCTGCTAGTTACGTTCCAGACTTTACAGACGATTTCTGCATGGGTTCCGCCGCGTACGTGATTTCCATCTGTGCTTCAAGTACATTACATTATATCCTCAAATTTGATCAGTTTGCCGGATATCCTGCACGTATCTTTTGCCCTTTTCTTTCACGTGCAAAGTCTGGCTGAAGAAAGTGATCAACGCTGGGTTCTTGCCAAGTCCACACCTTGGCTTATGTCGGGCAAGCAGAATAGCATTTGCCACTCAGAAAAAAAAACAATATTATTTATGACGTAGGATTTGAAAACATGTTTTACAATCCTATGACAAACGAAGCTACGGATAACGTTTATAAATGATCAAAGTTGTACACGATTTTTGTATGACGCGTACTGCGTAAACTACTAGAGTTGCACGCGACAAAGTTTGGCCGTCTTAAAATACATTAACCGTCTGTGTTTGTATTGACAACGTCAGGTCGCAAATGCGTCAAGTTTTTTGTGTGCCGTGTACACGGAATGTTGTTTATCGGTATTTCTTGCCGACGGCTTTTAACTGCGTGTGGTATAGAGGCTCTTAATAAAATGAAATACAGTTAACTCTCTCTTAATGGACACCTGAAGACGGACCCTCTTTATAGGGACAATGTCACCATAGGTTTCACTTCAAAAACTCAAGACCCTAAAGACAAATAGTGGTCCAATTTTGTTAAAATCACCATGCAAGTGTACTGAAGCGATAAACAAATGATGATTGTGATGCCATCAGGAACTTTAGATCTCAACTTGAAAAAGTCAGGATAATTTTTTCAAGTTTTTTTCCTTGTGGACTGGAAAAACACCTAAAAATTGTTATGGCTCCCTTCTTCCTTCAACAACAATTTACTTTATATCCCCATCTTGATGTACTAGGTGCATTTCATGTACAAGAAGACCTATTCGCCAATTTTTTAGTACTGTTTACCGAAAAGCATTAAAATCCCCGTGGCAGGCACGTGCTTACCTTAAGTGTTTATGCTTGCTCTTATGTTTCCGTTTCCGTCGTACATGACTATACCACCTACGCGCAGACGCTCTCTGAACTCGTCACGCCTTCCACCCGATCCGAACATTTGCCAAAAATGAGAAGCCAATTCTGTTCGTCTTGTATTAATAATGGTAACAGGACTGAGTGAAGCACTCCTGGTGAAGTAATCCTACGAGTGTTTAACGAAATCGGACGACCGCAAGGCGGGATTCCGATTTGTTTACTCCACGAGTATGACGTAATTACAGATAGTCCGGCGGCTTAACCCCTGAATTGTGCGATTTTTGATACAAGCACCAAACTTTGCGGGATTACAAGCATTCGCATACTAATCAATTCTTGATATAGTGCCAACGCCAATTTCCTATTTTCAGCTAGTAAACAGCAATGAAATTTTCAGCCGAGAGGCCCCTACCCCATGAAGTGATTCTTTTTGTACTTTTATAAACCTTTTATTGTAGATTTTTATTCATAAATACAGATATGAATGCTTTAAATTAGGCTTACAATTGTTTTTTTTTTTTTGCCATCTGTTTGTTACCAATAATTTAGTAGGAAATTATTGCATGGGAAAAGATTTTTCTTTCCCCGCCCTCTGCTCCCTCGCGTCTTTCGTTTTGCGCTAGCGTCCAGGTCTCTCGCGATCGGTGAACCGTTCGCTAACAGAAGAAAAATAGGAAAATATGGGGCTGTGAACAGTCTAAATTACAGTATTTCATTCTAAATTTTGTACGTGCGACTTGGTATCACTACCTGACATAATAAGATTTGTCTATAAACCAGGACAAACAAATATTTCACGAAACTTCATTGATTTTAATAAATTACGGTTTCCATGGAAACCGGTGTTTTTCGGGCTTGGCACTATATCTGAAAAAACTTCTGTTGGTGACCACTTTCATTGTGCCAAGTTTCATGCTTGTATCAAACGAAACGAAGTTCTGTTACCAATTAATCAAAACTATGACAAAATTCGAGAAACAAACAAACCGGCTTTAATTACCGGTGTAATGGTGAAAACACAAGAGTTTACTCAACAAAATGTACAACAACAGCACGCGCAAAATGACGCGTACTGTCCAATAGATGGCGCTTTAATTCTCGATTTTGATTGGTTCTGCGCGCGCTTTAACTGTCTTATTTGACACTGTGCAATTACAAGTATGACGCTACACTGTCCTATTAGTTCTCAAATCGGGCTGCTGATAACCAATCACCTTAGAGAATTTTGTTATAGTTTTGATTAACGAGAAACCACCCATAAGCTGTAAATGAGATGGAAGTGATTGCCCAGAGCATCCACGTTCGTTGGGCGGCTGTGATCACGTGATCAGCGCATAAACCGTGGGAACGGTGGGGGTACTCAAAAATGTTTTTTTTTTTTAAATGAGATCCAAACCCAGGCCTCTCGGGCTTCGCAGTCGTCTGATTCTGTTAGTCATTCGTATGATAAGTAATCGTATCTATAACAAAATTCTCGATTTTGATTGGTTCTGCGCGCGCCTGTTTGTCGCGTAATCGGCGCGCGATCACGTGGGTGTCCAATTACAGGTATCCAATTTGAGCAACTTCAAATTGGATACCTGTAATTGGACACCTACGCCATCCGCGTGTCAATCACGCGCATTTGAATGGGTTTTTTCTTGCTGTTTTCTAACTTTGTGTGCAACCAATTGAATTTACCTTTGACTTTTTCTTACAGAAAATGTTCCTAAAGACTCCCTAACCTCGAATTTTGTTATTGACACGATTAATTAGTAATTGAACCTCATGTCGTACAATTCAGAGAGTAATCGTGCTCGTAATTTCAAATCGAAATGACTCGCCCAATTACTCCCTGAATCGTACTCCACTCAGTCCAATTTGGACTCCACTCAGTGCTATTATACATCTGGTGAAGGGCTTATACAGAGAGCGCCTGCTTAGAAGGCTAGAACCAAGGGAGAACTCGCATATGGATGGGGATGTTTGTCGTCTCGCTTAGGGCTGTAAATTAGGGATTTGGGTCGTACTTAGGGTGTTCAGGGAAGAAGCCAAAAGCCTTGAAGGTCTCGTTTGTGCCTCTTGGACACTGCATACTAAGAACAAGATGAATAAGTGCTGGTTTTAAAAAAAATGCAAGCTTTTATACCAAAAAATAAACATTACATCGTTTTTTAGGTCGACAAAGTACACCTGTATATTGTTTTACTTTACAGATTAAGTTTCTTTCCCTTTTTTATCCTCCCAAGGAAAGTGATGTGAACCTCTAAAATTAAAACGTTTCTGGAATAATGTCAGTAATAAGTCAGGGTAAAATTTCACGCTAATCGCAGAAGGTTGCCAGTTGCAATTTATGCGTTGTTGGGGAATGAGAAGGTTGAATACAAAAGTGTTGAAGACCCGCGGATAGTCATGAGAAGCAGTGCGTCTCTCGCATCTAATCTTCTCTCCCAAAAACCCATGAGTATATACTAGGTTCGAGCACTTATCTGATAAAAAAGAAAACCAGCAGACATTGTCGTCCTCATAGCCCTTTTCGCTTTTCTTAGCCGGCAGGGCCTTTGCACGAGAAACAAAGCGGTCTGGAGGCAAAGGATTTCCAGTCCTCATGCAATTCTGGTACTTCCGGTTTTCATGTATGCAGTCGTAATGTTTCTGTATACTGTGTGGGAGAGTCATGGCAGCCAATCACAAAAATTAAAATTAATTCAAAAATCTCATGTCTCAATGACCAGAGCCCGTTGTTTCTAGTGCCAAGAATGACCAGCTGACAGAAATAACGTAATACAACAATTTACTACTAAAGGAACTGTGTCACGGATTTAAGCCAAATTTAGGCATCGGAAAATGGCAGCCAAATTGGGTGAAATATAAAATTAAAATAGCCACTTAGAACAGTAAAGGAACAATTCACTGACAAAGCAAATACAAAAGAAGGTAAGGATGGACAGTAATTGAAGAAGAATGAAACGGATTGTGATATGGGTTTTTGAAATTCTGTTTGTCTGAACAGTTTTCAAACTTAGTCTCGGTTTTTTTGTAACTTTAAATTATAATGCCCTGGAGACATATTTGGTTGTTATGAAGTTATGGTTTTGTCGATTTACATCCATAGAAGTAATTTCTTCACAAACATTAAGTTTTTATAGCGGATATTGGGCAAAATTTAATAAAACAGACCAATCACTCGTGACACAGTCCCTTTAAAAACAAACCCCTTTATAACCAGTCACAGACTCAACAAAATTGTACAACAAATGGTGGATTCAGATGTAAACTCTCTAAAGTTTTATTAGTTTATGCTTTTTCAAAATCACACACCCACAAAAATATTAATTGAAGATGATTCTAAGTTGTCTTACTAGTTGCAAACATGCACAAATGAAAAATCACACAAAACAGAAAATATATATATATATTGAAAATAACTCAGTGTTGTTTTAAAGTAACAAACACTTTTAGCCATTAGGCGTATATAAGCTGAACTTAATTTGATGCTTTCCAAACGGACTCCAGAAATGGGATCTTATTCCGTCTACATCCACGCGTTATTCTTCACTCTGAAAAAAATAATAACACACCTAGTCTACACCTTAACACAGGAAATCGACGACAGCGTTTATTAACATAGAAAAGGAATCAATTCATGCAATATGCGCCTGCAAACTACATATTTCTGAGAACAAGAGGGAACTTGACATCTTGTAAAATATCGATTTAAAGATTAACCATGTTTAGGACGCACACCGTGTATCTTCAGCATTTTTTCCTTTATCTTTATTTAAAGCTGTTTTCACGTTATGGTAATCGAACTTGAGTGGTGGGTAAAGTATCCGAAATATTTATTATGAAAATTAACTAGACTCATTGCAAAACGCTAAACAACCTTTGAGAACATGGTTGACACAAAAACTTTAAGTCACATAGCTAAACAAGTGACCGCCATCAAAATGCCTGCCATTACTGCTTGAAACCATTTTAAGAAAGACTCTTTTGAAATCAGTGCGATTATGTCTTACTGCCGCAACTTCCTTCCAATAACTGGATTTGTACTAGGCACAGTCCCGAGTTCAACTCTTTGGCCACGCATGCATATATGCAACTGGTTGGCCTATTTCTACTCATGGTTATATCAAATACTTCAGATCGTTTCCATTTTTTCGGGAACCGACGGTTGAACACGTTTTTAAAAGAAGCTTTGAGATTGGTGCATTTCCAGTAATTATCAGTACTTAACGTTAGATCATGTCAATTCGCGTTTCATTCAATAAACTTGAAGAAGGTTGGTGTTGGCCAGTCGAAATATTTTAAAACGCCTTTTCTACGTTGTCTAACCAGTCTTTTCAGTATTTCTTTATTTTATCTTCTTTTGACTGGTCACAATCTAGTTTGATCCAACGAAGAGCACGTTTTGATCATATACGGTTTTTGCAGTGGTCTCAACCTTAGAAAAGTAGTAATTAGCATTCAATAATTGCGCACTGAGTCGCACTTTCCGCGCTCAATTGAACTTTTTAGCAGAATTGTTTACCTGCATGGTGAAACATGCTTAATCCAACAATGTTGCTCTCATCTTAAACAAGAAACAAAAAATTGTCTGTACCTTTGTAAAACGGTAAACTTGATTGGCCCACGGTCCTCCTTTCCCATCACTTTTACAGTCTTGTGATTCCCCGTATTTGTTGTACGTTTTATGAGCGGTGGGACTGGTACGGCAGTGACCGCCATCTTGAACTGCAAACATTTTGTATCCTTGCAGCTTTGCAAATAAAGCGCATTTTTGGATTGCCTGGTTTCTTTTTTTGTAATCACGCCAAAGCAGATATGGCTCAGGAAAATCGTAATGTGGTATCCCATCCACACTCTCGATAGCTCGTTCATTTGAGTCTTTGTAGCATCCAACAGACTCATACTCCACTAATGGCAGTAGGCCCGCTGTAAGGCAGAAAACAAATCAACTATCAGAAAAGCAACCAAAGCCATTTTATTCGATCAGGACCTAAAATACCGTGACCTAACCCTCTTTAACCAACATGAATAGAAAAGTTCAGCATTTTTGATTTGATTTAACAAGTCAGTTGTACGACCATTGTACGGTTGAAATCTTTACTATACTATTATGGTTTGCACATGGCTATCGAACCACGGATTGCACCTGATGAAAGGGTCTTTTATCTTTGAATAAGGGACCGGGTTCGAGGTAAGCCAACGAAAACCGTCGGGATTACCGAAATGAGGGAACATTTTGGGCGGGATGGCGGAATTGAAGAACCATATTGGGTAACATCTAGATTTTGCCAGTTACGATTACAGTCATTCAAGCATAGCTATATGCATGTTTTATACAAAAAAAAACACAGATCTAGACACAGCAAACAAACCCTTTTTCAGAAAATAAGAACTCGTTTAGGAACCTAAATAGCCAACTTTTCAAGAAAACACCGAAACCTTATTTCTTGGGAAAATGCAGGTTCCTATTATACGGAATTTTGCTGTTTTGTTGTCTAACGGTGGCTAGGAAGGAAGTTTATGTATGTATGTATGTATGTATGTATGTATGTATGTATGTATGTATGTATGTATGTATGTATGTATGTATGTATGTATGTATGTATGTATGTATGTATGTATGTATGTATGTATGTATGTATGTATGTATGTATGTATGTATGTATGTATGTATGTATGTATGTATGTATGTATGCATGCATGCATGCATGCATGCATGCATGCATGCATGCATGCATACATACATACATACATACATACCTACCTACCTACCTACCTACCTACCTACATACATGTATGTATGTATGTATGTATGTATGTATGTATGTATGTATGTATGTATGTATGTATGCATGCATGCATGCATGCATGCATGCATGCATGCATGCATACATACATACATACATACATACATACATGCATACATACATACATACATACATACATACATACATTCATACAAATATTACTGATTTCAAATATTTTTGGTAATTTCTATTCTGGCCAATTTTCACCAACTTAAGTATTAATACTAAAAAAATAACAGCGCTTATTTTACCATCAACGTTATCAAAGCCATGAATATACACTTCGTTGCTAACCGCCATGGTTGAACACTGTTTCTTGCCATAACCAAACTTGACAAAGTTCTTGTCAGTATTGGGACCACTGGCACACTGCCCGTCAGCCATAACAACAAACACTTGATGTCCTCTCCTCTTAGCCGCGAGTGCACACTTCCTGATAACATCTTGTCTTTGAGTGTAGTTACCATCTAGCACAGGGTCCTGCCCTTCTAGGCTAGGGATGGTACGAGCTTGTGTGTCATTGAAACATCCAAGCTTTGTGTAATAAACAGACGAAAGAATGTCTGCAAACGAAAAATTAATAATAATTGGTTAGCTAGCATTTTTATTTTCACCTCTCTTTATTTTCTACTGGGAAATTTCTTTTTCTATTTCACTTCGCCCTAGCTTCGTTTGTCGCGTTACATGTTACGTGTTACATACTGTAGTGAGGAGGGGAGGTCTTTGACTTCAAATAAATTTTATAGCACAACTAAAGTAAAGCGCGCGTTCTGATCGATTAATTTAGCGTCTACTATTTGCCCATGGGTGCACGCTGACATATGCCTTCAACCTGAGCTCGCGCGCTGATCTGATGCGACATGGCATAAGAAAGTGCCACTACTTCACGAATTTTTACATGTTTTCTCGATTTTCCTGTGAATTTGAAAGGCTAAACATAAGAAAAACCATTTCTCCATAATGCTGAAAGACTTTGAGGTATAATGCCCGGGCCAAACGAGGATGAGAGTTGACGAGAGTTGACTCTCGTGAGAGTTCACGTCAACTCTCATCGACTATCATCAACTCGGGCCAAACGAGGGAAAACTCTCATCGACTCTTATGAAAAATTTGAACACGTTCAAAGTCGATGAGAGCGCATGAGAGCGCATGAGAGCGCATGAGAGCGCATGAGAGCGCACGAGAGTCGATGAGAGTGCATGAAAGTTTCATGCCAAACGAGAGTAAGAGTTTGAACTCTCATCAACTCTTATTCTCGTTTGGCCTGGGCTTAATGCAAATTTGAAATAATTCAAAAGTTTGTTTGTTTGTTTTTTCTTTTAGGTTTTCGTCAGCGTTTACGCGAGCACTACACGCAACTGTTTAAATAAGCGCGCGCACTTTTACCTCAAAGAAACTGTAAATGGCCTAAAAGTTGTGCTATAAAACAAATGGTAAACGTCACAGCGTGCACTATTAGTTACAGATACACTTGGGAGGTTTGCTAAGCACTCAAGAAGCTAGAGCCTCGGGCGACTCTTACGCTCCTTTCGTGCTTAGCAACCTCCCGCGTGCATCTGTTTAACAAATAGATTCCGTTTTGCGGTGCGTCTGTTCAGTTATAGATCACAGATGGCGTCAAAATGTGGTATGAACAAAAGAAGTGGCCCACGAGCCGAAGGCGAGTGGGTCACTGATGTTCATACCACATTTTGACGTCTTCTGTGATCTATAACTGAACAGACCCACGGCAAAATGGAATCTATTTGTTTTATATAATAACACAAGACTTCAGCACACTTCTGTGTGAGCAATGCCCGCCGTACCGATGAGCTAAGTTACTTTGATTTCACTATTAAGTTTTCGTTAACACGAAGCACCGTTAATCCGATTGAATAAACAGAAAAATGGTCAATTGAAAGTCAATGAAAAAACTAACCTTTATTCCGATTTGGAAAGTTGTTCAAATCTGCAAGCATTAACCGAAGCGTTCAACCGCAATTCGTTTGTTTCCCGTGGCGTCGTCCAACTGTACAACATCGGTCAAACTTTCATACAGATTTCGGATAATTTCTCGAATAATTCACTGTCTTCTTCAAGCTTGTTTCGCCCAGTTAAATGCTTCGAAAGGTGAACGATGCTTGGCGTATTGTTTCTCACTGAAGATTTGTAATTAAGCTGAACTTTTTTGCTTTTGTTGCCGACAACTCTGATTTGGACTATGAACTCTGATCACGCGCGCGAGTCACACCACCACGTGACGTCATCTGTGTCTGTACTCCAATAGATTATAAGTAAGAACCAATCAAAATGCGCGTAGAATTCAAGTTATTATATAAAACTCAATAGTGCACGCTGTGACGTTTACCATTTGTTAAATAATTTTAAAAAATGTTTTATGACTCTTTAATATCACTAAAATTTGATACAAATGTAATTATTATTACAAAGGGGAACTTTTACTGGGTCATCTAAGGCCCGGCCACACTAATGTGCTTTAATATGTTTACGCCAGATCGATACGATCGAAAATGGAGCGTTTTTGAAATCCTCTCCATTTTTGCCGCCCACAGTGATATGATAGGGCTCTGTTTTCAAATGCCTCCTCTCTGGACAGGGGTTTTGAAATATATGCGTTTCGGATGAAAACGATTAGTGTTTTGTGTGGAAGATAGGCAAAAACGCATCAACGAAAACGGTGTAAGTGTGGACAGGCGTAAACGCTGCAAAAAACAAACAAACAAACAAAAACAAAAAAAACCGCATCGACGAAAACGAATCAATAAAGAGGAATTAATATGGAAGGAGCGCAAGGAACTTAAACACAAAATTCCAAGAAACAATGATTAGAATCTGTTCTGCTCTAATGATTTTTACCGTAATTCTCACTGACAGTCTTCAATTATATCAGTTTCACTGTACCTTCCATGGTTCCTGTGAGATTGTAAACCTGGTTAGCCCACGGTCCTCCTTTTCCGTCATTCTTACAACCCTGTGATTTTCCGTACTTGCCAAACGTTTCCTGTGCCCTGGGACTACCAACACACATGCCGCCATCTTGAATTGCAAACGTTTTATATCCCCGTACTTTGGCTGCCACTGCGCACTTTTGAATTGAATCATTTCTCTGTGAATAGCTGTCTTTGAGAAAAATGTCTCTTCCTTCCATAGACGAAATGGATCTTTCAGGTTTGTCTCTGTAACAGCCAAGTGATTCGTACTTAACAGAGGAGAGAGAATCTGAAGAGAAGATCGTACATGTAACATTACGTCTGCGGTAGAGATTGGATTGTAGAAATTCACATTCTTAAACAAATTATGATATAAACCTCAGTGCAATATTACAACGATCCTGCATGAAGGGAACCGTTTAGTCAAGGTACAATTTTTTTTAGTGCTTATGTTATAGAAATTTTTCTTATAATTACGCAGAATTTTATTTTATATCGGCATAATTGTAGCCTTAAAAATACAGTGATTTATTGTCATCAGCAGGAGGAGCAGGGATGGTGCACTGGTGAGATCGCTTGCCTCCCACCACATTCTCGTCCCCATGGCCCTTTCGTTTATCTAAGCCGGCTGGGCTTTGGCACGAGAAAACTAACGGCTCTGAAGACACACCATTTCCAGTCCTAAGATTCTAGGACTTCCGGTCTTCATGTATGCAGTCATGATGTTTCAAAAGAATGAATGAGAGAGTCGTTAAGTTTTTGACTTCCGTTTAGGAATTCTTTTTTCCAAACAGCCAATCAAAAAAATTCGAATTAATTCATAAATCCTATATCCACAGAGCCCTTTGTTTTCTCGTTCCATGGTCCAGCCGGCTAAAAGAAACGAAAGGGCTATGGGGACGAGAATGCTCCCACCAATGCAATGTGGGCTGTGTCGACTCCCGGACTCGGTTCTAGTCCTTGCTCCAATCGTTTTTCTCCGGGGTTCTCCGATTTTTCTGCTATTGCAATAAGCTTTCCTATTGTGGATAACTGCCTCTACTGAAGTCATCGACGTCGAATAGATAAACTTATCAATTGATTCACCGTACCGTACATGTATATATTTACTGCTAAAATGAACAACTCTTTTAAAAGTAATTAACCTTTCTACAATTTTTTACTGTTACAGTTTGTGTTTTTGTTAGTTATTTTAATATTTATTAAAGTTTTGTTTTGAACTTTTGGTTGTTTCTCAAAAAATTAAATAAGCGCCCTGTCCCGAATAAGCGCCCTGTCTCGATTAAGCGCTCTCTCTCTTGAGGTGCCAAAAGTAAATAAGCGCCGCGGGCGCTAAATCGAATCATTACGGTACAGCTTTTATCCCAACAAAATGAACATCGTATTCGCCATATTTTACCGAGACAACCACTAATGGAGTCTGAGTATAATTTAAGGCAGAAAGCGCCAAGGTTTACCTGTATAATAATGCCATAACATGTAGGACAAAAAGAGCTGAAAGCTTTTTTACATTTCGCTAGTTTTCGTAAATAATATTATGCGTAATAATTTTTTGATAAATTGTTAATTGTAAATAGTATACTTATTATATCTCATGTAAGAGTTTTTCGCTAATTCGGTTTCTTTTTAACTGCAAAAGACTTTTAATAAACGATTATTATTATTATTATTAATAATGGTAATTGAACTGAGTGGAGTGCAATTTGGTCTGAAATCATACGCGTGATTTCAAAATCAAACGAGCGCGTAGCGCGAGTTTGATTTGAAATCACAAGTATGATTTCAGACCAAAATTGCACGACACGAAGTTCAATTACCACTTTATTACATCTATTTTGAAATCGCACAATTTAGATTTTAGTCAGTACCAATATCCAGTAGCCGATTGGTAAGAAAGCGGAACCGGAAACGCTTTACATCTCATTTTAAAACAGATAGACGTCATGTCAAAAACTCAGTCGAGCGTAACGAAGGAAAAACATCTTTCAGTGAAGGAAACTCGTGCAGTTCTCAAGCTAGAACAAAAACACTTTTATGTACTTCAACGTTCAATCCTCGTCAGCTGACTCAATGATGTAACCCCATTGTTTCTTCTGTGGTTGTGGTTGAGACTTATCGTTGTCTTTGGAGAAGAAAATGGTGCAACCTAATCGTGTTGAGGATTTCTTGTGAGTTGTGAAACTCTCTCGATCGCACGTTCTGTTGCTAAATCAGTCTACTGGATGGGTTTTCTCCGTCAAATGCCGTTTTATGGCACTCTACATGATTTAAAAGGGATTCCGGGCTTCCGGCTCGTAATAATCTCCGTCCTTTTTTGACCTCAGGTTAGAACTGATCTTGTCAAGTTGTTCCTCCGGTGCCATTGTTTTAGGATTTTAGTGGCGAGATTTTCAAGATGGCGGAACTGATACAGACTGATACCAGCTTCTTCAATCATCGTTTTGACATATTTTGGCGTATTTTTATTTACAGCGACAGACTTGAGCTCTTGTATTCCATGGCTTGAAACTAAAGAAAACCTGCATGGAAACCTATACTTCTTGTGTTGGCTCTGTATTTGTTGTGTGGTTTTCGTTTGTTTATATTTTGATGGACTCGGGATCACACGGATCTTGTGCAAAAGGTAAAGAAAAATCGCCAAAATATTTGTCAAAATGACACTGAAAGTTAGAAACTTCCTCAAATGTAGGTCTTAGGCATGAAAGAACTCATTATTATCATTCAGAAACTGAAAGTAATTAAATTCATCCATTTTTTAAAGCAAGATTTTGAAAACAAAAGTTAAAAATTCACTAAACAATAGACAATGGCTTTCTTTCTCATAAAATTTTCCTGCAATTTGATTAGTTACTTGTGCATTCTATTAAATCTGATTGGTTGTTTTGTTTTACTGTTCCTTTCTCATTGGCTGAAAAAAAGATGCGATTTAGAGCAAAAAATAGTGCGATTCGTGAATAAATCGCACTGCTGAGAGCCAATCAGATTGCGAGGATCACCAGTGATTTCAAAATGGATGTAATAATTATTATTATCATTATTATATTATTATTATTATCCTCAGCGTGTCTAAATAAAGGTAATTTTATTTTTTTAACTAAACAAGTTGCTGGCACACGAACAGCTCAAACGGGATTCACAGTCCCGCGGGTTACGGGATCGAGATCTGCTGCAGACGCCTGACCTGCACTTATAAGCTGTTCTCATCTTGCTCCATTCAATGATTTTTTTTATTGCGCAATGCTTTAATTATTCTTTATTGAATGCACCTTGTATCGGCCATGAAAATTGATGCACTTCATTGGCCCACGGTCCTCCTTTTCCATCACTCTTGCAGTCACGGGAGATGCCGTATTTGTTAAAACCTCTCTGCGTGGCACTACCAACGCACATACCACCATTTTGAATGCCAACAACTTCATATCCACGACCTTTTCCAACTATTATACATTTAAGGATTGCATCTTTTCTTGATTTGTAGTCGCCGTCAAGAAGGTGGTCTTTTCCTTCAAGACTTTCCATGGCTCGTACTGGTAGATCTTTGTAACATCCCAGTTGTCTGCCATATTTAGTTCTAGATGTTATCACTGTAATGCAACAAATATTGAACATTGGATTATGGGCGTGATTAAACTGTTCAGAATGTAATTGATGCATAATAGTTAGAATAAAGGAAGACTACTTTTAAAAGCCCTTTCGTGTTCCCTTTGCCCTTCTTCAGAGTGTACAAACATAAATAATAATTAAGCGTGAAACCCTTTTTATCCTTGCATGTTTGGAAAATAAATTTAAGTTAGTTTTAAGAGAGTTAACTTCCGTCCCTGCCGCTGGGTTCTTCCCAGGCAATTCCAGACTCTGTCCTGATATAGTCATACATACTTTTCCTAATGTACTATGCATGCCACCCTACCTTGAGTCCCTCCAATAACATAAACATGACTGGCCCCTGATCCTCCTTTGCCATCGCTTTTACAATCCTCTGACATTCCATACTTGTTGAACTTTGGGTTCGAAGTATAGTCGACAAGACATGAGCCGCCATCGTGAACAGCAAACACTTCATATATTCTCTTCATAGCTGCTAATGCGCACTTGTTTATTGCATCCGTTCTAAGGGTGTAATTGCCGTCAAGAACATCCGGGTCTTTTCCTTCCAGAACAGTCATCTTAGGGTTATGTTTGTAGCATCCAATTGAATCATACTCAATCGTGGAATAGAGATCTACAACACAAGCAACAAGAATGCAGGTGAATTACCAAATGGGTTATAATAATCTTTTAAAAGCAGAGAGCATCATGTAGATTCAGTCGTAACAATGAATTCTATTCTCACGAAAAATTGTTACAACAGGATGTATACCCTTAACCGAAAGTCGTCGATTTCTAAGAAAACCGGACCGAAACTGTATTCAAAAAAGTTTTCAAATTTGTTCGGCAATTCCTTTTTTGCTGCCAAGGCCACAAATTAAAATGTATTTTTATTTAGTACATGTTTAATGCTTTAAAACAGTAAATAGCGTGATGAGCCCTACTTTTCATTTCTCCAATAACGTAAACGTGATTGACCCTATACCCTCCTCGTCCATTACTTTTGCACTGCGTTATTTGACTCATTAAGCCACTATTGTAAAAGGACTCGTGGGCAGTGGAGCTGCTTAAGCACTTTCCGCCATCATGAACAACAAACACTTTATATCCAAGTTCCTTGGAAACCAGTGCACATTTCTCAATCGCGTTTTCTCTTAGTTTGTAGTTGCCATCCAGGCGAGGATCTTGTCCTTCTAGACTTGGTATACGTATGTAGTGACGATACCAAGGGAGGTAGAAGTAACATTCAACTGATGTATACTTTACGGAGTTAAGAGAAACTGAAATAAAGAACATAATAGTGATGCTCGCTTACTAAACCAGAATACACTAGTTGTTTTCCCTCTTACTTCCGTGTACCCTGGTTGCTAGGGGCTTTTCTTGGGTTGTTTCCGGTTTCGGTGCACGCTCTTTACCTCCGGGACCAGGAGACACCAGGGTACTGGAAACTGTCATTGTCCTCTGAACAATGACAGCATTCAGAAGAGTAAAGGGAAAGCGTTTGTGCCTCGCGGAACACGCGTTGTGCCCAGGTTAGTAGGATTAACAACAAACGTAAACATGCAATTGATAGAGCGAGCAATCGAGTGAACAATATTCCCCTAACTCTCGTTAAATACACTTTCTTGTATTTATGAGTTAAAAATTTAATAACCAACGAAATCCTAAAGTTACATGGGTTTTTCAGTGGAGAACTAATGTTGAACAGTGGTGGGAGGCGCGGTGGCCTTATGGTTAGTGTGCCGGACTCCGGATCGAGCGGTCCGGGTTCGAGGCCTGGCCAGGGTCATTGTGTTGTGTTCTTGGGCAAGACACTTTACTCTCATAGTGCCTCTCTCCACATAGGTACCGGCGACATAATGCTGGGGGGTACCCTGCGATGGACTAGCATCCCATTAAGGGGGGGGGGGGGGAGTAGAAATATTCCTTGCCGCTTAATGCTATTGAAACCGGGATAAGCTCCGGCAGTATGGGCCACATGGCTCGAGGCTTCCCTTAACGTTGAACATTATTCCCTTAATTCTATATATGTCTGAATTTATCAAAACCAGGTCAAGGAAATATTCACCGTTTTAAGCGCAAATCGCTGTAAACGCGATTTCCAAACTCGATGAAATAAAAACTAAAGGGAATGTCAGTCTTTTTTTCTCTTCTCCTCTCTTCTCTACCTTTCAGCGCTGTATTTTTTCCCCCTTTCTTGTGGCGTTTTAAGCCAATTCGCGCAGTAACGTACTTGTTCAAGAATACTGACGTCATTTTTCTTTGACCCGGTTTTGATAAATTCAGACATATATTTAACAGTATTATTAACACAACGAGGCAGTCAACAGATGCAGTGAAAAAACTGAATACATACCTGCGCCAACGAGCAGCAAGCACACACAAAGTAGTAATACAAAGCACTTCATGAGTCTGTGGAAAAAGAAAAGGTTGTTTATAAGTCTCAAGATTAAATATCATTTATTTTCTTGCAACTGTGTAAGACGCGGTGGCCTCGTAGAATATTCCATGGTACAGTAAAAACCCGCGTGTAAGAACCTTCTGGCAGAAATTTGCTTTTTTGATACCCCAAAATATAAGAACCTGTTTAGCCAAACAAATTTCAACAGTTTCTTATATGTTGGGGGTTTGACTATTTAATTTATTTATATATATATTTTACCATTGTATCATTTTTTTACCATTGTTCTTTGTATCATTGATCAATTAATGTTGTTGGACTTTTGGCAACATGGGTACATTAATAAATATTTATAATGAAGAACAGACCAGATTTTATGCTGTTTTCTGATAATTAACAACAATGTCTACTCTGTACAAACTAAGAACCTAATTAAGAACCTACTTAGCCTAAACTGTCAATAAGTACCCCATAATACAAGAACCAGTTTTGCCAAACCCTGAAAAGTAGGTTCTTACACGCGGGTTTTTACTGTATCTCACTTTCAAAAACATTGCAGAACTAGTATGTATGTTACAGGTATATTTATAAGCATTAAATACATACTAGTTAGGCAATAGTTTAGAGTGGCATACTGCGAATTAGTAAAAACTAGCAATGGTATATTGCAATGCCTGAGTTTTGACTGGTCAACAGGCAATGGTTTATGAGCTCATATACCATTCAGGACCACAAATATGGTAGCCAATAACTCGTCAACAAAAATAACTGGGGATCTCAAATATTGCAATTCCTTGGGCGTTTATAATAGAACATTTATTCCACTCGCGCTTGTTGGATATTAGATGGTAGACAGTCTAACCAGTCAAAACAGCCAACACAGCATGATGGTGTGTTCATAACAATAACTGCCTCTACTGAAGTCATCGACGTCGAATAGATAAACTCGTCAACATTCACCGTACCGTACATGTATTTATACCACGCCATAGAAAATACAGCCAATCAGAATACAGGAAAGCCGTTGTGTATTTGACGGTATTCAACCCAACCTTCCCATCGTGCGCTGCGATCTTATTCTCGATGAAATTTAGTAAGCGTATTTTCTATGGCATGGTATAAAATAGTTACACAACACTTTCTCGTGGTACACTATGGGATATCCCACTCGTCACTTGTATTTTCTTCGTATACACACTCGCCTAAAGGCTCGTGTGTATACCGAGAAAATACAAGTGACCCGTGGGTTATTCCATAGTATACCACTCGGAAGCGTTGCATAACTAGTATATATTTACTGCTAAAATGAACAATTCTTTTAAAATTAAAGTAACTAACCTTTCAACAATTTTTTACTGTTACAGTTTGTGTTTTGGTTAGTTATTTTAATATTTATTAAAGTTTTGTTTTGAACTTTTGGTTGTTTCTCAAAAAATTAAATAAGCGCCCTGTCCCGAATAAGCGCCCTGTCTCGATTAAGCACCCTCTCTTGAGGTGCCAAAAGTAAATAAGCGCCCCGGGCGCTAAATCGAATCATTACGATATGGGAGCTCGAGTTCCCCCAACCCCTCCCTTGGAATCTGGGTAAATCAGTGTAATTAATGTACGCTTGTGAAATTGTTGTTGACGTTGATGATTCTTAGCCATATCTCAACGTAAAAGCTGGACGTAAAACCTTAAGTGAAATTAGCCGGTTATTAAGGGGCCGCGATTTGAATTGTTTTGTTTGTTTGTTTTTGTCTCGTTATCCAATAACCCATAAACATACGCATACAATAAAAAACGAAAGCATAAAAGCCTGCAAGAACTGACCTTCAGTCACGCAACATTTGTAGAAGAATTGTGCTCGACGAGGAAAAGCTCGGCCACGATTTTCCGTTTTAACAGGAACAGTTTCTTACACTGAACAGAAAACATATTCATTCTCAGTTTTAATACGAACGCCTCACTCCCGAGCCGAGTATGAACCGAGACAGTCTGAGTATTTTTATTTTCTTATGATTTGACATGTCCTGTAAAGTTTAGCTGAAAACTTGCGTGACTAGCCTAGTAAAAAACAATCTCTATAAAACGTGTTCTCCGTCTGTTTTCCTTGACAGAAGATTAGTGTTCTTAGCCAATTTTTAGCTTGAATAAATGCTTTAATGTAGGATGTTCTTAAATTATGCTCAATCTCAACAAATTGGGCTAAAACATACTGTAGCCCATCGTCTTAGACAGAGAACGAAGTTGACACGTACCCCATCTCTGACATAGAGAGTGAACAAATGAAAGATTAAAAGATAAACTCCCACCTCCTATGTTGCCTGTCTTTGCAATAGAACGTTTTTCATTGGAAGTTTAGTTTTATAAATGTATACCAACGAAGCCTAACATAACGCTTTCGTGGAGGTCCAGTTTAAATACCGTTGCGTAATTGATGTTAATGTCATGTAAACGGTCTGCAAGCTTTCTCAAGTTTGAAACAGGCGTAATACATAAGGTCACAATACATTTCTGTAAGTTTTAGCTTAATACGAGTTAACAGGTTTTTTCTTTTAATTGGCCTATCTCGTAAAGAGAATTTAACTGAAATAAAATACAGCCGTAACCAATAACGTTAAGTATGGTTAGTCCATCTCTTCTAAGCCCCAAAATTCGATTGACGCTACTGATAAGTGTCGTTACCTTTGTTTAGTTAGCAGTAGAGAACTTTCATCCTTGATTTATCCAGAAGTTTGATGATTCCTTGGGAAACTCCAGCAAGGTTTGACAAGAACGTTTCGCTTAGAAGTTATTAACTATGTTCAAAACGTGTCAAATGATTGTCCTATGGGACCTTCTCACTTACAAGGCAGAATATGCTCTCCTCAAAAAGGCGTGCCGAGTTCAACTGTGTGCCGCAGGGAAAATTGACCCCTGTCACGGAAACTGTGTTTTTGTTACAGTACGCACTTATAAGGTAAAAGTAAAGTCTGCGAACTCACTTATACCTTCCTAACTAAAGATAAGCTGAAAGATGCTTCATCGATGAAAATATATGTTCAGTTTGATCAGTTGAAGTAGCCGCGTGAACAGGCGGCTAGTTACGTTCTCCCTTCTAGGCAGACGTTATCTGCATGGGTTCGTCGTGTTCCTCGTAACGTACCCTTTAATACGTACGTTCCTCGTCAGTGACAAACCTAAGGAAAGTTATGCTAGGAGCCGCCGAATACGGCGTTTTCATCTGTGCTTCCGGTACATCACATCTTCAGATCTGATCCGTTAAGTTTGCCAGGTATCCTTCAAGTTACTAGCCAGCTGCAAGCATATTCTGCTCTTTAGCCTCACGTGCAAAGTCTGGCTAAAAGCAAGTGAATAACTCTGGGTGCTTATCTTAGGCAGGCAGAAAATCATTTTCAAAAACTTAGAAAAACAAAATTTATGTGGTACGATTTGAAACATGTTTTACCACCCTAGCCTAAGATAAACGTAGTTACGAACAACGTTCAAAAATGATCGAAGTTGTACACCTCAGAGTTTTGCATGACGTGAGCTGGGTAAGCTACTAAGCTACTAAATCAAAGTTAGAAATACATGGACTGTCTGAATATTGACAACGCTGATGTTTAGCCACGAATTAGGGGTACCCAACAGACCGTTTCGGTGAATATCTGTTTGGAAAACCTATATGGCCTACGATTTTCGAGTTCTTTTCAGCTGATATGGAAGTTTGAATTTTGAATTTCCCGCCATTTTGTTACTATATTTAGAAAATTGACCAACTTCAAAGTTTAATATCTTTTGAACCAAGTGACCTTTTTCAATACTTTTTTCGCAGTTGAATTTGTCTCGACACGTTCTTTCAAAATCAGGCATTAGAAGTGTGACCTATGACGTCATTTTCCCGCCAAAATCCTTAAAATCGACAAACAAAAACCATACGAACATTTGGAATTCCGAGTTCTACTATGTTGCCAAGTTTGAGCTTAAACAGACAAAACACAAAAGAGTAGTTTTGCGTGGCCTGTCAGGGCGCGTATTTGCCAAGCGTGCAATGCTGCAATAGTCAAACTGTGGCTTTACCAAACCATTAATGATGTTCAAAGGGTGTGAAATGGTACGAAATTTCTAATACGCTAAATTTAACCTAAGGGTGATGAAATTTTCTTACAAACACCTTCAATGTGAGTATTCCAGCTTAAATTTTTATCAATGTGTACACCAAGAGATTTAGTAATCACCCGGGCGTCTAACAGATTCAGACGACTGCGAAGCCCGAGAGTCGAGCCCGGGTGGATGGGGGAGGACTTCCACTTCATATGTGCTATATAGTACGTTATTGTGCTTATTATGAACACCCTTTTTCAAAACGTGGGTGGTAATTTTTTCATTAACTATTCATGTATTGTGGCATGTGACCTCCAAAAGGGTAAGGGTTTGGATCTCGTCTAAAAACATTTTGAGTACGTCAGCAAATGATTGTTTTTTGTTTTTTAAACAAGACACACAGCTAGGCTTTTATAGATTGTGCTCCTAAAAGTGGCATATTATGCTACTAGCAGTGCTCAAAATTTTGCCAAATTATGCAAAAGTTATGCCAGAATTCCCAAATTATGCTTCTGATTTCCGAAATTATGCTCACAAAATGACGTAGATTCTGTACATAGAGGTGCGCAATAACGACACCAAATTATGATGTTTTTTAAGTAAACTGTTGTTGTAAACTTATTTGTGTTTTATGGCAGTTTGTCACGGCCGTCAGCTGTCCAAATTAGCTGCTCGCATCTCTGAACCGTTTGTAAAATGCCTCCAACGACTTAACAATCACAATTGTATAGCTAAAACACGCATTGCAAGAACAAACTACCTAAATTTCATTTATTTCTGTAGAAAGTACACCATATTTACTAAATTTTATGAATTTATGCTCCAAAAAGTGCTAAAAATTGCTAATTATGCCGTGGCAGTGCTCGTTTCACAAATTATGCTTTTTAGCTCCAATTATGCCAAAAATTATGCTAGCACAATCTACCAAAGCCTACACACAGCCGCACAACGGAGGTGGATGCTCTTGGCAATTCCTTCCAACTTATTTACAGCTTATGGTTGGTTTTTCGTTTAATCAAAACTATTACAAAATTCTCGAACGTGATTGGTTATCAGCAGCCCGATTTGAGCACTAATAGGACAGTGTACGCGTCATAATTGTAATTGCCCAGTGTAATAGGACAGTTAAAGCGCCATGCCTGTGACCATGCCTGTGTAATTGGACAGTACACGTCATTTTGCGCGCGCTGTTGTTGTGCATTTCTTATGTTTTTCAGTATTCACGAAGACCATTTCACCGGTAAGGTTTGTTTGTTTCTCGAATTTTTTCATAGTTTTGATTAATTGGTAACAGGACTTCGCTTCGTCCAATTCTGTCTGTAATCATACTCGTGGTTAAACAAATCGGTGGTCGCCCGATTTCGTTCGTCACTCGTATGATTATAAACCTTTTTGGCAAATGTTCGGATCGGGAAAGAAGGCGTGGCAAGGTTAAAGAGCATCTGTACGTAGGTTGGTATAGTCATGTACGACGGAAACGGAAACATAAGAGCAAGCATAAACAATTTAGGTAAGCACGTGCATAAGAAGATGCTTTTTTTGCTTAAAAAAACTTGTATCTTGTTCATAATTTCTGCGCAAATCTTGATTTTAAACTCGATCAAATCCTGAATTTGCTGTTCCCTGTACTGTTAAAATCGCACTTAAAATGGTAACCGAGTGTAAGGGACACGCGTCTATAGTGGCCACTGTGACGTCAGATTTCTTTAATAGAGTAATTTTGTATAAAAAGACACTAGCTGATTACATATATTTACCAAAGTTTTTTTTTTATTTTCTACAACATGCAGTTCAAAGCGGTTGAACAGGAATAACCGATAAAAAAACACATAGCGTACACACGGCACACGGCTAAACATTCAATTATCAGGGAAGAAATTAAGGGAACAGCAAAATTAAGCTTCATGACGAACGTGCAAACTTGATTTCACAACATACGTGACGCATTCGCGGCTAAACATTAACATGTTGTCAGTGTCAGTCATGTCAATATTCAGACGGTCCATGTATTTCTAACTTTGTCTTGTTGCGTGCAACGCTAGAAGCTTACGCAGCTCGCTTCATGCAAAAATCGTGTACAACTTTGATCATTTCCGAACGTTGTCCGAAACTACGTTTGTCGTAGGGTTTTAAAACATGTTTCAAATCCTACAACATTAATAATATTGTTTTCAATTTTTGCAAATGGTATTCCGCCTGAACGACATAAGCCAAGGCGTGGACTTGGCATCGGACTTGGCAAGAACCCAAAGTTGATCATTTACTTCAGCCAGACTTTGCACGTAGAGGGAAAGGGCAGAAGATTCGTGCAGGATAGCTAGCAGGATACCCGGAAAACTGATCAAATTCGAGGATGTAATGTAATGTGCTAAGCTTGAAGCACAGATTGAAATGAAGTACACGGCGGCTCCTAGCAGACCCTTTTTAGGCTCGTCACTGACGAGGAACGTGTGGGCACGTTACGAGGAACGTGACGAACCCATGCAGAGAACGTCTGTAAAGGCTAAAACGTAACTAGCCGGCTGTTCATACAGCTACTTCTACTGATCAAACTAAACATATATTTTCATTAATCAAATGAGCCATCTTTTCAGCTTATATTTTTAGGAATCGAAGGTATAAGTGAGTACGCAGACTATAACATTACCTTATACTTGAAGTGCGTACTGTAACAAAAGCACACTTTCCGTGACAGGGGTCAATTTTCCCGGCGGCACACAGTTTGAACTCAGCACGCCTTTTTGTGGAGAGCATATTCTGCCTTGAAAGTGAGAAGGTCCCATTGGACGGATCATTTGACACGTTTTGAACGTACTTAATAACTTCTGAGTGAAACGTTCTAGTCAAACCTTGCTGGTGTTTCCCAAGGAATAATCAGACATCTGGATAAATCGAGGATAAAGGTTTTCTACTGCTAACCAAACAAAGGTAATGGTACTCCCATTGTCAGTACATAATGTTAATCGAAGTTTGGGGCACAGAAGAGGTGGACTTACCATATTTAACGTGATTTGTTACGGTTCTATTTTATTTCAGTTAAATTCTCTTTACGAAAAAGGCCAATTGACAGGAAAAGGCTGTAAAACAATAAGCTTAGCTTAATCTTACAGCAATGTGTTGTATGTCTGTCTGTTTTAAACTAGAGAAAACTTGCAGACTGTTTACATGACATTAACATCAATTACGCAACGGGGGGGGACAGAAGGGTTTATACCTCCCGCCTCCCGTACCTTTTACTCCCGCTTCCCGTACCTTTTACTCCCGCCTCCCGCCCCTTTCCGTAGCTGTTCTCTCCTGTTTGTTCCATGTCTATTGCGAAATATAATGAAATGTTACGAAATTTCACTCGTTTTCTCCCGGTTCCCGCCGCCTTAAGAATCCCGCTTCCCGCCCTCTCTCCTCCCGCTTCCCGCCCCTTTTCTCCCGGGCTCCCGCCCCCCTGTCCCCCTCCAATTAAATTGGAACTCCAGCGAAAGCGAAATGTTAGGCTTCGTTAGTATAAATTCATAAAACTAAACTTCAAATGAAAAACGTTCTCAGTATTGCAAAGACAAGTCTACATAGACATGATAGAGGGAGAAAGTTTATCTCTTTATCTTTTATCGATTCACTCTCTTTGTCAGAGGTGGGGTGTCAGCTTTCGGTCTTTGTCTGATAAGATGGGGTACAGCCTGCTTCAGCCCGTTTTGTTGAGACTAAGCAAAATTTAAGAACATGCTTTAAAGTACATACCCAAGCTGAGAATTAGCCAAGAAAATTAATCTTCCGTCGAGGAAAACTGGCCAAGGAGTAGTTTTATAGACTTATACATAGTTTTATACATCGAGGCAAGTCAAGCAAGTTTTTAGCTAAGCTTTATAGATCACAATGACCATGTTGAGGCATTGTTGACCACAAAGGCTTCTCTTTGTGGCCAGGAAATCAGGTGTGAAAGTCTCACATCCAGGCAGAAAATGTTCTTGAAATTGTTGAAACAGAAATGTTTTTAAAATGGTACGCAAGATCCTTAAAAGGCATATTTAGTCATAGTTTCATGAATACCATAACAAACTCTTGAAATTTTGTAAGGCAGGCAGAACGTCTAGCTACATATGGAGAGATGAAGTTGAAACCTCGAACCTTCAAGGAAATTCGAAAAAGGTCTTCATCTCTTCATCCGTCAAATTCGTCGGTCTGGCAAATTTGTTCCACAAATTGCTTTTGGTGACCATCTGTACTTTCACACTGGTCATCAACAACAGCACCAGGTCCATCCACTGTGCTTTAATTTCTTGCATCTCATGCTCAAGCGTATTTTTATCTAAAACATCGCCAATGAAGTTTATTCCATGCACTGGCTGCCCGTGTTCATTGATACACTTTCTCTTTTCCGCTGCTTCCTTAAATTAAACTGCTGTTCAATTTGCCTCTTTCTCCTTGCTTTCGCTCTTCCAGCTGTTTCCTCTTTCGCCTTGACATTCACCGATGGAGATTTCGAGTGCCCGAGATTGAGTGTTGAAACCCAATCAATATTGCAAACGTCTCACGATTTTGCTGGGCAGCCAGATACAAAGTGGCGACTGCATACCCTGTCACTATTTAGGATTTTATCGAAGATCATCCCGGCCTATGGCTGAAATCCACCGTTCCCTTCTGTCGCGCGTTCGCTCTTCGATTTCTTCTCCTTCATTAAAAATAATCGCAGGGACTCGAAAGAACTTTTGGTCTGAGTTTTTCCCCTCTTTTAGTAAAACACTATCAGTCAGCCTGAGAGTTGGTTTACGCAAGTTGTACACCAACATGGCGGATAGCAACCGTTGTCAAGCAAACGGTCACGTGACTGCAAACCAAGAATAAGTGACGTAGTAAGATCTTAATAATAATAATAATAATAATAATAATAATAATAATTTATTTATAGCGCATTACTTGAAAAACAAGTAATTATGATCCCTCCGTCCCATGCTCCTTCCCCATCCTGGCAAGTGGCTGATGGAAGATGACCCGTTGTAAGCCAATCAGAATGCGTGACCTTCAATAGCGTTCCTACAAAAAAAAAAAAACTTACCGAAAGCATGAGACGGGCGTCGGCCGTTAGCGGCCTGGGCCCGTCTAATAAAAATACTCAGCCGGTCTCGGCTCAGACTCGGCTCGAAAATGAGGCGTTCGTATAAAAAAGAGAATGTATACTTTTTCTGTTCAGTGTTAGGCACTGAGTACACGTCGCGTGTCTGAAAGTCAGTTCTTTGAGACTTCTATGCTGTCATCTGTTTTATAGTATGCGTAAATATTCTACGAGGCCACCGCGCCTTACACTGACAGTAGGACGAAAATAAATGATGTTCAATCCTTGGAAATATAAAACCTTCTTTTCTTTTCCCACAGACTGATGAAGTGCTTTGTATTATTGCTTTGTGTGTGCTTGCTGCTCGTTAGCGCAGGTATGTATTTTTTTCACTGAATCTGTTGACTGTTGTGTTAATACCATACACTTAATGCCCGGTCCGGAGGAAAACAGTTAGTTTTGTTTTCCCTCGAGTCTCGATGTTTCCCGAGACGAAGCCAGATCAGATCATTCAGCCAGATTTTTCACCCGATGTTTCACGTCACTGAGAATGTTAAAATTGTAAATAATTTCAGAATCATTGGAGTTATTTTTAATCAGGATAACTCGCAATCCTTACTTTTGCCATACTGGTCACCGTTATCACTGTTTGTTGTTTTGATGTCCGGCAACTTCAAAGGAGCAATCAAAATGCAAATAGCTCAGTATTGTGTTTTGTGCACAGTCAAGACCAAAACATGCTAACTAAACAATGAACTTTGTCAAGCTCAGCTATTCACTACGCCGGCCCTTAGCAACCATTCGATAGCTACTGCGCAGTCTCGGTTTCCCGGCACCGCTATGACCACTTTTTGAGTCTTGTAACAAAGGAAAGTGGAGGAGAAAAGGAGAAAGGAGAAAGTGGAATCTTGTTCACTCGATTGCTAGCTCTATCAATTGCATGTAAACGTTTGTTGTTAATTCTACTGACCTGGACACAACGCATGTTCTGCGAGGCACACAGAGGACAAAGATTAGAGGACAATGGCAGTCTCCAGTACCCTGGTTCCTCCTGGTACCAGAGGTAAAGAGCTTGCACTAAAGCTGGAAACAACCCAAGGAAAAGTCTCTGTTTTGTACAGGGTGGTACGAAAAGAAGTTATTCTGGCCGGTAAAAGCTTATTTTTAGTAAGGATTGTAGATAGTATGTAGTATTTTAAAGCTGATGTTTCAACTGTAATAAAATAAAGATTACCTACCTACCTAAACGCAAAGTGAGCATCACTATTACGTTCTTTATTTCAGTTTCTCCTTGCTCTGTTAAGTATACATCAGTTGGATGTTTCATCGACCCCTCTTGGTATCGTCCCATGCCAAGTCTAGAGGGGCAAGATCATCGCCTGGATGGCAACTACAAACTAAGAGAAAACGCGATTGAGAAATGTGCACTGGTTTCCAAGGAACTTGGTTATAAAGTGTTTGCTGTTCAAGATGGCGGCAAGTGCTTAAGCAGCTCTACTGCCCACAAAACCTTTCACATGAGCGGCAGAATAACGAAGTGCAAAAGCAATGGACTGGGAGGGTCTGGAGTCAATCACATATACGCTATCGGAGAAATGAAAGGTGTGACTCGACACGCGTTTTTCTGTTTTAAAGCATTAAACATGTAATAAAAATACATTTTAATTTGTGGCCTTGGCAGCGAAAAAGGAATTGCCGAACAAATTTTAAAAACTTATTGAATACAGTTTCGGTCCGGTTTTTTTAGAAATCGACGACTTTCGGTTAAGGGTACATCCTGTTGTAACAATTTTTCGTGATAATAGAATTCATTGTTACGACTGAATCTACATGATGCTCTCTGCTTTTAAAAGATTATTATAACCCATCTGGTAATTCACCTGCATTCTTGTTGCTTGTGTTGTAGATCTCTATTCCACGATTGAGTATACGATTCAATTGGATGCTACAAACATAACCCCAAGATGACTGTTCTGGAAGGAAAAGACCCGGATGTTCTTGACGGCAATTACACACTTAGAACGGATGCAATTAACAAGTGCGCACTGGCAGCAATGAAGAGACGATATGAGGTGTTTGCTGTTCACGATGGCGGCTTATGTCTTGTCGACTATACTGCAAGCCCAACGTTCAACAAATTTGGAATCTCAGAGGATTGTAAAAGCGATGGAAAAGGAGGATCAGGGGCCAGTCATGTTTATGTTATTGGAGGGATTCAAGGTAGGGTGGCATGCATAGTACATTAGGAAAAGTATGTATGACTATATCAGGACAGAGTCTGGAATTGCCTGGGAAGAACCCAGCGGCAGGGACGGAAGTTAACTCTCTTAAAACTAACTTAAATTTATTTTCCAAACACGCAAGGATAAAAAGGGTTTCACGCTTAATTATTAATTATTATTTATGTTTGTACACTCTGAAGAAGGGCAAAGGGAACACGAAAGGCCTTTTAAAAGTAGTCTTCCTTTATTCTAACTATTATGCATCAATTACATTCTGAACAGTTTAATCACGCCCATAATCCAATGTTCAATATTTGTTGCATTACAGTGATAACATCTACAACTGAATATGGCATACAACTGGGATGTTACAAAGATCTACCAGTACGAGCCATGGAAAGTCTTGAAGGAAAAGACCACCTTCTTGACGGCGACTACAAATCAAGAAAAGATGCAATCCTTAAATGTATACTGGTTGGAAAAGGTCGTGGATATGCAGTTGTTGGCATTCAAGATGGTGGTATGTGCGTTGGTAGTGCCACGCTGAGAGGTTTTAACAAATACGGCATCTCCCGTGTCTGCAAGAGTGATGGAAAAGGAGGACCGTGGGCCAATGAAGTGCATTAATTTTCATCGATACAAGGTGAATTCAATAAAGAATAATTAAAGCATTGCACAATAAAAAAATGCATTAAATGGAGCAAGATGAGAACAGCTAATAACTGCAGGTCAGGCGTCTGCAGCGGATCTCGATCCCGTAACCCGCGGGACTGTGAATCCCGTTTGTCCTGTTCGTGTGTCGGCAACTCGTTAAGGTGGCCCGATCCTATTTATTTACGTGATAGTTGCATTTTTGAATCGCGCTTTTTGGCAGGAAAGATTTCATCGATTTCTTCGAATTTTTGCGTCCTGAATGAAAAATGTTCGAATTTACAGAAAATGGCATCCATTTTTCAGTCGGAATAAAATCTTTTGAGATTTGAACATATTTTCAAGAGCTAGTTTTTACCAAAAATGTCTTTAAATTTAAAACCCGACGATAGATTTCTCCTAAACTTTAGCAAATATGCCTCAGAGCACAAACAACGGGACAGTGCAGCCTGACTATCTGTCATCTGTAAGGATTATGATCCCCAAAACCTTATCAAAAAGAAAGCGAGGAATCAGAAACCTACAGCAAACACTAGAGGCGCAACAAGAAGGACAATCAGTTTTATGACGCATGCAAGGTAAAATAAAATATTTTACATTCATCTTACCTATCACGTATTCGTTCATTTATTTTCGAAAAAATCTCAGCTTGGCAAAAAAGAACATCTAGCTACGAAAACCCCTTACCAGTTTTAATCACAGTGGGCTCCCATTCTGAGGAGAAATAAAGCCGCCAAGAACAGTACCTCTAACTATCCGCTTTTCGACTGCATCGAGAACCCTTGTGCTCAATAATATATTCAAGATAGCTGACTTTGTTTTCGAATTCCTCACGGGCAGTTAGCCACTTGGGCATAGCGAGTGTTTCGAACAATGTGCCGTTCGAAGTGATGAGACATAAGTTGTAACGCACCACAGCTTTACGGGAAACGGTGACTTTAATTTTTAAACTGGATCGTGATTGTCTTCGTACGCAATTCACAATATAATGTAGTCAAACTATAAATAAGAACAAAAATATAACTTAATCCTAACCTCAGTATAATATATCCTAACAGTATAACGTTGTTGTAATAATGTAATACACTATAGCTACTTACAATTCTATTTGCCACTCCCGTTAACGAACTTTTACTCTTGTACTTGATCTACCGGTTAACTCAATGTTTGTCTCTGGGGACTCGGCCCATTACTCTCTCTTATACTGAATTATAATAATTTCACATATGTGCAAAACACTCCCTCCCCAGTGCGGAAATCCTATTACATTCATGTGATTGAATTGAGCAACGATCTGTACGTCACGTGTCATTCGATTGTACTTATGTTTCATTCTCTAATTCCTCTTTTGTAGCAATTAAACAAAGTTTATGGATCGGTCGATCGTAAATGATGCCTTCGAGTCTTCCATATGCGCGTAACAATCCTTGTTCATCTGGTTTTGACATCAGCTTTTGGTCGACAGTGTCTATTTTGATTGTTTCTGAACACCATTTGAACATCTGTAGTTCGGTTTGTTTCAATTCTTCTGGTAAAATTGGGCTCGTGTCGTTTTTTTGCGTCTAATGCTTGCGTGCGCTTTGCGCATGCGCATTAGACTCTTTGTTATATGAAAAAAGCTGTTAGCAATCCCAAGGGAATGGTTCGGGATCGATAATCGTTCGCTGTAATGTAGAAAACAATGATCAGCTGCAAGAACGGACTCCGTACGGACACGCACGATTAGTTTCAATTAAAAACAGCCAATCAGCGACACGTGTTCCCACGCATAATTAAAAGTTCTTTCTCAAGTCACGATTATTCAACACTTGAACAGGACGAAATAATTTTCCAGTTAAGACATTTGTAAGCTTTTTGTGAAAATAAATCTTCGTTTTCAGTTCAGTTAAGCACTTGTGTTTTCGTCTTGCTTAAAAAGCAAGACGTCTTTGAGAAAAAAATATTTCGACGGCGACTCGCGTTTATTTACACAATGCGACCAAATATTTATTTTGTTTTAAAAAATAGAAAACTTTACCTCGGTTTTTGTATTTAAGTCATTCGAATTTTGACCAATTTTTTCTTTACAGTGCAAACAAAAACCTTCAAAAATAAAAGATGTACATGGATAAATGTAAATCAAGTTACGCGACTAAATCAAAATGCGTTTGTTTGGCCGCTTTGCAGTATTACACTGTCCCGGCCTTTGCCATACACTGAAATCGAATTTCATGCTTTTACGACTCTCAGAGATCTTAAGTTCTTCTTACAGCTAGAAAAATCATAAAATGGTTACATTGATATGGAAGTGATGATTCGCGAAATTTGTACATCATGATAAACAGTCTTCGCTCCTGTGTATGGTAGCTCGATAATAATTGCCTAGTTTCCAGCGTTCAAAAGGTCATCATTATATTGACGTGAGCATTTACACCCGTTTTTAGGAAAATCTGTCACTAAGTGCTTACAGTACAATGGAGTAACAGTCACTATTTCAAGTGCTTTTATTGCAAAATCTGTTTTAAGAGTCATCATCAAAATGGTGAAAAATCTGAAAGAAAACGATGTGAAGTTCTTCAACCCTTGTTGTAATGAACATGCTTTTTGTAAATCGTCACGCAATCTTGTCCAAATGTTTAATCGTTTCTGCTTTTACGGACAATACGGAAGAAGTAACATCAACTCCTGTTCATACTTTAAATTTTGTGAAGCATATAACATTTATGACTGTTTCGTTTTCATCCATAATCATCCACGATGCCCCTAGCTTGCTATAAGCATTTTAAATTAAACTCCCGAACACAAACCTCTAACCAATTTTAACCGGCTTACGAAAACCGCGCAATCTGTATCACTATGCCATACGGCATTAGACTCATGTCACCCTTGGTGACCTATTTTTTTTTCTTGTATTGTTAATGAATCTCAGAACATAGGCCAGGGTCTTTCTAGCTTTAGCGAACGTTGAATAGGTCTTCATTAAATGTTGCAAGATAGGGTTGTCTTTCGGTTGTCTGAAGTTTGTTGATTCTTCTGAAGAAACTGGACATGGGGTTGGTTCTTTGCAGTTGGTCGACTTCTCCTTGTTGGACTTCATTTTTTTAAATGATTCTTCGTCGGCTTTCTTTGAATTTTCTTCGAACTTAGGCCACTCTTCTTCGGGGCGCAGCAGAAACGGAGGACCTTCCATCCATGTCTTAATCTCTTCTGGTGGTGCTCCTCTTGTCAAAGTGTCTGCTGGGTTGGCATCTGATCTGTTGTACTTAAATACTTGCGTGTCAAGGGTTTCCTGAATCTCAGCAACTCTCGCCGAGACGAACGGCTTGAATCTCTTTGGGGGCGTTTTAATCCAGGTTAATACGGTTTGTGAATCCATCCAAAATACTGTCTTGGAGTCAGTTATCTCGGCGAATTCCAGTGCTTCTTTGCAAGTGCTGTACAATCCGGTGAGGGTAAGCAGGATAAGGATGAGGATGAACAGCTTGGGAATTTCGACTTGTACGTTCTCGAAACAGTTCTTTCTCTTTCTCTTAAAGGTTTTCTCTGAGGACAACATACGTTGGAGCGCAACATAGGAATTACTCTCCTTTGGGGGTCCATCATCTGTCCATGGCGTTCGTGCTTGGTCTCGCCCATCGATGATTTGTGATGAATCTGCTATCATCTTGATGAATTTGTTTTCTTCTAACTCGTCGTCTCTGCTTGTGCAAAGCTCTGTCGGTTTGACTCCAAGCATGTCTTGAGCAAGGAGTTTTGTCATGTCTTCCAATGCACTGACAGTTCCTACATCAACTGAATTGATCGTAGAGGGTTGACTCTCTCGGTCATCAATTTGACCCATGACGAGCATCCGAAACAATTTCTCTTCGCTATCGGTTCACCAGGACCACCGGAAATTACGTGAATATCAACGAACGCATCTGCAAAATCTGTTCCGATCAACAAGTCAATTGTTCCTCCAGACAAATGCAGTTTATTTGAGATTGCTTCTAAATGCTGGTAGCTATTAACAGTCTTTCTAGACACTGTTTTTGCTGGACCGCACGGCTTGTTTAATGCGTAAACCTGCATGGACTTTTGAATGCTTTCTTCTGAAATTGGCGCAACAGTTATGTTAACAAGCTCTGATTCTTCTGACTTCTTCAGACCACCAGCCAAATTCATGGTTAAATGTGTTTTAGGACCGCTTATGCCAAGTTTCTTCGCAACATCCTTCGAAATGAAACTTGTGTTTGAACCACTATCTAGCATCGCAAGGACTTCAACAAAGTTTCCGTCTTTGTCTTTCACCATCAATTTCTGGACAGGGCAAATGCCAGGAGCGTTCCTCACTCCCTGTACGTTATTGTTACTACCCTCGTGAGTCGCACTCGAGTATGGCACGGCTTCGGGATTTAACTGACTGGTATTTACATCTGGAGGCATACGTTCGTTGTGTAATGAGCGATGATGGCGACGGGTGCACTTGTTGCATGTGGTGCCGTCGGGTTTTTCACAGTGATCAGTATGATGATTTCTTAGGCATTTACGACATCGGCTGTTTTGTTTGACAATTTCCCATCTTTGGTCTACAGATGATTTTTGGAACACTGGACACGCAGAAAGTAAATGCTTCGTTTCGCATCCGACTGGGCAGATTTCATCATCGAGAACTTCTCTGTCTGTCGCATGACTGGCCGAACTTCGTTGATTTTGAGTGCGGTGCTCATAATTTCCTGCATCGTTGCGGGTGTCCCAATGGACGCGGGATCGCAAACTTGCTTCTTCGTTTAACCAATCTAATAAGTTCGAAACGTTCTCTTCCTTTTTCAGGCGTTTCATTTCTCTGCCGAATTCGATGTTGTCTTTGGCATCCAATTTCGATAGAAGCTGGGACATGACAAAAGGTGCCTCATTAACATTTGTAACCTTGCAACCGTTTTGTTCCATGTTGTTTACGAATCCAAGAATTCTAGCCGCGTAGCGCGAAAGCGATTTCGAGTCGCTCTTAACTGGCTTGAGATTGTTAATTTCCTTTAACAGCATATCCATTAATTTTCTTTGATCTCCAAATTCAGTGTCGAGAATTTTCCATGCTTGGTCGATCGTCTTACACGGCCTAACTTGATCCGACCAAAATGAGTTGTTTGGTAAAGCTTTTCGAAGTCTTTGCAATTGTTCGTCTTTATCCTGTTTGTATTTTTCCATCCAATAATTAAACTCGTTTTTCCAAGTTGCATAATTTTTTCTACTTCCATCCCACGTTGGAACTGATAATTTTTCTAATCCATGACTTGTGGTTTTTTGGGAGCCTAAAACGTCGGCCATTTTCGTAACTGCTGAAGCCATCGCCTCGAGCGTTTCGTTATTTCCAGAGGTCGGCTTCTTTTCGGCGTTGCATTTCTTTTGATATAAGACGAATCGTTCAGTGTACTTTAAATAATCGCTCTTGATTTTATCTCCGACTTGTTTGTTTGAACTTATTTCCTCACCTGACGACTCTCCGGCTTCAATTAATTTGTCGGCTATTGTTGCCTGTTGTTTCTTAACACTTCTGTATTTTGCCGCTATTTCTTTGTGCACGTTTTCTAAAGCATTTAATTCCGATTCCTCATGATAAAGCACGTCGAATTCTTCATAGAGTTCGTCTAATGAGGCATTGTAAAGTCTCTTTTGGAAATGAGCGTTGCGATACTCTCAACTTTTGGAGGCATCTTTGAATAATGATCCACTGTGTAGTTACTCTTCTCAAGTTAGAATTTTTGACTGTTTCGAACAATGTGCCGTTCGAAGTGATGAGACATAAGTTGTAACGCACCACAGCTTTACGGGAAACGGTGACTTTAATTTTTAAACTGGATCGTGATTGTCTTCGTACGCAATTCACAATATAATGTAGTCAAACTATAAATAAGAACAAAAATATAACTTAATCCTAACCTCAGTATAATATATCCTAACAGTATAACGTTGTTGTAATAATGTAATACACTATAGCTACTTACAATTCTATTTGCCACTCCCGTTAACGAACTTTTACTCTTGCACTTGATCTACCGGTTAACTTTTTCCCTTACCGCCGCTAAAGGGCGTATTTAAATGTTCTCTTTGTCTCTGGGGACTCGGCCCATTACTCTCTCTTATACTGAATTATAATAATTTCACATATGTGCAAAACAGCGAGTGTTCAAATATGAAAATTGGTTTTCTTATTAAAATGTTGTTTTAATGTTTCCGGCCCCAAGACTTGTTATCCCCAAGTGGCAAACTGGCCGTAAGGAATGCAAAAACAAAGTCAGCTATCTTGAATATATATCTGGCACAGGGTTTTCATTGCAGTCGAAAAGCGGATGGTGGGAAGTACTCAACTTGGCAGTTTTATTTCTCCCGGCTCAGAATGGGAACCTACTATGACAAAAACTGGTAAGGGTTTTCTTAAATGTTCATTTTTGCTATTCTAAGTTTTTTTCGAAAATAAATTAACGAATACGTGATAGCTGAGATGAATATAAAATATTTAATTTTACCTTGCACGAGTCATAAAATTGTCCTTCTTGTTGCGCTGTCTGTATTTGCTGTAGGTTTCTGATTACTCATTTTCTTTTTGATAAGGTTTTGGGTAGCATAATACCTTCAGATGACCGATAGTTTGGCTGCGTCAGTTGACATGAATGCATAAGCGAAGCATTTTTAAATACAATTTGACAAGCATTTTGTGCAGCGAGTTGCATGGTCAGCTCTTGAAACTATGTTCAAATCTCAAAAGATTTTATTCCGACTGAAAAACGAATGCCATTTTCCGTACATTCGAACATTTTTCATTCAGGACGCAAAAATTCGAAGAAATCAATGAAATCTTTCCTGCCAAAAAGCGCGATTCAAAAATGCAACTATCACGTAAATAAATAGGATCGGGCCACCTTAAGTTAAAAAAAATTACCTTTATTTAGACACGCTGAGGATAATAATAATAATAAAATAATAATAATATAATAGTAATAATTATAATAATAATATTAATATAATAATAATAATAATAATAATAATAATAATAATAATAATAGTTTATTAGAACTCTTTTGCAGTTAAAAAGAAACCAAATTAGCGAGTAACTCTTACATGAGATATGATAAGTATACTATTTACAATTAACAATCTATCAAAAAATTATTACGCATAATATTATTTACGAAAAGTAGCGAAATGTAAAAAAGCTTTCAGCTCTTTTTGTCCTACATGTTATGGCATTATTATACAGGTAAAACCTTGGCGCTTTCTGCCTTGAATTGTACTTAGACTCTATTAGTGTTGGTCTCGGTAAAAGATGGTGAATAGGACGTTCATTTTGTTGGGATAAAAGCTATAAGCTTTTGGGGCCGTGTATTCCCGATCGAATTGGAACTTGGAAGTGTTGGTTTTCGTGGATAGAGAAAAATCGGAGAACCCGGAGAAAAACGATTGGAGCAAGGACTAGAACCAACAACAAACTCAAACCATATGTGACGCCGAGTCCGGGAGTCAACACAGGCCACATTGCATTGGTTTGAGCATTCTCGTCCCCATAGCCCTTTCGTTTCTTTTAGCCGGCTGGGCCTTGGAACGAGAAAACAAAGGGATCTGGAGATATAGGATTTTTGAATTAATTCGAATTTTTTTGATTGGCTGTTTGGAAAAAAGAATTCCCAAAACGGAAGTAAAAACGTAACGACTCTCTCATTCATTCTTTTGAAACATCATGACTGCA
Organism: Oculina patagonica; assembly: GCF_052425735.1. NCBI lineage: Eukaryota > Metazoa > Cnidaria > Anthozoa > Scleractinia > Oculinidae > Oculina > Oculina patagonica. Next base: position 7,850,120 of record NC_135761.1, on the reverse strand, counting down.
TACATGAAGACCGGAAGTCCTAGAATCTTAGGACTGGAAATCCTGTGTCTTCAGAGCCCTTAGTATTCTCGTGCCAACGCCCAGCCGGCTTAGATAAACGAAAGGGCCATGGGGACGAGAATGTGGTGGGAGGCAAGCGCTCTCACCAGTGCACCATCCCTGCTCCTCCCGCTGATGACAATAAATCATTGTATTTTTAAGGCTACAATTATGCTTATACAAAATAAAATTCTGCGTAGTTATAAGAAACATTTCTATAACATAAGCACTGTACCTTGACTAAGCGGTTCCCTTCATGCAGGATCGTTGTAATATTGCACTGAGGTTTATATTATAATTTGTTTAAGAATGTGAATTTCTACAATCCAATCTCTACCGCAGACGTAATATTACATGTACAATCTTCTCTTTAGATTCTTTCAACTATGTTAAGTACGAATCACTTGGCTGTTACAGAGACAAACCTGTAAGATCCATTTCGTCTATGGAAGGAAGAGACATTCTCCTCAAAGACAGCTATTCACAGAGAAATGATTCTATTCAAAAGTGCGCAGTGGCAGCTAAACTGCGGGGATATAAAACGTTTGCAATTCAAGATGGCGGCATGTGTGTTGGTGGTCCCAGGGCACAGGAAACGTTTGGCAAGTACGGTAAATCACATGATTGTAAGAATGACGGAAAAGGAGGACCGTGGGCTAACCAGGTTTACAAGCTCACAGGAACTATGGAAGGTACGGTAATACTGATATTGTAGACTGTCAGTGAGAATTACGGTAAAAGTCATTAGAGCAGAACAGATTCTAATTATTGTTTCTTGGAATTTTGTGTTTAAGTTCCTTGGGCTCCTTCCATATTAATTCCTCTTTATTGATTCGTTTTCGTCGATGCGTTTTTTTTGTTGTTGTTGTTTGTTGTTGTTTTTTGCAGCGTTTACGTCTGTCCACACTTACACCGTTTTCGTTGATGCGTTTTTGCCTATCTTCCACACAAAACGCTAATCGTTTTCATCCGAAATTCATACATTTCAAAACGCTGTCCAGAGAGGAGGCATTTGAAAACAGAGCCCTATCATATCAGTGTGGGCGGCAAAAATGGAGAGGATTTCAAAAACGCTCCATTTTCGATCGTATCGATCTGGCGTAAACATATTAAAGCACATTAGTGTGGCCGGGCCTTAGATGACCCAGTAAAAGTTCCCCTTTGTAATAATAATTACATTTGTATCAAATTTTAGTGATATTAAAGAATCATAAAACATTTTTTAAAATTATGTAACAAATGGTAAACGTCACAGCGTGCACTATTGAGTTACAGTTTATGTTTAGCCTTTCAAATTCACAGGAAAATCGAGAAAACATGTAAAAATTCGTGAAGTAGTGGCACTTTCTTGTGCCATGTCGCATCAGATCAGCGCGCGCGCTCAGGTTGAAGGCATATGTCAGCGTGCACTCATGGGCAAATAGTAGACGCTAAATTAACCAATCAGAACGCGCGCTTTACTTTAGTTGTGCTATAAAATTTATTTGAAGTCAAAGACCTCCCCTCCTCCCTACACCATGTAACACGTAACATGTAACGCGACAAACGAAGCTAGGGCGAAGTGAAATAGAAAAATTTACCGGTGAGAAAATAAAGAGAGGTGAAAATAAAAATGCTAACCAATTATTATTAATTTTTTGTTTGCAGACATCCTTTCGTCTGTTTATTACTCAAAGCTTGGATGTTTCAATGACACACAAGCTCGTGCCATCCCTAGCCTAGAAGGGCAGGACCCTGTGCTAGATGGTAACTACACTCAAAGACAAGATGTTACCAGGAAGTGTGCACTCGCGGCCAAGAGGAGAGGACATCAAGTGTTTGCTGTTATGGCTGACGGGCAGTGCGCCAGTGGTCTCCGTACTGACAAGAACTTTGTTAAGTTTGGTTATAGCAAGACTGAGTGTTCAACAATGGCAGTTAGCAACGACGTGTATATTCATGGCTTTTACAACATAGATGGTACGATTGATGAAGATTTATGCTTTAATTTAATTAATCTTGAAGAATCATGTAAACCCATCAAATCCCACCAAGCAACTCATCAGCCAAATTAAATCAATTCAAAATAAAATGTAAAAGCTGATCCATGCAAGACTTTTCCATTTTGAACTGTAATATTTGTACTACGAGGTTTTCCTGGCTTAATGGAGCTGCACAGTAGGCTTCTTAAAAGTAAATTAGTCCATAGTCTCAATCACAGCTGTTTATCTCATAACTTATTGCCATTATACAAAAATGTTTAATGCAAAAATTTCAACCACAGTTCGTAATTACAGTTAATGAGTAGCGGGGATTAAGATAGGACACGTTTAAATTTATAGTAGAATTGTTTTCTGTCTTACAGGATTACTTCCATTTATGGCTTACGAGTCTGTTGGATGCTACAAAGACTCAAATGAACGAGCTATCGAAAGCGTGGATGGGATATATCAGTACGATTTTCCTGATCCATACCTTCTATACCATGATTACAAAACAAGAAACCAAGCAATCCAGAAATGCGCTTTATTTGCAAAACTCCAAGGATACAAAATGTTTGCAGTTCAAGATGGCGGTCAGTGTCTTACCAGTCCCACCGCTCATAAAACGTACAACAAATACAGTGAATCACAAGACTGTAAAAGCGATGGCAAAGGAGGACCGTGGGCCAATCAAGTTTATCGTTTGCGAGAGCAGAAGGTAAAGGCATTTTTTTTGTTAAAGGGACACTGTCACCAGTTTCACTTTAAAAAAAGAGCCTGAAGACATATATGGAAACTACAAATTGTGGTCCAATCTTGTAAAGAATCACCATGCAATTGTACTGAAGCGATAAAAAAGTGATATTATTGTGATGCCATCAGGAACTTTAGATCTCAATTTGAAAAAGTCAGGCTGGTTTTTCAAGTTTTGTCCTTGTGGACTGGAAACACACCTAAAAATTATTATGGCTCCCTGCTTCCTTCAACACTAATTTTCTTTATATCTCCATCTCGATGTACTAGGTGCATTTCATGTACGAGAAGATCTATTCGCCAATTTTAGTACTTTTTGCCGAAAAGCATTAAAATCTCCGTGACAGTGTCTCTTTAAGCAGCATAGTCAGATAAAGCAGGTATGACCGTGCGCTGCAGGAAAACAATACGTAAAGTGCGACTGCGTTTAATTCATGTTCAGTTTTATGTCGCGTTATTACAAAATACTTAATTTAACAAACATAAGCGGTTAACTTCACATAATAACGTATTTTATTTGTTTCTTTTCTCAGAATGAAGTATAGCGTCAAGTGCTGACCGGACCAATATCCCTTGACTGGAGTACGGCTGAAACACGATTAAATTAGCTCAGTTTATAAACAAATGTTCAGAAAAGTTTCTAAGAGCAATATAATTTCACAATGATTACGCCTAGTGGCCAAAGTAGCATTTTACTTTAAAGGAATTCTTCAATGGCTCTTTTGTGATTTAAGGAAGACTTAATAAAACGCTGGCCGGAATATTATGCAAAACAGAAAAATCCACTATTTGTTGTCCATATGTGTCGAGACCTAAAGCCCGGGGTGATCCTTTGTGAAAGGGCGGAGTCGCTCCTCCTCTCGTTAAGGGGTGTAAATGGCAGATTTTGGTCTCACTTTGGGTGTTTAGGACAGGACGCCAATATTTGTTTCCTGTTTTTGTCCATCAAGGTATTTTTTAGCGCTGCATGCAATGGAATCAAAAGAAACGCCATCATAGTGTGTTGATGGTTTAGATCGATTTTGCATGTCACTCACACAAAATCTTTAAAAATTTCTTCACAGATGAAAAAATTTGAAGGCTATAACTGTATCGTTCTGAAAATTACTGTACCTCTTGTTTCTCGTTTAAGAATAGTTCTTTTGTCAAATGCAGCTTTAGCCACGCCTAGATTGTGTCCCCCCTTACCGGTTTCACTTAAATTTTCCGACGAGCACCCCCGCCCCTTTAACATTGGATTCCCCCCCCCCCTGGAGATTAAAAAACCGTCCGAAACGCTGCGCAGTATTGAAATTGCTTTCTGGCAATAAGTATGATTTCATGGACACCCAAACTCCCTTGATAACCTTTTCGTCGGAGTAAGCGTTTGTGTTGAAAAGGATTTCTTCACTTCTAGAGCCTTTATATCTCCGCGGCCGTTCAACATGCAACTCTTCATCTCCCGAAGAGTGTAATGTGACGTAACCCAAAGAAACGACCCAGGGAGCGTTACGTGAGTGAATACGCTCTATTGGAAATTCGTGAGTCTGAATGGGTGTCCCATTCTGTTATCTGTTAGCGGATAGAACACGATTGCGCGCGTTGCTCTTAATTAAAAGGGAAGATTATTGTTGATTTTTAGCTATAGAATACATATTAAACGTAAATTTTGGACAGCAATGCTTTCGGAGTGTCTCCTAAAACAATTTGACTACCCGCCTCCATTATCTATAAGCAATAATTAACTCGGCTGCGCCTCGTTTACTACAGTATGAGGCCCAGTTCTCTGCTGGGTCCTATTCCCGGCCACTTGATGTTCAACGCGTTTACTCGCTCATAGAAAACTTGCAGTTGCTATTTATAATTTATACTAGTGGTAACCACAGGTTAGAAAGTGCGGGCCTCGATGCAGTTAAGAGAAGATACTGGGAGGGAATTGTTTCAGACAGTGTCGATAAATCACTGGACAAAAGAAAATTATTGCGAGTCAGGTCGAGTAACGCGTCACGCTTAAGTCACGAATGCTTTTTATCGTTTCCTATTGCCGCGAACCAATCAGAGTTGTTTTTTTGATTGACAGTTTTGCGAAGTGTAGTCGAGCACGCGGTGTGAATTGAGATGTGATTTTCCTCCGTCGGCAAACTCGCTTTGTTGTCAGTGTTATAAGGAATTTCTCGAGAATAACCGTTGTTGGAATCATTCGCTTTGCCGTAGTTTATCTGTGATACAATCACAGCAGATCTTCTCAAAAGCAACACCTATAAAACAACGTCTGCAAAACGTAATGTCTGCAAGACAGAAGCCTCGATCTAATGTGACAAACTGTTGATTTTTTCGCATTCTTATCGCTCTTGGAGACAAGATTTTTCTCTTCCGGTGTTACGACAAACTGTCGTGATTGACACATTTTTTGCATTCCGATCGTTCTTAGTGGAAGAACAAAATTTTCAACTTCCGGTTCGCAGATAGCCTTTATAAACGTGACGCGCACGCGTAATACGCAATCCGCTGGTCACTGTCAAGATTAGGGTTGCGGGCCTCTCTTGGGCCCGCAAAAATCAGATTCATTCTCTTCTCAAGGTATATGGCGCAGTATACCATCAATACCTTATACCAGGGGCTAAGAATTAAAATGGAACGACCCCTAAACCGTGAATTGCTTCTAATTGTTCATTCCCTGATGAAGCCAGGCCGGGTCTGACGAAATATTGGAAGAAAAATATACAAGTTCAATCCGCCTACCGTACGGTTAGCCTGAATTTCAGACATCCCTCTGTGCTCGCCTGCTTGCCAGAAGTGACGTCTGAACACATTTGAGCCTAATGCCGTCCGGTGACGTCACTACCCGAAAACCGGGTAGTGATTTTGATTGGTTGATTTAAAAATTATTTGCATAATTATGTGAAATTATGACTGAATTTTACCGCGCGAGGATTGTAATTTGAAAACGTTTGGAAAGAGTTCACCTTCCCAGAAATGAATTTATTAGTCATTCACCTTGAGTTTATTACTTTATTAGTTTACCTACGGATGAAGAATAGTAATGGAAATCGGTAGGTTTTAAGTTGGCGGCATTCGTCGCTTCGACATGCAGTGTTTTGCCAAATTTATATATGTATTCTTGTTTTGTCAACAAAGCCGCTCGACGCTTATGTCCTGCAGCCTCGATGAGCCAGTGATTTCTGAACTCAGTGCCCACAGTCAAGTAGGATATTTTTGTATTGAATTCCGTTTCTTAATGCCTCATTAACCGTCTGTTTTACTACTTCTCTCATTTAAGTACTCACGAGTGTGTTGTATTTGTTCGCTGCGAAACATATTATATTTTGATCGCTAGATAAGCTTAAAGCAAATCAGTTCAGATTAAATCGGTTCCGTAAAAGAATATAGCCTGTAGTCGATTAAAATCTCATTCATTTGTCTCAAGTTTTCAGTAGTTTACTATTAAAACAATTTTATACCCTGTAATCCTTTATTGAAGCGATTTTTCTTTCACAATTTCACGGCCTCGACAGAAACTTTTCCGCATGAATTAAAACCAAAGTGTAGTGACGTCACCGGACGGCATTATTATCAAAAGTGTTCAGACGTCACTTCTGGCAAGCAGGCGAGCACAGAAGGATGTCTGAAATTCAGGCTACCGTACGGTCAGCCTTTCTGTTTTTGTTTTTGTTTTGTTTTTTTGTTCGTATTTTTACAATTTGCTGATCAGATCCACCAGGATCCGGTTTTTGTATTGTCCGTTCGCCTTTTCTTAAGTTAAGAATTGCTTCTGATTAACAAATACCCTTCAGCGAGTTTCAGAACTGAAGGGTCATTCAAAGAAATTTAAACTGTTTCTTTTCTGTTTTTGGTAGATGGCCAATTTCTCGGGCCAATTTTTGGTATAGTCCACTTTAGAATTGATTTAGATGTGTAACGATACATCGAAGTATCGATGTATTGCGATTGCAAACGTTTCGATAGCTAACACATCGATTGCAAGCACGATTATATCGATAATGGCGATATGATAATTTACATGCACGTTTTGTGTGCTTATGCGTTACTTTCTACCCTTTTTAAAAGCTAAAGATGTAAGAAATTATCCGTGATAACACCGACAATTTCTTATCAGAGCCTGAGAAAATGAATTTCAAAGTTCACAAGCTATAGGTAAAATCTCACGTGTACTGACTATTTTGTAAAATCGTCTTTAAGTGATTCTGAAGTCAGTGGAATTTCGAAATTTATTTTCGATGTTTGGTGTTGTTAGAAATGATTTTTTTTTGATACTGTTATATTTGAAACAGTTACACAGAAGTTTGCAGTAAGATGTAAATAATTTTGTTGCATAATTTTTTTTCCAATTAACCATTCAGCCAGGAAGTGTGTTCCGCCCTTTACTTTATGAAATAAACAATCCTTATTTAATTACCAAATTACCCCAGCTAAACATAACGTTTCCGGATGTGTTCGTTAGTCACAGATTTCAAAGTGGTGCGCGTATTACCTAATTCTTCTCTCTAACTTACCGCGGTGATTTTCCGCAAAAAAAAAAGAATCAAAAGAAGAACAGAGCCGGCTGCGACCTTTCGATTCGTTTCGATGCAAACATTTACGCAAGGCTATAGATTAAGATAAACTGAAGAGGAAAAAGCAATTTTGTCTATTTTCAGCGATTTTGTTCAAAAAGGGTGATAAATGACGGGCTATGGAAAGTGAAACACTACTTAAACAATCTATCTTATCTGACATCACCTTTGTTATCGCGACAGCCCAAAATAGCAAGACAGAAATCCAAACTCCAGACAGGATGTGCATTGAGGTGTTTGATAAGATTTGATAGCCTTTTTAACCCTCTTAATAAGCGGTTAATTGCATTCAAAAGTATCTATTTCTCTTGCTATTACTATACCAAGATTCAATTAACTCAGAGTAGCAATTTGTACGTGTGACCAGTTATTTCCCGTGTACGTGGCCGGGAAAGATTGAATTCCCCGTCATACGTGAGGTTATTTCTTATTTCTATGCGAATTCGATTCGCTCTTTAATTCCGCCTGAACAATGCTCAACAGCGGGAAAGCTTACCGGCTGCGATGCCACTAAAATAGTTGCCGTTACTGTAGGACAGACAGAACTACGAAAAGTAAAACTGGACTTTAAAACATATATATGGCAAACTGGTTCGCGATAAAAAGCAGCATTCCGATTGGTTTATAGACTTTCTAAAAGTCGTTCGCTTCTCGTTTGCGGTTTGGTGGTAGTAGACCTCGGTGCGAGCTCTCGCGCTTCGCGCTCTGTTAGCTCGACTTGTAGGCAAGTCTAATTGGTTTAATGTGTGGTCAGAATGTTCTCTGATACGGGACCTATAAGATGGGTTGCTTACAGATTAGTTTCCCGAATTCCATTTTTGAAACATCAGTTGAACATAGGAAAACACAGTTTTCTCAGTATTAATAATTAAAAGACTCTTCCCTTCACGTCTCGAGAAAGTGGCCAGCTAAAAATTGCGAGCCATATCACCCTTAATTTTAAAGCGCACGTTTGCGAGAATAGATGCATTAATTTATCAAAAAACTTTTAAAAGAGCGATTATAACAAAAATTTTATTGAACTACCTTGTTCGGTACGTACTGAGGAGATACTGACCTTTTCTACGGGTTCATGGACCTCGCCTTTGGCAGAGTCCATAAATAAACATGCAAATAAAAAAAGAACTCGACCAATGTTTTCCCAATGTGGATCGGACCTCACGCGAGTTTCACAACTTCTACTTATTTTTCTTCAATCGCGGGAAAAAATCGCGAGAGGACTGGACGCCAGTGTAAAACGGGAGGTGCGAGGGCTCGCGCTCGCTCCGCTCGCTGTTTCTATCACATTCTCTTGTGTTGAAAAATAGAGAGGCTGATGAACAGTCTACATTCATCACCGATATACTATTTATATACCCACAATTCTACAGTTTGAGAGGTTCCTTAGCTTATTGCATCTATCCAAACCAAATGCATTATGAGCGAAGTTACACTGACTGAAAACAAATCATTCATTCCGAAATATATACTAAAGATTATTTTTTTCAGCCATCTGATTCAAATGAAGACAGGATCAAGACGACTATCCGTCTAAAACGCTTTATTATACATTAGAATTACTTTGAAACATGTGATTGGTCGAGAGCATTCAGTTAATATACAGTAGCATGTGAACTCGACATGATAACCCAATATCTGCAGCAGATATTCCCGGGAGATATTGGGTTATCATGTCGAGTTCAAAGTCCGCCTAGTTTCCAAGCCCCTCGTCTGTGTAGTGCTGTCAAACTTTTGAAAATATGGCTGAGCGATTCGCCTCCGTTTTCGAAAAGGAATTGAAAGTTTTTATTGGTTTTTGAAGAGAAATTGAAAGTTTTTTAATGGTTTTTGCACTTTTTTTTATTAAACCTATCCATGTGTGCACATTTTGAATTAAAGCTATTTTGCATCAGATAAAAGTCTTCGTTTGCAAATTGTTTGAAAACGTATAATAAAACAACTATTGAATTCGGTTTTCACATGATATCGTGAATTATCAAAACCTCGTGTCTGTGTTATCTGCCTCAGCTTTCCGCTTCGACAGATAACACAGACCTCGGTTTTGATAATTCACGATATCATGCTCAACCTTTTCCAATAATTGCTTATTATCCGCCTAGAAACTGGCAAATGCGCTTCTTAGACGATTTAATGAACGTAATCCGTCGGTACTTGATCCGTGTACGTGTGCTGGTAACCGACTGGGTTATTATGAATTGCAAGATAATCGGGGTTATGGTTACAACAGAAGTATGTTATTAATATGTAGCAACAAACCGTTTGTGTTCGAGCTTGTCAGTGCCCTTTACGAAGGTTAATCAGAGATTTATTTTAATTTAACCGACGCCGGTGAAAACATCCGTGCAATTAACCATAGTTAGTAGTCTCCTCTACTAACTATGAATTAACTCGTTGCCCGTTTCCCTCTGTCGGTTTCACCCATGCATAAAATTTGCCCTAACGTCGCAGCGCGATTATGATTTAGCCAATCGTGAAGGTAAAAGTGAAGGAAGCAACGACAATAATTCTGGTACATTTTTAAATTTTTAAAACACGTATTTTTAGAAACAGATCCGTCAGCCGCCGAAAGTTCTTCGCTCACAGAAAATCACTTTCTTTCTTGCGTGAGTGTATTTTACGGACAAAATTGTCCATGGATGTACATGATCTGGCTACTGCCTTTCTCTTTTTCTCATTTTTTCGACGTTTTTGCTTGTTTACAAGCTAAAAACGTAGAATAGGGGTTATGTGAACAACATTTGGAACCACATATTTGTAAACTCTCAAGGGACTTTTTTAATTTCTCAAGGGACTGTTTTAATTTCTCAAGGGATTACTTTCCGCTGTGGGTGATCACTTGCGATCTCGTGAAAAAAAAAGTGACTTGTCACATTTACAAACGTTATATAACAATTTTAAAAGTGACATGTCAGCTTTCTTATCTCAACGCACGTGTGTCTGAAAGGCGATCTATAAAAAGCGTCGCACAAACAATGGATTGCGTAACTAAAACACGAATAAATAATCTAGCACTTAATCGTTTAAAAATTACAAACGTCAAAAATAAACCATACCAAAAAACTCGCTCTTTTCAAAGATATTATTGAAGTTAAAACAAATGCAAGAGATGGGGGCGCGCTTCTTTTAGCTTAGGAGCGGTTAACAATTCGTCATCTGTCTAGGTCGTTAGGGACGAGATTTCGCGTTGACAGCAATGTTGCATGAATCGGCTTTACAACATGCGATCGTATCTACGCAGTTCGAGTGGAATTTCAGTCAAAGACAGCAAAATTCTTTCGTATTTCATCTTCAAATATAATTCGAAAGCATTCACTGAAACATTTACTGTGATATATGGCTTTTGTTTAATCCTGGGTCTTGATATCCGACCCTCGCAGAGCCTAGACAAAACGCAGCTTGAGTGTAACGATTTGTTTACGCTGCAATTATATGCGCAATGTTTTCTCCGACAGTAGTCGGAAATATCCGTATTTTTTTCGTGCTTTTTCGTGGAGCAATCGTAACGATACGGCCTTGAACACATTGAACAGCGGTCTACCTATAACAATTCAAATATGGCGTCGTAAAAACAAAGCGTGGAACGCATATTTTGCTGTTTCATTTGCTAATTTCGCTGCCGTAATCGACTGCCTCGAAAGGTCCTTGCAATTTTAAAATATAGAATTGTCAGATCTCGCTGAAATTTGCACTGTTTATTTGTGTAATGTTAAGGAATATGTGTATAAATACCCGGCGCGGACGAGCCATTTTTGACAAAATTATATGGCTGCATTTCCTCCGCGAAGATAGGAAATTGTTAAACTAAACTACAAAGAAACTGTAATGATAAGTTCGAAGAACAATGCACAGGATAAACCTTCGACTCATACTTCATGCAAAAACGTCGATATCTCGAAGAGACTTTGATCTTCTCTTCGGCCCATTCTATTATGGATTCGTCATAATAGAATAGTCGTCATAATAGTCGCACCCGTCGCACCCCCCCCCCCCCCTCCCTACGGGCCCTAAAGTGACCTGGCAAAAACAGTTCAGAATTGTTGGAGCGTGGCCACACAATCGAAACAGCCAGACAAAAGGCAGAGCTAGGACCGGCAAAAGTGGAGAACCCTGCCGGAAGCCCCATGTGTCACCAGGCACTCTGGGTCCTGAAGCTCGAAGAAGAAGAATCTTGAAGGTCTCTAAAGAGGGACCTGAAGGGGTAAAATGGGAACTTGGATTTGCCTAATTTTTACTGGGAAAATTGGATCTCGGTCACTGGGACTGGGAATTACAAGCAAAACAGTGGGAATGGGACTGAGATTTGGTACGTAGGCTGGGAAATGGGATTTGTGCAAAATATAATTTTGGCTAGGAAATGGGATTTTTATACCCCCACCCTCCCCTTCCCCCCTTCAGGACCGTCTCTGAAAACAGTTAAGGTGATGTTACACGGTACAACTTGCAACAACGACTTTTTGCGCAACAATGTTGTACGGAAAATTGAACTCCGTGTAACATGGTGCCGGAGACGGTTTTTTGGCGCAACTTTTGACTTGGCAACACGTTAGGAGTTTTTGAACCCAAGTCAAAAACTCACAACGCAAGATGACGAATATTGATAGTTGACTCGTGTAACAGGGTCGCCGTCGATTTTTCGCGCAACACCTTCCCTGAATCCTGTTCAACATGGCCTGGACGCGCGCGCGAAATGTTGCGAGTTGGCGTTGCGCTGAAAGTCGTTACATGTAACATACATGTTGCCAAGTACATTTTGTACGATTTTGCGCGAAAAATGGGCTCGTTTAATATACCACGAAAAGTTGACGAAGTGTTGCGCGAAGAATCGTTGTTGCAAGTTGTCACGTGTAACACCACCTTTAAGGAAGATGATCTCTCATTGACCAACACAATACCAATTAAAACAGTCGTGGTAGGAATTGTAGTGTCAGAGGACAGACTAGGGCTGATTGCAAGCCACATGCGAAGAAATTCTTTTGGCTCATCACGCTTCCAGTCTGCGGTGGGAGGCTATCCCCTCTGGGCTTACGCGCAATACAAGAGAGTGCTGTGTTTAGCATTTCCTGGGAAATGCAAACAGAAGGTTTTCTAATCTTATTGGCCAATCAAATTAAGCGAGATTCGCAAGTTTTTCGATCGATAATTGGCGGCATTACTGATACGTCATGCGTGCTTCTTAGCAACGCCTCTAACCGCAAAAACTTCTTGTAAATCAATTCTCGAAAACCGGTCTGCATGCATCTGAAATTACTAATGGGCCAATTTCGATACATGAAAATTCTTACTAACTCCGTGCCTTGGAGGGAATAAAACAAAAGAAATAATTTAATTATTCATCATGGTTCAACCTCGATGCGATATCTTTTTAAAGGGACTGTGTCACGACTGAGTTTAGTTTATTTTTTTAAGTTTTACCAAATACTTGCTAATAATCCTAATGACAAAACTACAGCTTCAAAGATTAATGTGTCTCCCGGGAGTTATAACTTAAAGTTTCAAGCAAACGAGACTAACTTTGAAATTCGCCTGTTGACGATAATGACATTTTTTCAACTGATGAAAGAGCTGGCTACAATCTATGTTTGATTCTGAAGTTTTGTCTTTTTGTTATAGTTTTACCCTGACTAGTGAGTGTGGTTTTATTCTCTCAAGGCGAGGCCCCCGCAAGCGAGAAAACATAATTTCCACGGCACTCAACTGTTGAGGAAGTATTATTGCCCTCAGTAATGTTTTTTTACGTTTGCGCGCGCACGCAACATTACGTTACGGAAGCAAATTTTGAGAAACAAAATACTTTTGATTTTTTTCTAGAAAAAATTTTACTTCCGTAACAAATGCTTCCACGTTTGCGCGCCAGAGAAAACACTATTGGGACTAATGTTCTGCAACAGTGTTTTCTTATTTTCTGGAGCTTTAAAACAAAAATGCTGCGCCTCCGGCCATATTCAGGTCGCGTTTTCTGTCGAGACCACGATTGACGACAGCAGTTTAAACACCGCTGTTGAACGTTGAGCTTTTGAGAGACTTGGCACCTGTTTAAAGGTTTACTTTTGAGTCAAATCACGAAATAAATTCTTCCAAAAAAAATACAGTCGAAGCTCTCGTAAGCGGACACCCTCGGGACGCGAAAAAAGTGTCCGTAACTGGAGCTGGCCGCTTACGAGAATGGTTCTCGTAAGCGGCCACTGGAGGTGTAGGGGATAGATGGCCGCTTACGGGAGCTTGCCCAGCTAACAATAACCGGATTGACTTAGATGACGACAAAACTAACACTGATATATGGTATTGCAATTACTGTTAAATCATTGTGACGAACGGCGATGTAAAGTTGATTGATAAAAACAAGATACAGAGGCTTTTTTAGGGATTTCCTTTGGGGTGTCCGCTTACGGGAGCTTAAAAACAAAGAAAAAAGTCTAACTCGTAATCTGTGAAAGTGTCCGCGGCCGCTTACGGGAATGTCCGCTTACGAGAATGTAGAAATACAGAGTTTGTATGGGAGTTAACGGGGTTTCCAACAAGGCGGCCGTAAGTAGAGCTGTCCGCTTACGAGAGTGTCCGTTAAGAGAGCTTCGACTGTAGAAGATACAAATTACAAATTTTCATAACAAACCCCGAGCTACACACTTTCGCGTGTAGAAACGAAAAGCGCGCGTTTGCGTTGTTCGCGGAAAAAGTTGAAAGTGAGGCCTATCCCTTCAGAGCTATGGAAATATGGACCTATGTGGATGTATAGCTGAGTTCCTCCGGTGAGCGATAAAAGAAGGGAAAAAAACAGACTGAAAAAAATTAGTCGGGGAGACTGACTTTTCGCCAGTTCAAGTAGAAAAAATGTTAATACGACACTGACACCATATACCAAGGCTCCGACTTTGCCTTGGCAAGTTTTCAAGCCTGTATTTGAATCGATATTACCACGCTGTTTCTGCTCGTTCTAGATTAATCCTTGTCAAAACAACTGGTAATTTGAATGCAGTAAGCTCTTTATTAATGTAATTCCAATAAGTTTTATGGTGACAATAACTGAGCACATGACTTTTGCCTTGTAACCACAAGAAGGGACCTTAGGTGATAAGCTTTTATTTGTGTAGCCTGGAAAAACATTTTTTCAAGGTCCCCAGTGACCTGCGATGGGAAAATAATGGTTGCGTCCGATTTTTCCGCCTCTCTTTTATTCTCGATTCAGGAAAAGGAGGATCTGTTCACAGCTGAGGTGGCCAGTCACAATGTTCGGATCAGGAAAGAAGGCGTGACAAGGTTAAAGAGCATTCGCGCGTAGGTTGTCATGTACGACGGAAACGGAAACATATAAGAGCAAGCATAAACACTTAAGGTTAGGACGTGCATATGAACGGGACCTGCTTTTACCGTCCGTCTTAGAGAGGTGTCTGTCTTATAGGGAATTGAGTTACAGTAAAGTGACCGAAAAACGGCAGGGACGGGACGGACACTTGTGAGGTGTCCGTTAAGAGAGAGTTGACTGTACTCCATTTTATTAAGAGCCTCTATACTACACGCAGTTCAAAGCCGTCGGCAAGAATTACCGATAAACAACATCCCGCGTACATGGCACACAAAAAAACTTGACGCATTCGCGATCTAACTTTGTCAATACACCCAGACAGTTAATGTTTTTTAAGACGGTTAAACTTTGTCGCGTGCAACACTAGTAGTTTACGCAGTAAGCGTCATGCAAAAATCGTGTGCAACTTTGATCATTTATAAACGTTGTCCGTAGCTTCGTTTGTCATAGGATAGTAAAACATGTTTTCAAATCCTACGTCATAAATAATATTGTTTTTTTCTGAGTGGCTAATGCCATTCTGCTTGCCCGACATAAGCCAAGGTGTGGACTTGGCAAGAACCCAGCGTTGATCACTTTCTTCAGCCAGACTTTGCACGTGAAAGAAAAGGGCAAACGATACGTACAGGATATCAGGCAAACTGATCAAATTTGAGGATATAATGTAATGTACTTGAAGCACAGATGGAAATCACGTACGCGGCGGAACCCATGCAGAAATCGTCTGTAAAGTCTGGAACGTAACTAGCAGGCTTTTCACACGGCTACTTCTTCTGATGAAACTGAACATATATTTTCATTAATGAGCCATCTTTTCAGCTTATCTTTTTTTTAGGGATCGAAGGTATAAGTGAGTACCCAGACTATAACTTCACCTTATAAGTGCGTACTTGAACTTGGTACGCCTTTTTGACGAGAGCATAATTCTGCCTTGAAAGTGAGAAGGTCCCATATTGGACGGATCATTTGACACGTTTTGAACGTACTTAAACACTTCTGAGTGAAACGTTCTAGTCAAACCTCGCTGGGTTTCCCAAGGAATCATCAGACCTTCTAGATAAATCGAGGATAAAGGTTCTCTACTGCTAACCAAACAAAGGTAATGACACTTTAATATCATGGTTCTTTTTTCATTGCGTAGTCCATGTGCTATGTTTGTTACCGCTTTTTTTTTGTATTTTGTTACGGATTTTATTTGGACAATTTTGCGGGTCACAATAAAGACATGACCGACACCGGAAACCGCGCAAGAAAAACCTCTGGCACCCAGGCTAACTGATCACCATGAAGAACGGTCTCTTTTAGGCGTCAAAGCTTGTGCTACTCCCGGATTAGCCTGCGTAGCTGGCGGGAGTCGAGTGCGAGTGCTTGCTTCGAGCGGGCGAAGCCAATTCCCTCGCGGCTCGCTCCAAATTCCTCGCGGCTCCGCGGTTCCCTCTCTTTGCCGTTCGCCGGCCCGTCTCAAGGCAAGCACTCGCACTCGAATCTAACCTGCGATCAGGCGTTTTTTCCCTTGGTAAGTAGGGATAGAGGGCATGATCTCAGGTTTACTCGAATCCCGCCAGCTACGCAGGCTACTCCCGGATTTGTCTCCTATAGGGATTTTATTTGAATTTTCTGATGAGCATCCCCGTCTCTTTCATATAAGCGTCCCCTCCCCAGTAAAAAGTAAATTGTAACTTATAAAGTTGGCATCTGGGCAACCGAAACAACCGGATAAAGAGAAAATCTAGCCGGGTCACTTTTAAATACTTCGTGATAAGTAATGCTAGTTGCAATCGTTCAGGTCAATTTTTTTAACAATTTAAAGTTTGAAAATAAAACAAACATCCCGTATTTATTCGATTAAGCGCCCAACTTCGAATATTAGCGCCCACCCAGTTGGTAGAGAAAGTTAATAAGCGCCCAGCCTCGAATAAGCGCTTACCCCAGAAAGCTCGTCAATATTGACCTTAGTTAATGACAATGTAAATAAAATTGATTAAGTACTACTAAGAGACTTTCCCGAATACCGAGTTTTCTTGTATGTTAAAGAAACTTTCAATGAACAGTTAAAATTCTGCTTTGGTACATCTTCACGTTTTGTTATTATTTATTGTTTTGTTGCAAAATAAACTTACTACTTGATGAAAATGGTGAAAAATTAATAAGCGCCCAGCCTCGAACTCTCGAGGTCCAAAAACTTCATAAGCGCCCTGGGCGCCTATTTGAATAAAGACGGTACTTAGTTGTATTTAATGCTTTTAAATACCTGTAACGTACATACTAGCTTTGTATTTTTTTAAGAGTGGAATACCGTGAAATAAATTAAGAGGCCACCGCGCCTTACACAGTAGGACGAAAAAGATGTTCAATCTTGCGACTTTTTAACTCTATCTTCAGTGGCGGATCCACTTTGAAGTGCCGCGGGGCCTGCCCCCCCTCCCCCCCCCCCTTATTGTTTCATAAATGGCGCTTTTTCTTTGAAGTGCCGGAATTTTCATCGCAGAATTCAATAGTCATAGACAAGCGCCCCCCCCCCCTTAGCTGAAGGTCTGGATCCGCCACTGATCTTCTCTTTTCCTACAGACTGATGAAGTGCTTTGTATTACTGCTTTGTGTCCTTTGTGTGTGCTTAGTGCTCGTTAGCGCAGGTATGTATTTTCTCACTACATCATATTTTGCGCGTTCTTTTTGCCTACATGAAAATGACAAGAAAACGTCCTGTTTTAAGTCCACGCCACGTCTTTTAGGTATATGAAAGGGGTACCTTTTCTCAGTTAAAGATATACGAAAGGGGTAACATTTCTGTCAAAATGGTATAGAAAGGGTAAGGGGTTAGAACTTGGGGCGGAGCCTCCCCGTAGAAAATTTTTTTGTGTACCCTCCCCCCCCCCGGGGGGATTGCTCACTCTATCAATTGCATATAAACGTTTATTGTTAATCCTACTGTACTGACCTGGGCACAACGCGTGTTCCGCGAGCTGTGGCACAAACGCTTTTCCTTTACTCTTCTTTATGCTGTCATTATATTGTTCAGAGGACAATGACAATCTACAGTACCCTGGTTCCTCCTGGTACCAGAGGTAAAGAGCTTGCACCAAAACCGGAATCATCCCAAGAAAAGCCCCTGACAACCAGGGTGCATGGGAGTAAGAGAACTTGTGTATTCTGGTATAGTAAACGCAAAGTGGGCATCACTATTTACATTCTTTATTTTCGATTTATTTCAGTTCCTCTTGACTCTGTAAAGTATACATCAGTTGGATGTTGGAGGTCCTCTTGGTATCGTCCCATCCCAAGTCTAGAGAGACAAGATCCACGCTTGGGTGGCAACTACAAACTAAGAGAAAACGCGATTGAGAAATGTGCACTGGTTTCCAAGGAACTTGGTTATAAAGTGTTTGTTGTTCATGATGGCGGAAAGTGCTTAAGCAGCTCTACTGCCCACAAAACCTTTTACGACACTTCTACGACGCAGTGCAAAGAGGGTGGACGAGGAGGGTCTAGGGTCAATCACGTTTACGTTATTGGAGAAATGAAAAGTACGACTCAATGACAGTCTCCAGTCCCCTGATTCCTCCTGGTAAAACAAGGTTAAGCCTGCATATGAGCCTAGTGGCTCATCAGGCGAGAGCTTATCCCGGTTTCCAAAGCATTTAGTGACTAGGAGTATTTCTACTACCCCCACTGGATGGGATGCTAGTCCATCGCAGGGTTACCCCCAGCAGTAAATTCGCCAGTATCCATTTATACCCCTGGGTGAAGAGAGGCACTATGAGAGTAAAGTCAAGTGTCTTGCCCAAGAACATAACATAATTACCCAGGCCAGGACTCGAACCCGGACCGCAAGATCCGGAGTCCAGCGCTCTAGCTGTTAGGCCACCGCCTTCTCCTGGTACCGGGGTAAAGAGCTTACACCGAAACCGCAAACATTCCAAGAAAAGCCCCTGGCAACCAGGATGCACGGGGTCCGGGAGTAAGGGAAAAACAACTTGTGTATTCTGGTATAATAAACGCAAAGTGAGCATCTATACGTATATATACGTATGGACGGCCAAATCGGGCGAGAACGGGACTTTTTAAAAACGCTGGCATCAAAGTCATGCAGTCTCTGTCAAAACAAGACGTTTAATTAGCTTAACAATAGCTCTGTGCATGCATTGTTACTGCGCGTGCCATTAAATGTACCCGAGTTAATGTGGAGGGAAAACATTTAATACGACGTTTTCAAATTTTACCCGGGGTAATGTGGACAGGGCCTAAATCACTTGCATTCTTGTTGCTTGTGTTGTAGATCTCTCTTCCACGCTCGAGTACGATTCAATTGGATGCTACAAACATAACCCCAAGATGACTAGTCTGGAAGGAAAAGACCCGGATGTTCTTGACGGCAATTACACACTAAGAACGGATGCAATTAGCAAGTGTGCGCTGGCAGCTTTGAAGAAAGAATATGAAGTGTTTGCTGTTCACGATGGCGGCTTATGTCTTGCCGACTATGCTGTATACCCAACGTTCAACAAGTATGGAATCTCCCAGGATTGTAAAAGCGATGGGAAAGGTGGAACAGGGGCCAGTCATGTTTATGTTATTGGAGGAATTCAAGGTAAGTGGCATAGTACATTATAGGAAAAGTACGTCCGTCATATATTTCAAGTCAGAGTCTAGAATCCCCTGGAAAGAAGTCCAGGGGTAGGAACCTAAGTTTCATCATCATCATTCATTCGTTCATTTATTCATTCATCACCATTTTATTAGCCATTTTAAGTAGTGCTAATTATGGTAGGGCGAGGAGACCTCCACGAAACCACCACGCTTATAGGGGAGGCAACCTCAGTTATCAATTTGTTAGAAATGTAGCTGTGGAAGTGCGGCTAGGTCAATTCACTCTGAAAAGACTGCTGATATCAAAAATTTGTTGCACTGCAACAGCTCACTGATTGTACGAACGATGTCTCTTAAATAGTAAAACAGTTTGCAATTGATGTAATGTCACCCCCAGAATTTACTGTTCTAATAATTATGTGTTGCATTACAGCGATAACATCTCGAACTGAACCTAGCGGACGGTCGGGATGTTACAAAGATCTACCTGTACGAGCCATGGAAAGTCTTGAAGGACAAGACCACCTTCTTGACGGCAACTACAAATCAAGAAAACATGCAATCGAAAAATGTCTTCTGGTTGGGATAGGTCGTGGATATGAAGTTGTTGGCATTCAAGATGGTGGTATGTGCGTTGGTAGTGCCACGTTGAGAGGTTTTAACAAATACGGCATCTCTCATGACTGCAAGAGAGATAGAAGAGGAGGACCGTGGGCCAATGAAGTACATGTTCTTATACAAGGCATACAAGGTATATTCAATAGAGAATTATTTATAGCATTTTGCAATAAAATGTGCATTGAAAGGAGCAAAATAAGAACAGCTAATGACTGCAGGTCAGACTGCATCTGCATCGGTTCTCAATAACCCGCAAAACCCGCGGGACTGTAATCCTGTTGGTCCCTAATTGTGATCAGCTGCAACTTGTTCAGTTATTATAAATGGCCAAAAAAAACACGATATTTTCAATGGCTACAATTTTGTTAATAAAAGACATAAAATTCTACAGGACCTGTTAGAAATATTTCTAGATAAGAAAGCCGTGAATAAAAACTGTACCTTGACTAAACGGCTTCCTCCAGAAGTTTTTATTTAAACAACCACGTTTTTCCACGGTCTCCACTCTTAAAAACCATTTAAAAAAATGACGTCAAAACTTCAAGTGGAACCACAAGCGGTTAGGAGAATAGTTTCACCGCAACGTTTTTGACATTTAATTTTATGGCATCATTTCTATACTCGTTAAGAGTGTAGACCGTTCTAAAATGTGGTCGATTCATTTTATACAACAACATTGGAAATTAACCGGAAAATTAGTATTGGTAATCAAAAGGTGACGAGTGAAATTAGGAAATACTTTCACGCGCGTTTTGTGACAAAATGCAAGTGAAATTATTTCCTAATTTCACGAGTATACCATTTGATTACATTTTAATATCAGAGGTGACATATTACGCTTGCAATCGTAGGTTTTTGACTGGTATATTCGGCATCGCAAACTCCGAGCTTTGAAAAGTTGAAAGCATATATTTTTCTCAAGTTCGCAAGTTTTTTAGTCTTTGAAAAAAACCTTTTAGAGATTCCTTTTTGCTGTTGACAAAAAGTTTCAAAGATGAATCAACTGTCAATTATTTCTCACATTATGACCGTAGTTTGTCTTGAATGAACTGAAAACGGTGCCCGTGTAAAACGCTCAAAAATCCGCTTGATGCCATTTAAGTAATTGGCTTAAGTCTTGAAGTCGTTTTGACGTTTCGAAATATAAAATATCATCAAAAGTTTTATTACATGGCCAAGGCTAGCTGGCTAAGATGAAATTCAAGCGAAAATATACAAAGTTTAAGCTTTAAAACATCTTTTATTTCGGACGCCACCTTGCCGCTAACTACGTTGCCATGGCAATTTTATAATTTCACAAGTTTCGCGCCAAAATTAAGGAGTAATTGGTCACCTATGATATTAGATGGAAAATCGGCCGGGTAAGAAATCGTGCACGCGTGTGACAGCTCATAAATTCGCATTATTTCTACTTGAAAGACGACGAATCTGTAGGACATCAGTCCTTAATGTTCCAGCTGCCTTTTCACAACTCGCCGGATTCAGTGTTTTGTAATAATAGCGGCAATTTTTCTTTTACGTTACAAGTTACGTCAGTTATTTATAGCGGAGCTCTACAGCGGCCCGAAGGGCCGCAGAGCAGAGCCCCATACGCATGAAAGAAGGAACACTATCGAAATGAGTTTTCATGGTCAACATGGATAGCGGCATGGTTCGCGGGCGCGTACGTACGTACGGAGTCGCGCAACATGGCCGCCATAGTTTGATGGTAGAAATAGTGAAGCAAGAAGGCCGTATAAAGGCGGCCGTATAAAGGCGGCCTTTAAAATTTAAAGAGGTTTGAAAAGAAAAACAAGAAGCAATGAAACAAAATGTGGCTGAAAATTACGTGTAGAAAGTAATCGACCGCCAAAAAAGTGGATATTGAGAACCATAATCGATCGATGACTTTCGTGTCTATCTGTAAAGCCAGCATCGTACATGAAAGAGTATCGAAAGCTAAATCGGGTTGATATAATAAATAAACCATTTTATTGCTACGGGGTAAAAAAAAAAAAAGAAAAAGAAAGAAAACAAAACTTGACCCGCTGGGATTTGAACTCACGACTTTCCGATCGCAAGACTGGCAACTTACCGATTGAGCTAATCCGACAGACTCAGCGATTCACGTTGAATATATATATATATAGATATTGTGGAGTCTACTAAACTGCTGCGAAACTTTTACAGGATCGCGAAACTATTTTCTATTGCTAGAAAGCAGATAATTTACTGTACTCTAAAGTAATTTTTCGTGCCATGAGTAATGATTTTGCCCCGCTTTAAGATTATTATTTTTGTCGTACTGCTGACATTCGGTTTAGCCGTGAGCTATTTAAATTTGTCTTGAAGCTATTAAACCGCTATAAACATTAGTACTTTGGCCGCTTATCCACTAGAATGAAAACATTGTAAGCTCCAGTGAAAATTAAATATATATGAACGCTCTTGTCTTCAGATGTTCTCTCCTCTGTTAAGTACGAATCACTTGGCTGCTACAGAGATGAAGGTGTAAAAGCCATTCCATCTATGGAAGGAAGAGACATTCTTCTCAAAGACAGCTATTCACAGAGAAATGATGCTATTCAAAAGTGCGCAGTGGCAGCCAAAGTACGGGGGTATAAAACGTTTGCGCTTCAAGATGGCGGCATGTGTGTTGGTAGTCCCAGGGCAAACAAAACGTTTGGCAAGTACGGTAAATCACAGGATTGTAAGAATGACGGAAAAGGAGGGCCGTGGGCTAACCAGGTTTACAATCTCACAGGAACCATGGAAGGTACGGTGATACTGATATAATTGTAGACTGTCAGTGAGAATTATGGTAAGAAACAGCAGAGCCGAGCAGATTCTAATCATTGTCTTTTGGAATTTGTGTTTTTGTTCCTTTGGTTCCATCCACAAAAATGTTTTTTTTTTATCGATGCGTTTTTGTCGATGCAGTTTTTTGCTAGGCTTACACCTATCGTCCACACTTATACCGTTTTTTTAATGCGTTTTTGCGTATCTTCGATCCACATTGTTGTAATCGAAAACGCTCCTTGTTTTAATCGAAAAACAGAGCGTCAGCTCAGGGCGGTGAAACGGGCATACAAGCTCTTTGCTACAGCAAAGAGAGGACTGGTACTAGTTCGCTTTTTCGCTCTTGACTCGCTGTTTGGCTAAGGAAAATGGCGGCTGACAGCTGAAGGCAAGTTCAAATTTATTGCTTTATATCATGAAATCGCTGTAATACCTGGTACTATTCGAAAGGATACACAGACAATATCTAGCCCATGGTTTATATTAGATCTTCTTCGTGTCTGTGTTTTTTCTCTAGTAATATAAATGTAGCGTCGAAGACAGGCCGTCGAGCAATCGGGTGCGAAGTTCTATGCATGCCAGGCAAAAGAAAATGATAATAAACGCCTGAAATAAGGGAATAAAATGCCTTTTTTCGGGAATATTGTTTATTTGCGCCCGCGTAGTGTCATTTGTGGCCCGAGCGCGAAGCGCAAGGGCCACAAATGATAACAATAAACAATATTTCCGAAATGTATTTCCGCCACAAATAAACAATATTTCCGAAAAAAGTCATTTTATTATCATTATTAACAATAAACAAGGCAAAATAACATCCAGATAGGTAACACATTCATTTAATGAAGTTAACATCATGATTTTTAATTCAAATCACACAAGAACTTCGTCACAATGAAAATTATACACGATACTACTGAGGCCTATGTCTTATTGTGTAGTTGTAGTATAAAAGAGCTAGCTGCAGTGTCTCTGAAAATAATAATTAAGCAATGGGTTGATTTATGGATAATAATACTTTACAAACTTACATTTTCGGATTCAAGTAATTTATCGAGATCGGCGTCCACCATGCATATTCGCCAGGGAAAGGGAAAACCCCCAAAGATCTATAACTGGTACCCAGGCTTCTACATCACGGCTTTTCCGCTCTAACCGGCTCGTTTCGACGCCCTCCCTCCTACCGCCCTGTCGAAAACGCGTGCATTTGGACACGCGGTCTAGAGTGGAGACATTTGAAAACGGACCCCTATATCGTATCAGTGTAAGCGACAAAAATGGAGAGTATTGTTAAAACGTTCCGTTTTCGATCTTAACGGCAAGGTCGATAGGGCGTAACTGCAGGCGTAAATCTACCTTGATTTGATAAAAGGTGGCTATCGGGCTGTTAAGGAATGTATGGGGTTTCATTTTTTTTTTTTTTTAGGATACGGAGAATTGTTCGGCTTTCTTTCAATGAAATGTCGCCCTGTCTAATGTAGTGACTTCAATCTTACTTTTTTTTTTCTCCCTCCCTGTCTCTCTCCCCCCCCCCCCCCGTCTCCCTACCCCTAGATTTACTTGTGGTTAGTCTGGCCCAGTCTCTAACTCCAACCCCTCTCTTTCATTTGAATTCTAGTTGCGCGCGCTAACTAGTAGAACAGTTGTGATCTATAGCTTTCCATTCTGCTGTCTAAAGGAAGTTTGCCGGAGGACATCATTAAGTCCTATGAAGGTGGAAGTCTAACGATTTGCAAGTTTTGCGTCGGCTGTTATTGTACCTTAGAACAAAGCTTTAACGGGTTGAACTCTTGACTCGGTATGTTTTGCTTGGTACAAATAACGTTGTGCTTCCTTTAGACAGCAAAGGTCTTCAGCCACATCAACTAGGACTCGGAACTAGACTTTAGGGCTGATTTGAAGGCGGTCATGGCGATATTGGGCTTGAACTCTTCCTTGGCTGGAGACTTAGAAAAATTCTGTTGTAATGTCCGAGGGTATTGGTTCGCTTTTTAACGATTCTTCACATCCGGGGTATTACATTGTGAATAAGATGGAAAGGTTGCAAAGAGCGCAGCTGATGGTCGAAAGGGAATTTCTTGAAACCCTTATGTGAGTAGAATTCTCTTCATTTGATGATTATTTTGCCGTTTTGGCTCATTTGGCGATCAGCGCGTTTTGTGGTTTGTCAGCGAGAAGCAATTCGATATGCGTGGTTTCCGGCCGTGAACTGACATGAAACATATC
Organism: Oculina patagonica; assembly: GCF_052425735.1. Classification (NCBI taxonomy): domain Eukaryota; kingdom Metazoa; phylum Cnidaria; class Anthozoa; order Scleractinia; family Oculinidae; genus Oculina; species Oculina patagonica. The sequence continues at coordinate 7,825,308 of NC_135761.1, read as the reverse complement.
GAATTGTCTCGCTGAGTCATGAATTGTTTAGTTATTTATTCCCCAATTCCTTGAAAATGAAGCGAACGTCGATGTAGAACGCCTGTTGATAGTTCATTTTAGACCATGCATGGATTTAGAAAGCTTCAGTTCAGCTCTCGCTCTAGCACTTTTTAAGTTGGTTTTTCAGTTGATATTTTTTCATGTTGTAAACAAGTTAATTAAATTGTAGAATTCATAATTTGAACAAAATGCCGTAAATGCAGTCTTCTTGGTTCGAAAAGACATAAATTAGAGTAATCAACGTTCACCTCGAGCTAAAACTATCCCTCATTCAACGTTCTCTGCCGAAATATGGCTCAGAACTATAGTGTTGTGTCAAAATTCGGTAGACACCTTTTATCAAATCAAGGTAGAAATACATTAACAAAAACACGTTAGTGTGGACCGGGCCTTAGATGACCTAGTAGACTTTCTAAAATTAAAGCACCACTTTGTTATTATAATTACATTTATATCAAATTTTAATGATATTGAAAAATCATAAAACATTTTTTTTTAAAATTACAATGAATTTAAAATCAAAGACCTCCCCTCCCGTATACAGCATGTAGCACATAACATGTAATACGACAGACGAAGGGCAAAATAAAATAGAAAATATTAATAATAATAATAAAAATAATCAGAGATAATAATAATAATAATAATAATAATAATAATAATAATAATAATAACACCCTTTATTTAGACACGAAAAAAAAACATTAGGTGGATGGAACCAAAGGAACTAAAACACAAATTCCAAAAAACAATGATTAGAATCTGCTCGACTCTGCTGTTTCTCACCATAATTCTCACTGACAATCTACAATTATATCAGCATAGCTGATGTGGTCGTGAAGAAGATAAAGAGAGGTGAAAAAATAATTGCTAACTAATTTTTATATATTTTTCCTTTGCAGACATCCTTTCGACTGTTTATTACTCAAAGCTTGGATGTTTCAATAACATACAAGCTCGTGCCATCCCTAGCCTGGAAGGGCAGGACCCTGTGCTAGATGGTAACTACACTCAAAGACAAGATGTTATCAGGAAGTGTGCATTCGCGGCCAAGAGAACAGGACATAAAGTGTTTGTTGTTATGGCTGACGGGCAGTGCGCCAGTGGTCCCAATCCTGACATGTACAAGAATTTTGTCAAGTTTGGTTATAGCCAGTTTGAGTGTGCAACAACGTTGTATTACAGCAAGATTATGACAAGGAATATTTATATTCTTGGCTATCACAACATAGATGGTACGATTAATGAAGTTTTATGCTTTAACGATCTTTAATTTAATCTTGAAGAATCATGTAAACCCGTCAAATCCCACCTAGCCTACTCACCAGTCAAATTAAATCAAGTCAAAACGAAATGTAGAAGCTGATTCAATTCATGCAAGACTTTTGCATTTTTGAACTTTATTATATGTCTACAATAGTACGCGCGCTCTGATTGGCTGCTGAGCGGGCATTATTTTCTTGTAATGACCGGGCATTGTAAAACTTTTTCTCGGCTCGACGGTTTTTTGAGTTGTGAGTAAAAGCTACTAGCGAGGGGGCAAAAAACAACAAAAAATGCCGACAAAATATAACTATCTTTTCAATAACTGAAAGAAAAATATAAGCATACCGATACTTTTTTAGTATGAGCGACGAAGAGAGCCACAGAGAGCGAGTTTTACCTCCAGTGTTTTTCCCTTGATTATACTCTTTTTTTGAATAGTGCTTAAAGGCCATATAATAAATAACTTATTAACCTCGTCCGTTCGGCCATTACAAGGGAATCTCAGACCTCGACCTTGATGAATTGACCTCGCTGTCGCTCGGTCAATACATCACGGCCTCGGTCTGAGATTCTCCTGTAATGACCTCACTCTTGGTTAATAAGTAGTATGTAATATTTGTATACTACGAAAGTTTTCCTGACTCAGGTTATATTATCGAAAGCTCTATGAAATTTATCTAGATAATAGAAAGCAATCTTTTATTACCAAGAAAACAAGATCAAAGTGAGGCTCGTGCTATTTTCGAGTTTTTCCATGTTGTAATGATTTTTCATTTCGCCACCGTTAGTAATCCTTAATTCCCTAAAGGTTCCTTCATCAATTATTATCAGTTCTATAATTAAAACCAATGCAAACCATAAAACTAAACCTTGGTAACGACATCACTTTTCTAACTATAGCGAGAAAAAATGTAGTGGTTATATTGGTTTTAAATCATTTGCTAATATCTTCCCAACCCGGAAATGGTACGATTCATGAAAATGATCGTCGCCTGACGGCTTCAATACTCGGCTTAATGCAAAAAAAAAAAATTGCAGAGCTTCTCTATCCATCTCAGTCGAACTGTAACTCGTATTGTAATCGAGCTGTACGGTAGGCATCTTAGACACTAATTAGTCCATAGTCTAAATAGCAGCTTTTCACTGTTTAAATTACTGCTGTCATTCAGCTTTTTTAATGCAAAATTGCAATTATATCTTTATAAATACTCTTAATGTATAACTGAGAGATTAAGGAGACACATTTGAATTTATAGTTGATTTGTTTTGGTCTTTATTTTAATACAGATAAACTTCCATTTATGGACCCCGAGCTAGTCAAGTTTATCGTTTGCTAGAGCTTAAGGTAAAGACTCTTTTTGTTATTTCGTTTTACTTTTAAGTAACATAGTCAGATCAAGTAGGTATGACCGTGCAGGAAAACAATACGTAAATTGCAACTGCGTGCCATTCATGTTCAGATTTAAGTTGCGTCATTACAAATACATAATTTAACAAACACTTAACAATTATTCCATGAGCGCGCGTTGGATATGAGATGGTAGATAGCCAACGAGGTGCGTAGCGCCGAGTTGGCTTTAACTATCTCATATCCAACAAGCGCGAGTGAAATAATTGTTTTATTAAAAACACCCAAAGAATTGCAATATTTGAGCTCTCCGGCTGCTCTCGTTAGCGCGTATCGGCTACAATTGTCAGTTAACCAATCAAAACTCAGGAATTGCAATATACCATTGCTAGTTTTTAGTGCAGAATGCACTATTGTGATGGTTTGGTGGGTTGACGTTTGCTAAACCCCTAAACCACTAAACCACTAAGCCGCTAACGCGGTGTAAACTTTTAATCACCAATTAATTAATTAATATCAATTAATTAATTATTTCTGTAAAGGGGGGAGGGGATGGAGAGCACCTGACCGTGTGCCCTTGGTAAATCGGGGGAGTCCATTACGATACTTACAATTGAAGAACTCAAGGTAAACAGGAGGGCATTTCGCGTGCGCATGCGTCGATACGGGCTGGTTGGCACAACGATGCCGTTTTATCGCCGATTGTTTATACTTTTGCCCTCGATTTGTGGCCGAATTACTTGTTTAGAATGAAACGTATTTCAAGTTTTATTCGCTGGATATGATGTTTGAGTCCATGTCTAATTTTGTATGACCACAGCAGGCTTAGTTTGGTGTCGGTGTGCCGTTCATCAGCTCGGATGTTGGCTGTGTGTATAAACATTGCACGAGGTCAAAATGGCGACCGAATGTCGTGAACCTGAATATCTTGCCTATGTATTTGATGGTAGAAGGACCTAAACGTACACAGCCCTGCAGCAGGTAAATACCAAGTCATAATAAAACATTGTGTGTTATATTGTGTTATAATCGAGAAGCCCTTTTTTTGGTAAGCGGTGATGGTTTACTTTGGATTTCTCTTGAAACTGCAATTTCATCGTTCTCACGACTTAAAAATCTCAAAATCTAGCCCTGATCTCCAACGCTTATTGATGATAACTAGAGCCTGAAGTACCTCTACCATTACCGAATGTTAAAAATGTAGCGTTTAAAAATTTCCTTGTGTGGGAATTTTAAGCTTTCTTTATCGTGCATTCTTGCGTGTTTGGTTTTATCAGAAAAACTCTCCTTCGCGAATTTGTTTTTAAAATCGAGCATTGCTCAGAATAACTTGATATTTAAATAATACTACCATTTTCCAATTAAAAAGAAAGAGAGTGACTGCAATCAGACTTAATCCAGAAGTTTTTTGGTAATCCTTTACTGGTAGACCTCTTGTTTACATTTTGCTATGTTAATTAGCACATTGTTTGGCTAATTACTCAAAATCTAGCCCAGATCACCAGTCCAAAAATAGCATGAAATGAACAAGTAATAAATATATTTATCAGAAACGTTCTTATAACTGCTACAAAAAATGTCTTTGGAACAAATTCTTAAACATAAACAATATTATTTTAATTTTTGTTTTAAGGCAATTTTGATTCTGACTCACATTTGAGAGTTTTCGAATGATTGTTTCAGTTTCATCACTGTGTCAATTAAATAAGTTTCCTTAAAACTGCAATGTTTGTTCCTGGAATTGCTATTTGCCAGTCGCGAGCAAGCATGTGTCCGAGATATTTGACAAAGCCACTGATGTCATTGTACTGCCCAACTGCAATTACACCTCCATGTACATTGTGCTTGTGACTTTCAAATAAAGCAATTTTTCCTTCTGTAGAGTCGAAACACAGAAGCATCGACTTGTCTGGGGGAACTATTAGAATTGCACATTGCTGTTCTGGCATCTGAGCAATTTCATGCAATTTGGCTTCTAAACATGCAGTAGAGAACAAGCCAATATCACATGTGATTGATAAGGAGAAATGGTCACTCCTTATAGCTAGAGCCTCTCTGACATCAAGATTAGGTTGACCTGGTGGTAGGTTGAGTTGGCTGTAAAGGATATTACCATGTTTAATTATGCTGGCAAATGATGCAACAGATCTTAAAATGTTGTCGTCATGTGATGGTACTGTAAGTTCCCCTGTCAAAAATTTGTTTGCTGCAACTGCTGCAATGACAGTACAGGCATTACTACCAAGTGAAAAACCAAAAATCATGGATTGGCAAATTTGTGGTGGTAGTAACCATTCCTTCACATTGCCATGGAGTGTCATTTGCAGTGTTGGATGATAGACAGGTGTTTGTACATTTAGCTGTCCCTGTGCCAGTGGTTGTGGGGTTGTAACATGTAATTGCTGCCTTGTTTTCTGACAGTGCCACTCACAGTTACAGTTGCTGCCATCACTATTACTGTTACATACACCGTTGGGGCACTGCTCACATTTAACTTTTTCACCTTTCGGTCGTTTGTGGCCTTTTACCAGGTGTCCACACTGCTTGCAGTGGGGTGGTTTAACTGGTGTTTTTACTTCTGTTGCCTTTTCCATTTGTTGTTGTTGCTGATAATGTACATTAGATGGTGGTGCAATTGGTGCCAAAGCAGATATGCATTTTTTGATGCTGGCAATGGCTTCCATATCCCTTGTTTCACATTCAGGTACATTTAAATTTACCGGTAGATTAGGATCCTCCAATGTGCTATTTGAACCATCTTCATTTGCTGATGTATCTGTTTCAGCTTCTTTGCTTTGCTCAGCATTCCTACTCTTTGGATTAAGGATGGCATTTTGTGCTGTCGTTGCCAGGGTTTTGGCTTTATTTTGTAGAAAGGTCTGACATAATGGACAATGTTGAATTTCTTTGAGGCAAAGAAGGTGGAATGAATGAGAGCAACCTTCAAAAAGGATCCATTGAGTATCATGGATGACAGTACAACCAGGCATGTCACAAATTCTTTCTGGATCTGGCTTTGTCTCACCACAATATCCTAATGGAAGTACTTTAGTTTTTACAGGTTCTGGACCAAAGATGGTTGGCAGAACCACCCTTTAGCTTTTTCCCTTGCCTATAAATTCTGCCCTACCCGGATATTTGGCTATCTTGATAAATACTTGTGAAAGCAAGTCTGCACATTTTGTCTTGAGATATGTAAGCTGGTGTTGGCTGAAAGTAAAGTTTGATGGGGGTACAAAACAGGACTTGAAGGTATGCTGAGCTGCTTTCGCTTGAAATGTAGCTTTGGCCTTTTGTCGCAAGTTCTCAACTGTATCACTGTCATTAGTCTTCGATCTAATGATGCTGTGCGCATTTTCAACAGGATATTCGTCAAACATTACCAGGAACAAACGGATCAAAAGGTATAAGTCAGGGCTATGAATTCCCCAATATGTGCACATTGCTATCCAAACAAGAGGGGCTTTGTCATAATGATGCCGTTCAAGACACATGAACATGGTCCATATTCTGATCATAGCATTAAAATATTCCAAAAAATTGTTTAGTTTAAAAGTTGTACTGTAAATTGTCAACACCAATGGTAAATAGTTGTCAAGCAGGTTTAACAAAGTCATGTATTCTGTGTCTTTACAAACTTTAAATTTTTCTTTCACAGCTTCCCTGATGAACAGCCAGCCGCCATAGACCATCTCAAGAATAAGGCTTATGCGCCATGGCCTGGGAGACTTGGGTAACTTGCTTCGTGGAAAAAGTTTGTGGTAGATGTTTTCAAAGAAACTTGAGAAATCTTTAAATACAGTTTCCCTGCCGTTCAAAGAGATGTGTAGAGGTCCAATACATGGTATAACAGACAAGACAGCCGGCTGATTAACACTGGTGTTTTTGTCACTTTCTCCAACTTGTGATTGTACAGAGGTAAAGGGCGTGGCATATCCATGATCAGTAGGAGAGCATGCCGTGCGTTGAACAGTGTCAGAGTTTTGATAGTATTTTTGTAGCGTTTCATAGACAATCTGCCTACTATAAAACTGTGCTGGCCAGTCTCCAGGCTGGATAATCAAAAATCGCTTAAGGTACTCTGCCAGTTTTGTACTTAAAACCACATCAAATGCAGCTTCAAAGTCATTCTTACTTTTAAGCGTGAGCTGAATAAAGTCAAGTAAATGCACGTCTGTCATCTGCCTCATTGTTCTAATGGAGTCATTTTCACAGTATTCGTGCACGGCCAATCTGTGTATTTCGAGTTCAGGATTAAAGAGTGTATCTCGTACCCATCCAGGCATTGCAGCTGAATATGTGAAGGCCAATTTGTACATAGAAGACGAACTAGAAACAGTTTGCACGCAAGAATTGATATCAATACCGTTAATACTATGATATTTTGTCGCTGAACATCTTGAAATCGCCTTGACATTTTTAAAAACCTTGATTACTATTGTGCACATACTCTTGGGTTGGCATAGTTGTTCTGTTTGGGGACGTCGCTTGCTGTGGATTGAAGTATAGTCGTCAATGACTAACACGAGCTGCCACTGGTTTTCGATAGCTTCCGATATTAGCTCTCCGATCTTTTTTGAGTTGCTTTCAGCGAGCTCTTGGTATAAGGTGTTGACTTTTCGTAGGGAACACGAATTACCCATTTCTCTTTCGGCTTGTAGACCTTGTTGATTGAGATTTGATTCCTTTAGAAATAGCGCGTGGTCAGTTTGCAGCCAGTTGCAAACCTGGCTAAGCCCGTAACAAAGCTTGTAAATGATTGCAACAGTCCTTTTCTTGTTTGTTTCTAGTCTTTGTGGCGAGTGTCTAAGTTCTGTCATCGAGTTTAATATTGTGCCAAAAATGGTGAAGGCTCCCGCTGAATGACAAAGCTTTTCGAACTCGCAAGGATCGTAAATGGGAGGCTTCTTGTCCAGGGTAAATTCCTGATACATTTTTGTCTTCAAAAGCAGGATTTCTCCTTTTATGTCACAACCTGAAGGTGATAACAAAAGGCGTGATCAATTGATAACTTGATGAAAAAGCATCATTAACAGACTACCTGAATAAAATTCTTACGTTGTGAGAGCTCTTTCATGTTGTCCCTAACTTCTTCCAGTAGTCCCGCTGGTAGCAGCGTATCACCACAGGGGCCACGAAGAACATCACCAAAACATGTCTCCTCTACCTTCCATTCTGTTACATCCAACAGACCACGCGAAGTCAAGTCGATACCATTAGTTGTAATCTGTTCTGTCTGCGTTCCGGCTGACTTAACAGTGGAGTCGGCGGATGGATAACAATCTACACAACAGCTAGACACGCCCTTTTTCACAGAGAAATCTTTATTTTGTGGCCGTCCCTTTAATCTGGGGAATTTTCCGACAAGCTGTAAACAAATAATATTGCGCTCACTTTCCTGTGTTGCGGAGATTGATTTGAAGAAAAGCTTTGATCTTAAGAAATACTTACATGGAAAAATGTTGTTCCCGTTTTACGGTAGTCGGCAACGGCTCTCCGGCATGTCCCACATATTTTCCCGTCAGCTGTGATCTCGATGCCGAAGCAAGCCAGGAAATCTGCTCGATACCCAGTATTAGAACGCGCACTCTGTCCATGAACGGCTTTTTCACACACAACGCACTTTTCCTTAGCGAAACTAACCTCGATTTTAAAAGTTATCACAATAAATAGGGCACAAAACATCCAAAAATAAAAAAATTGAATTTCCCGCGCCATTTTTACTCCCGCAATCATGCTGAGTATGTACAGCGGTTGCACGCATGCGCACGCAAAATGCCCTCCTGTTGTGTAGTTGTAGTATAAAAGAGCTAGCTGCAGTGTCTCTGAAAATAATAATTAAGCAATGGGTTGATTTATGGATAATAATACTTTACAAACTTACATTTTCGGATTCAAGTAATTTATCGAGATCGGCGTCCACCATGCATATTCGCCAGGGAAAGGGAAAACCCCCAAAGATCTATAACTGGTACCCAGGCTTCTACATCACGGCTTTTCCGCTCTAACCGGCTCGTTTCGACGCCCTCCCTCCTACCGCCCTGTCGAAAACGCGTGCATTTGGACACGCGGTCTAGAGTGGAGACATTTGAAAACGGACCCCTATATCGTATCAGTGTAAGCGACAAAAATGGAGAGTATTGTTAAAACGTTCCGTTTTCGATCTTAACGGCAAGGTCGATAGGGCGTAACTGCAGGCGTAAATCTACCTTGATTTGATAAAAGGTGGCTATCGGGCTGTTAAGGAATGTATGGGGTTTCATTTTTTTTTTTTTTTTAGGATACGGAGAATTGTTCGGCTTTCTTTCAATGAAATGTCGCCCTGTCTAATGTAGTGACTTCAATCTTACTTTTTTTTTCTCCCTCCCTGTCTCTCTCCCCCCCCCCCCCCGTCTCCCTACCCCTAGATTTACTTGTGGTTAGTCTGGCCCAGTCTCTAACTCCAACCCCTCTCTTTCATTTGAATTCTAGTTGCGCGCGCTAACTAGTAGAACAGTTGTGATCTATAGCTTTCCATTCTGCTGTCTAAAGGAAGTTTGCCGGAGGACATCATTAAGTCCTATGAAGGTGGAAGTCTAACGATTTGCAAGTTTTGCGTCGGCTGTTATTGTACCTTAGAACAAAGCTTTAACGGGTTGAACTCTTGACTCGGTATGTTTTGCTTGGTACAAATAACGTTGTGCTTCCTTTAGACAGCAAAGGTCTTCAGCCACATCAACTAGGACTCGGAACTAGACTTTAGGGCTGATTTGAAGGCGGTCATGGCGATATTGGGCTTGAACTCTTCCTTGGCTGGAGACTTAGAAAAATTCTGTTGTAATGTCCGAGGGTATTGGTTCGCTTTTTAACGATTCTTCACATCCGGGGTATTACATTGTGAATAAGATGGAAAGGTTGCAAAGAGCGCAGCTGATGGTCGAAAGGGAATTTCTTGAAACCCTTATGTGAGTAGAATTCTCTTCATTTGATGATTATTTTGCCGTTTTGGCTCATTTGGCGATCAGCGCGTTTTGTGGTTTGTCAGCGAGAAGCAATTCGATATGCGTGGTTTCCGGCCGTGAACTGACATGAAACATATCGAATTGTCTCGCTGAGTCATGAATTGTTTAGTTATTTATTCCCCAATTCCTTGAAAATGAAGCGAACGTCGATGTAGAACGCCTGTTGATAGTTCATTTTAGACCATGCATGGATTTAGAAAGCTTCAGTTCAGCTCTCGCTCTAGCACTTTTTAAGTTGGTTTTTCAGTTGATATTTTTTCATGTTGTAAACAAGTTAATTAAATTGTAGAATTCATAATTTGAACAAAATGCCGTAAATGCAGTCTTCTTGGTTCGAAAAGACATAAATTAGAGTAATCAACGTTCACCTCGAGCTAAAACTATCCCTCATTCAACGTTCTCTGCCGAAATATGGCTCAGAACTATAGTGTTGTGTCAAAATTCGGTAGACACCTTTTATCAAATCAAGGTAGAAATACATTAACAAAAACACGTTAGTGTGGACCGGGCCTTAGATGACCTAGTAGACTTTCTAAAATTAAAGCACCACTTTGTTATTATAATTACATTTATATCAAATTTTAATGATATTGAAAAATCATAAAACATTTTTTTTTAAAATTACAATGAATTTAAAATCAAAGACCTCCCCTCCCGTATACAGCATGTAGCACATAACATGTAATACGACAGACGAAGGGCAAAATAAAATAGAAAATATTAATAATAATAATAAAAATAATCAGAGATAATAATAATAATAATAATAATAATAATAATAATAATAATAATAACACCCTTTATTTAGACACGAAAAAAAAACATTAGGTGGATGGAACCAAAGGAACTAAAACACAAATTCCAAAAAACAATGATTAGAATCTGCTCGACTCTGCTGTTTCTCACCATAATTCTCACTGACAATCTACAATTATATCAGCATAGCTGATGTGGTCGTGAAGAAGATAAAGAGAGGTGAAAAAATAATTGCTAACTAATTTTTATATATTTTTCCTTTGCAGACATCCTTTCGACTGTTTATTACTCAAAGCTTGGATGTTTCAATAACATACAAGCTCGTGCCATCCCTAGCCTGGAAGGGCAGGACCCTGTGCTAGATGGTAACTACACTCAAAGACAAGATGTTATCAGGAAGTGTGCATTCGCGGCCAAGAGAACAGGACATAAAGTGTTTGTTGTTATGGCTGACGGGCAGTGCGCCAGTGGTCCCAATCCTGACATGTACAAGAATTTTGTCAAGTTTGGTTATAGCCAGTTTGAGTGTGCAACAACGTTGTATTACAGCAAGATTATGACAAGGAATATTTATATTCTTGGCTATCACAACATAGATGGTACGATTAATGAAGTTTTATGCTTTAACGATCTTTAATTTAATCTTGAAGAATCATGTAAACCCGTCAAATCCCACCTAGCCTACTCACCAGTCAAATTAAATCAAGTCAAAACGAAATGTAGAAGCTGATTCAATTCATGCAAGACTTTTGCATTTTTGAACTTTATTATATGTCTACAATAGTACGCGCGCTCTGATTGGCTGCTGAGCGGGCATTATTTTCTTGTAATGACCGGGCATTGTAAAACTTTTTCTCGGCTCGACGGTTTTTTGAGTTGTGAGTAAAAGCTACTAGCGAGGGGGCAAAAAACAACAAAAAATGCCGACAAAATATAACTATCTTTTCAATAACTGAAAGAAAAATATAAGCATACCGATACTTTTTTAGTATGAGCGACGAAGAGAGCCACAGAGAGCGAGTTTTACCTCCAGTGTTTTTCCCTTGATTATACTCTTTTTTTGAATAGTGCTTAAAGGCCATATAATAAATAACTTATTAACCTCGTCCGTTCGGCCATTACAAGGGAATCTCAGACCTCGACCTTGATGAATTGACCTCGCTGTCGCTCGGTCAATACATCACGGCCTCGGTCTGAGATTCTCCTGTAATGACCTCACTCTTGGTTAATAAGTAGTATGTAATATTTGTATACTACGAAAGTTTTCCTGACTCAGGTTATATTATCGAAAGCTCTATGAAATTTATCTAGATAATAGAAAGCAATCTTTTATTACCAAGAAAACAAGATCAAAGTGAGGCTCGTGCTATTTTCGAGTTTTTCCATGTTGTAATGATTTTTCATTTCGCCACCGTTAGTAATCCTTAATTCCCTAAAGGTTCCTTCATCAATTATTATCAGTTCTATAATTAAAACCAATGCAAACCATAAAACTAAACCTTGGTAACGACATCACTTTTCTAACTATAGCGAGAAAAAATGTAGTGGTTATATTGGTTTTAAATCATTTGCTAATATCTTCCCAACCCGGAAATGGTACGATTCATGAAAATGATCGTCGCCTGACGGCTTCAATACTCGGCTTAATGCAAAAAAAAAAAATTGCAGAGCTTCTCTATCCATCTCAGTCGAACTGTAACTCGTATTGTAATCGAGCTGTACGGTAGGCATCTTAGACACTAATTAGTCCATAGTCTAAATAGCAGCTTTTCACTGTTTAAATTACTGCTGTCATTCAGCTTTTTTAATGCAAAATTGCAATTATATCTTTATAAATACTCTTAATGTATAACTGAGAGATTAAGGAGACACATTTGAATTTATAGTTGATTTGTTTTGGTCTTTATTTTAATACAGATAAACTTCCATTTATGGACCCCGAGCTAGTCAAGTTTATCGTTTGCTAGAGCTTAAGGTAAAGACTCTTTTTGTTATTTCGTTTTACTTTTAAGTAACATAGTCAGATCAAGTAGGTATGACCGTGCAGGAAAACAATACGTAAATTGCAACTGCGTGCCATTCATGTTCAGATTTAAGTTGCGTCATTACAAATACATAATTTAACAAACACTTAACAATTATTCCATGAGCGCGCGTTGGATATGAGATGGTAGATAGCCAACGAGGTGCGTAGCGCCGAGTTGGCTTTAACTATCTCATATCCAACAAGCGCGAGTGAAATAATTGTTTTATTAAAAACACCCAAAGAATTGCAATATTTGAGCTCTCCGGCTGCTCTCGTTAGCGCGTATCGGCTACAATTGTCAGTTAACCAATCAAAACTCAGGAATTGCAATATACCATTGCTAGTTTTTAGTGCAGAATGCACTATTGTGATGGTTTGGTGGGTTGACGTTTGCTAAACCCCTAAACCACTAAACCACTAAGCCGCTAACGCGGTGTAAACTTTTAATCACCAATTAATTAATTAATATCAATTAATTAATTATTTCTGTAAAGGGGGGAGGGGATGGAGAGCACCTGACCGTGTGCCCTTGGTAAATCGGGGAGTCCATTACGATACTTACAATTGAAGAACTCAAGGTATATATTTGTTTCAGAAAGCACTATGCTCTCCTTGTGGTACAATTCTTTCTGGAAAAAAATACTTTGTGCTAAACGCATGCGCAGATCAGTCTTCATCATGAACATTGCGTTTTTCTTCTGCAGAAGGATTCGTGTAGACTCCGTGGCCCCAAGTTAAAACCACAAATTAATTGAATTAGACAGTAAGGCGTCATAGCAGATCATGTGAAATAATTCTTGATATGGCAATGCTGTTTTCTTAGAAAAGGAGATCTAGCATCTCATAATTAATTGATAACCTGATAACATCTGTGTTATAATCAATGTCGCCTTCTTTGCAGAAAATAAATCACGTTACCATATCATCATGTTACATCCGTTTTCGACAAAAACAAAAGTATGTTACATGTTTTTGACAAAAACAAAAGTATCTCGTTTGCTGTTTCAATAACAAACTGAAATTCAAGCTATCGAAAATTAAAATAACAGTGACGTGTTTAGAAATTTTGTATTAAAGCCTAACGTGGTGTGCTTTTCAATGCGGTTGAATTCCTGTAGAATCCGTGGCGTTAATTTAATTAGACTTAAAAGGCATCACAGCGATCTGCGAGAAAAAAACAACAATATCATGTTACATCCGTCACTTCCTTTCCTTTTATTTGTTCTCCATCGGTTGAACTAACCTCCGTTTTATTTTGTAAAACCTCTGCCGCTTTAGTGTTTGAACATGCTTTCGTGACGGTTCCGACATTTCTTGAAAGAAATCTTCACACTACGTGCTTCTCGGCTTCATGCTTGAGTGAGCGTGTGACGTGTTCACAGCGCTTTCGTAAATCGTAATTAGGTATGCAAAAACTTGCACCGGGATTTTCGGCGTGAACACCTGATAACCAGGAAACAAATATCCTAGCTGTACTGCGTTTTAAAAACCCTTTCGAAAAAGATGTTTTTTGATTAGATTTGTTCTTTAGTTTTGAGAATCGTCTTTCGTGCAGTTTAAACCGTAACTTAATTAAATTAAACAAATGTCATCGATGTCGCCGTAAAACAAACAAAAAACAAGAGTTTCATGTTACGGCATTTTCAAGGAAAACAAAAGTATTTTGTTACAAACGAACAAAAGTGTCGTGTTACGTTTGCAAAGATTAACGTAAGGAACACCTAGGAAAGAATACAAGTAGCCTGTGAACAGTTTTTCCGAAAGTAAAGTAAAGCAAATAAACACGAACATATATAAAACATCATACTTTCAATTGTTCCATATTGCATTCTGCACTTACCAAATCATCGAGATTTTTAATAAAAGCGGTTAACTTTCCATCATAATGTTTGTTATTTGTTTCTTTTGTCAGAATGAAGAATAACAGTGTGGATGCTCACGGAACCAATATCTCTTAACAGGAGTCTAGCTGCAACACAATTAAATTAGCTCGGTTGATATACACACTGTTCAGAAAAGTTTACAGGAACAATATAATTTAACAATGATTACGCATGGTGGCCAAAGTAGTATTTTACTGTAGAACCGCAACAGCTCAGGGAACTCTTCAATAACTTTTTTTGTAATATCGGGAAGAAATAATAAAACGCCGAAATTTTATGCAAAACAGAACAATCCATCATTTGTTGTCCAAACGCGTCGGGACATAAAGCCCGGGGGAAAGAACCTCCCGTGTGTTTAGGGGTCTAAATCGCGGATTCTGGTCTCCCTTGCTTACGGTGATAAGGACAGAACGCCAATATTTTCCCATCATGGTGTTTTAAGGTTGCATGCGAATAAAGAAACGCCATCATAACGCGTTGAAGTTTTAGATCGATCTTGCATATTTTGTCACTTACATGAAATCATAGATGAAAACATATCTTTATCGTTCTTAAAATCACAAGCTCTCATTTGTTTCTTGTTTTAGAATGGTATCTTTAAGGGGTCAAATGAAGTTTAAGCCACGCTCAGAATGTCTAAGGAAGGAGTTCAACTCAAATTTTCCGACGAGCTTCCCTGCCCCTTTAACACAAGAGTCCCCTCTGGGGATTAAAAAGCCCTTCGAAACGCTCCCACGGCCACCAACCTTTTTCTCGAAGTTCGTATTTGTGTTCGTTGCGCCCATATCTGCGCAAGTCGTTATTTACGTCTACATGCGACGCTCCTCTCCGCGGAGCGTTGTGTAACGTAACCAAAGGAGAAGACCCAAGGCACGTTGTGTGAAGATCCTGTATACACTCAGCCGTGTTCTATTGGAAATTCGCGAAACTGATTGGTTCTCCCATTGTTGGCTATTTTCTGTTAGCATAACCACACTGACCAGCTATTGGTAATCGCGCAATCTGATTGGCTACACAGGTGCCTACTATCGATCCGAAGAAGGCTCTCGGAGCCCGCGCGCAGTCTTCGCTGAATTTTATCAATCAAAACCTTGAATAAATCAATTCTAGCGATATTCTGAGTTTAATAGATCGGTAAGTGGGTTATGCTAACACAATTATACGGCTCGCTCTCGGTTTCTACCGGTATTTGTTGGCGAGGGGCTTCGCCCCTCGCCAACTATTTAACAATTAGACGGCAAGCTCGAGGTTTCTACCGGCTGATAGTTGGCGAGGGGCGAAGCCCCGAGCCAACTATCAAAAGCCACTCTATTTTTTAATCAGGGTCTTAGAATCAAAACGGACCAAAACTCCCAATACTGTGAATTTCTTCTGGTTAACAAAACAAATACCGCTCAGTGGTAAAAAAAATTAAACTATTTCTTTTTTTGGTAGGTGACCAATGTTTATTGCAATATTAAGCAAATTGGAGTGTAACGATACATCGAACTATCGGTGTATTACGACTGTAAGTGTTTCGATAGCTAACACATCGATTACAAACTCAATTATCGATAATAATGGCGATATGATATAGTTCAGTTACATATATGTTTTGTGTGCTTATGCCTGCACTTAGCCGATGCTTAAATTAACCATTCAGCCATGAAGTCTGTTCCACCCTGTAATTTATGAGATAAATAATCCCCATATTAACCCTTATTCAGGCTAAGCCCGGATTTTCCGGAATTTGGAGGAATGGCCATTCAACCACTTGCGACGTCACTAATTTACACGTCAGCTGATTCTTGTGATGTGAAACTAATAGAGGTTGAATAGATCTTCCCACAGGACTGTCCATTTTGAATATTGACTGCATTCTGACAGAGCTTATCGAAATAAACGTGATCAGTTTTTGGTGTAAAATTGTGGGTAAAACAGGCCAATATACCCGTACTTGATCATGGTCTCCTTCAGTAGACTATATTCGTATTCTCGGTATTGGACTGCAGCTAGCTTGCAATGGAGGCTAATGCGGGTAATCTTTTCAAATACAAATGACATGAAGCTCTTTGAATGAATGAATGAATGAATGAATGAATGAATGAATGAATGAATGAATGAATGAATGAATGAATGAATGAATGAATGAATGAATGAATGAATGAATGAATGAATGAATGAATGAATGAATGAATGAATGAATGAATGAATGAATGAATGAGAACTTTATTAAAGTGTCAAAACCTTATAGCCTGGGAATAATACACCATACTAATTAGGGGACACTGCTAAAAACTAAAAAAAACTACACTAATCAATACAATAAAAATATATATAAGTGATATAAAAATGTTATAATAATCTATGATATAAAAAATGTTAAAATCTTTAACTAATTGTAAAATTATGACTAAAACATATGACTTGAAAGACATTACGTGCAGCATAGGATGCAGCCCTTACAGCCGGTGCCCATTAAGCGAGTTATATCCCTTTTGCGAATACAGTTTGTAAAAGCCTGCAGTGTCTTGGCTGATCTGTCAGCCATAGACAGTTTGCCCCATAGTTTGGGTCCTACACAACGCAGAGAGTGCTTTCCGTAAGTAACAGTATTGTATCTAGGAGTAGAAAAATCTGATTGTCTCAGGTTATATTCGGAAGTATGCTCGTTAAAAATGTTACAGATGCTATTAGGACATAGTCTATGTTTAACTTTATACATGAGAATACAGATATCCTGTAAACGCCTGTTCGCTAGAGTTGGCAACTTGGCTCTCTCCAGTAGCTGAGTATAACGAGCATGCTTGTTCTTGTAAACGGCCCTCAAGCCCCTTTCCTGTAGTCGTTCAAGTTTACCCCTGATGTGCATCGCTAGCTCTGCAAAAGAGCCACACTCTGTACACTAGGCTAGGTGACAATAAGTAAGGTATGGTAGTACAGCTGACTTGTATAACTGTTGTTTCAGTTGGCCTTAGTGGGGATTAAATTCCTTAGTCGCATTTTTAATGATATTCCCTCCCATCAGCCTCCATTGCAAGCTAGTTCCAGTCCAACACCGAGAAAAAGATCGACTTTTCAGGCCAGAAGGTTAAGGAGGGGTGTACAGAGTAGAAGGCAGAGAGAATACGAAAGCGGAGAAAAACGAAAAGAAACGGAGCAAGGAAAAAAAATCGGAACAGTTCAGCAAAAAAAGTCCAAATTTTGGCTTATGCGCATGCGCCAAAGTAAAATATTGGGATCAATTTAGGTTTCTGGGAAACTGCTCACCTACCCCTCCCCAAACCTAACATTTTGCCCAAAGCGATAAGTAGGGGTTAATGTTAGGTTTGGGGAGGGGTAGGTGAGCAGTTTCCCAGAAACCTAAATTGATCCAAATATTGTACATTTTTACATGAAAACTTCATCAAAATCTTACTGCAGTGTGAGAAAGTGTATTTCTAGCAAGTTTTAGAGAAATTAAGCACCTGAGCGCCAAAAAATCAATTTAACGCGAACCGAAGGAAAAATTACTTTCCTATAAAGGAAATTAACGCGAAAGAGAGGGAAACATTTCAAAATGAAGGAAATTAACGCGAAGTACACCAAGAAAAACACCCATTGAGTCAACAGGAACAAGTTTATTTCAACACTAGACGTATAATCCGAGACGGAAACAATGTTCACCCAAACGTATGGGTCAAGCGAAGGAATCTGACCGCTTCGAGCGTTCTTCACAGCTTAAGTGATACCGGTAGAGTGTATCGAGAAATTGCGCGGAAATTAACATTAACAAAAATTAACGCGACTTAAATTAACGCGATTTTTTGAAATTCGCGTTAATTTTTAGAAGCGTTAATTTCCTATAATAGCAACCAGCAACCATTTAC